>NW_022900928.1:21132557-21139325 GCF_012274545.1 Fukomys damarensis
GCTCCTTTCTTCCCATTTCTAAATGTCAGTAATCTTATTAGGATCTTATGTATTATTGCAGATTATTCACACCAGGGAAACTATTCGGTATTTACACATGTGTGACTTATTTATTTCACTTAGGAGTATATCTTCAATATGTATCCATTTTCCTATGAATGAATCTATTTTCTCATTCTTTATGGCTGAGTAATATTCCATTTTATAGAAAAACCACATCTTCTTTATCCAGTTTCTTTTATAGTGGCACAGTTTGCAATTGCTAAAACTTGGAAACAGCGCAATTGTACATCAGCTGGAGACTGGATAAAGGAGATGTTTTAAAAAAATGGAGTACTACTGAGCCACGAAGAGTGAGAAACTATGGACATTTATAGCTAAATGGGTGCACATCGAGGCCATAGGACATGTGTAAATACTGAATAGTTTCTCTGGTGTGAGAAAAATTGAAAGTATAAATAAGGATCAAATGTCTAACAGATCATGTGAAATAGAAAGCAAAGGTCTAAAGGAGAAGGGGACCTAAGAGGGGTAGGGGAAAGAAAAGAAGGGAAAGGAAAATATGCAAAAAAGAAAAATATGAGAAAAAGGTCTTTGTAAATAGGGAGAGGTTGAGGGAGGGCAGGGGAGTTGGAAAAAAATAAGAACCAAGATATAGCATGTAAAGGTACAAATTCCCAATGATGAACATGTCATACTGTATACCTAAAATGTATCAATAAATTTAATTAAAAAAAAGAATTTCAGTTGCTAAAAACTCAATAACATTTGGCATTGTTTTTTAATTTTAGCCATTCTAACAGCTGTGTAACATCTCTTTGTCATTTTAATTTGCAATTACCCATTGACTGGTAGTGTTCACTTTCTTCTCATGTTACTGGTCATTTGTGCATCTCCTTAGGTAATACTTACTCAAATATTTTTTAAGCAAAAAATAGGCTCTTGGTCCTCTTATTATTTAATTCAAACAGTTTTTATGCATTGTTGTCTTAGTTATTTTTCTTCTTGTTGAGACAAAATACGTGACACTCAAAAATTTTAAAGGAGGAAAGTTTTGTTTAGCTCACAGTTTACAGAGGTTTCAGTCCATAATCATCTGGCTTCAAGGCAGGGTGGCACATGGCAGAGGGCAACAGTTCATGGGCAGAAGACAGCAAAAGCAACAAGGGACCTTAACAGTGTCTTTCGGTCCCTTTTATTTTGTCCAGACTACTGGGGTTAGGAAGTGCCAAAACAATTGGTGGACTGATTTATTAATCACACACCCTGAATCCCAGTGTCACACACTCTAGATTCAGCTACTTGTGAAAAAGCCATATGAATGCATAAGGCTTTCAGGGGGTATCTAGACACAAAACTGTGCATACAAACCCACATCATGTATATGTACTAAGAAGTTTTCCTTTTTTAATTTCTGTTTGAAGAGAAAGCATTTAAAATTTTGATGACATCTAGTATTTCCTTTATTCTAAAACATATTTATGCTCTAAAGTTATAAAGGTTTTCCATATTTTTATGTGTAGAAATACTATAGTTTTATTTTTCATATTTATGTGTATGAGACTTTTTTGGTTAATTTTTGTTCTTGCTATGAATTAAGAATTGTAGGTAATTTTATCCATATGGATATGAAGTTGTTAAAGAAATATATGCTGAAAAATACCCGTTGAACTGTCCACAACATTTGTCCAAATTAAATGTGTCACTACACATGTGAATATATCTTATAAATATATGTGAATCTACTTTTGTACTGTTTTTTGTGCTTCTTTGATTTATGCATTTATCATTTCACCAATATCACACTGTCGATTATTTCAGATTTATGGTAAATCTTGAAGTCATGTATTGGAAATCCTCTATCTTATTCTTTATTTTCTGAAATTGCTCTCACTAATTCTAGTTAGTTTGTATATCTGTACCATATAAGCCTGTTAATTTATACCAAAAATGAGTGGAAAATATTAATTGACATTGCATTGAATCTACAGATCAATTTTTGGAGAAATGGCACATTAATGATATTTTGTTTTCCAATCCATGAATATGGTATTGCTCTTTCAATTTAATTAGGTCTTTTATTTGTCTTTCAAGTTTTGAGCAAGGAGGTTTTTACACAGATGCCCATAAAATTTTTATTAAGTATTTATGGTATATGGCATATTTTAGTCATAATTTTTTCTGACAATAAGTGCTAGAATACAAACTTACATTACTTTTAATATAATATGCATTTATCTTATCTGACTAAATTAGATATGGAATGTATTGTAGACTTTTTGTAATTTCCTTCATGAACAGCTATTATAAATGGAGAGTGTTCTACTTCATCTTGTTTTGTATTCATTTTTAATATTATTTTTAATTACCTCTTTAAATACCTGGAAATTACAATGTTGAATAAAGTGGTGAGAGTGAATCTGTTTACCTTTTCCCCTCAGAAGAAAGTCATTCAATATTTTATTATTAAAAATGATGTTGGTGCCTTTTATCAGGTTTAAAATATACTCTTTTCTAATTTCCAGTCCTCTGTTGGATTATTTGCATTCATTGAATTGCATCCTAATTTTTCCATTGATATTTTAGGTATCGATCTTCACATTACTTTTTAAGTGACTGATCTTAGTATTACAATATATATAACTAAATTTTCACATTCCCTACAGTTAGTAGTGTAGTAATTTACACAAAGCATGAAGATCCTGAGTCCCTATATGTTTATTTTCCTTATTTTACCTTTATGTCATAGCTATTTGATGTGTTTATAGGTTGAAATAAAGATACCAGAGGCAATATAACAATTTTTGGTGTGTTATATGTATTTTAAATGATTAAAAGAAATATAATATATGTTTATATTAAAACAGGCACTTAACATTATAGATTTATCCATTTCTTCAAGTAGAAGACTTCTATTCTTCTCCTATTGTCTATCTTTCTGATTGTATAATAGAAGTCACCTCTGCAACAATGATAACCCAATTCTCCTGGAATAAGTGAGAGACCCTGAAATAGCCTTCTACCTGAAAGTTAAGGAAATAGTGTATGTACACCTGAATTCCAGCCTCCATTATTTGTGATTGACTTCAGGGACTTTAAGTGCATCTATATCTGGAAAGTGCTTGCATGTGGACTGAGCAGTTGCTAATAGTTTTCTGAATGATATTAGTCTTCAGAGGACTGGAGTGTCGAAGAAAAGACTTTAGCGAATAGTAGTGGAAGCAGGAAGGTGATATTGTGAGTTAGAATCACCTGGCACAAGTTGTTTACACTCCTCAGTCTTAGTTTTCTTATCTGAAAGATGAGGGCTGTAAGAGCTCCTACCTCAAAAAATTGTTGTTATAATTATACATATGTAAAATGTTTAGCACAGTTATTGGTATAAAATGAGCTTAGGATGAGTACAGTTTCTAATTATTTTAGAGATAATAGACTCTCTTCCTAAAAAATGGGGCTATAGGCATTTAGGTAGGAGTTTCTAAAATTAGGATTAGCAAGAGAATTAGGGTAACATGTAACATTTGGTTTGAAGCTTCCTTTGTTCCACTACAATTTGCCTACACTATAAGGTGCTAGTGGAAGAGCAGTTCTCTGACGCTACTTCTCATCTGGAAATAATTCAAACCTCTCTTTAATTTGTATTTATGCAATTTTCAATGCATTTATTTTCTTACTTTTGCTCTGGTAATTAATGTATATGTTACAGATTTCGGTATCTAAAATCCAACTTTTACTGAAGCTGCACCTCATATCCTTCAAGACTCTTCATGGAATAGTTGCAGATATCAGTACAAAATACTTACCAATAAACACATTGTCTTTGTTACTTTTCTTGTTGCTGAGACAAAATACCCAACAGCCAAGGTTAAAGGAGGAAAGGTTTATTTAGCTTATAGTTTGTAAAGGTTTCAGTTCATAGTTGGCTGGCTCGAAGGCAGGCTGTCACAGCAGAGGGGCACAGAGGAGAAACAGTTCATGGCAGGCAGAAGGCAGGGAGGCAGCAAAGCAGTGAAATCTTGAGAAAGCAAGCAACAGAAGCCTTATTTTTGTCCCTTTATCCAGAAAACACAGCCTTGGTCATGGTAGGAGTAATGCAAAGTATGGACCTTCCCATTATCCACACTCAGAACTATGCCAAACTGATCAGTTGGCTAATTTAGTAATTACACATCCTTAATCCTATCACCACATGCTCGAGATCTAGCCACCTCTGAAAAAGCCCAACCTGTGCCTGCATGAGGCCTTAGAGAGACTACTAGATGCAAGCCATAACACAAATATTGAATCATTGAAGTTAAGATTAACATTTTATATTTATGCTACTATTTATTAATCAGAAATGTTAAATTTAGAGGTAATATTTATCTATAAGACATTTTATTAATGCCATGCTCTCTAGTATTTACTAAACATAGGTTATACATGAATATTTAAACAGAAACAAAAGAATAAAATGACCACATGAGAAATGACAGTCTTGAAAGTTTAGTTGGAAAGTTTTCTGTGAATTGAACTGCTCAATATCCATTACAGAAAAAAAATTATGCTCCATGATGCTTTTAAATTCACATTTGAATCTTTCCTGCCTTTGGAGATTTATACAGAAAGGAGAATAAAAATAAAAAATAATTGTATAACTACTATGTCTTTGATTTGTCACTGAAAGGTGAATGACCTATTTCTGCAAGTAAAACTTTGGCCTTTGTTAATGAATCTGACTCATTCATTTTCATTTACCATTTGAGAAAAATTTATTTTTTAAGTTGATCTATATTCTCAAGCCATAGTGAAGAAACAGGGCAGGTAGAATCAAGAAATTTGCTAGGAACAATTTTGTCTGACTTTCTTTCCTTCCACCATCAGTTTCAGGTGAATATATAGCCATAACCCTAGTTACCAGTAATCCTCACTTTTTTACACACAATATAGAAACTCATAAGTCTTTCAGCACTACCCAAACCTGGCACTCAGGTAAAATGCTAGCTCAGGGGTGTTTTGAGATCTTATTGATATTTAAGTCAAAGATTTACAAGTATAAACCTGTAAAAATCTTTGTTCAAAGATTTACTTTGTTCAGAGAAATACAAGCTTTAGAAAGAGCTTGGATTATATCCTCAGAAAATTTTGAGGTGCAGGTTGACTTGGCTATGTGGGACCTAAATTACAAGCCCTTGCTAAATGGCAAAGGGCCTAGGAGACAGTGTCCTGAACCCCTCCCATTGTAGCCACAGCCCCGACCTTTGTTCTTGCCCTGGCCTAAGAATGTGGATCACTCTTGTATTGTTTGGAGTCCGGATCTGAATCTACTTGTAAATTAGGGACTCCAGACATAGATCCCCAAGCTAATTGACAAACTGTTTGCTCATCCAGAGTGTCTTGGTGACCTTTGAGACATCCTATAGGTGGTACCTGTTACTCATCAATATGTGACTGTTGAACATGTGACTGCTGACCACCAGCTCAAGTCAGCAGACCTTTGTCCCCTGTCTGTGAGCCCAAAATGTTAACCCCCTCTTTTACTCCCTATAAGAGGACCTCAGCCCCTGAGCTAGGCGCCTCTCTGAGCCAGCCACTTGGTTCTGAGAGTGCCGTCTGGCCAGACTAATAAAGGTCTCTTTACCATCTAGCCTGGTGTGTTCCTTCCTGGGTTTCTCGTTCTCTGTCAAGCTCCCGGAGCCTTGCTGAGTTTTGGGCCCAGCATTATGGAGGCCTTTTTGGCTGTTCACGCTCTGTGGAGTGGAAGTGAGACTTTAGGTCTTACAGGCTACTAACTTTTTTCATTGATCATTCTTAGTTTTTAGTCTATACTTACCTAACTACATCCTTTCAAAGTAGAATTCTGAACTAGTGCAGTGTTCAGGTTTTCATACTGGGTCATAGGCAGAATGCAAGGACTCTGAATGGTGCTGCTTGAGAAATGGTCAGTTGCTTTGTGAACTAAGTATGCAGGTTTCAGAAATTATGAGACATCTTCAGATTCCAAAAAATAGGGTGTACTAATCTTTGAAGTTTTGTAGGGATCTTTGGTACTTATTTGCTCCATTGTATTATTTTTCTTCTGTTGATTTATTTTTCCCTCCTTGTTAATTGCTCACCTTACCTGGTGTATTCATTCCATTAGAACTTTTGTTATTGTTAGCTTCATTGTCTCTTTCTAGGATGCTGTTGAGAAATTTCAGAGTAATAATTAGTAAGGTGCTCTTTTTCATGAAAAGAGCTTATTTCCCCATCAAGTTGAAAGATAGTTTTGCAGGATATATCAGCCACATTGGAAATTTTTAATTTTCTCCTGGACTTTAAGTTTTTTGTTAGAATTCTGCTGTAATTCTAATTCTGGTAATTTCTCTAGCCACTTTTAAAATTCTCTTCTTGAGTTCACCTTCCAGGATTTTGACTGTGGTGTGTCATGAAGAGTTTTTTTTTTCTTTCTGATTGTAGCTATTTGAGGTTATACAAGCCTCACTTATCTGTATGCTAAATTATTCCCCATTTTTTAAATGATTTCTGCTATTATTTTAGTCAATAGGTTTTAAGTGCCATTTGTGCTCTTTTGATTTTTCACTAATTCCAATTAATCTTAGTTTAGACTTCTTTGTGTTATCTATATGTTGTTGGGTCTATTATTCATGCTCTCTTGTTGTTTTTAAGGTACCTTTCATTAATTTTTTACTGACAACATCCCTGTTGTCTCATTCTGTCCTCACATTTGTTACTGCTGCCTCCCATACTTTTGATAGAATTTTAATCTCCTGAATTTTAATTTGAAAG
>NW_022900928.1:21139550-21141277 GCF_012274545.1 Fukomys damarensis
TTTTTTTATATCTTCAGTGAGCTTGTAAAGCATTTTATTGATCTGTTTTGTTTTCTTCTCTGTTTTAACTTCAAGTAATTTGGTTATATGGCTCTTGGATTCCTCCCTTTTGATATTCCATGGATTAGCTTTGGGACAGTTAGGAGCTTTTGGAGGCATTTTGTTGCCTTGTCTTCTCATGTTTCTTCTTTTTCTGTTGTTGTTTACTTTTTGTTTTGAAGCTTCAGGTTGATGACAGTGGCATACTTTGTGGATAATATAGAGGCCTCTTTAGTTAAGGTCTACTTTTCAGAGGCACCTTGGACATGGCTAACTATGGCCTATGCCTCTGTCCCAGAATACAACCACCTCTATTTATTTGGGAGGGAAGGATGAAGCATATTTGACCTTAGTTCTCTAGGTATGGGCTGAGATAGTGTTAATGACTCCTCTGCAATCCAGATAGAGTGGACCCTTGAATTACAAATTCATATTGTTCCCAAGTGTTGGTTGTAACTCAAGTTGGCCAATTGCCTTCAGAGTCTCTCTCCTGTAAAATTTTTGGCCACATTTTTTTTCCAGGCAAATCTCAGGTCCCTGAAGAGACATTGGCCTAGGATTTCTCAATTACCCCCAGACAGGAAAGGATACTAGAATATTTCATCCAGAACTATTTTAGGGTTAAATCTGTATGAGACCACCTGGAAGCACAAGAACATTTGTCTCATAACTCAAGACTTTGGCAGTAAGTTAAAACTAAAATTATAGTTGTAACCTGAGTTGTTTGTACATTAGACTGGTTGTAAATTGAGGTCCACTGAGGCTTTTGTCTGCCATCTTTAGAGTGCTCAGGGGCCCCACTGAGTTTGGGCTGGCAACACCTCGGATGCCTTTATGGCATGAGGATCCTTTACTAAGGGGGCCTGTACTGGCCGTTCTTGACTTAAGAGATTACCCATAATAGGGATCCTTACCCGCAGCTTTAATATTTACCCAGTATATGCAAGCTCCATGTTGGGCACCAGCTGTTGTCTGCGAGCCTGCTTGGGGAACAAGGTTCAGGAGCTTGGAGTGGGAGGGTAAGGCGCGGAATCACTAGGCAGACTCCAGGGAGGTTTCTGGAATGCTTCCACTTTATTCAGGAAATGCACAGGCTTACATGGGGACAACCATGGGGGAGGAGCATAGGAAGGAAATTTAACATTTGGAGATATCTTATTGGAGGCATGTGGAGTGATTTTTCTTGGGTGAGGTGAAGGAGTCACAGACTAGGAGTGGAGGTGTAGCCTGTTGGACCCAGCATCTATGCACATAGGCGAGTTAGCCCAGCCTTAGCAAGGTCTCCGAGTTATCTCAGGAGCCAAGAGTGAGGTGCACCTGGTCCAGCCAGGCTTGAACTTCTCCCACAAATATTGAAAACTCTAAGGACCAATAATGTACCACCCTTAACCATAAAAATGAGATCTACCATTACTGTTGAGAAATTTCAGAGTAATAATTAGTAAGGTGCTCTTTTTCATGAAAAGAGCTTATTTCCCCATCAAGTTGAAAGATAGTTTTGCAGGATATATCAGCCACATTGGAAATTTTTAATTTTCTCCAAGGGATCACAACTAATGTCACACTGTGTTCATTGCTATAGATGTATTCTGAGTTTGAAACTCATGCAATGCAAATTCTCTAATTTTGTTCTTATTTTCTAAAATTGCTTTCACAAATTCCAGTTATTTGCCTATCTATACACAAAA
>NW_022900928.1:21142917-21145435 GCF_012274545.1 Fukomys damarensis
CCAGCCAGGCTTGAACTTCTCCCACAAATATTGAAAACTCTAAGGACCAATAATGTACCACCCTTAACCATAAAAATGAGATCTACCATTAAAGTTTGAATACTAAGACAAACCAGAGATGGAGCTACTGTTACCCTCAATAAATATCTACTAGGAACAACTTTACTTCCACTAACAATAGAACAGTATTCAACAGTAATAGCATAAAGTTAAGTAGCTATCCAGAGATTCATAAAGTGTAATAGTTGCACTAGTAAAGGTCAAGGAGGTGAGGAACTAGAGAAGCAAGAGAATAAAATTTGAAAAATTAATCAATGGGATATGAGAAGGAGGAGGGATCACATCACTAATGTCACACTGTGTTCATTGCTATAGATGTATTCTGAGTTTGAAACTCATGCAATGCAAATTCTCTAATTTTGTTCTTATTTTCTAAAATTGCTTTCACAAATTCCAGTTATTTGCCTATCTATACAGAATCATCTTAATTTATACAAAAAATTTGTAGAATTTTGATGCGCATTTCATTGAGTATATGCAGCAAATTTTGGAGAAATGGGATATTAATGATACTAGTTGTTCCAATCCATGAACATGATACATCTCTTTTCATTCAATTATTAAATTTAAGGTTAGCATTTTATATGTGAAAATTAGTACACCTGGACTTTAAGTTTTTTGTTAGAATTCTGCTGTAATTCTAATTCTGGTAATTTCTCTAGCCACTTTTAAAATTCTCTTCTTGAGTTCACCTTCCAGGATTTTGACTGTGGTGTGTCATGAAGAGTTTTTTTTTTCTTTCTGATTGTAGCTATTTGAGGTTATACAAGCCTCACTTATCTGTATGCTAAATTATTCCCCATTTTTTAAATGATTTCTGCTATTATTTTAGTCAATAGGTTTTAAGTGCCATTTGTGCTCTTTTGATTTTTCACTAATTCCAATTAATCTTAGTTTAGACTTCTTTGTGTTATCTATATGTTGTTGGGTCTATTATTCATGCTCTCTTGTTGTTTTTAAGGTACCTTTCATTAATTTTTTACTGACAACATCCCTGTTGTCTCATTCTGTCCTCACATTTGTTACTGCTGCCTCCCATACTTTTGATAGAATTTTAATCTCCTGAATTTTAATTTGAAAGCTTTTATGGACTCATTCTTTTTTATGCTGGTCATTCATATTTTGCATCTTTTTTTTTTTTTTTTTTTTTTTTTTTTACTGTGTTCATCAGAAATATAACACTTAGAACACTCAAAAATAATTATAAGCTGTTTCATACTCTCTAGTAATTATTAAATGAAAGTTATAGAGATGTACATGAACAGTTAGAAACAAAAGAATAAATTGTCCACTTGAGAATTAACAATCTTGAAAGTTTATTTGGAGCATTTAGTGTGAATTGAACTGCTCAATATCCACTACAAAAATAATGATGCTCCATGATGATTTTGAATTCATGTCTTCAGAGGTTTATCCTCAAAGGACAATTAAAATGAAAGATAGTTATATAACTATTAGGAGTTTGACTTGTTACAAAAAGATTACTGAATTTCAGGAGGTAAGACTAGCTTTTGTTAATGAATCTGACTTATTGATTTTCACTTATCATTTGAGAAAAGCTTTACTCTCAAGTTATCAGTACTTAAAATCTGTGGTATGGTAACAGAGCTTGTATAGTTAAGCAATCAGCTAGTGACTGATTTTGGTTGACTTGTTTTATTTCACTTTCAGATGAATAAACAATCAATCCAAGTATCCAGGATTTCATATTTGTTTACCTATAAGGAACACATATGGTCTTTCAGCACTATCCACACTTGGCAATCTGCCAAAATGTTAGCTCTAGGGTGTTTTGGGTATTTGTTGATATGTAAAGATTTAAACTGAAGTCTTTAAATGTCAAGATATAAAAAAAGATCTTTGTAGAAATACTTGATACATGAATTGAAATGGTTTAGATTCAGGGCAAGTATAGAAAATTGGTTCCTATATACTCAGAAAATTGGAAATGAGGGTGATTGTGGCCATGTATTCATTGATCATCCCTATTTCTTAGTCTATATTTAGCTACACAATATGCTAAAAGGAATACTATTTCATGATGCAAAAATATCCATTAAAATGTTTGTTTTAGTAGGAAGTGCTTTAATTCTTTGAAGTGAACCAGCTTTAATTTTTTCAAAGTGAATGTCTTTTCAAGCTTGTGTAAGAAAGCAATATTTTTACTTTCAAATAAGTAAAAAATCCAATGAATGTACAACAGATGATTTCATTTATAACCCTAATTTAAAATTTCTGTCTGTTAATAGTATTAAAATAATTTTATTTCTTCTTATTAAATATAGTCACATTTAACTGATACATAATTGTGAAATGTACAAAAATTACATGGCTTGGTTACACATTAGCTATCAGAAGGAGTACATGAATCTGTTATTTACTTGTTAGATGTATTGGACTTTATAGTAACTATTATTTAACTTCATTTTAAAATTTTTATTATTTTTATTTATTTATT
>NW_022900928.1:21146497-21162940 GCF_012274545.1 Fukomys damarensis
AAAAAAAAAAAATGTGTGTGTGTGTGTGTGTGTGTGTGTGTATATATATATATATATATATATATATATATATATATATATATATATATATATATATATTTCTTAGCTGTGCACTTATCATTTATAAAGCATGTAATGAAGTTTGTCATTCTGCAAGTTTTTATTGGAAAAACCTAAGTATATATTCTTTTTTTTCTTTTATTGAGTTTATTGGTACATTTTAGGTATACAGTACAATTACATTCATTATTGGAATCTTGTACCTTTACATGACAGGTTGTGGTTCTCATTTTTTCCCCTTGTCCATGTATATATTCTTATTCTTTTTTTCTCCAATGTGCTCTGTAGTCAGTTTTGATTTTATTGGTCTTGTGTTTTTTTATATTCTGCATTGAAGTTATTTTAAGTACAATGTTAGAAATAATATGATATGTAAAGAAAAATAGATCAATAACAAAAAATTTTCAAGTTTTCTGCAAAAATCATTTTTAATATTAAAGACAGACTCATTATTCCATGTAAAAATGTACTGGTAATTGAATATCTTTATATGTAATGACATTTCATAAGTGTTAATGAGAATGAAACTATCATATTTATAAGTTTTTTCATAGAATGATTCATCAGAAGTTTATTTTTCAGCAGCTATATTGACTCATGGATTTACTTGTGGATGGGAACCACACTGCAATAACAGAATTCATTTTATTGGGTTTAACAGATGATCCAATCCTTCGAGTGGTTCTCTTCATAATCATCCTGTGCATCTACCTGGTGACCTTATCTGGTATCATATTTATAAGTTTTTTCATAGAATGATTCATCAGAAGTTTATTTTTCAGCAGCTATATTGACTCATGGATTTACTTGTGGATGGGAACCACACTGCAATAACAGAATTCATTTTATTGGGTTTAACAGATGATCCAATCCTTCGAGTGGTTCTCTTCATAATCATCCTGTGCATCTACCTGGTGACCTTATCTGGTAATCTCAGCACACTCGTTCTTATCAGACTCTCCCCTGAACTCCACCATCCCATGTACTTTTTTCTTAGCAACTTGGCTTTTGCTGACATAGGCTTTTCATTTTCTGTCACACCCAATATGCTTGTGAACTTCTTGGTGGAGAAAAATACAATTTCCTATGTGGCATGTGGCATCCAGCTTGGTTCGACTGGTTTCTTTGGAGCAGCTGAGTGCTTCCTTCTGGCTGCCATGGCATATGATCGCTTTGTGGCCATCTGCAGTCCACTGCTTTATTCAACCAAAATGTCCACACAAGTCTGTGTCCAATTACTTGTAGTGACTTACACAGGTGGTTTTATTAATGCTTCCTTCTTTACTGTTACATTTTTTTCTTTATTTTTTTTGTGGACTAAATCAAGTCAATCATTTTTTCTGTGATTTTGCTCCCTTAGTTGAGCTCTCCTGTTCTGATGTCAATGTCCCTGCAATTGTTCCTTCATTTTCTGCTGGTACTGTCATTGTGGTCACAGTATTTATCATAGCTGTTTCCTACATCTACATCCTGATCACCATCCTGATGATGCGCTCCACTGAGGGGCGCCACAAAGCCTTCTCCACCTGCACCTCCCACCTCACTGCCGTCACTCTCTACTTTGGAACCGTTTTCTTCATTTATGTGATGCCGAAGTCCAGCTACTCCACCGACCAGAACAAAGTGGTGTCTGTGTTCTACATGGTGGTCATCCCCATGCTGAACCCCCTCATCTACAGTCTCAGGAACAAGGAGATTAAGAGGGTTCTGAAAAGAAAGCTTGGTAGGAGAACATTTTCTCAGTGACAACTGTTTTCATAGGACTTAATACAGTAATAAAATTCTATAAGTATAACAATAAAAGAAATCTGAGTGTCTTTTCTTAAAATATATCTATGTATATATCATTGACCAATGTGGAGTTTTTTGAAAAAAATATATAGGCTTTCTATTTTCAGATGACATGGCAAACCAGAAAGCCATATTGAATTATCTTTAATAAAATTAAATTAAATTAATAATTATGAGCACAAATTTAATAGAACAAACCTGCTTACTATCCTCTAAAAGTTTAAGTTAAAGTTTTTATACTTTGTGGTAGTTGAATTTAAGAGCCCCAAGAAGTCTCTGTTTTAAAAGTTTGGTCCATAACATGATATATAATATTGCAAGGTGAGGCAATTTTAAGAATTGGAACATAATGGGAGGTGAGTGCATGCCTCAGAAAAGGGGGTAATAGAGCTCCACTTCTTTTGTTTTCTCTCCTTTGGCTTCTCAGCTAAAAGCTGAGTGATGTTTATCTACAGTAGTGTCCTGATGTAGGACCACACCCCATGGCAATAGAACTGTATAATTCTGGCCTGAAACCTGCAAAAATAAATTGGTTCTATTTATAAGTTGATTATCTCAGCTAGTAGAAAGCTAATAAATAACACATGCTTCAATTGTTTAGGATGTGTCCAGCTTAAATTCAGTTTATCCTGATAACTTTAGTATGACTGATAGTATTGATAGTATTCTAAAAGGAATGATAAAGTGCAATAAGTAAAATTGGTGGGAATGGTCATATTGCTGAAAAGTTGTCTGTAGGGGGTGCGCTTTGTGGACACATTAGTTCTGATCTTTGTTCCTGGCCAGTGGAACAAATTCTTTTTGCTGTAAGAATCAGGAGCACTGATTATTTGCTGGTAGAATCAGGGGCATTGATTTTATCATTCAGTCACTTCTTTTGTACATTCAGTAATTAAATCAAATGATTGTTATGTTCAATTCTATTAGTTAAAAGTGAAAATCAGTAAAATATAGAATTTATCTTCTAGTGTATCATTCAGACAAAAAACTTAAAAAGGATGTGATATAGACCATGAAAAAGATAAATAAGGTGGAGGGAAAAAGCAAAACAAAGCAAAAGCAGAAAAAAGTGCAAGAAGTTGATGTGCCAGGGGCAGAGAATGCAGGCCTTACTGGGAACATCCTGAGCAAGGGTGGCAGAATGTGAGGACTTTTCACATTCATTGTGGTACTACCAGTGACCCTAATATGCTACTCAAACACATGTAACTTACCTGTGATGATTTTGTTCCACTAACAGCAGGATTTGTCATTTTAATAAATCCCCTGGTGAGCACAATTAAAACAAATGATAAAATGTTAAGCATACCTTAAATATTGATTTATAGCTTATAAAACAGTATGGAATTGCATCCCCATAACATGTGAGACCCAGGATTAGATATAACATGAAAAAATTCTTTTCAGTTTGTCAAATCAGAAGACAATGTTTCTAGCATGAGCTGTAGGCTTAGTGTTTTTTGAGATAAGAGGGGCATAAGTCAAAACCTAAGGTATGTACTTTTGCGAAGTCTTATTGATACACCTCATATGTATCCTCAGGATGAATAAAAACTAAGTAATCGATGTATGCACAGATTTCAGGAACAGAGGGAATCTCAAATTTAGATATCAAATAATCAATCTCAGTATGGCATTACCTGTCTGTAATTACAGGGACTCTGGAAGCTGAGACAGGAAGATCACCTGTTGGAGGCCAGCCTGGGCAACTGAGTGAGACTCTGTACTATAATAACAAAAAAAAAAGTGCTGGAGATGTAGTTCAGGGTGAACTGAATAAGCAAATTAACAACCCAGTCTTCATTTACTCCTACTAAACATAGAGAAAAATAATGACCAGCCCAAAGGAATGGTGTTACCAAATGTGGGAGCCACTGGGAACAGCAGACAGAAGCAAAAGTTCTAAGATTTATGATAAAGGAGGTAACATAGCCTGTACTATTACCTTAGCTAAAAGAGTAAAATACTATTTGAAATATATACAATCAGAAAACCAAAACGAATGACTAAAAAACATGCACAAGAGTCGTATTTTGTAACTGAGAAATTCACCATACCAGTCGTACCAAACAGTTCTCTTCTGTGCTTGCTTCAGCAGCACATACACCAAGCAATTCTCTTTGCCATCATAGGTCTCATAGCTTCTCAGGTACAGTTGCAAGTGGCAGCACAGGCATATCAGAATCATAGATTAGATGCCCTGTGACTCTAACTGGAACCAATAGATCATATAATAATGTCAGAAGTAGTCCCAGGGTGCCTGCAAATGTTGCAATCAGTAAAGCCTGTAGATCGGCAATCATTGCCATCAGTAGAGAAACCTGCAACATAATGCAGATATTTCATATCATTCTTCCAGGCAAGACACAATTCATAATAATCATTTTTGTTACTGGCAACAATGCATGCATGTTACAGAGCTTATGTTTCATTCTGTTAAAAGTCAGATGAGAGAGGAAGTTCAGCCAAGCTCAAATTTGGTCTTAGAAAAGCATTAAATATTGTGTTAACTCTACCTCTCATGGGATAGTAGGTGGTATCAGGGATCTTAAATGCTATGCACTTTCATTGTAGGATTCTGAACAAAAGCATTACTTAGGATTTCATAGTGTCTCATAGGCAGATCATAAGAACTCTAACTGTTGTTTAAGAAATGGGTTGTTATTCTGTGTTACAAGTATAGGGGTCTCAGAAATTATGAAACATTTTCAAATTCTAGAAAAGAGAGAGCACCTCAGTATTTGCAGTTATCTAGTTTTTTTTTGACAATTTTCTCAAACCCTTAGTAAAAGTGATATACCTATTACCTAAGGAGGCTGTACAGAAAATATTGCTTTAGTGAAATTATATTTTGGCTGTTGGATTTTAAAGTAACTATTTTCATAATCAAATGTTCACATTTTTAATTGAAAGAGAACTTTATAGCTTAGGATAAACTAAAACTCATCTCAACTAAATCAAATGAATAATGATTGGTTCTTCAGAAGGCATTTTAATACCAATTTTTGAGCAACAAAGTCAAATATGTGGATCATAATGTAGAATATTAAGAAATATATAATATAATTAGAAAACAGCAAATAAGTATAGAGAATAAATTAAACATATTGTATTTCTAAATATTGACATACAGTTGGGAAAGAGCATAACTCTCATCTTGTTTTAATAGATTTTATCCATAATAAGGCATTGTCTCTAAATATGGTTCAATAAAGCTAGAAATTCATAACAAAAAACTAACCAGAGGGGCCAGGGATTTAGCTCAGCAGTTCGGTGGCCTGTCTTGCAAGTGCAAGGACCCAAGTTCAATCCCCGGTACCCCCCAAAAAAAACCAAACTAACCAGAAAAATTATTAATATACCATTAAATAGCCTTTGACTCAAAGAAGAAAATTACAATGTATCTAAGAAAATAACTGAATTAAAAGAGAAATTCTACATATAAAAACGTGTGAAGAGATACAGTTTTATAGGTGAATTTGTAAACTTAAATTCATGTACCAATATGCTAAAATTAAGATTTATATTCATGTTTAAAAGGCAAAGAAAAGTAGTAATATAAAATGTAGAAGGAAAATAATTTTAAAATAAGAACAGAAATTAATCAAATATAGTACCCAATAGAAATATCATCATGTATTAAATTTCTGTAGTGATTTTTGATCTTGTAAGATACACAAGTAGGGTAAAAGGAAATATATCTACAGATATTGGTAGAAATATATGATTAACTGTAAGCAATTAGGTGTAATTTTTTCCATTTATATTAGTGCATACTAATAGTACAAAATAATGGGCTTTATTGTGGCCTTTTCATATGAGCATATTACATCCTATAAGAGGCTTTGATCATACTACCCTTCCTTTAATGCTCCCTTTTCTTTCCCTTTCCTTATTAATAGTCTCCCTTATACTTTTAAGTCCCTTTAAATTGCACAAATGAGACTAAAATGTGATCGAGTCTGCATTGTTTCACTTAACATGAAGCTCCCTAGTTCCATCCATTTGCCTACATATGACATAGTTTTATTCACCCTTAGGGCTGAAAACTCCATTGTGTAAGTGCACGCGCTCACGTGCACACACACACACACACACACACACCATAGTTTCTTTATCTTTTCATCCATTGACAGACACCTAGGCTTATTCTATTTCCTGACCATTGTGCCTTGTGCTACAATAAAATGGATATGCAAATATCTCTGTACTTCTTTGGGTATACACCAAAGAATGGTATAACATAATAGTATAGAAGTTTTATTTTAACTTTTCCAGCAATCTACATATTTATTTCCATGGTAGCTGTGTTAATTTATATTTCAACTAACAGTGTATAAAGCTTCCCTTTTCCCTGAATCACCACTAGCATTTATTGCTTTGTATTCTTGATTATAACTATTCTGACTTGGGTGAAATAGGATCTTAGTGTCTTAGTGTAGGTGATGACTAAAGATGTTGAAGACTTTTTTCTTTTCCTTTTCTTTCTTTCTTCTTTCTTCTTTTTTTGGTACTGGGAATCGAACTCAGGTCCTTGCAAGGCAAGGGGTGGAATCACTGAGCTAAATCCCTGGCCCGAATACTTTTTTCTTTTAATTTCTGGTAACTTGAATTTTTTTCTTTTGAGAAGTCCAGTTTAGACTGAATTATTTTTTTTCGCTGTTTCTTATACCCTTTATTTTGTGGAAGCTTTTTAATTTGGTGCAATGCCATTTGTTGATCCTTGATATTATTTCCTGAGCTACTGGAATCCCATCCAGCAATTTACTGCTTGTTCCCATATTGGGAATTGTTTTCTTATGGTTTGCTCTAATATTTTTATTTTTATTTTCTTCAAATTTTAATTTTTATCAGTATATATTAGAAGTGTATAATGACTACATCATAGTGGGGAATTGGTACATGTGCATAACACATCTTAATTCTTTTTATGTACCTTACCGCCCTCCCTTCTTCCTTTCATTTTTTGGTCCTCTTCCCATTTGCAAAAGATTTAGCTCTGTGTCTCATTTTCTGTTTTTTATTATCCTACTTAATTGTTTATGCTTTGGGTTTTTAATATAATAGAAACCATGCAAAATTTAAGCTTGTGTGTCTGATTTATTTCATGTAATATTATGGTCTCAAGGTGCATCCATTTTCCTACAAATGACTGAAGTTTATCATTTTTCACAGCAGAGTAGTACTCTATTTTGCACAAATACCACATTCAAAATTCCTTCCTGGTTTTGTGCTCTTGGCACTTAAAAAATAATATGATATAAGGAGGGCCTTTTTCTGGTGATTCTTGTTTGGAGATCTAAGTGTATTTTGTGCTTAGATGCACATATATTCCCCATGATTTGGAAAACATTCTATTATTATTTCATTGAATATGTTTTCTATGCTTTAGTCTGTATCTTACCATCTTCAGCATTCATAAATTTAATCTTTTAATCATCTCCCAGAATCCTTGGATATTTTCTCATCATTTGTTATTTTTTTTTCTTCATTGCTGTTTGAATGAGATGATTTAATCAGCCTTTTCCTCAACACTGGAGTTATGTTTTCTTCTTGATGCAGTTTGTTGTCGAAGCTCTCTAGTGATTTTTTTAAAAAGAAATTTGACTCAGTTTTTTAATTTCCAAACTTTTTTAGAATTTCTATCTCTGTTGAATTTCTCTTTGATGCCTTGCATTCCAATCTATAACTCACTTAGCTGTTTGATTGCTCTTTGAAGTAATCAATAATTTAAAAATAATCCACATTTTGACTTCTTTTTCCAGGATTTGATCCATTTTTATATATTTCAATACATATTCAATTCAATTACTGAAGTTTTGAACTTTTGGAGGAGTCATGTTGTTGTTTTTCCATGTTTCTTATGTTGTATGTTGAGGTTTGTACATCCATTGAGATGAACGTCTCTTCCACTTTTATGTCAAGGAGTTTTGGGGCAGCCTTATTTTGGGACTCAGGGAGGAGAAGACAAACTGAAGTAACAATGACAGCGCAATGACAAACCAGTTACTGAAATACAGCAAAAACCTATTAAAACCCACAACTCTAACATCAATAACCATCAGAAAAGGGGAGAAAATAATTAGTGAAAGGTTACAAAGTAATAAAGGTAAATGTAATAATAATTAAAAATAATTTTAATAAAAATGGAAGGGAAAATGAATAAAAGACAAGATTTCAAAAGGAAAAGAAAGTAATAAAAGAGAAAAGAAAGATAAAAACATGTCATTAAAGAGTAAAAAGTAAATAAAATTAAAGTGAGAGAAAAAACAATGAACACCAAAACAAACACAAAAAGAAAAATATGTCCAAAATGTTTTCTCATCCTGAGATGTTCAGATTTTTAAAGTTTCTTTCCAGAATTAAGGTAGGATAGAAGAAATAAAGGTAGGTAGAAAGGAGACAAGGAAATAAGGCTTTGGAAATTGGACTTTTAAAACAAAAATCACAGCTCTGGGACACCAAAGTTACTAAAACTTTTTTTTTCCTTCTAGAAAACTTACTCAAAAAGTTTCCTCAGGGTCTTAATGAAACATTAAACCTGTAAATTGGGCTCTGGACCTGTGCTTTTTACTTGTGCTTCCTCCCACAGACCTGTATCCTTGAGGAAGCAGTAATATTGCTGGGCCTCATATCTCAATTCCAAACATGTGTAAACACTTTGCATTCTGACATACACTACCAGATGGCAGTAGTACACGTCCTAGATCACCCATCAAAAGACATTCCAAAGCCCCATGAGTATACCCAGCTCCAGCTCATAATGCATCTTATTTCTCTGAATGCTCACACACTCTCTTGAGTGTGTATTTTAAATTTCTGCCTAATAAATCCTCCCCATACCTCTTTCTGAAAAGTCCTGAATATTCTTGTTTTGCAACAGGAGTCACCAGGCCTGCGTCATAATTCTATGGATAGGATGGGTTTAGGTTCTCTAGCTCCGCTTTGGGCACCTCCGCCAACCCTCTCCACTGATAAAACTTTAATATTGGAATGCACCGGGTGTGGAGGAGGAGTGGTGAGTCACAGCTGAGGCCTGTTGCAGTTCTCTGTTTCCAGCTGACACTTTAGAGTTGAATTAATGTTGATCCTTTTCCTTGCTCTTTCCAGGGACAAGGCTTGTCAGTGGTTCATGGTTTGCCTCAGGGTTGTATTTCCTCCAATCTTTATATTGTCTGTTTCCTTCCTTCTATGACTCTTGAGCCACTGTTAGTGCCAAAGAGTTTTCCAGCATGTGGGCAGATGAGGTGGTTCACTCCCTCCAAAGGTGCTCCTATCCACGCACCCACAGACATTCAAATATGCAGAGCTGTATTCTCAAATGCATCGGAGAAATGGGAAAAGCAAATAGATCCACAATGGGAACCAAGCAATTAACAGGGCTTGATCATAGTGCTTTCAGAACCAGCCTCTTCAGAAAATCACATATATATATGTCTCTTTCCTCACTGCAGTGATGTTGCTGACCTCTGTGTCCTCCACCACCTGAGCCTCTGCTATGAAAACTTCTCACGGGGCCTGAAACTAACTTTTCCTCTCTCCATACATGTCTCTGGTTGCTGTCACTCACCCTGTTACTGAACCTTGGTGTCTTCAGAGACGTTTATTTTTCTTGTTTCATGACTTATGCTTCCCAGAGTAAACAATAACCTTCTCAAGAGAGCTCCTCTCTTTAACACTCTAAAATATAGTTGGTATTGAAGTGGATCTGTCCTTCAAAGCTACCCTGCAATGCTGGCAGAGTCACTGCCATGTGAGAGGGTTTAAGGAGGACTTGTGGGTGGGCCAGTAAGAGAATTTACCAATAGACAAGAAGTGTGGAAAAGACAGGAGCTTATTTTTGGCACAGTAGGCGACAAAGAGGACTAGCAGGTGAATTTCCAAGAGTGAAACCTATGAGTCAGGATGAGAGAATGGGGTTTTTATGAGGGTTGGAGGAGGTGAAAAAAGGGCCAGACAGCAAATGTGGCTATCTTAAGAATGTCTTTCCATTCACTGAGGCTATTAGGTTCCTGTACATGGCATATCTTTATTCTACTTATTTCCCCTTCCCTTCTCCCTCTCGGTCTTCACTTTCTCTTGGACCTATTCCTATTTGCAAGAGAGCTATCCTCTTATCTCCATCTACCCATCTGATATTGGGCTCTTTATTTTTACTTTACTCAAATGAGAGATACCATATGGTATTTAAATTTGTGTGTCTGATTTATTCAACTAAACATTATATTTTCCAGGTCCATCCATTTTTCTACAGATGTCTCAAATTTGTCCTTCTTTATAGCCAAGTAGTATTCCATTATGTATAGATACCACTTTTTTTTATCCAATCAAATTAATAATATCAAGAATGAAAACAGGGAAAGAGGGTTTAGACCAGAAAGGATGGAGATAGGAGGGAAGAGAAGGGGGATTATAAAAAAAGAACTAAGCTATTTAATGTACATGTATGCACTCCCCAAGAAGATTGTAAATTGCAAGTACTGCTGACATCACCTAATAAAAAATGAATATATTTTCTTGGATCACTAAGTACGTTGCCAATCTTCCCATATTGTGTTTAAAACTACATTTTTCTGTTGTAATTTTGACATACCCACTTTTTCTGGTCTACAAAGGCCTTTACTTTTGGGTAAGGAGGTGTTAAGAGGTATATACATCTTTTGGAGAAGATGAGTGGAAACATTTGGGAAGAATAAATGGGCTTGCATCAAAAGATTTAATACCTACCGAACAAGATGTCTTTAACTGGAGCTTCTTTTTTTAGGGTTTTCTAGGGAAGTTTGTCTGTTAAAGGTTTTAATCCTTTTATTTGCCAGTGGGTAGCCACTACAGTCACTGTCAGACTAAATCAGTAGTGCATTTATAGCTTGCAAAAATGATGGATTTCATTTGAAGCTAGAGTATCCAGTCTGTGGTTTAACAGTGGGACATCTGGACTTTTTTGAGCTTATTTTTTTTTCTTGAAGACTGGATTCCAATTCCCCCCACCCCAGTAGCCATGGTTGGCATTTGGACTGCTTTTTACTTTCTCTGTGTTGCCTTTCTGTTTCTCCTTGATTTTTAGCTTTCCTGTCACCTCTTTCTTGATTTCCTCAGCTATTTCTCTTTCTATCAAAATACTCTTTGCCCACTCTACCAAAATGTTCTCTCTCCTTTGTAACTATGAACTCCTCTAACATGTAGGATGTGAAGGAAACTTGTACTGCCTCATCTGGCCAAGAGGTCATGCCTCTTAGCATGGACAAGTATGTGGACAGCTGTTATACACATCTCTGTGTGGGTTGTTGTGTAGACATATATTTTAAATTCATTTCAGTAAATATCAAAGAGTGCATTGGTAAAGGTATGGTTGGTTTTGTAAGGAACTGCCAAACTAACTTCAATGGTGGTCATATCATTTTATATTCCTACTTGTAAGGAGTGCTCCTATTCTTCCAGAGCCTCAACAGTGTTATCAATGTTGGCAGTTTTGGACATTCTGTTACCAGAGTTCTGGAGTACTGTGGGCTCCTTTGAGAGATACTTTCCAGGTTTCTGTTGTCATGAACAAAAACTTGGGTAAAATAGTTATAAAAGATAGCAAGCTCTTACATTTATTGAAGGTAGGAAAAGAAGTATGCTTTGGGTTATGAGAGCAGACCACTGAGAAAGAGAGCACATGGCATCTATCTTTTGTATCTTCCATTCTGACATCAGATCTAGGCCATTACCATATACCTGTTTGACTTCATGCCAGAAGAATTGGAGATAGCATTCTCTGATTGGTCCCAGGTATAGAGCTCAGGTACAGGTGTCTTGGATCTACATGAATGACAGGTCAAGCCCACTTGCCCACTGCCCATGCTCTAATATCCTGCCTCATTCTCCTCTGAGATATATGAATACTCATAATTCTTTAAAGGGTTGCTGAGAATGTGAGAGTCTCTGGCTTTGTATAACTACTTCCAGCAGAAAGGAGCTATAGGTCTCATCTACAGAGGACTATGTTCTTTCCCACTACCTTGGGATATTGTGATTTATTGACCATTTTGATAAACAAGCCTATCAGAAGACAATAATAGAGGAGTCAGTCCTATGTGTGAACTGTTGAACTTCCTGCTCGGTGGGAGAAAGCTTGTCAGGAAAGTCATGACTTGTAGCCTGGATCATCTTCTGAATCCTTGAATCGATAAGGTATACTGTTAACTTGAGGTTGCAGAATCCAAATATGAAAAGGAGCAGTTTTTTTTGTTTGTTTGTTTTTATTTTGGTACTGGGGATTGAACTCGGGTCCTTGCACTTGCAAGGCAGGCCACTGAACCGCTGAGCTAAATCCCTGGCCCTCAGAATATTTCTTGATCTGTCTTAAAAGGTGTACTATGACAGATCCAACAATTAGCTACATTAAGCTTTATTTCCATACTTCTTGAGGAGGAGAAAGCCTAGTGAAGAGGGACATTAGATAGACTGCTAAGAGTCTGAGAGCCACAGCCCTAGCAAGATTACTCACATTATGCACCTAATTTAAAAAAGTCAAGGTCCATTTGAAGAGAAGTGCAGATACCCTTTGGGTGATCCAGAAAGAGCTGAAGTTTTAAAGTTTTCCAGTGTTGCACCACCTCACTGTCTGGGTTACAAGAGGATTTAATTGGAGGCTGTGCCTGTGCTTTTTATCTGCTCTGAGATTGAAGCAGTAACATTAAGATGGCCTGGGAAAAACATCAGCTTCCGAAATTTAGAAATAGAAATGGTCCACAAAACCCCACAGTTATATCCTGATGCTGGATGGCACTTGTGTAGTCCTAACCTAGTTAGTATAAAGTAACCCCACCATCTCAGACACCACAGCCAATATCTCACAGGCTCCAGTAGCCCTTCGAACCAGGTGTGCAGTGCTCTGTTACATGTAACTTCACCAACCAAATCTAGTCTTTTCCTAGTTGGTCACAGCCTGGGATTCAGCATATAAATCCAATAACGCATGTTTTATGCATAACTGTTTTAAAGGATTTTATTTTGTGTAATATATACATATAAAAACATATATATTATTATATATTATTATGTATATTTACTACAGTTGTGTAGATTGTCATATAATGTAAAAAGGAAAGTTCTATCTGTGAACAGTGTAACCAAGTGTCAAACCAACTACACTACCAAATAAACTTTGAACAATGAAAAAAAAAACCAGACCTGGAGGGTATAAACTAGTTTTAATGTTTCTTCAGAAACTTGGAATAAAGGTAGTGTCTTGAGGGGCTGTGAGACTACCCTTCTTGCCTCTCTATCAGACTTTTTATTTCCCAAGGAGACTTTATTTTATTTTTTTCTTTATTGGTACATTTTAGGTATATGATACAGTTACTTTCATCATTGGGATCTTGTACCTTTAGATGAAGTATTTTGGTTCTTATTTTTTTCCCCATTCCCCTGGGCTCCCTTCACCCCCTCCACCCTTCCCTATTTACAGATTTTGTTTCCATCTTTTTCCTTTTCTTGTATTATTTCTTTTCACTTCTTACCTTTCCCCTACTCTTCCCACTCCTCCTACACCGTTAGACCCTTTTTCCTATTACACAATATCAATTATACATTTTGACCCTTATTTACACTTTTAGTTTATCATGCTATGGAAACTATTTGATATTTAGACATGTGTGACTTTTAATTTCTCTTAAGAGTATGGCCTCAATGCGCATCCACTTAGCTATAAATGTCTCTAGTTTTTTATTCTTTATGGCTGAGTAGTACTCAATTTTATATATTAAAAAAATCTTCTTTATCCAGTCCCCAGTTGATGGGCAATTAGGCTGTTTCCAAGTTTTAGCTATTACAAACTGTGTCACTATAAACATGGGTGAGCATATATCACTGTGGTATGATTCTTTTAATTCTTTTGGGAAGATTCCCAGCAGGAAAATAGCTGGGACAAATGGGACTTCAAATCCTAATTGTTTAAGATATCTCCATATAGATTCACATAGTGATTGCAATAGTCTTCACTCCCACGAACAATGAAGAAGGGTTTCTTTCTCCCCACAACCCCACCAACATTTGTTATTGTTTGATTTCTAGATAGAAACTATTCTTTCTGGGGTGTGGTAGAATTTCAGTGTTGTTTTCATCTGCATCTCTCAAGTGATCAGTGATATTGAACATTTTCTCATATATTTACTTGCTGCTTTGACTTCTTTGTCTGAGAAATGTCTGTTCATTTCAGATTCCCATTTTTGAATTGGGTCTTTATATTTGGGGGGGCTGATTGAATTCTTTATATATTCTAGATAATAGTCCTTTGTCTGAGGAGCAGCTGGTAAAGTTTTTTTCCCACAGTGTAGGTTGTCTCTTAGTTCTGCTGTGGTTTCTTTTGCAGTGCAGAAGCTTTTTAATAGGATGAGATCCCAGTTGGTGATTCTTTCTGCTAGTTCCCATGCTACTGAGGA
This sequence comes from Fukomys damarensis, assembly GCF_012274545.1. Classification (NCBI taxonomy): domain Eukaryota; kingdom Metazoa; phylum Chordata; class Mammalia; order Rodentia; family Bathyergidae; genus Fukomys; species Fukomys damarensis. Next base: position 21,160,774 of record NW_022900928.1, read on the forward strand.
TTTGTTCATAAAGTCTTTTCTATGCCACCATCTTCCAGAGTTCTGCCTAATTTATCTTCCACCAAGTTTAGTGATTCTGTTTTAATATTTAGATCTTTAATCCACTAGGATTTTAGTTTAGTGCCTGGTGAAAGATAAGGGTCTAGTTTTAATCTTTGGCAGGTTGAAATCCAGTTTTTCCAACATAATTTATTTATTTTTATTTATTGATTTATTTTTGGTACCGGGGATCAAACTTCAGTCCTTGTGCTTTCAAGGCAGGTGTTGTAACATAATTTATTAAAGAGGCTATCTTTCTGCCAGTGAGGATAGTTGGCTCCTTTGTCAACGATGAGGTAGCTGAGTACATCTGGAGTCATTTCTATACCTTCCAATCTATCCCACTGATCCTCAGGTCTTTTTCTTTGCCAGTACCATGCTGTTCTAATCACACTGGCCTTGTAGCACAGTTTCAAATTGGGGATTGTGATACCCCCTGCCGTATCTCTGTTGACTAGAATGGATTTTGCTATCTAGATCTCTTCTGATTGCAAATGAATTTTTGGACTGTTTTCTCAGGTGTGGGGGCCCAGTCATGGCCCACCGGCATTTGACATTTGGAAAATAACTTCTTCCTGTACAATTAAGGCATTAACACAATCTATGTAACATTTGTTACTTTTCAAGCACACTGTTTGCTAAGCTTGCTTTGTCTTTGACCCTGGAATAACAGGAACTCTTAGCCAAAGATCTGATGTTATCTGTAAGAGTCAGGAAATCTGGTCTTTGCATAAGATAAAAACAATTGCTTGGTGTTTTCTGTTGTTGTGTGCCTTTAAAAGCTTCTGGTTAATGTGAACCTATAAAAGGAGCTGTTTCTGTGAAATAAATTAGATTTCTCTTGGTCTCCACTCAGGCTTGAGTGTTCTTTCCTTTCTCAATCCTCACTTCCCAACTCAGGCATGTTCGTGTTGTGATGGCTGGGCCCCCACAAGTGGCACTCAAACAGGGACCTGAGTATTGAGAGAACCAGTGAAGGACACTGCTGGATAAAGAATAAAAGGAGATCTCCACAAAAAGAAAAAAGAGGACCTTCAAAAGGAAGGCAGAAGAGGAGCGGTGAGTTTTCTTGTAAATATTAAAAATGGGAGCTGGCAATAGTTGCACACTTTTTGTACATATGCTTAGAGATTTATTGTGTGTTGGTGGTGCTAGAGTAGGGCACCAACAATTGTGTAATTTTTTAGAATTTGTAGAAATAGTTTGTCCTTGGTTTCCTTTTCTTTGCTTCAGTGTCTTTCTCTTCCTGTTAATGTCTGAATTGGTAATTTGTGATCTGGATCATTTTGGAGGCCGGAAGGTCCAGGCAGACATGCTAGTGGACTCCCCACTGCAGGGGCCAGAGATGTCCCTTGCCCCTATGGTAGGAACTCTATCTCTCTGTTTACAGGGAGGGAGGTTGATTTTTTCCCCTCCTCAAGACCCTCTGGTGGAGAGAGAGTTCTTCTGGTTTTGGAAGAGGAGATTAAGGGGATTTCCCAAAAGAGTCCCTGGTTCTTTCGGTTTGGTTTTCATAAGCCTTTGTCTTACATTCTGTTTGGCCTCTTTTGTTCCAGCCTAGGAGTTGCTCAAACTTCTGCTCTGCGATAGTCAGCTGTTAGTGAAAACTATTTAGCTTTGGTAACACTACTTGTGCATTGCAAATTCTTACACTGTGATTATAGGGTTAACTTGCTCTTTTCTAAAAAATTCAAGGTTAATACTGTTCTACTGGCAGCCAGTCAAATTTTAAGATGTAACAATCTAAAAGCAGAAAAAGGACACTTTAAGCTGAAGTTTGTTATAGAAGGTTAATAGTAAATGAGATAGAAAAATATTAGGAGAGCTATAAGTAAGAGTTGTACTTTTTTTTAAATTTTATTGAGTTTATTGGTACATTTTAGGGATACAGTACAGTTACATTCATTGTTGGGATCATGTACCTTTACATGGCAAGTCTTGATTCTCATTTTTTCCCCTTACCTCTGCCCTCCCTTCACCCCCTCCTCCCCTCCCCATCTACAAACACTTTATTTTCATCTTTTCATTCTCTCACATTTTTTTCTTTTCCCTTTTTGTTCTTCCCCTACGTATCACACCTTCCCTACACCTTTAGCTCCTTTCCTCCCATTTCTAAATGTCAGTAATC
>NW_022900928.1:21169381-21208194 GCF_012274545.1 Fukomys damarensis
CTCCCGCGCAGGCCGGGAGCTCACGCGCACGCCGCCGGGTGATCGCAGACAGGCAGGTAGGCAGGCAGCTGAGAAAAACCCCCTCTGGGGTCCTTGGGTCCTTCCTGGGTCTGTTCAAGAGTTATACTTTTAACATGAAAGGTTTTGGTATTTTTGTCTTGTCTTTACCTAAGTATGTAGAGAAGGTGTGGGAAATGATTTATTTATGCTTGCTTGTTGGTTTCAAGTCTGTTATAAAAGGTTTACATTTACAGTCAAGAAGAGCTTTCATTCCTTTAACCCTAATTCTACAAGAGATCTCTGTTAAATTTGACCTGCAAAAATTTTGACTAGTAATAACTAAAAGATTTTATAATTCAATTGGTCAAAACCATCTGAGTGCCCTGTAGTTTAAATTGTCTTTTATGTTTGTCTATCTAAATGTTCAAAAGTGTTTGTCCAATTATGTTTTTGATCAAAATGATGTCAAATACAAATAGAATGTTGATTTCTACAACCTGGCTTTATAGGATTAAGTAAAAACTTAAAAGATAATATAAACTTTTAAGTTTGGGCACACTTCTGTTGGTAAATAAGCAGCTGCTCAGAAAATTTATTCTGATCTTTTTTCACTAGTGGGAGCCCAAATAATTTTCATAGCCTTATAAAAAGATATGCCTTGCTAAATATGTTGTTTAAAATGTTTACATTGGTTATCATCAAAAGGCTGAATTCTAAATGTGTTATTGTAACATGTTTATGATGGTTATCTTCAAAATATAATATTTTCTATGAAAAAAAGGAAGATCCTGTTGATACAAAGCTACATTACAGGACATAAGATTTCACATAATTATAATAATTATTATTGCTACTTTTCTGATATACAAAATGTATTCATGTTGTTTGACCATGAAGGTTTTCCAACATATTGTTTATGATAACAAACTTTTGATCCAGGTATTCTCCCCTGTTCCCCACTATTAAAGGTGCAACTACAAAAAATAAAAAAGGGGGAATTGTAACCCTCTTCACCCAGAAATTATTTAAATCATGCTACCTATATTTTAATTTTTTTTAATAAATTGATAAGCATGGCCATTCAGCAGCAGAAAGATTCTGGCATCCACAAGGTTCTCCATATACCTTGGTGAAATGGAGAGATCCCTTAACTGGTCAATGGTATGGACCCTACCCCATTTTAATATGGGGCCAAGGATATGTTTGTGTTTTCTCACAGGAACATGATGAACTTGATGGTTACCAGAGAGACTGGTTCATCATGTGGATCATCCTGACAAATCTACATCCAGTATCATGGGACAGTAACCTCCACAATCATTACCTTTATGTGAAGAAGAAACAAAAATAAGCAGTAGTACTATATTTTGGAGGAGGTGTTATGTTACTATACCTTAAGAAATACCATTTAATGACACATCTTGAAAGTTTTTGGACTAAAAAAACTTGGACTTAAGCTTATCTGCAGGACTTTGGTGGACAAATTCAGGTTTTTCTCAAAAAAACATTTGGAAATTTGCTGCTGCATTGGTAGAAATACGTTTATGGTCAGATGTTAAAGTTACTAGCCTTAGTTTCAATGTTTTTGACATAGGGACATTTAATATGCAAAATACCATAAATACTGTGTCATCTCAAGTCAAAGAACAAAAGAAAAAGATAATGTCTTGTGTTAATGCTCCTTATATGTTATGGGTAAAAAATATAGAGATTGCTTATAAAACTGATAATGAATATAACAACAGCTGTTTTAATTGTAAATTGACCAACTGTATATTCTCAAAAATGATGACTTCCTTTCATTCTGTGATGGTTTTGAGACAACGTCTCTTTGATATGATACCTGTTCAACTTAATGAAACCTGGTATGTAGATCAAGGATTCTGAATGTTTATGGTAATTGAGAAAGCATTAAGTAGACAAAAAAGAGTGATGGGATTGGTTATTGTGGGAATTGTAGCCCTTATTAATGTAATAGCTACAGCTTCAACTGCTGCAGTTAGTTGCTTTGGCACAAGAAATTCGGGATGTTGTTGGGCTGTCCTTGGTTTAATCTATGGGTTATCACCCAAATCTTCCTCATATAGTTGTGCCCTAGCTTCTGGGTTTCTAACTACCCACAGACATTCTCATCTTCATAACATCAGAGAAAACAGCTCATCAAATCAACCACAATCCTTTATCCCAACTGATACAATCAGCAACACAATATGATCAAGCACAACTTGGAAACTGACCACCTGTGTTAGTTACTAGTCTATCACACTTAAACCATGTGAATTAAATTTAAATCAAGAAGCAGTCCAAAACATGTGTGCAGTGAACAAACTTTTCAATATAGTACATTTACCCTTTAGGATGGGGGCTCAGATAGAGCTAGGATGCAAGACCCCTGATCTCAGTTAGCTGATGGCTGAACCCCATGTTGCAGACTGACCTCAGGCTGCAAGGTCCAGATTGAGTTCCCCAACCTTCTGAACAGTTGAATTGCACACTGTTCTACTACAGATTTCCCACACCCTTTTTAAAAAGATGTTCAAACTTGGGAACTCACAAAAATACCCTTTATGACCACCTCTGCTTCTGCAGAGTGGGTCCAAATACTGGCACAATCAGGAGGTCTGAGAGTGCGCATGCATGGGGGTGGTTATGGGAGTTGTGGGGGTTCACGCGCACCTGTGCGGCTACCTTCCTGGTGATGGAGCAATGGCAACTCCTAGCAGGAGAGAGCTAGATTGTTTTTTTTTATCATGGCTAATTGGAGCCCTATATGCCTCACTTTTCTGTATGTCGATTTCTTCCCTGTTTGGGAAGTTTTCCGTCATTAATTCTGTGAACAGATTTTTAAAGTCTTTTGTAGTTTCTCCTCCTACTTCATGGATTCTTATCAGTCTTATGTTATTCTTCTTTGCATCATGTAGGAGTTGTTGGATTGATTTTTCATGATCCCTTACTGTTTTTAAGGGATCTTTCTTTTCATGGTCACTGGCTGCAATCTTATCTTCTGTATCTGAAGTTCTATCTTCACATTTGTTCATTCTGCTGTAAATGCTTTCAATAGAGTTTTTAATCTCCTGGATATATGTGAGAATGTGTTTCATGGATTGTATTTCTTTCCTACTTGGGCATTCAAGGTTTCCATTTCTTTCTATGCTGAGCATTCATGGCTTCTGTCATGGTCCTGAGCTCATGCATTTTTTTGTCTGTTTCGGTAATAGAGTTTCTAATTATCTCTTTCATTGTGCTCACCATCTCTCTAGTTATCTGGGAAATTATTTTTGTTTTCAATTTTTCTAGAGCCTAGTTGGTTTTGTTACTTATTGTGCTATCAATTCAGGGTCTCCTGGTGGTTCATTGTCAGACTTTCCCACCTTATTTCCCCTACAATTTGCAGATGGTGAACTAGAAGTTTGTCTTTTGGTCATACTTAAGTGTTTTCTCATTTCTATTTTTGTTTTTGGGCTGTTCTTAGTTTAATTCCTGGGTTCATACTTTGATTTTCCCGGCATAGCTGCTCTTTATGTTTTGAGTCTCTAGTGACTCAGAGACACTCTCATTATCATAATATCAGAAAGGATAATTCATTAAATCAATGAAAACCCTTTAGCCTAATTGATACAATGAGCAACACAATAGCATCAAGCACAGCTTAGAAATTGACCATTTGTGGTAGTTATTAATCTATCAGCTTTAACCATATGAATGAAATCAACAGAAAAGAGCAGCCTAAAATATGTTTATAGTGAGTAAACTCTTCAATATAGCAACTTTACCCTTCAGGGTGGGTACTTAGAAGGATTTGGGAGGAGAGGAATAGATGGGTAAAAGAATAGGAGATTTCAAATGAAGCCAGAGGACACAGGATGATCACAGAAACTCAAGAAAATTGTTGAAGACAAGAGGGTAGGATGGTGTAAGAACAAAGACAAGAATAGAACAGTTTGTCAGTGATAGTGAAGCTATAAATTGTACTCACTTTTCTTTGAAACTAATGACCACTGAGTGAAGGAAAAAAAGAGAAGAAAAGAAAAAGTAAGAAGAAATCCAGGAACAGAAACAGAAACAAAAGGGAGATGAAGAATAACATTGGGGAACAAGAGATGAATAGGAAAACAAAGAAAGAAAAAGGAAGAATTTGCAGAATGGGAAAAATAAAAATTAAAAATAAGAGGAAAAGAAAGAAAAAATATTGAAGAACAACTTTACGGGTATATCTCTGCTGACACAGTAGACCATGTGGGCAGCAATATGCAGAACTAAGGCAATTATTCTCAGCTAGCCAATGGCAGATCCCTGAGATTCAGCCTGAATTCTGGTTGCAAGGCCCAAGTTGGGTTTCCTGATCTCCTGCAGGGTTGAACTCTGCAAGGTTCTACTGCAGGTTCCAGCTGCCCTTCTCTGAAGATAGCCCAAGTTCTGATGGAACATGTTGATCCCCCCAACTCACCAACTATGATGTATGTTGTGCCTTTATTACTGTTGTTCACTTTGGTTCTACCTTCTGGAGCTGAGTAATATGGCCTTTATAGCCACCTGTGTCTCTGCAGTGTGGATCCAGGTACCAGAACAACCAGGAGGCCCAAGAGCAGGGGTATGGGGAAATGTTGCAGAGGCACCCGTGTGGCTGGGCAGTGGGCTGTTCTCACTGGTCTGCTCCGATGACGGTCTGGGGCTCTGGGGGTGGAGGAGGAGGAGCTGCGAGCTCCCTGCACAGTGGTCTGTTCAGATGAAGGCCCAGGGCATTGGAGGTGGAGCTATCCTTTATTTTATTCTTCAATCCATTATTGTTTTGCATATCTCATGTCAGGAAAATTATGTGATATTTAACTTTCTATGTTTGTGTCTACAGATCTATCAATTTCCCTTCAAGTGATATGAGTTCATTCTTTTTTATGGCCTAATAAAATTCCACTGTATATATACACCTAATTTTCATTATCAATTCATCTGTTAATGTGATGCTAATGTATGTCTAGAGTTTAGATATTGTGTATTGTGCTGTTATCAACATAGGTATGCATGTATCACAATTGTATGATATCTTTATTTCTTTCAGTAATCTACCAAGGAGAGCTATAAGGGCCCAAATGAAATTTCAACTTTTTACTTTTTTGAGGAACTTTTTGTACCAATTTTTACAGTTGTATTAATTTACATTATCACCAACAATGCAGGAGAGTACATTTTTCTCCACATTCTCACCAGCATTTGTTGTCTCTTGTGTTCCTGAGGATAGCCATTATGACTGGAGTAAGATGAAACCTTAGAACTGTTTTTATATGCATGTATCTAAGGATAAAGATATATTTCTTCATGTATTTAATGGCTATTTGTACTTTTTTGGGGGAAAGAGGTATTTGTTTAGTCCATTTGCCTATTTTTTATTGGGTTGCTTGTTTTTGGCAGGTTAATTTTTTTTTTTTTTTGTACTGGGGATTGAACTCAGGTCCTTGTGGTTGCAAGGCAGGCCACTGAACCACTGAGCTAAATCCCCAGCCCCTTGAATTCTTTATATATTTTTTATATTAGTTCTCTATCAAAAGAGTAGCTGGCAAGAGTTTTTGCATTCTACAGATTATCTCTTCACTCTGTTAATTTTTTTCTTTGCTGTGCAGAAGCTTTTTAATTTGATATAGTTCCATTTATTGATTCTTCGTAGTATTTCTTGGGATTTGAGTGCTTCACCTATATTAAATTTCAGCAGTTTCAACATTTCTATTCTTATATTTAGGTATTTGATCCATTCTGATTTGATTTTGTTCAAACTCAGAAATATTGGTCTATTTTCTTTTTTCTGTGGATAATCATTTTCCAGAAACCATTTTTGAAAGAGACTATCTTTTCTCCAGCATATATTTTTGTCAAAGATCAGATGGCTGAAGGTGCTTGGAGCTGTTTTTTGTTGTCTGTTCTATTCCACTAGAGCATATGTCCATTTGTGTACCACTACCATGCTGCTTTTAGTTTCACAGTATTATTTCAAATCTGGTACTGCAATGCTTTTTACTTTGCTTTCTTTCCCTTAGGATTGTTTTGGTTACTCTGGGTCTCTTTTGGTTTCACACACATTTTAGTATTTTTTTTCTAGTTCTCTGAGGTTGCTGGCATTTTAATTACAACTACATTAAATCTACAGCAGTTTTAGTAATATGATCATTTCAATGATATTGATTGTGCCTATTCAGTAATAAGAGAAATCTTTCCATTTTGCATCTTCTTACATTTCTTTCCTCAGAGTACTGTAATTTTCATCACAGAGGTCTTTCAACAGTTGTGAATAAGCTTGTTTTCTTTTTTCTTTTCTTTTTTTGAGGCAGGTCTCACTATGTAGACCAGGTTGGCTTTGAACTCAGTCATCCTCCTGCCTCAGCCTCCTAAGTGCTGGGATTACAGGCATACACCACTATGCATGACCTTGCAGTCTTGATTTCTTTTTTGTTGATTTTATTATTGCTTTATAGGAATGCAACTGATTTTTTTGTGTTGAGTCTTTATCCTACCAATTTGTTGAATTTGTTTATTAGCTCTCAGTTTTCTGATGGAATTTTTGGGTCTTCTATATTAGCTACAAATGAAAATAATGTGACTTCCTTGTTATTCATATATCCTTATTTCTTTCTCTTTCCTGATTACTCTGACTAAAGTTTTGAGTACTATATTAACCAGAGTCATGGGAGTGAACACCATTGTTTCATTCCTGCATTTTGAGAGGATGTGTCCAGTAATCCCTGTTTCAGTACAGTGTCATTGCTATGCCTTGGATCTAGGATGTTTCTCTGAAGCATCCTGCCTTCAAACAGGAGCTTGTGGAAAGTAAATGGATCATGGGGACACTAAAGCCGATTTTTTTTTTTGGTTAGAATATGAGGCTTGCAACATCATATTAAGTGGACAAAAACTGAAAACTTTCAATTTAACATCAGGAACAAGACAAGGATGCCCACTATCACCACTCCTCTTCAATATAGTTCTGGATACATCAGCCATAACAATTAGACAAGAGAAAGAAATTAAAGCAATAAAGATAGGAAAGGAAGAAGTTAAACTGTCATTATTTGCTGATGATATGATACTCTACACTGAAGACAGAAAAACTCCACCAAAAGACTTCTAGACTTAATTGACAAATTCAGTAGAGTACCTGGATACAAGGTCAACACCCAAAAATCAATAACCTTCTTGTACACAAATAACAGACTCACTGAGAGAGAAACTAGGGAAACATTTCCTTTCACAATAGCATCCAAAAAAATGTATCTAGGAATCCACCTAACAAAAGAAGCAAAAGACCTCTACACTGAAAACTACAGCACTCTGAAAAAAGAGAACAAAGAGGATAACAGAAAATGGAAAGATATCCCCTGCTCCTGGGTAGGAAGAATCAACATAGTGAAAATGGCCATACTACCAAAACTGCTATACAGATTCAATGCAATGCCAATTGAAATTCCAACACTATATTTCACAGAACTAGAAAGAAGAATCCAAAAATTCATTTGGAGCCATAAGACACCTAGAATAGCAAAGCCATCCTAGGCAACAGACACATAACAGTGGGTATAACAATTCCCAATTTGAAACTATACTACAAAGCCACTGTGATAAAAACAGCATGGCACTTTCAAAGAAGCAGACCTGAGGATCAGTGGAATAGACTGGAAGACACTAAAACAACTCCAGGTGTACTCAGCTACCTCATCTTTGACAAAGGAGCTGACCATCTCCATTAGAGGAAAGATAGCTTCTTTAATAAATGGTGTTGGAAAAACTGGATCTCAACCTGCCAAAGATTAAAACTAGAACCTTATCTTTCACCATGCACTAAATTAAAATTCAAATGGATTAAAGATCTAAATATTAAAACAGAATCACTAAACTTGCTGGAAGATAAGTTAGGCAGAACTCTTGAAGACATTGGCATAGGAAAAGAATTTAAGAACAAATCCTCAGTAGCATGGGAACTAGCACAAAGAATCGACAACTGGGATCTCATCTTATTAAACCTTCTGTACTGCAAAAGAAACCATCAGCAGAACTAAGAGACAACCTACAATGTGGGAAAAATTTTTACCAGCTGCTCCTCAGACAAAGGACTATTATCTAGAATATATAAAGAACTCAAAACATTCAGCCCCCCCAAATATAAAGACCTGATTCAAAAATGGGCATCTGAAATGAACAGAAATTTCTCAGACAAAGAAGTCAAAGCAGCAAGTAAATATATGAAAAAATGTTCCACAGCACTGGTCATTCTTGAGATGCAGATGAAAACAAAGCAGATTCCACCTCACCCCACAAAGAATGACTGCTATCAAGAAATCAAGCAATAACAAATATTGGCAGTGTTGTGGGGAGAAAGGAACCCTTCTCCATTCTTGGTGGGAGTGCAGAATGGTGCAATCATTGTGGAAATCAATACGGAGATACCTCAAAGCACTGGGACTAGAAGTTCCATTTGACCCAGCCATAGCTCTGCTGGATATCTTTCCAAAAGAATTGAAAGAATCATATCACAGTGATATATGCTCACCTATGTTTATAGCAGAACAGTTTGTAATAGCTAAAACTTGGAAACAGCCCATTTGCCCATCAGTTGGAAACTGGATAATGAAGACGTGGTTTTTCTATTATAGGAATACTACTGCCCATCCTCCAGAGTCCAGAAGGTAGCCTGTGCCCTGATCCACCATGGGAAGGAGATCCATGCCCTCTCCCGCCTGGAGCTACCATCACTCCAGCACCAGGAAGGTAGCCATGTGGGTGCCCCTGATCCCCAGCACTCCCATGTGCACTCTTAGGCCTCCTGATTGTGCCAGTCTTTGGACCCACTCTGAGGCAGAGGTGGCCATAAAGGGTATTTTTCTGAGTTCCCAACTTTGAACATCTTTAAAGAAAGGGCATGGGAAACCTGTAGTAGAATGGTGTAGAGTTCAAGCATTCAGAAGGTTGGGGAGCTCAATCTGGGCCTTGCAGCCCAAGGTCAGTCTGCATCATGGGATTCAGCCATCAGCTAACTGAGATCAGGGGTCTTGCATACTAGCTCTGAGCCCCCATCCTAAATGGTAAATGTGCTTTATTGAAAAGTTTGTTCACTGCACACATGTTTTGGACTGCTTCTTGATTTCAATATAATTCAAATGGTTTAAGGGTGATAGACTAGTGACTACCACAGGTGGTCAGTTTCCAAGTTGTTCTTGATCATATTGTGTTGCTGATTGTATCAGTTGGGATAAAAGATTGTGGTTGATTTGATGAGCAGTTTTCTCTGATGTTATGAAGATGAGAATGTCTGTGGGTCGTTAGAGACTCAGAAGCTAGGGCACAACTATATTAGAAAGATTTGGGTGATAACCCAGAGATTAAACCAAGGACAGTCCAACAACAAAAATAAAAATGAGGAAACACTTAAGCAAGACACAAAGACAGACTTCCAGTTCACCAATTGCAAACAGTAGGGTAAATGAGGATAAAAAGGCTGATTGTGAACCACCAGGACACCCTGGACTCGAAGCACAGGAAGTAACAAATCAGATCAATCAGTCTCTAGTCAAATTCAAAACATAAATAATTTCCCAGATGACCACAGAGATAGTGAGCAAAATGGAGGTTGTGATTCGAGATTCTAGAACAGAAACTGACAAAAAATAGATGAGCTCAGGACCACGATAGAAGCCATGAATGCCCAGCATAAGAAAGAAATGGAAACATTAAACAGCCAACATAGGAAAGAAATGGAATCCATAAAACAGATTCAAACAGATATCCAGGAGATTAAACACTCCATTGAAAGTGTATGCAACAGAATAAAAGAATGTGAAGATAGACTCTCAGATATAGAAGATAAGATTACAGTCAGTGACCATGAAAAGAGAGCTCTCTTAAAAACAGTAGGGGATCATGAGAAATCAATCCAATAACTCCTAAATGATGCAAAGAAGAATAACATAAGACTGCTAGGAATCCATGAAGTAGCATGGATTTAAATGACTTAAAAAAGCTTTTTGCAGAATTCATAACAGAAAACTTCCCAAACAGAGGGGCAGAATTTGACATTCAGATAAGTGAGCCATATAGGATCCCAACTAGCCACAATAAAAAAATCTGCACCTAGACATATAATAATCAAGATCCCAGAAACCCAACAGAAGAACAAAATACTACAAGCAGTAAGAGAAAAGAAACAAATCACATGCAAAGGAAAGCCCATCAGAATCACAGCAGACTTTTCAACACAAACCCTTAGGGCATGGACAGCCTGGAATGAGATATTTCAAGTTCTAAAAGAAAACAACCTCCAACCTAGACTGATGTACCCTGCAAAACTCTCTTTCACAATGGATGGGGAAATAAGATACTTCCATGACAAAGAACACCTAAGAAACTACATGAATACCAAACCAGCACTACAAGGAATTCTAAACAAGATCCTAGAAAAAGACAATGAAGGCAATAACACCTGAGGCCCAACAGAGCAAATCAAATAGGCAAGGCAAGAAAGTAAAAGGAGAAGGTGAAAAAGTAAAAAGAGTCAACAAAAGGCCAATAACATGTCAATAATAAACCAGTACATATTGGTTATAACCATCAATGTCAATGGCCTCACCTCACCAATCAAAAGAAATAGACTGGCAGAATGGAATAAGAAGCAAAATCCAACAGTATGTTGTATACAACAAACACACCTAGTGCAAAAAGAAGCCCATAGACTGAAAGTGAAACAATGGAAAGCAATTCTCCATGTGACAGGAGCCCAGAAAAAAGCAGGGGTAGCAATCTTATTTGCAGAAAAAGCAAATTTCAAACCAAAATTGATTCTAGTAGTATTGATGTAGGACAGTACTGTATCATACCTCTGTGAATGTAGAATATCTTGTACCTTCTTTATGATATGTAGTAGTGACTGTGCTTTATCAGAGCTATTTTTAATGATGTTACTCTAGAATGTTCTCTTTCCAGATGATGATTAAGATGCTAATAAAAAAATGGTAGCAGGTACCACAACAGCAACAGAACTTTGCTGTTTTCTGGATATTATTGTTTTCTTTGTTTTTTTGTTTTTGTTTTTTTAATGGAATGTGCTGAATGTCTATAATTTTGTTCAGATGACTGCAGAACCTGGAAAAGTTGTTGCTGCTATTGATGCATAACATACTGCTATTATTGGTCTTCTTATATAACTTATATAAGTTATATAAATAATATAACTTGAATTTTTGGAAACTTTAACTGTGCTGTCGACGTTGGAAAAAGTTATCCCAATTTACTGTGTTGAGTTGGCATTGTACAGAAATCGACAGCCATATTGGTCTGGAAATATTAATTTTTTTATTTTTATTTTTTTCCCTTTGTACAGGGATAACACACTGTATTAAATATGTAAGGTCATTTCTACTTGGGTTTGATTACAGAAAGTAAAAATGTATTCTCTAAACAATGAAAAAAAAGAATAAGGTAAGACTACAAGAGCAAGAAGCAATTTAAATATGTTAAGGGACCATTTTCATCTTCAGAATTAAGGATTATGTTAATATTACATCATTGCCTTTTTTCTTTTATTTTCCTTTTTAGTTTTATTTTAGGATTCCCTACTTTTAATGTTCATACAGATATTTCTTTAACTGAAATACCAAATAGTTTCTCTGGTGTGAAAAACTACAATAGTAGACAGGATCCTAATGAGATAATTAATAATGTGAAATAGGAAGTAAAGGTCTAAAGGTGTAGGGAAAGTGAGAAGGGTGGGGAAAAGGTAATAAGGGAGAGGAAAAATATACGAGAAATTGAAAAAATAGAAATAAAGTGTTTGTAAATGGGGAGTGGAGGAGGGGTGAAAGGAGGGCAGGGACAAGGGGAAAAAATGAGAATCAAGACCTATTATGTAAAGGTACAGGATCCCAATAATGAAAGTAAATGTATTGTATACCTAGATTGTACCAATAAACTCAATAAAAAGAAAAAAATGGAATACTACTCAGCCATAAAGAATGAGAAATTAGATTCATTCATAGGAAAATGGATACATATTGAGGATATACTCCTAAGTGAAATAAATAAGTTACATGGGTAAATACAGAATAGTTTGTCTGATCTGAAAAACTGTAATAGTTCATAAGATCCTAATGAGATAATTGACACTGTGAAATAGGAAGAAAGGGGCTAAAGGTGTAGGGAAAGTGGGAAGGGTAGGGGAAAGCTAATGAAAAGAAAAAATATGAGAAAATGAAAAAATGGAAATGAAGTGTTTATAAAGAGGGGGGGAGGTTGATGAAGGGAGGGCAGGGACAGGGGAAAAATGCAAACCAAGACCGGTCATGTAAAGGTACAAGATCCCAATAATAAATGTAACTGCACTGTATACCTAAAATGTACCAATATACTCGATTAAAAAAAAAGATGGGGCTTGATTGGAAGAGGTGGGTTACTGGGCATGAAAAGCATGTTTCTCTCCCTGGTTTCTCCACAAAATGAGGATCTTTACCCCCATTATTCCATTTTGCCACGCTATCATGCAATGGAGCCAGCCAACTATGGGCTAAAAACATGATCCAAAATGAATCTCTTCTTCAAACTGTGGGTGTTGAGCTTGATGTCCCAGTGATGAGAAAGTGACTAAGACAGTTGGCTGTGGGCTTTTTGTGTATGACTTTTTTTTGTTTGTGGTAAAGCCTTTCTATTCCTATTCTCATCAGGTTATTTTTCTCATAAAGGGATGTTGAATTTGGCTAACATTTTTTTCTTTTTCTTTTAAAGTATCATGGTCCTTTATTGATTTTTTTCTCTCATTGAGTTTATTGGTACATTTTATGTATACTGTACAGTTATATTCATCATTGGGATCTTGTACCTTTACATGACAGGTCTTGGTTCTCATTTTTCCCCCTTGTTCCTGTTCTCCATGCTAACATTGTTTTCTAAATCTATTGAGATGATTATATGATTTTATACTTAATTATACTTATGTAGTATATTAGATTTATATATGTTGTAAATTGCATCCTTGTAATAAAGCCTACTTCCTTATGATAAATTATCTTAACAATTTGTTCAATTTTGTTTTCAAGTATCTTATTAAGGAATTTACATGTATGTTAATCAAAGATGTTGGCCTCTTCATGAAAGAACTTAAAGATTATTTGCTTTAGTTCTTTTTTTGAGCTGGCAGAATGTCCTGTCTTCAAGATGTCCCAACTCCTCAAGGTCTGTAGTCCTCTGTGCCCTAAGTCAATTTACTAACCTGTTAAGTGCCACAAGGAATGCCACACTTTCAAAGAACAAAGCCTTTGATTCTTTGATGCATTATATTACTTTTTAAAGTCTAAGTTTCATTATTTTCTCTATGATCTTTATAATACCTTTGTTCTACTAGTTTTGATTTTGGATTCTCCTTAGTTTTCCAGGACTTTAAAATTCATCATTAGGTTATTTATTTGAATTCTCTGTTTTCTCACATAGGTACTTACAGCTAGGAACTTTTCTCTTAGAACTTGTTTTATTATATCTGCGGACTTTGATTTTTTTTTTTTGAGACAGGTCTCAGTATGTAGGTGAGACTGACCTGGAACTCAGTATGTAGCTCAGGCTGGTCTCGAACTCACAGTAATCCTCCTGCCTCAGTCTCGCAAGTGCTGGGATTACAGGTGTGCACCATGCCCAGCTTGATGTATTTTATTTCCAGTGTAATTTTATGAACCTTTACATTGCCCCCTGATTTCTTTTATATCCAATGATCATAAAAGTGCTTATTCAATTTCCATGTGTCCTGGAGTTTTTAATATTCATTTCTAGTTTTATTCCATTGTAATCTGATACAATGCAAGAGATTATTTAAAATAATTTTATTTATTGAGATATAACTTATAGCCTAAATGATGGCTTATTTTGGAAAAGTTCTGTGGGCACCTGAAAGAAATGTACATGTTGCTGTTGTTGGATGAAAGACTCTCTAGATATCTATAAAATCCACCTGTTCTAAAATATAGTTTAACTCTGACATTTATTTGATTATTTTTTTGGTCTGGTTTACATTTGGAAGCCTAGGGTATTCAAGTCCCCCTCAATGGTTAGTGTCTTCCTTTCAGTCTTTTTTTTTGGTACCAGGGATTGAACTCGGGTCCTTGCGCTTTGCAAGGCAGGCCACCGAACCGCTGATCTAAATCCCCGTCAAGTCTTCCTATCCTTTTATGTCAAGTAGTTTTTGTTTTATAAATTTGGTATATCAACAGCCAGGTGTGGTGGCAGACATCTGTAATCCCAACATTCAGGAGGCTGAGGCAGGAGGCAATGAACTGTAAATTCTATGACAGCCTGAGCTACATAGTGATACCTGTCTTTAAAAAAAACCCTCAAAAACAGAACAAAGAGACCTTCCCAGATTCCATCCCTAACTGTGTGCAGATCCCAATGAGAAGCACTCCTGGACCAGAGCAGCATGTTTGCAGGCAGGTCAAGCCTGGGCCCCACGCGCATCCCAGCAGCTTGGACCCACAGGCCCAGCCAAAGGTCCACCAGGAAAAGAGCTGCTCAAGTTCATTAGGAATAGCCAGAGGCCCACCCCAGAACTATTGTTAATTGTGGGAAAATCCCAGTGAGAAGCCTGCATGGGCCAACATGGCCACAGTTGTGGGCAGCTCCCAGACAGGTCTTCTGCCTGACCCCAGCAGCTTGGATCCATAGGCCCAGCCAAAGGCCCTCCTGGAAAAAGTCTGCACAGGCACATAAGCGAGAGTCAGCTGCTTGTGCAGAAACCATTGGTGAATACATGCAGATGCCAGACAGAAGCCTGCTCAGACACCAGTGACTTGGGGACACAGCTCATAGCCAAAGGCCCTCCCAGGCAACAGCCACAGTACCCAGCTAGAGGCATGCCCAGATACCATCACAAGTGTGCATAGGCTGTGCCCAGAACCATGCCAAGACAACAGGGCAGCACAGGGATCTAGAAGGCCACCATTCTGAACCCAGGAATAGGCTCAGGGGCTAGAAGCAGAGAAAAGGCCCCTTGATGGCTTGCTGAGAATTGAAGACCACTGGGTGAGCAAAAAGTTGCCTTAACAAAGGCATAGTAGGCTGCATCTGTTGAAATGAGAAGATACATAAAAAAATCTCAAAACTAGACTTCCAGATTACCTAAGGCAACCCCAAAGGGCAATGAGATGGAACAATGCGATACTCAACAATCTGATACTCAACTCACTGAATTGGCAAAAAAAGAGGATCTGGAAAAAATGAAATCAGAAATAATTTCTCAGATAACCACAGAGATTGTGCCCATTAGCACAAGACATGATTAATAAAGCTAGAGCAGACACAGACAAAGAAATAGAGGAGCTGAGGAACGTGGTGGAATCCCAACATAGGAAAAAAATGGGATCCATAAAACAGATGCAAACAGATGTCCAGGAGATTAAAAGCTCCATTGAAAGTTTATGTAGCAGAATGAGCCAATGTGAGGACAGAATTTCAGTTATGGAAGATAGTGACCAGGAAAAGAACAATTTCTTAAAAATAGTAAGGGACCACAAGAAATCAATACAGCAGCTGCTAGAAGATGCAAAGAAGAATAACATAAGACTGAGCAGAGTCAATGAAGAAACAAGAGAGAATGCAAATGCCATTAAAAAAACTGTTCACAAAAGTAATAGCAGAAAAATTCCCAAGCAGGGGAAAAGAATTTGACATACAGATAAGTGGGGGCATATAGGATTCCAACTAGCCATGATAAAAAAATCTATACCTAGGCATATAATAGTTAAGATTTTAAAAACACAATAGAAGAACAAAATACTATAATCAGTTAGAGAAAAGAAACAAATCATATACATAGGAAAGCCCATCAGAATCACAGCAGACTTCTCAACAAAAACACTAAAGGCAAGAAGCCTATAATGATGTATTTCAAGCCCAAAAGGCAAAGAACCTCCAACCTAGATTGATGTAAAACTATATTTCAAAACCAATGGAGAAATAAGATACTTTTATGGCAAAGAGAACCCAAGGAACTTCATGAATACCAAACCAGTACTCTAGAAAAATTTAAACAACCTCCTAGGAGAAGAAAATAAAGGTCACAAGCCCAGGAAGCTCATCAGAATGAATCCATTTTGCATAACAAGAAATTAAATGCAAAGGGGGAGAACCCAACAAAAAGAAAACGTCATGGCAAGGATAAGTCAATACATATCAGTTATGACCATCAATGTTAATGGTTTCAATGCTCAAATCAAAAGAAATAGACTGGCAGAACAAGTCAAGAACCAAGATCCAACAATGTGCTGCATTCAAGAAACACACTTAATTAAAAAAGAAACTTATAGACTGAAATTTACAGGGTAAAAAAAATACTCTGTATGACAGGACCTCCCCTCAAAAGCAGGAGTAACTATCCTCTTTGCAGGTCAAATGGGTTTCAAACCAACACTGATTAAGAAACAAAGAAGGAGACTACATCCTTGTAAAGGGAACAATCCAAGAGGCAGAGATGAAAATCATAAATATATATGCACCAAACACTAGTGTGCCCAAATATGTAAAACAAATACTAATAGACAGGAAAATGAAATAAGCACTAATACAATTGTAGTGGGGGACCTCAATACCCCACTGCCCCAAACAGATACATCAACTATACAAAAATAAATAAGAAAATGCTAGAACTCAAACTTTTGAACAAATGAACTCAACAGATGTTTATAGAGTGTTCCATCCCACAAAATCAGAATGTACATTCTTTTTAGCTGCACATAGGTCATTCTCCAAAACAGAGCGTATACTCTCTCATACAATGTGTTTAAGCAAGTACAAAGGAACTGAGGTTAACCCCTGTATAATATCAGAACCTATTGTGATGAAATTGGACATCAATAGCAAAAGAAACTGCAAGAATTTTATAAATACATGGAAATTGAGCAACACACTTCTAAACAACCAATGGATTACAGAGGAAATGAAAGAAGAAATCGAGCTGTTCTACAATTAAATGACAATGCCAAAACAATATATTGGAATCTATGGAACACAATTAAAGCAGTTTTATGAGGGAAATTGAAAGCAGTGAATACTCATATTAGGAAAACAGAGAAAGCTCAATTAAACAACCTGATGCTGAACCTCAAGCTCCTAGAAAAACAACAGTAGGACAAACCCAAATCTCATACAAGGGAGTAAATTATAAAGATCAGAGCAGAAATCAATGCAATTGAGACTAAGAAGGATTAAAAAAATGAAGCAAAGAGTTGTTCTTTGAAAAAATAAAATTGGCAAACCCTTAGTCAACCTTATCAAAAAAGGAAAGAAAAGGCCCAAATCCATGCCTTTAGGATTGAAAAGGGTGAAATTACAGCAGACTCAGCAGAAATCCAGAGGATCATCAATATCTACTTTGAGAACCTATATACCCATAAAATGGAAAACACAGAAGAAATGGACAGATTCCTAGATATGTATGAATTACCAAAGTTGAAGAAAAAGACCTAAAAATTCTAAACAATCCAATAACAACTAATGAAATTGAAAAGGTAATTAAAAACTTACCAACTAAGAAAAGCCCAGGTCCTGATGGCTTCAATGCTGAATTCTAGAAGACATTTAGAGAGGAACTATTGCCACTATTGTTTTTCAATGAAATTGAAGGGGAGAAATACTCCCAAATTCATTTCTGGAAGCAAGCATCACATTGATCCCCAAAGCAGAGAAAGACCCAACTGAAGAAGAGAACTAAAGGCCAATCTCATTAATGAACATACATGCAAAAATCTTTAATAAGATACTGGTAAATAGAAGGCAGAAGAGCATCAAGAAGATCATACACCCTGACCAAGTGGGATTCATCCCAGGGATGAACAAGAGGGATTGTTCAACATATGCAAATCAATAAATGTAATACACTATATTAATAAATCTAAGGATCATCTCAGATGCAGAAAAAGCATTTGAGAAAATCCAACTCACATTCATGATAAAACCCTACAAAAATAGGAATAGATGGTCTCCACCTCAACCTGATAAAAGCCATCTATGAAACACCAACAGCCAATATCACAGTAAATGATCAAAAACTGAAATCTGTCACTCCAAAATCAGGAACAAGACAAGGATGTCCACTACCACCACTCCTTTTCCATATAGTTTTGGAAACATTAGCCACAGTGATTAGATAAGAGAAAGAAATAAAATAGGAAATGAACTTAAATTGTTATTACTTGTAGATGACATGATACTCTATATAGAAGACCCCAAGAACTCCACCAAAAGTTTTCTAGACTTAATAACCAAATTCAGTAGAGTAGATGGATACAAGGTCAACATGCAGAAAGCAATATCTTTCCTGTATGCGAACAACAGACTCACTGAAAGAGGAACTGAAGAAACAACTCCCTTTATGACAGCATCCGAAAAAATGAAATACTTAGGAATCAACCTAATGAAAGAAATTGAAGACCTCTGAAAACTATAGCACTCTGAAAAAAGAGATCAAAAAGGATATCAGAAAATGGAAAGACATCCCTTGCTCTTGGGTAGGAAGAAACAATAGAGTGAAAATGGCCATACTTCCAAAACTGCTATAGATTCAATGCAATCCCAAATTGAAATTACAACAGTATACTTCATAGACCTTCCAAAAACAATCCAAAAATTCATTTGGAACCAAAAGAGACTCAGAATAGCAAAAGCAGTTCTAGGCAACAAAGACAAGGTAGGGAGTATCACAATCCCCAACTTGAAACTATACTACAAAGCCTCTGTGATAAAAACAGCATGATATTGGCAAAGAAACAGACCCAAGGACCAGTGGTCCCTCCTCACTCTAATTAGGAGAGGCAGAAACAATTCCATACACACTTAGCCACCTTATATTCAACAAAGGAGCCATATATACCCTCACTGGAGGAAAGACAGCCTCTTTAATAAATGGTGCTGGAAGCATTGGGTTTCAACTTGCCAAAGATTAAAACTAGACCTATATCTCTCAACATGCATTCAACTAAGATCAAAATGGATCAACAATCTAAATATTAAAACTAACACTAAACAAGACGGAAGAGAGGTTAGGGAGAACTCTTGACGATTTCATGAAGAAAACCTCAGTTGCACCTAAACTAGCACAAAAAATCAATGTGTGGGAACTCTTCTTATTAAAATGCTTCTGTACAGCAAAAGAAACCACCAACAACATTTTTACTAGCTGGACCCTCAGATGAAGAACTTACAAAAATAGACCTCCCAAATTTAAAGACCCAATAAAAAAATGAGCATGTGAAATGAACAGACATTTCTCATTTAAAGAAGTATAAATAGCAAATAAACATACTAAAAAATGCTTAATATCACTGGTTATGCAAAAGATGCAAAGGAAAACAAAGCCAAGGTTCCACTTCACCCTAGAAAGAATGGTTGCTATCATGACATCAACCAATAACAAATGCCAGTGGGGTGTTTGGTGGGAATTTAGACTGGTGCAACTACTGTGGATATCAGTACGCAGATACCTCCAAGAATTAGGATTGGAAGTCCCATTTGACCCAGCTATTTCTCTGCTGGGTATCTTCTCCTCAAAATTAAAAGCATCATATCACAGCAATATATGTTCATCCAAGTTCATAGTGGCACAGTTTGTAATAGCTAAAACTTGGAAACAGTGCAATTGCCCTTCAACTGGAGACTGGATAAAGACAATGTATTTGTGTGTGTGTTTATAAAATGGAGTACTCCTAAGACATAAAGAATGAGAAATTAGAGACATTTATAGCTAAATGGATGCACATTGAGGTCATACTCTTAAGTGAAATAAATAGGATACACATGTGTAAATACTGAATAGTTTCTCTGGTGTGAGAAACTGAAAGTGTAAATAAGGATTAAAAGGTATAATATATAATCTGAAGTAGGAAGAAAAGTTGCAAAGGGGGAAGAGAAGTGAGAGACATAGGGGAAAGGAAAGAGGGAGTGGAATTTATATGAGAAAATAAAAAAATGGAAACAAAGTCTTTGTAAATAAGGTAGGGTGGAGGGTTTAAAGGGAGGGCAGGGGAATGGGGAAAAATAAGAATCAAAATATATTATGTAAAGTTTCAAAATCTCCCTTGATTAATGCCATTATATTATATATTTAAAATGTACCAGTGACATTAACTAAAAATAAAAGACAAAACAAAACCTTGGGTGCACCAATATTTCATGCATTTATATTTACAATTATTATGTTTTCTTTTTGAATTGTCCCTTTTACTGATATGTAGTGACCTTCCTTTTCTCTTCTGGCCAGTTTTGTTTTGATGTTAATTTTCTCAGAAATTAGAATACCTGTTCCTACTTACGTTTGGGTTCTGGCTAAATGGAGGATTATTTTTCATTTCACTTTTAGTGTCTCTCTCTGTAACTCTTTCTCTCTCTTTCCCTGTCACTATTCATTTCTCTCTCTCTCTTTAAATGAGATGTAAGCAACATGTAATTGATGTCTGTCTTTTGATTCTCTCTCTCTCTCTAAATGAGATGTAAGGAACATATAGTTGGTGTCTGCCTTTTGATTGGGGAACTGAGATTATTTGCACTGAACGCTAGGGGGAGTTGTTACATGAACAAAATGCAGTGTAATTTCTTTTTTCATCTCCTTTCCCTTCCTTCCCTTGCCTTTATCCATCTCTTGATCTGTTTCCCTTTTTCGTACTGCAAAGCTTCCAGCCACGTCCTTTGTTTTCTAAAATTGACCTAGCAAAATAAAAGATAGATGAAGGGAAATGAGGAGATAGACCTGCGGCAAATGGGAAGGAGGCTAAGATGAAGGGAATGAGGAGAGAGCAAATGGAAGGGCATGGGTAATAAAAAGAGAGGAAATGTGTCATGTACATATACCAGCTAGCTACAATGAATGCATTCATAATGTGCCACATACATGTAATAATAAAAGTAAAAATTAATTTGGTTTCACAAATTGTTTAGTTTGCATATTTATAAAAAAATCAACTAACAGATAAAATATCTTGTCTCATTTTGGCCCAAATTTTGTTGAATCTATATAACATTCTTCTTTTAGAATTGGCACCTCAATGAGACTGACTTTTTATAATCTGTGGATATGGTATATCTCTTTTCATGTAATTAGGTCTTTACTTTCTCTTTAAAGTTCTTTTTCTTTTTATTGAGTTTATTGGTACATTCTAGATATACAGTATAGTTACATTCATTACTGGGATCTAGTACTTTTACATGACAGGTCTTGGTTCTCATTTTTTCCCCTTACCCCTGCCCTCCCTTCACCCCCTCCTACCTCCCCATTTACAAACACTTTATTTCCATTTTATCATATTTTTTTCTTTTCCCTTATTACCTTTCCCCTACCCTTTCCACTTTCTCTACACCTTTAGCACTTTTCTTCCTATTTCACATTGTTAATTATCCCATTAGGATCTAGTGTATTATTACAGTTTTTCACACCGGAGAAACTATTTGGTATTTACACATGTGTGACTTATTTATTTCACTTAGGAGTATATTCTCAATATGTATCCATTTTCCTATGAATGACTTTAACTTGTCATTCTTGATGGCTGAGTAGTATTCCATTTTATAGAAAAACCACATCTTCTTTATCCAGTTTCCAATTGATGGGCAAATGGACTGTTTCCAAATTTTAACTATTACAAGCTGTGTTGCTATTAACATAGGTGGGCATATATCACTGAGATATGATTCTTTTAATTCTTTTGGAAAGATACCCAGTAGAGCTATGGCTGGGTCAAATGGAACCTCTAGTCCTAGCGGTATCTCCATATTTATTACCACAGTGGCTGCACCAGTCTGCATTCCCACCAACAATAGAGAAGGGTTCCTTTCTTCCCACAACCCCGCCAACATTTGTTATTTTGTGATTTCTCGATCGCAGCCATTCTTTGTGGGGTGAGGTGAAATCTCAGTGTTGTTTTCATCTGCGTCTCTCGAATGATCAGTGATGTGGAACATTTTTTCATATATTTACTTGCTGCTTTGACTTCTTTGACTGAGAAATGTCTGTTCATTTCAGATGCCCATTTTTGAATCAGGTCTTTATATATGGCAGGGGGGCTGAATGTTTTGGGTTATTTATATATTCTAGGTAATAGTCCTTTGTCTGAGGAGCAGCTGGTAAAATTTTTTTCCCACATTGTAGGTTGTCTCTTAGTTCTGTTGATGGTTTCTTTTGCAGTGCAGAAGCTTTTTAATAAGATGAGATCCCAGTTGTTGATTCTTTGTGTTAGTTCCCATGCTACTGAGGATTTGTTCACAAAGTCTTTTCCTATGCCAATGTCTTCAAGAGTTCTGCCTAACTTATCTTCCAGCAAGTTTAGTGTTTCTGTTTTAATATTTAGATCTTTAATCCACTTGGATTTTAATTTACTGCATGATGAGAGATAAGGATCCAGGTTTAATCTTTGGCAGGTTGAAATACAGTTTTTCCAAAACCATTTATTAAAGAGGCTATCTTTTCTCCAGTGGGGATGGTCAGCTACTTTGTCAAAGATGACATAGTTGAGTAAATCTGGAGATGTTTTAGTGTCTCCCAGTCTATTCTACTGATCCTCAGGTCTGTTTTTTTAAAAGTACCATGCTGTTTTTATCACAGTGGCTTTGTAGTATAGTTTCAAATTGGGAATTGTTAAACCCACTGTCATGTGTCTTTTGCTTAGGATGGCTCTTGCTATTC
Source organism: Fukomys damarensis (assembly GCF_012274545.1). Lineage (NCBI taxonomy): Eukaryota > Metazoa > Chordata > Mammalia > Rodentia > Bathyergidae > Fukomys > Fukomys damarensis. The sequence continues at coordinate 21,192,057 of NW_022900928.1, forward strand.
TAGGTCTCTTATGGTTCCAAATGAATTTTTGGATTCTTCTTTCTAGTTCTGTGAAATATAGTGTTGGAATTTCAATTGGCACTGCATTGAATCTGTATAGCAGTTTTGGTAGTATGACCATTTTCACTATGTTGATTCTTCCTACCCAGGAGCAGGGGATATCTTTCCATATTCTGATATCCTCTTTGATCTCTTTTTCCAGAGTGCTGTAGTTTTCAGTGTAGAGGTCTTTTGCTTCTTTCGTTAGGTTGATTCCTAGATACTTCATTTTTTGAGATGCTATTGTGAAAGGAATTGTTTCCCTAATTTCTCTCTCAGTGAGTCTGTTATTTGTGTACAAGAAGGCTATTGATTGGGGTGTTGACCTTGTATCCAGCTACTCTATTGAATCTGTCAATTAAGTCTACAAGTCTTTAGGTGAAATTTTTTGGGTCTTCAATGTAGAGTATCATATCATTAGCAAATAATGACAGTTTAACTTCTTCCTTTCCTATCTTTATTGCTTTAATTTCTTTCTCTTGTATAATTGCTATGGCCAATGTTTCCAGAACTATATCAAAGAGAAGTGGTGATCATGGGAATCTTGTCTTGTTCCTAATTTTAACATGAAGGTTTTTAGTTTTTGTCCATTTAATATGATGTTGGCTGTTGGTTTTTCATAGATAGCCTTTATTAAGTTGAGATATAGACCATTTATTCCAAGTTTTTGCAGGGCTTTTATCATGAATGGATGTTGAATTTTGTCAAATGCTTTTTTTGCATCTATTGAAGAATCATGTGGTTTTTGTCCTTGATTTTGTTAATATAGTGCATTTCATTTATTGATTTATGTATGTTGAACCATCTTTGCATCCCTGGAATAAATCTGACTTGGTCAGGATGTATGATCTTCTTGATGATCCTCAGTATTCTGTTTGCTAGTATCTTATTGAGGATTTTTGCATCTATATTCATTAAGGAGATTGGCCTGTAGTTCTCTTTTTTAGTTGGGTCTTTCCCTGGTTTGGGAATCAAAGTAATACTTGCTTGCAGGAATGAATTTGGAAGTATTGCTTCCCTTTCAATTTCATTGAAATGTTTGAAGAGTAATGGCAGTAGTTATTCACTAAATGTCTTGTAAAATTCAGCTGTGAATCCATCAGGACCTGGGATTTTCTTTGTTGGTAATTTTTTAATTACATTTTCAATTTCACTGGTTGTAATTGGTGTGTTTAAAATGTTATCTTGTTTGTTAAACTTTGTAATTCATAAGTATCTAGAAATCTGTCCATTTTTCTGTGCTTTCCATTTTATTAGAGTACAGGTTCTCAAAGTAGTTATTAATGATCCTCTGGATTTCTGTTGGATCTGTTGTAAGTTTGCCTTTTTCATTCCTGATTGCATGGTTCCGAGCCTTTACTTTCCTTTTTTTGATAAGGTTTGCTAAGGGTTTATCAATTTTATTTATTCTTTCAAAAAACCAACTCTTTGATTCATTTATTTTTTGTATCATTTTCTTGGTTTCCATTCCATTGATTTCTGCTCTAATCTTTATAATTTCCTCTCTTGTTCGAGCTTTGGACTTTTCTTGGTCTTGTTTTTCTAGCAGTCTAAGATTCATCATAAGGTTCTTTATTTGAGCTTGTTCTATTTTCCTAATGTGGGCATTCAGTGCTATGAATTTTCCACGTAGAACTGCTTTCATTGTGTCCCATAGATTCCTGTATGTTGCATTGGCATTTTCATTTATTTTTAAAAACTTGTCTGATTTCTTCTTTAATTTCCTTTGTGATCCATTGATTGTTCAGGAGAGTGTTGTTCAATTTCCATGTGTTTGTTAAGTTCCTATGGTTTCTTGTGTTATTGCTCTCCAGCTTTATTGCACTGTGATCTGATAATATCCAGAGGATAACTTCTATATTTTGCATTTATTCAAACCTGTTCTATGAGCTAGTGTGTGATCTATCTTGGAGAATGACCCATGTGCAGCTGAAAAGAATGTATATTCTGATTTTGTGGGGTGGAACACTTTATAGACATCTAATAAGACCATGCCTTCCAAAGTTTTGTTCAGTTCTAGTATTTCCTTGCTGATCTTTTGCCTAGATGATCTGTCTATTTGTGAAAGTGGGGCATTTAGATCCCCCACTACAATTGTATTAGTGCTTATTTGGTTTTTCATGTTACTTAATATTTGTTTTATATAGTTGGAGCATTTATAGTGCATATATGTTTATGATTGTCATTTCTTCCTCTTGAATTATTTCCTTTACAAGGATGTAGTGGCCTTCTCTGTCTCTCTTAATCAGTTTTAAGATTACTACCCCTGCTTTATTCTGGGCTTTGTCACATGGAGAATTTTTTCCCACCCTTTCACTTTCAGTCTATGGGCTTCTTTTTGCACTAGATGTGTTTCTTGTATAAAGCATATTGTTGGATTTTGCTTCTTAATCCATTCTGCCTGTCAATGTCTCTTGATTGGTAAGTTGAGGCCATTGACATTGATGGTTATAACTGATATGTACTGGTTTATTATTATCATGTTATTGTCCTTTTGTTGACTCTTTTTAAATTTTTTCCCTCTCCTTTTAGTTTCTAGCCTTGACTATTTGATTTGCTCTGTTGGGCCTCATGGTGCTGTGATCTTCATTGTCTTTTTCTAGGATATTGTTTAGAGTTGCTTTTAGTGCTGGTTTGGTATTCATGAAGTTTCTCAGGTGTTCTTTGTTGTGGAAGTATCTTATTTTCCCATCCATTTTGAAAGAGAGTTTTGCAGGATACATCAGTCTAGGTTGGAAGTTGTTTTCTTTTGGGACTTTAAATACCTCACTCCAGGTGCTTCTTGACCTGATGGTTTGTATTGAAAAATCTGCTGTGATTCTGATGTGCTTTCCTTTGCATTTGATTTGTTTCTTCTCTCTTACTGCTTGTAGTATTTTGTTGTTCTTCTGGGTCTTGATTATTATATGTATAGGCATAGATTTATTTTGATTGTGGCTAATTGGAGTCCTATATGCCTCATTATTTGTATGTCAAATTTTCCCCCTCTGTTTGGGAAGTTTTCCGGTATTAATTCTGTGAAGAGCTTTTTAAGTCATCTGCATTTTCTCCTGCTACTTCATGGATTCCTATCAGTCTTATTTTATTCTTCTATGCATCATGTGGGAGTTGCATTGATTTCTCATGATTCTTTACTGTTTTTAAGAGACCTCTCTTTTCATGATCACTGTCTGTGATCCTGGCTTTTATATCTGAGATTATATCTTCATATTCTTTTATTCTGTTGCATAGACTTTCAATAGAGTTTTTAATCTCCTGGAAATCTGTTTGAATCTGTTTAATGGATTCTATTTCTTTCCTATGTGGGGCATTCATTCTTTTTTATGCTGTGCCTTCATGGCTTTTACCATGGTCCTGCACTCATCTATTTTTTGTCAGTTTCTGTTCTAGAGTCTCGAATCATGACTTTCATTTTGCTCACCATCTCTATGGTTATCTGGGAAATTATTTCTGTTTTGAATTTTTCTAGAGCCTGATTGATCTGTTTTGTTACTTCCTGTGCTGTGAGTTCTGAGTGTCTTGGTGGTTCACTATCAGACTGTGCATCCTCATTTGCCATTGGTGGACTGGAAGTCTGTCTCTGTGTTTTGCTTAAGTGTTTTCTCAATTTAATTTTTGCTGTTGGGTTGTCCTTGGTTCAATGTCTGTGGGGTTCAGTCATGTCCCACTGGCATTTGACATTTGAAAGATAACTTCTTTCTATATAATTAAGACACCATGTGTGGTTAGGATGTTCCTAATTAATGTTTGTTAACACTTGTTGCTTTTCAAGGACTCTGCTTCATAAACTTGTTTTTGACCCTGAGATGGGAGGAACTCAAAGAGATAGCCAAAGATCTGATGTTCTTTGTAAGAGTCAGAAAATGAGGTCTTTGCATAAGATACAAATCATTGCTTGGTGCTTCCTGCTGAGGTGCCTTTAAAAAGAACTGTTTCTGTAAAATAAATCAGACTTCTCTTGGCTCCACATAGGCTTTAGTGTTCTTTCCTTTCTTAATCCTCACTCCTCAGCTCAGGCATGTTCTTGTTGTGACAGCTGGGCCATCACAATCTCTGGGTTATTAAATCTTCCTGATATCATTGTGTTTTAGCTTTTGACTCTCTAATGACTCATACACATTCCCATTTTCACAATATAAGAGAAAACAACTCATCAAATCAATCCTTTATCAAACCTACCCTTTATTCCAATTGATACAATGAGCAACACAATAGGATCAATCACTACTTGCAAATTGACCACTTGTGGTAGTCATTAATCTATCACCTTTAAACCATGTGAATTAAATTAAAATCAAGAAGCAGCCCAAAATATGTTTGCAGTGAACAAACTCCTCAACATAGCATATTTACCATTTAATATGGGGGCCTAGACAGAGTTAGGACAACAAGAGTAAATAAGTAAAAGAACTGGAGAAGGTTTCAAGTGAAGCCAGAGGACACAGAATGACCACACAATCTTTAAGAAACTATTAAACTCAAAAGGGATAGACAGAGTCCAAATATAAGAACAAAAATATATTCCTTTAACAGCTGTAGGGGCTCACTTTCCCTTGAAACTACTGACCCTTGAGTGAGGCACAAAATAGAAAAAAAGAACATTAAGAAAAAAGAAAAAATGAAAAAAGAAGAAATCTGAGTCAGGGCAGGAGCAGGGACAGAAAGGGAGATGAGGGATAATATGGTGGAGCAAGAGACTGAGTTGGTGAAAGAGGACAGAAAAAAGAATTTACAGAGTAGAATGAGGAAAAGAAAGAAAAGGACAAAAAAATGACTTTGAAGGGCCTCTGTCAGACTATATCTCTGCTGTCATAATACACATCATGTGCAGCGGTGTGCAGAACCAAATCCCCCTATCTCAGCTAGCTGATGGAGACCCCAGGCTGCAAGGCCCAAATTGAGCTCCCCAACTTTCTGCAGGGTTGAACTCCAGACAGTTCTACTACAGGTTTCCCTCACCCTTTCTTTAAAGATGTTCAAATTTGGGAGCTCAGAAAATCACCCTTTATAACCATCTATGCCTCTGCAGAGTGGATCGAAGGACTGGAACAATCAGGAGATCTGAGAGTGGGTGGGTGGGTACCCGGGTGGGTGGGTACCCTCCTGGTACTGGAGCAGCAATGGCAGAACTGGCAAGGGAGGGTGAGGCTATCCAGACTCCTGGACTGGGCCCAGGCAGGCTGGAGAGAGATCTGATGTCCCAGCAGCTTTCTCGAATCTCACCTCCCTGGTGTTGGAGGAGCAACAATGGTGCCTGCAGGGGAGGGTACGGCTTCCTGGACCCATGAGCTGGGTCCAGGCAGGCTGGAGGGAGATCTATAGAGCTCCTTAAAGTTTTTAATAAAGAGGTTTTTCATGGAGTTACACATATTTATTCCTAAGTATTATATTTTTACATATTTTAAAGTTTTTCTATTTTAATAATTTCTAGTATATAAAAATAAAATAGCTATGGTATATGTCATATTTTTATCCTTTTACCCAAACTAGAAATAGCCTACATTTTGTAGATTTCTTAGAATTTCCTTCATGAACAGCTCTGTGCAAATGGAGAGTTTTAGTTTTTACTGTTTTCTTTTCTTTTTTTTTTAAACATTACTTACATTACCTTACTGCAGTATGTGGGAACTGTACCAGTTTTAAATGAAAATGATGAGGGTGTGGGGATTAGGAAGTAACTAAATTGTAGAGAAATTGCCTATCACGTGCCAGGCCTTGGGTTTTCTCTAAGCACCACAAAAATAGCACTTCAAACAAACAAAACAAAAACCAATATGTTAAAAAGTAGAAATATGGGTTTCTTGATCTTTCCCTAAAATATAAATGGAAGTCATTAAATATTTTGCCATTCAGAACAATGTTGGCGTTTGTTTTCAGGATTTTGCTAAATCTCTTCCCATTTTTGTCCTTTTTTGATAAAAATTCTATTTTAATCTCTGATTGACATTTTAAGTATATATCTTTGCATTACTTTAGAATAACTTCTCTCAAGATTATAATTTATGTTCCTTAATTTTCACACTTTACCTAGAGTTGATAATATAATAATTTATACAAAGTATAAAGATCTTAAGAGATTATGGGTTTATTTTCTCCATTCTACCTTTATATTGTAGTTGTTGTATGTCTACATTTGTTTATATAAATATATCTTAAGGCAATATTTTGTTTTTTAACTGGTGAGTTTTATATATTTTAAAGGAATTAAAAGGAATATAATATACATTTATATTAAAGCAGGTACTTACCAGTTTAGAACCTTTTAGCTAATTCTGCAAGTAAGACATCCCTGTTTTCTGCCTACTATCTATCTGCCTGATAGTATAATCAAAGTCACTTCAGGAGCAAAGTAACTCAGTTATACTGGAACAAATGAGTCTAGAGATTAGCTTCTAGAACTGCCCATTGGAAAATAGGCTTTATTATCAGTGTTTCCCTCAGGGACCTTAACTGCTTTCATGTCTGGAAAGTGCTTGCACATAAACTGAGCAGGCTGCTAAGAAAAGAAGGTTTTAGACTCCAGAGATAAAGTAGCATGTAAAAGTGGAGGCTGCACTGGGTAGTAGTAGAAGATAAATCTGATAGTGTGAGTTGGAAGCACCCAGCACAAAGCTTGAATGAATCTTGGTTCTAATTATCTTGGTGATAACACACTCACTTCCTCAAAAGTTGATTTTCTAGGAGATTCTAAAATTTGGATTAGGAAGAACACTAAGGTAAAATTGAGTCTATGGACTGAGGATTCCTGTGTTCTACCATGATCCAAGTATTCCATAAAGACCTAGTTGAAAGGCAAAGCTTTGACACTACTTCTCACCTGGAAGTCATTTAACCTCCTTTTATTTGTATTTCTTTATACAATGTATGAGACACTTATTTTATTTCTGATTTGGTAAGTAATGTGCATATCTTTAAATTTTTTGTTTACTCTTCAAATAACATAAAGTCTCACCTCAGATTCTCCCAAGATGCTTAAGACCTAAGTTAACAGAAACAAAACATAAATTCACTACTTGTTGTGGATAGAATCTTGAAAGATTTCTTTTTGAGTGAACGGAACAGCTCCATATTCACTACAGAAAATAATGATGCTCTATGATGCTTTTGAATTCACACTTGAGTCTCTAGCATCTTCAGAGATTCATCCCCCAAGGAGAATTTTAAAAGGGACAGTTATATCATCACTAGGATTTCTTAGAAAAAGATTAATGATTTATTTCAGGAGGTAAGACTGGCTTTTGTTAATGGATCTGACATACTGATTTTCATTTACCATATGAGAAAACCTTAGTCTATACTTTCTAATGGAAATAAAGCAGGTGCAATTAAGGAACCAGCCAGCAAAGAATTTTAGCTGAGTTGCTCTGTTTCCACACATCGTTTTTAGTTGAATAAACAGTCACAGCCCATGTTTCCAGGATTCCTTGTTTATTTACCCAAGAGAAAGAACCTCATATGGTCTTTTCACTAGCTAAGCTTGGCAATCTGCCAAAATGCAGGCTTTGGTCTGTTTTGGGTATTTATTGATATTTAAAGATTTAAATTAAAGACAAAACTGTGCAGATTAAGTATTAGCAGGAGTTACTTGGTTCATACATCTGGATGCTAAGATTCAAGGTAATCTTTAGAAAATGTTTGATTTATATTTTCAGAATTTTTGGAGATGATGTTTACATTGGTCATTAGCTCATTGATTTTTCTTAGTATGTAGCCTGTACTTTGTTTAGCCACACATGCACACACACACACACACACACACACACACACACACACACACATATATATTTTGTACTGGAGATTGAACTCAGGTCCCTGTGCTTGCGAGGCAGGTGGTGGACATATTTTGTTAATAGTATTTCATGTTGCAAATCCCAGTTATAAATCATTGTTACAGTAGAAAGTGATTTGAATTATGCAGATGAATCAATTTTAATGATTTTATGGTGATTATTTATTTTTAAAACTTCTTAGTAAAATAATACTTTCATCTTCAAATATAAAAAAGCTCTATAAAAATATGAAAAAATGAAAAAATGGAAATAAAGTGTTTGTAAATGGGGAGGAGAGGAGAGGGTGAAGGGAGGGCAGGGACAAAGGGAAAAAAATGAGAGCCAAGACCTGTCATGTAAAGGTACAAGATCCCAATAATGAATGTAACTGTACTGTATACCTAAAATGTACCAATAAACTCAATAAAAAAAGAGCTAAGATATAAAAAAAACATAGGGTAGATTACTCATTTTGTAACCTTAATTAAAGTTTTCTATTTGGTTATACTATCAAAATAATTTTACTTCTTTTAAAAATAGATGTATTAAACAGATAATTATTAAGTATATAAAAGTGATATAAATCTTGTACACAAAGTATCTGTCAGAAGACTGATGTGAATCTGTAATTCACCTATTTCCAGGTGTATTAGACATTATAGTAACTATTATTTAACTTCATTTTAAAGTTACTAAAGGAGTGGATAGCCAAACTTCCTGAAATTTGTAGTCTGCCTTTAACACTGGCTGAGTAACTGTATGTGTTGGTTACAGAGTGTCTTTCAGAATTCATTAATTCACCTATGAAATAACAATTTAAGTAATACTACTTTATGAAAAATATAAAAAGGTAAATATACACATATGTGAATATATATTCCAGCAGTTTGGTTATCATTTAGGAAGCATGTGATGAATGTTAGCTATTCTTAAAGTCATTATTTCAAATATATTTATATTACATATGTTCTTTTTTCTGAAACATACTTAATGATGTTTTCATCAGTCACTTTTATTATTCTCATTTATCTGGTATTTTCAAACTTTGGCTACCAAGCCACTTTAGATGCAATTATAGAAACAACATCATTGATGAAGAAAATAGGTATTATCTGAAGGACCTTTTTTTGTTTCTTTGCAAAAATAAATTTAAATAATACAGATAGGCTCATATTTGCATATAAGTAAGTACTGGTAATTGAATATCTTTACTTGTAATGACACTTTATATGTATTAATGGAAATGTCACCATCATATTAACAGACTGCTATAATGTTTGTATCACAGATTTGTTTTGGTAGCAGCTACCTGGTCCCATGAATTCACTGGTAGATGGGAACCATACTGCAGTAAGAGGGTTCATTTTATTGGGTTTAACAGAGGATCCAGTCCTGCGGGTCATTCTCTTCACCATCATCCTGTGCATCTACCTGGTGACTTTATCTGGTAATCTCAGCACAGTTATTCTCATCAGACTCTCTCCTGAACTCCACCATCCCATGTACTTTTTTCTGAGCAATTTGGCTTTTTCTGACATAGGCTTTTCATTTTCTGTCACACCCAATATGCTTGTGAACTTCCTGATGGAGACAAACACCATCTCCTACATTGGATGTGGCATCCAGCTTGGCTCAACTGTGTTCTTTGGGACAGCAGAGTGCTTCATCCTGGCTGCCATGGCTTATGATCGCTTTGTGGCCATCTGCAACCCACTGCTTTACTCGACCAAAATGTCCACACAAGTCTGTGCCTGGTTACTTGTAGTCACTTACATAGGTAGTTTTATTAATGCTTCCTCCTTTACTCTTTCCTTCTTTTCTTTACTTTTTTGTGGACCGAATCAAGTGAATCATTTTTTCTGTGACTTTACCCCTTTACTTGAGCTCTCCTGCTCTGATGTCAGCGTCCCTGCCCTTGTTCCCTCATTTTCAGCTGGCTCCATCATTGTGGTCACAGCGCTTGTCATAGCTGTTTCCTACATCTACATCCTGATCACCATCCTGAAGATGCGCTCCACTGAGGGGCGCCACAAAGCCTTCTCCACCTGCACCTCCCACCTCACTGCAGTCACTCTGTTCTATGGGACCATTACCTTCATTTATGTGATGCCCAAGTCCAGCTACTCCACCGACCAAAACAAGGTGACTTCTGTGTTCTACACAGTAGTGATCCCCATGCTGAACCCCCTCATCTACAGTCTCAGGAACAAGGAGATTATGGGGGCTCTGAAGAGACAGCTTAGTAGGAAGATATTTTCTTAGTGTTATCCATTATTTTATAAAACTTGACATAGTAATATCCTATAGATATAATAAAAGTAAACAATATGTGATTGAAATATATCTGTGCAAATATCATTAACTATGTAGAACTTTTTTATAAATATGAGGGGTCCATTTTCAGATGATATAGCTAACCCGGCTTATAGTGAGTTACATTTTTTTTTTTTTTTTTTTTTTAACACACACACACACACACATATATATTTTGTACTGGAGATTGAACTCAGGTCCCTGTGCTTGCGAGGCAGGTGGTGGACATATTTTGTTAATAGTATTTCATGTTGCAAATCCCAGTTATAAATCATTGTTACAGTAGAAAGTGATTTGAATTATGCAGATGAATCAATTTTAATGATTTTATGGTGATTATTTATTTTTAAAACTTCTTAGTAAAATAATACTTTCATCTTCAAATATAAAAAAGCTCTATAAAAATATGAAAAAATGAAAAAATGGAAATAAAGTGTTTGTAAATGGGGAGGAGAGGAGAGGGTGAAGGGAGGGCAGTACAAGATCAATAATGAATGTAACTGTACTGTATACCTAAAATGTACCAATAAACTCAATAAAAAAAGAGCTAAGATATAAAAAAAACATAGGGTAGATTACTCATTTTGTAACCTTAATTAAAGTTTTCTATTTGGTTTTACTATCAAAATAATTTTACTTCTTTTAAAAATAGATGTATTAAACAGATAATTATTAAGTATATAAAAGTGATATAAATCTTGTACACAAAGTATCTGTCAGAAGACTGATGTGAATCTGTAATTCACCTATTTCCAGGTGTATTAGACATTATAGTAACTATTATTTAACTTCATTTTAAAGTTACTAAAGGAGTGGATAGCCAAACTTCCTGAAATTTGTAGTCTGCCTTTAACACTGGCTGAGTAACTGTATGTGTTGGTTACAGAGTGTCTTTCAGAATTCATTAATTCACCTATGAAATAACAATTTAAGTAATACTACTTTATGAAAAATATAAAAAGGTAAATATACACATATGTGAATATATATTCCAGCAGTTTGGTTATCATTTAGGAAGCATGTGATGAATGTTAGCTATTCTTAAAGTCATTATTTCAAATATATTTATATTACATATGTTCTTTTTTCTGAAACATACTTAATGATGTTTTCATCAGTCACTTTTATTATTCTCATTTATCTGGTATTTTCAAACTTTGGCTACCAAGCCACTTTAGATGCAATTATAGAAACAACATCATTGATGAAGAAAATAGGTATTATCTGAAGGACCTTTTTTTGTTTCTTTGCAAAAATAAATTTAAATAATACAGATAGGCTCATATTTGCATATAAGTAAGTACTGGTAATTGAATATCTTTACTTGTAATGACACTTTATATGTATTAATGGAAATGTCACCATCATATTAACAGACTGCTATAATGTTTGTATCACAGATTTGTTTTGGTAGCAGCTACCTGGTCCCATGAATTCACTGGTAGATGGGAACCATACTGCAGTAAGAGGGTTCATTTTATTGGGTTTAACAGAGGATCCAGTCCTGCGGGTCATTCTCTTCACCATCATCCTGTGCATCTACCTGGTGACTTTATCTGGTAATCTCAGCACAGTTATTCTCATCAGACTCTCTCCTGAACTCCACCATCCCATGTACTTTTTTCTGAGCAATTTGGCTTTTTCTGACATAGGCTTTTCATTTTCTGTCACACCCAATATGCTTGTGAACTTCCTGATGGAGACAAACACCATCTCCTACATTGGATGTGGCATCCAGCTTGGCTCAACTGTGTTCTTTGGGACAGCAGAGTGCTTCATCCTGGCTGCCATGGCTTATGATCGCTTTGTGGCCATCTGCAACCCACTGCTTTACTCGACCAAAATGTCCACACAAGTCTGTGCCTGGTTACTTGTAGTCACTTACATAGGTAGTTTTATTAATGCTTCCTCCTTTACTCTTTCCTTCTTTTCTTTACTTTTTTGTGGACCGAATCAAGTGAATCATTTTTTCTGTGACTTTACCCCTTTACTTGAGCTCTCCTGCTCTGATGTCAGCGTCCCTGCCCTTGTTCCCTCATTTTCAGCTGGCTCCATCATTGTGGTCACAGCGTTTGTCATAGCTGTTTCCTACATCTACATCCTGATCACCATCCTGAAGATGCGCTCCACTGAGGGGCGCCACAAAGCCTTCTCCACCTGCACCTCCCACCTCACTGCAGTCACTCTGTTCTATGGAACCATTACCTTCATTTATGTGATGCCCAAGTCCAGCTACTCCACAGACCAGAATAAGGTGGTGTCTGTTTTCTACATGGTGGTCATCCCCATGCTGAACCCCCTCATCTACAGTCTCAGGAACAAGGAGATTAAAGAGGCTTTGAAGAGACAGCTTGGAAGGAAAATACTTTCATCATGACATCTGTTATTTTGTAGGACTATGTATAGTAATAATGTTCAATAGATACAACAATAAAAAAAACTCAGTGTCTTTGATTCAAATATATGTGTTTACTATCATTAGTCAAGCAGGCCACCGAACCGCTGAGCTAAATCCCCAGCCCCCTATAGTGAGTTACTTTTAATAAAATTAAGTTAAATTTGGAATTAGGAACATAAATTGAATGAATGAAAACTTGCTGAAAGTCCTTTCAAAGTTGTATTTATAGTTTTTCTCACGCTGTTCTCCACCAGAAGTTGAGATTATTATCCTTGAATTAGTTCAGGGTCTCCAAAGAGTTCATGTATTAAAGGGTTGGGTCATAACAGGTACTATTAGGAGGGGATGAAAACTTTTAAGAATTGGGACTTAGTGTAAGTATTTTGGTAATTGAGTGTATGCCTCAGAAGGGCACAACTGGATTTTATCATTCCTCCCAACTTTTTAACTTCCCAGCCATAAGATAAGTAAGTGTTTTTTTCTGCAACATGTTCCTGGCCTGGTGCTCCATAACCAGCCACAACAATGGAACCATCTGATAGTGGCCTGAAATCTCCAAAATAAAATTTTTCTATTTTTAGTTAGATTATCTGAGCTACTTAGTATCATATAGAAAGCCAAGGAGCACATGTTTCACTCCTTTCGGATGTGTTCTTCGGAGAAGAACAGGATGAAGTATTTGCTATTAGCCTGCGATTTTCTATCAGGTCAAGCAGGGCTCCTGAGCTCCTAAGAATTGAGTAAAGCAAAAACAATAATTTCAAAAATGAGAATGAAACTAGTAGCATTACTGTTAGGATGGTAAGAGAAAACTTCTAGAGTCACATATGATCAGACCCATATATTACTTAAGAAGCTCTGTAAGCCCAGCTATTTCTTTCTTGAAAGTAACTACTCCCTGGAAAGATGAAATCCACCTTCATATACTGATAGCTATCACATTTATTTCCCTTTTCTATCCTCCCTTCATGTTTCTGAAATGCCTTCTTTTGCTGAAAGAACCAAGTGCAGAAATATTATCTTTTATTTACTTTCCCTTTTATACCTTAAGAAACTATATTGAGTCTTTCTTATACTCAAGGCACTTTCCTAGGCTGTTGGGGAAAACAGTAAAGATGGAATTTATCTTCTAGTATAGGAACTGGACAACACAATCTAAAAAGAAAGTTATATAGACTATGAGAAAGGGATAAGTACTGCCAAGAGAAAAAATAAAACAAAAAGAGAGCCAAATGCTTGGTGTGCCGGGACAGGAAAGGGTAGTGCAGGACTCACTGGGAACACAACACCCAGTGAAGATCTTGAGGGTGAAGATACCTTGTGTTGAATATGGTGCTGCCCATGTACAATTGAGTGAGCCTAATATTCCACTCATATTTAACCTTGAGGCTTTTGTTCCAACCAAGCAAGATTGGTTATTTTAGGCAAACCCATGGTGAGCACAATTAAGAAAAAATGTTAATGTGAATAAGATATTGATTGTGGGTTTGCCACCTATGGCTTTTATTAATTTGTGGTAAGGTCCTTCTGTTCCTATTTTCATGAGTTTTCTTTTTGCTTGTTTGCTTTTTGAGACAAGGTCTCACTACGTAGTTGAGGCTGAACTGGAACTCACTATGTAGCCCAAGCTGCTCTCGAACTCACAGCAATCCTCCTGCCTCAGCCTCCCGAGTGCTGGGATTACAGGTGTGTGCCTATGGCTTTTATTAATTTGTGGTAAGGTCCTTCTGTTCCTATTTTCATGAGTTTTCTTTTTGCTTGTTTGCTTTTTGAGACAAGGTCTCACTACGTAGTTGAGGCTGAACTGGAACTCACTATGTAGCCCAAGCTGCTCTCGAACTCACAGCAATCCTCCTGCCTCAGCCTCCCGAGTGCTGGGATTACAGGTGTGTGCCACCATACCCGACTAAGATATAAAAAAAACATAGGGTAGATTACTCATTTTGTAACCTTAATTAAAGTTTTCTATTTGGTTATACTATCAAAATAATTTTACTTCTTTTAAAAATAGATGTATTAAACAGATAATTATTAAGTATATAAAAGTGATATAAATCTTGTACACAAAGTATCTGTCAGAAGACTGATGTGAATCTGTAATTCACCTATTTCCAGGTGTATTAGACATTATAGTAACTATTATTTAACTTCATTTTAAAGTTACTAAAGGAGTGGATAGCCAAACTTCCTGAAATTTGTAGTCTGCCTTTAACACTGGCTGAGTAACTGTATGTGTTGGTTACAGAGTGTCTTTCAGAATTCATTAATTCACCTATGAAATAACAATTTAAGTAATACTACTTTATGAAAAATATAAAAAGGTAAATATACACATATGTGAATATATATTCCAGCAGTTTGGTTATCATTTAGGAAGCATGTGATGAATGTTAGCTATTCTTAAAGTCATTATTTCAAATATATTTATATTACATATGTTCTTTTTTCTGAAACATACTTAATGATGTTTTCATCAGTCACTTTTATTATTCTCATTTATCTGGTATTTTCAAACTTTGGCTACCAAGCCACTTTAGATGCAATTATAGAAACAACATCATTGATGAAGAAAATAGGTATTATCTGAAGGACCTTTTTTTGTTTCTTTGCAAAAATAAATTTAAATAATACAGATAGGCTCATATTTGCATATAAGTAAGTACTGGTAATTGAATATCTTTACTTGTAATGACACTTTATATGTATTAATGGAAATGTCACCATCATATTAACAGACTGCTATAATGTTTGTATCACAGATTTGTTTTGGTAGCAGCTACCTGGTCCCATGAATTCACTGGTAGATGGGAACCATACTGCAGTAAGAGGGTTCATTTTATTGGGTTTAACAGAGGATCCAGTCCTGCGGGTCATTCTCTTCACCATCATCCTGTGCATCTACCTGGTGACTTTATCTGGTAATCTCAGCACAGTTATTCTCATCAGACTCTCTCCTGAACTCCACCATCCCATGTACTTTTTTCTGAGCAATTTGGCTTTTTCTGACATAGGCTTTTCATTTTCTGTCACACCCAATATGCTTGTGAACTTCCTGATGGAGACAAACACCATCTCCTACATTGGATGTGGCATCCAGCTTGGCTCAACTGTGTTCTTTGGGACAGCAGAGTGCTTCATCCTGGCTGCCATGGCTTATGATCGCTTTGTGGCCCTGCAACCCACTGCTTTACTCGACCAAAATGTCCACACAAGTCTGTGCCTGGTTACTTGTAGTCACTTACATAGGTAGTTTTATTAATGCTTCCTCCTTTACTCTTTCCTTCTTTTCTTTACTTTTTTGTGGACCGAATCAAGTGAATCATTTTTTCTGTGACTTTACCCCTTTACTTGAGCTCTCCTGCTCTGATGTCAGCGTCCCTGCCCTTGTTCCCTCATTTTCAGCTGGCTCCATCATTGTGGTCACAGCGCTTGTCATAGCTGTTTCCTACATCTACATCCTGATCACCATCCTGAAGATGCAAATCAAGTGATTTCTGTGACTTTACCCCTTTACTTGAGCTCTCCTGCTCTGATGTCAGCGTCCCTGCCCTTGTTCCCTCATTTTCAGCTGGCTCCATCATTGTGGTCACAGCGCTTGTCATAGCTGTTTCCTGTTTCC
>NW_022900928.1:21208269-21213740 GCF_012274545.1 Fukomys damarensis
TTTTTTTTTTTTTTTTTTGGTCCCTGTGATTGAACTCTGGTCCTTGCTCTTGCGAAGCAGGCCACCGAACCGCTGAGCTAAATCCCCAGCCCCCTATAGTGAGTTACTTTTAATAAAATTAAGTTAAATTTGGAATTAGGAACATAAATTGAATGAATGAAAACTTGCTGAAAGTCCTTTCAAAGTTGTATTTATAGTTTTTCTCACGCTGTTCTCCACCAGAAGTTGAGATTATTATCCTTGAATTAGTTCAGGGTCTCCAAAGAGTTCATGTATTAAAGGGTTGGGTCATAACAGGTACTATTAGGAGGGGATGAAAACTTTTAAGAATTGGGACTTAGTGTAAGTATTTTGGTAATTGAGTGTATGCCTCAGAAGGGCACAACTGGATTTTATCATTCCTCCCAACTTTTTAACTTCCCAGCCATAAGATAAGTAAGTGTTTTTTTCTGCAACATGTTCCTGGCCTGGTGCTCCATAACCAGCCACAACAATGGAACCATCTGATAGTGGCCTGAAATCTCCAAAATAAAATTTTTCTATTTTTAGTTAGATTATCTGAGCTACTTAGTATCATATAGAAAGCCAAGGAGCACATGTTTCACTCCTTTCGGATGTGTTCTTCGGAGAAAAACAGGATGAAGTATTTGCTATTAGCCTGCGATTTTCTATCAGGTCAAGCAGGGCTCCTGAGCTCCTAAGAATTGAGTAAAGCAAAAACAATAATTTCAAAAATGAGAATGAAACTAGTAGCATTACTGTTAGGATGGTAAGAGAAAACTTCTAGAGTCACATATGATCAGACCCATATATTACTTAAGAAGCTCTGTAAGCCCAGCTATTTCTTTCTTGAAAGTAACTACTCCCTGGAAAGATGAAATCCACCTTCATATACTGATAGCTATCACATTTATTTCCCTTTTCTATCCTCCCTTCATGTTTCTGAAATGCCTTCTTTTGCTGAAAGAACCAAGTGCAGAAATATTATCTTTTATTTACTTTCCCTTTTATACCTTAAGAAACTATATTGAGTCTTTCTTATACTCAAGGCACTTTCCTAGGCTGTTGGGGAAAACAGTAAAGATGGAATTTATCTTCTAGTATAGGAACTGGACAACACAATCTAAAAAGAAAGTTATATAGACTATGAGAAAGGGATAAGTACTGCCAAGAGAAAAAATAAAACAAAAAGAGAGCCAAATGCTTGGTGTGCCGGGACAGGAAAGGGTAGTGCAGGACTCACTGGGAACACAACACCCAGTGAAGATCTTGAGGGTGAAGATACCTTGTGTTGAATATGGTGCTGCCCATGTACAATTGAGTGAGCCTAATATTCCACTCATATTTAACCTTGAGGCTTTTGTTCCAACCAAGCAAGATTGGTTATTTTAGGCAAACCCATGGTGAGCACAATTAAGAAAAAATGTTAATGTGAATAAGATATTGATTGTGGGTTTGCCACCTATGGCTTTTATTAATTTGTGGTAAGGTCCTTCTGTTCCTATTTTCATGAGTTTTCTTTTTGCTTGTTTGCTTTTTGAGACAAGGTCTCACTACGTAGTTGAGGCTGAACTGGAACTCACTATGTAGCCCAAGCTGCTCTCGAACTCACAGCAATCCTCCTGCCTCAGCCTCCCGAGTGCTGGGATTACAGGTGTGTGCCACCATACCTGGCTTTCATGAGTTTTCTTTTTCTCAAAAAGCAATGTTCAATTTTCACAGTTTTTTTTGCATCTATTGAGATGATTGAATGATTTTATACTTGATTGGATTTATGCAGTAATTTAATTTATTGATTTATGTGTATTGTACCTTCCTTGCATCCCTGGGATAATGCCAACTTAACATGATAATTGATCTTTTTTATGATTTGTTGAATTCTGCTTCCAAGTATCTTATTGAGGTATTTGCCTCTATGTTAAAATTAAGGGTATTGACCTGCAGATTTCTTCATGGAAGAGTTTAAAGAATATTTGCCTTATTTCATTTTTGGAGTTCCAATAAAATTCAGTGATGAATCTATAGGGTAATAGGGGTTCCTTAGTTGCTAGAGTTTTAAAAAATTAATTTATTGGTACATTTAATATATACAATATAATGACATTCATTGTTGGAAATCTGTACCTTTACATAATCATTATTAGTTCTCATTTTTATTACTCCATCAATTTTATTGTCTGTTGCCAGTCTGATCAGGAATTTTATCTTTTTGGTTCAACTTTGGCAATCATATGTGTCTGTGAATTTATTCATTTTTTCCAGATTCTCCAATTAATTGTAATATAAGTTTTCAAAGTAGCTTTAAAAAAAAAAAGTAATCCTGTGTATTTCTGTGATGTTCTTAATCCAAGAGGCTATGGATCTCAGAACACAGTGCCAGCCTGGGAGTTGTGTGTAGAGATCTTAGTATGCTATATATATGATGTTTCAAATCAGGCCACTGCTCTCTGAACCTAAAATATATTGAGTCACATATTTAAAGTAGAACCTAACTGGGTTTCCCATACATAGACCTAGGGACAGCGTCTCTAAAGATTCCTGTGAGTCAGACAGCTTTAAATACTGTATTGTGATTGCTCTATCAACCTTGGTGTGATACTTTTACCACACATATGACCTCTGCTGCTTCAGGATTCTGTATCATTATCAAAATTATGTCTCATTTTCAGTTT
Source organism: Fukomys damarensis (assembly GCF_012274545.1). Classification (NCBI taxonomy): domain Eukaryota; kingdom Metazoa; phylum Chordata; class Mammalia; order Rodentia; family Bathyergidae; genus Fukomys; species Fukomys damarensis. Next base: position 21,210,942 of record NW_022900928.1, read on the forward strand.
GTTCTTTCCCACACACATCTTTGGGCTACAGTTAATAGCTGTTTCCATGCTTCTTAAAAATGGTTATGCTCCTTCACGAATTCATTTCTCCATTCCATGAAGAAGGAGTCTCTGAGCTGTCATAAGAGAGCATGCAATGGCTCCATTCTTGCTATGCACTTGCATATTAAATTCATTTCTTTCTAAAAAAAAAATCTATGAACACTGTAGAATTCTCTCCTGTGAAAGCCTTTGGCAATCAACAACTGTCCTGGGTATCTTTAAGCTTTTCAGCAGCAAAGTTTAGCAAGTTCGGGATCCAAGAAGGCCACAGGGAACCAAGATAAGATGCATTGTGTTGTAAGATATTTCACAACCTTTTCAACTTTTTTAGACATCTCCAGAAAAATACAGTAAGACAATCTCTGGATTTTTCTTTTTATTCTAATTTCACTTTTCTTTTCCCTTTTCACTTTTGCTTTCTTTTTTCTTACTACTGTGTCAGCAAGGTTTATTTATTTATTTATTTTTAATTTGATTATTGAGCCCTTCCAGGGTACTTTGTGGGTAATACTGTCCTTCTTGTGTTTTGTAGAGGACAAAGGCTAGTATTTCCTAATCAGCCATATGGATCCAGACTTTAGAACTTATTTTAATACTTAGAAAAAATTTATATTCTTGTAACATTGTGAAAATCTACCACAATAAAGTAGAATTTATTCTTACCTATTTATAAAACAAAGTAACTGAAACTCATCTTGTTGATACATTTGGAATGTGGATGGTTAATTTAATGGTTCTGCAAATTTTCCAATTCCCACAGGGGAAAAAAGGGACTCTATTACACAAGGTCATTGCCCAGGGAATCAGAGAGAAGGGCAGAAAAGAAAATGAACACATAGAAGATTGCTGTGTGTGCTTTCCTGTGAAACAACTCTTCTTTAGGAAGACTCCCTGAAAAAAAATTCTGTTGTGGCTGAAATTATGTCTACTACTGTTAGAGAATGTTGACTTTTTTCCTTCCCCACAGGCAACTGCTGTTATGAAAATAATGTGTTCCAAAACATGTTTGATACATTTCTTATATGGTGTTGGAAAATATTTTAAAACCTTATCTTGTTTATAATACTAACATGTTAAAATAAGGATACTTCCATTATTAGGCAATACTTTAACTGCTCTGTACAAAGTTATGATTTTTTATTAGATGTATTCTACTTTACTACTTCTAATTATCCACACTCTGTTGTATTTCAAATGTTAAGAGCTCTTTTATTTACCATCTGAGAAATAAAACTATGGCTATTGTCTAGTACTTTCTTTAGGACTATACGTATACTTTTGTTCCTCAGGTTGTAACAAGGGATGCATCAGCATAGGCAGACACATCAGCACTGTGTATTTCAGCACCATCAGCAAGTCCTTACAGAAGGGGTCAGTGTTCTTGGATCTTAGATAGATGTAACAAGCAAAGCTGTAGTACATGCACACCAAAGCAAGGTGGGAAGAATAAGTTGAGAGGGCCTTACACTTCCCCTTTGCAGAAGGGATCTTCACAAGTATGGACATAGGAAATCATAATTAAAATAGAGCTGCCCACCAGCACAAAGATAGAAAGGACAAAAATAGCCTTTTCAAAATAGGAAGTGTAATCACTAGCAAGGCTGGCTATGGGCAAGATGTCATACAAAAAGTGCTGGGTGACATAAGAGTCACAAAAAGAGAACTTGAATATATAAGACAAAGCACAGAGAAACCAGGGACTCAAGCCACACAAGAGCCAAAATGAGGTGAGAGCAGATCTTCCTTGTCATCAGCATGGGATAACACAGTGTGCTGTGGATGGCAATGTAAGGCTAAAGGAAATGGCAGCCAAAGTGAAGCAGTTATTGCCTCCGGGACAAAGAAAAAAATCTGTATGGAACACTTAGGAAGAGAAATGGTCTTAATCTCTAATAGCAAGTCTGCTAATATGTGTGTGGAGGTATAGGTTTCTGAAAATAATAGGCCAAAGAGGAAAAAGTATATGAGGGTATGAGGGCTGTGGTTGAGCTTGTGGCCACTATTATGAACATATTTGCAAATACAATTGGCACAATGGAGGTGAAAGTCCTCATAAATATAGATTCTGCCATTCTGGGAAAGGGAAAAATCCTTACAGGAGGACTGTGCTACTGCTGTGGGATTGCCCATTCTTCAAGATTAAAATTAGACCCTTATCTTTCGCCATGCACTAAATTAAAATCCAAATGGATTAAAGATCTAAATATTAAAACAGAAACATTAAACTTGCTGGAAGGTAAGTTAGGCAGAACTCTGGAAGACATTGGTATAGGAAAAGACTTTATGTACATTTCTTATATGGTGTTGGAAAATACTTTAAAACCTTATCTTGTTTATAATACTAACATGATAAAATAAGGATACTTCCATTATTAGGCAATACTTTAACTGCTCTGTACAAAGTTATGATTTTTTATTAGATGTATTCTACTTTACTACTTCTAATTATCCACACTGTTGTATTTCAAATGTTAAGAGCTCTTTTATTTACCATCTGAGAAATAAAACTATTGGCTATTGTCTAGTACTTTCTTTAGGACTATACGCATACTTTTGTTCCTCAGGTTGTAACAAGGGATGCATCAGCATAGGCAGACACATCAGCACTGTGATTAGGACTATGCATACTTTTGTTCCTCAGGTTGTAACAAGGGATGCATCAGCATAGGCAGACACATCAGCACTGTGTATTTCAGCACCATCAGCAAGTCCCTACGGAAGGGGTCAGTGTTCTTGGATCTTAGATAGATGTGTCAC
>NW_022900928.1:21213934-21247924 GCF_012274545.1 Fukomys damarensis
AGAAGACAAAACAGAGAAACCAGGGACTCAAGCCACACAAGAGCCAAAATGAGGTGAGAGCAGATCTTCCTTGTCATCAGCATGGGATAACACAGTGTGCTGTGGATGGCAATGTAAGGCTAAAGGAAATGGCAGCCAAAAAGAAGCAGTTATTGCCTCCGGGACAAAGAAAAAAATCTGTATGGAACACTTAGGAAGAGAAATGGTCTTAATCTCTAATAGCAAGTCTGCTAATATGTGTGTGGAGGTATAGGTTTCTGAAAATAATAGGCCAAAGAGGAAAAAGTATATGAGGGTATGAGGGCTGTGGTTGAGCTTGTGGCCACTATTATGAACATATTTGCAAATACAATTGGCACAATGGAGGTGAAAGTCCTCATAAATATAGATTCTGCCATTCTGGGAAAGGGAAAAATCCTTACAGGAGGACTGTGCTACTGCTGTGGGATTGCCCATTCTTCCACTGGCAGCAATTTTACTTCTCAAGTGTATTTGTGTTTGAGGTCAAGACTCTGAGATGATTGTAAAAAGCTTCTTCTGTACTGATGTTAACTTTAATCAAAGGACCCTGAAGAACTATCACTAAGTGTCTTAGTGAGGAAACTTAAAAAAAGAGAGAATTAAATGACCCCGACTAAAGTTCAGGACAGAAGTCTAAATAAAGAGAATGATAGAATGTGAGTCTGCACAAGTACCGTAGGGTGGGCACTGTGGTATTGAATTCTATTCACAAAATTGCTCTTTATCTCTCTTTTCTTCAATCTGGATCTGCCTAGAAGAGAAAAAATATGCACAAAAATCATTTTGTTTTAACCCAGTGGATTTTGTGGTGCCATATTTTTGAAATGGTTTTTGTGAACCAGTGGTTACCTAAAACTAAAGAGTAGGATGCACAAAATTGAACCATTCAAGTTATTCAACATGAATGTGACATTTAAACATTTTACAAGGAACTTTGTAAAAGTTTTGTAAAGAAATTTGATGTCATTCTGTCTGAATCATATTTGCATTTAAGTCCCCTACATAAAGTGGTTTCAAGGGTTATAACTGTGAAAATGACTGGAGCAAGTAAATGAATTCATCATGTAATCTTGGCTGGATGCAGATTCATGATAATACTGAATTCTGTGATTTAACAAACTAGTAGTTCTCAATAATGTAGTCATTAAAATATCATTAAATTTAATGTTTCTAGTAATTTCTTATTGAAATTCTTTACAAGCTGGCTACTAAAATACAATGAAGTAGCTTAGTCAAATGAATTTGAAAGGCCTGCCTTATGCCAAAAGAATATATTCTGGTCATGAGGTTCAGATAAATTTTTGGGGGGTGCAATATTCAGAGCATTTTCTAGTGGTATACTACTTAGATTTTTTTTTTGGTGGACAGATATGAAAAGGGTTAACTCAAATACCTCACATCAATATTCAAGCCAGGCTAGAGATTTAGCTCAGTTTTGCCACTGCCTGCCTCACAAGCTCAAGGTACTGAGTTTGTTCCCTGGTACAAAAATTTTTTTTCAAGTCATTTCTCTTTAATTTGTCCAGTCCATGTGGAGGATGAGGGCAGAAAAGTGATAAGAAGTCTCCACATAGAATTGCAATTTTAACTTCAGTCAGCTAAAGGTGAAGAGAACAAGGGTAAACAAAAATGAATGGGTCAAAGAGAGAAAGGAGACTCTGGCTAGTAATTACTCTGGAAGGTAGACAAATATCAAAGAAAAAGGAGATGAAAGATAAAATGGCACTGTTATTTGGGTGTAACTCTTTTCATCTGAATTGTACGTTGGGGTAGTGAATCAGTTAGGGTTCATTGGAGAAACAGAAAGTATATGTTTTACATTGGCCTCCTGCAAAAGGGCTGTCTGCACACTGGAGAGCAGAGGATCCAGTCAAAAGTCAAAGGCCTGGAGCTCACTGCAGAGTCCCCTGCAAATCCATACAGGAAAACCAAAAGGTATGCTTTGGACTGTTGAAGAGTCTGTCCTAGAAGGCAGAACAGTTGGAAGTGCAGGGCTGAAAGATCTGATTTGGAAGTCTGGAGATGGATGTCCAAAGGTGATGGAGAAGCTCCTCTGAAGAAGTAAAAAGTGACTTTCTACTTGTTGTCATTTTTATTCTATCCAGGCTATTGGTTGGTACCACCCACACCTAAGGTATGTCTTCCCTCTTCAGTAAGTCAATCATGCAGACGCACCCAGAAGAGCGCTAACTAATCTGCTAGGCATTTCTTATTCAAGTTGACATCACAATTAGACATCACAATTTACCCTTTGTTAATCTGACAGCCAGAAAGATTTTCATAACCCATACTTAGTCTCCAGATACAATAGCAAGTTCATAATTATAATTAAGATGATACAATTACCTGTCTACAAATGGAAGTGCAATAATTTCCTCCCCAGAAGGCAAGTTTTTCTTTTGATGATGTTTACACCTAATATTCACAACTTAAAAATTATAATATGAGTTGAACAATACTTAAGAACAATATTAGGTCTATCAACATAATGTTACAAAGAAAGAAAATAAAGATACCACATATATTTATGCATATATACATGCACATTAACATAATAGGAGAGGACAATTATAATCCTTGTTTCTATACCTGGTCATGTGGTCATAGCTGGTGTTTATAACTGCCTGCTTCTACTACCCATTCTGTTTTCCCTTGGCCTTCAGCAAGCACTTCAGCAGGTCTTGGTTCTTTTTCTGGTGGAGGGACCCATAACTTCATTCCTGAAGGTTCTGGAACACTTGTCATACTGCTTGGATTGGGTTGTTATACTTTCCCATTAACTTTAATAGCATAGTAATATTAGGAGGCTCCCTAAGAGAGTTCCTGAACTCCATATATACTATGGAGTACTAGTTCAATTTCCTCTTGATAGCATGGATCAATTACCCCTGCCAACATGGTAACTTTCATTTTTGTTTGTTTACTCAGAGGCATAAGGAGTCCAAATGACCAGGAGGCAGTGGTAGCTTCCGGTTCAATGGAATCATTATTATGTACCCTGGCACAAGCCTTCTGCCTCCAGAACTAGGACTTCTAGGCCGAGAGAGACTAACATCATGGGAACAGGAAGAAGAAATTTTCTAGTGGGTCACTAGGGGTAATGGTAAATGGTGGTATTTTTAATCCCACTCCTTGATTCACGGACCTGTGAATCTGGGTTATGGGAGACACAGTACCACATAGTGAATGCTGATTCAAAGCATGCATAGCATTTGAGGAACTTTGCTTCAGCTCTTCCAGGCATTACCACCTAGCTGGCACTGTAACTGCCCACTTCCTTGGGCAGGAAATATGTTCCTTGCTCGAGAGCAATGCTTTGTTGAATTCCGTAATGATGGGTAAGGCATTTTGTAAATCCATGGATAATGGTTTTTGGAGAAACAGTATGTACAGGCATAATAAATCCATATTTGGAACAAGTATCTATGCCAGTAAGGACAAACAACTGCCCTTTCCATGACTAAAGCAGTCTAATATAATCAGTCTGCCCACAAATTGAAGAATGATCAACCTAGGGGATGGTGACATATCAGTCATCGTCACTCATTGTTTGTCTCTGCTACTGACATATTGAGCGTTCAGCAGCAGGTGTAGCTGATCAGTCCTGGTGAGTTCAAATCTATGTTGCTGAGCCCATGCATAACGTCCATCCCTGCCACTATACCCAGAGATGTGCTAACTAATTTGCTAGTCATTTCTTATTCAAGTTGACACCAGAGTTAACTATCACAGGTAGAAAATATAGCAGAAGTCCGGTTAGGTAACCAGCACTTAGCCAGTACTGGTAGTGTGTCAGAAAATATGCTGGCATTAGACAGTGATGTCTCATGTAATTCTCACAAGCCTATGTGGTGGAAACTGTCATTCAGATTTTACAACAGATGAAAGTGAGGTACATAGTGGTTAGGTGACTCTCAGAGATCATGAATTAATTCTCCACTTATTGACAAAATGCCTGTGATGTGTCAATCAATTCAATGTATCAGAAACAAAACATGGATCCAGACATACAGGATTTACAAGATATCGCTTCTCGGCCTTTTGGCTAAGATCAAGGGTAGGATTTCCAAGATAGAGGAATTGTTTATGCAGTCAGGGAAGCCTATGAGGTGACTTAATTGGGGAGCAGAGAATGACAGTATACAAACATAGATCAGAGGAGAGAATATAGCAGGCATGGGGCACAGCTCATATTAAGACCCTAAGGTGGGCAATAAATCCACATACGTGCCCTTCAATCAAGATTTTTGTGGCTTGTCATTGAGACCACTCTGCACAGAGTTTTTCCTCTGACAGTTTCCCATTATGTACCTTGAAAGGAAAATTTCTTCTATTTTTATTGTTCCAGCTACCAGCTACCTTCTGTAATTTTAAATTTAGCCTCTATGAAAGAAAACTTTTAAATGTCTTCTGGCACATCTCCAGTGCCAGAATTCCTTCAAGCATTGCTTGCAAGGTCTTCAGAAAAGAACTGGCCATTGCTTTTCCTCACTATTTCTTGTACAAGTTATCTACAAACATTAGTGAATTGTCATGTGACTCCACTTCTGACTATTTTTTCCTTGTTTCACCTAATAAGTCTGTACCAGGATTCCAGATCTCTCTATTCTTTATACTGTAAAAAAATTTTCCTGTGCTATTGCCTTGAATCTTTCCCACAGGGTCAATGGTGTCCCTCCTTATTGTTTATTTTCCACACAAGTCAAACAAATATGTTCATTTCATTTGCCACACTGGCCAGATGCTAGATTCTCAAACATAGATAGAGTAAATCACTGATAATGTCTAAAATAATGAATAACTATACAATGTGTATTGGAGGAAATGCAAATACTCCACATGAGGGAAATTCTCTTTACACATTGGTCACAAAATACTTCTTATGGCTCAGCTTCTCTCACTGGTCTCTTTGTGCTCTCTTTGTGTCAATACAGACAGTAATGTCTTCTATTTTCTGACACATTCTAATCCTTTCGATTGCTGTGCCTCTGTTGGTGGTGCTCCTTCAGCCTACATTGTCTCTCTTCTGTTTACTTCCTATCAGCCTTTTACACTTTTTAAGTCTTGGCTTCAGATTATTTGATGATTTATTCTCTCTTGCTTTCCACATTTTCCCTTTTCAGTTCTTTGTTTTTATTTGTTCCTCTGAAGTGCAACTTTTAAAACGTTATCTAAGTAGTCACTTTTATTTCCTTTATGGTTTATGCTCCTGCTTCTTGTGTAAAAAATTTTACATTCCCTAAAATTACGAAGATTTTCTTATTTGTTTAGCTCTAGAAGTCTTTTGGTTTTGTATCTCATTTTTATGTCTATGTGACATCTTGAATTAATCTTTGTGTTTGGTATAAATTATGGATTGTTGCTCATAATTTGTGGATGAAGTTTTTTGAGTAATAGATGCTAAACTCTTTCCCCATTGAATAGCCTTTAACATTTGTCAAAATCAATAAATATATGGATATATCCAATATGTGTGTTGGTTTATTTTTGAACTGCCTTTTTTTTTAATCTGTAAGTCTATCATTTTGACAAGATCATACTGTCTTGATTAGTCTTATGGTAAGTCTTAAACTTGTGCAATGCACATCCTCTATGTTCTTTGTTTTATTAAATTGCTTTCACAATCCGGATCGGTCTGCATATCTGAACAGAATTATCTTAATTTATATAAGAAAAAAATCCTTGTAGAATTTTGAATCACATTTTATTAAATATATATAACAATTTTGGGGGAATTTGTACTTTAATGAGATTGGTTTTTCTAATCCAAGAATATTGTATATTACTTTCCATTTAATTAGACTTTTAAAAATTTCTCTTTAAAATTTTTAGTAAAAAGTTTTTGCATAGAGATAAGCTTATTTATTCCTAGGTATTGTATTTTTTCACATATTGTAAATACAGTTTTTATATTTTAGTAATTAGTGTATATAAAACTACTATGGTGTTTATTATGATTTTATACTGCTATCTGATTAAACCTATTATAGCAAATATTTTATAAATATCTTACTATTTCTTTCATAAACATCTATATAAAAAGTGCAATGTTTTACTTTAACTTGTTTTATCATCTTTTTAAAAAACTTTATATTATGCGTTAGGAAATTGTAGCTAAATAGTAGTGCACTTGCCTAGACTCACACTTAGGGTATGATGTGTGATTTCTAGCACTGAAACACACATACACACAAATACACACACACACACACACACACACACACACACACACACACACAAAAAAACAAAGAAAGTAACAAGGGCTGACTTTTAAAATTTTTCTTAAAATATATATGGTAGCTATTCAGTGTTTTATCATTAAGAAAAATGTTGATGTTCTTTATCAAGTTTTTATTTTGTCTTTATTTTTATCCTTTTTAGATTATTTGAATTTGAAAATATCTATTTTAATTTTTCCATCGACGTTGATGAGGCCGACATCATTGCATTACTTTTTTTTTGGGGGGGTACGGTGGATTAAACTCGGGTCCTTGCACTTGCAAGGCAGGTGCCAGAACCACTGAGCTAAATCCCTGGCCCTTGCATTACTTTTTATATGATTGCTTTTAGGATTATAATTTAGGTTCCTAAATTTTCACATTTATTGAGTTGATAATGCAATAATTTACAAAAGTATGAAAATACCAAGACATTATATGGGGAAATAACCCTATGCTACCTTTATATTACAGTTCTTGTATATTTAATTTCTGTTTATATAAATAATCCAGAAAGTCATTTTTAAAATTTGCTAGTGTTGTATATTTTAAAGGAATTAGAAGTAATATAATACATGTTTATATTAACACAGGTACTTACTAATTTAGATCTTTAACTATTCCTCCCAGTAAGATATTCAAATTCTCCACCTAATATCTATCTTTCTGCTACTATAATCAAGATCACGGGTGGAATAAGTGATCTCAATTCTATTGGCACAAATGAGAAGCTCAGAGAAGACCTCCTGAATGTTCCTTTTGATTGTAAAGGAAATACATAGTGTGTATGCACTGAATTCCAGCCTCCATCATTTGGTTATGTGCTCAGAGATTTTAATTGCTTCAACATCTGGAAAATGATTACATGTAGACTGAGGTGATTACTAATGCTTCCCAGAAAGTCTTGGGATTCAGCGACAAAGTGAAGCATAAAAGAGAGACATGGACAGTAGTTGAATCAGAAATCAGACAGTGTGAGTTCAAGTCACTCAATACAAGCTGTTCAAACTCCTCAGTCTTAGTTCTCTCATCTGAAAATGAGGACACTAAAGACACTATCTCCTAAAACTGTTGTGAGGACTACATACACATAAACAATTTAGCATAGTTATTGACATAAATTGAGTTAGAATATTGGTTCTAATTATTTTAGTTGTGGTAAACTCAGTCCTCCATCAAGCTTCTGTGAATTAGATAGGAAATTCTAAAAGTAGGATTAGAAAAAAAAATTAGAGTAAAATTGAGTCTTTGAAATGGATTCCTGAGCCTCACCATGATCCAGATACACCATAAATAAGTAGGAGAGAGGCAAACTTTGACATCTGGCATTCCCCCAAATCTCCTTTTATTTGTACTTCTGTATACAACCTTCAAGATACTTATTTTCTTACTGCTTGGGCAGTAAGCATTAATGTATATGTTTTAAATGTTTTTGTTATTAAAATTCCAATTACATAGTTACACCTCTAAATTCACTACTTGTGATGGATGGAATCTTGAAAGATGTTTTTGGTGTTAATTGAACTTTCAATCCAGAAAATAAGGATGCCCTGTGATGTTTTGAATTCACATTTGAATTTCTAGCATCTTCAGAGATTTATCCCCAAAGGAGAATAAAAGTAAAAGAAAGCTATATAATCACTGTGACTTTGACTTGTTACAAAAAAAATGCATAACTTGTTTCAGGAGGTAAGATTTTTTTTATCAGTGAATTTCACTTTTGGAGATCATTTACTATTTGAGAAAACCTTACTCTCTAAAGTTATCTGTACTCACAAGCCATGGTACAATAATAGAGCAGGTATAGTCAAGCAACTAGCAAGTGAGAAATTTTGGCTGGCTCACTCTGTTTCTACCACCAGTTTCAGGTGAAAAACAGTGACAATCAAGTTACCCCCCTAGGGTCTTTCAACACTATGCAAACCTGGATGTCTATTAAAACACTAGTTTTGTATTATTTGAGGCACATATCAATGTGTAAAGATTTAAATTGAAGATTAAAAATGATAGGATGTAAAACTCTGCAGAAAGACTTATTTAGTTCGTGTATTTGGATGTTTAGATTCAAGGCAAGCATTACAAAATACTTGGTTTTTACCCAGAAAATTCTGAAATGAGGCTTAACCTGGCCACTAGCTCACTGTTCCTTTCTAATCTTTAGTCTGTGCTATATTTAATTGAATATTTTGTTGAAAGTAATGTCATTGTATGCTACAAATCCCAATTAAATCTTTGTTACAGTAGGGAGTGATTTGAGTTATGCAGATAATTCTATTTTATTTTTTACAGTAATTTTTTATTTTTCAAACTACTTAGTAAAATAATATTTCCTGTTCAAATATATTAAAAAATTTAGTAAATCTATAGTAGATTACTTCATTTGTAACCCTAGTTTAAAATACCTATAAATGTACAGTATCAGAAATAATCTAAATTCTTCTTGTAAAAATAGATATTTGTGAAATACATAAAAGCTACTTACCTCTTTTTTATTAGTACATGTTTGTAGTATGTAATGTTTACATTCTTTGTGTGGAGTTGGTGCATATACTTAACATGTCTTAATTCCTTTCTTATCCCCTTTTCCTCCTCTCCCTCATGACCCCTCCATCTCTTGATCCTCTTCCCATTTGAGAAAAATTTATCTCCCTACTTCTTATTATTTTTCTTTTACTTTGCTCTTTATTCATAATTTGGGTTTCTCATATAAATCATACAATATTTAAACTCATGTATCTGATTTATTTCACTTAGCATATCTCTTCTACACAATGGCTGCCAGATGGCTTGCATGAACTTGTTGTCTACTCATTGCCCAGTGTATCAGATATCATACTATTATTTAACTAGATTACTAAAGCTACTAAAGAAATGGACAAAGTCCTGAGTTCGAACCCCAGCAATGCCCCCCAGAAATGGACAGTCAGACTTCCTGAGATTTATATTCTCACTTGCTATGAAATTTTGTACAAATTTTATAATGTCTTTTAGACTTCATTTATCTATAAATTAATATTAGTTTATGAAAATTACTATGATCTAGATAGATAGATAGATAGATAGAGAGAGAGAGAGAGAGAGAGAGAGAGATAGTGGTGTCTTGGTTCACAAACTTTATTCTCTCCATGATTCAATTCTGGTCACAAACCAAGTTGGATGAGAATCAAATCAATTTCGGTGGTTACGTTCAATGTTGACCTTGTGGGTAAATTTGTTTCGATTCTCATCCAGTTTGGTTTGTGACCTGCATTGCAGAGAAAATTTAGCTCATGAACTGAGATATCATTGTATTCTTTTTCCTGAAATATACTAAGCTCATTTTTATTAGCAGTCATTGAAATATAAAATTTAATATTTCAGATAGACTCATCACTGCATATAAATATATACTGGTAATTACGTATATTTATAATGGTATTCCATATGTGTTAATGAATGAAGGTATCACATTTATAAGCCTTTTCATGCAATGTTTGCATCACAGGTTTGTTTTGGCAGCAGATACATTGTCTCATGGATATGCTAATGGATGGGAACCACACTGAGGTGACAGAGTTCATTTTATTGGGCTTGACAGATGATCCTGTACTTCGTGTCATCCTCTTCATAATCATCTTGTGCATCTACATGGTGACCTTATCTGGTAATCTCAGCATAATCATTCTTATCAGACTCTCCTCTCAGCTCCACCATCCCATGTACCTTTTTCTCAGCAATCTGGCCTTTGCGGACATAGGCTTTTCATTTTCTGTCACACCCAATATGCTTGTGAACTTCCTGGTGGAGACAAACACCATCTCCTACATTGGATGTGGCATCCAGCTCGGCTCAGCTGTGTTCTTTGGGACAGCTGAGTGTTTCCTTCTGGCTGCCATGGCTTATGATCACTTTGTGGCCATCTGCAACCCATTGCTTTACTCGACCAAAATGTCCACACAAGTCTGTGCCTGGTTACATGTAGTGACTTACACAGGTGGTTTCATTAATGCTTCCTCCTTTACTTTTTCTTTCTTTTCTTTACTCTTTTGTGGGCAAAATCAAGTCAATCATTTTTTCTGTGATTTTACCCCTTTAGTTAAGCTCGCTTGCTCTGATGTCAGCGTCCCTGCCCTTGTTCCCTCATTTTCTGCTGGTTCAATCATGGTGTTCACAGTATTTATCATAGCTGTTTCCTACATCTACATCCTGATCACCATCCTGAAGATGCGCTCCACTGAGGGGCGCCACAAAGCCTTCTCCACCTGCACCTCCCACCTCACTGCCGTCACTCTCTATTTTGGAAGCATTTTCTTCATTTATGTGATGCCCAAGTCCAGCTACTCCACCGACCAGAACAAGGTGATATCTGTGTTCTACACAGTAGTGATCCCCATGCTGAACCCCCTCATCTACAGTCTCAGGAACAAGGAGATTAAGGGGGCTCTGAAGAGAGAGTTTTGTGGAAAAATATTTTCTTAGTGTCTTCTGTTATTTCATAAAACTTGATACAGTTATGAAATCACATAGCTATAACAATAAAAGTAAACTGTGTGTCTGTGGTTGATATATATCTCTGCATATGACTTTAACCAATGTAAATTTTTGGTTAATATAGGGTTCCTTTTTCAAATGATATCATTAATGAGAGGATTATAGTGAGTTACTTTTAATAAAACTCAATTTATAATTTAAAGCATAAATTGAATGAAACACTAGTTGCTAGAAATCCTTTTAAAATTGTTTTCATAGTTTTTCAAAGTTTGTTCTGTGCCATAAAATTATTATTCCTTGTAGTAGTTCTGATCTTAAGGATCCCTGAAGAGTCTTATGTGTTAAAGGTTTGGTCCATCACATGGTGCTATTTGAAGGTGATGGAACCTTTGGGATTTGGGGCCTCCTCTGAGGAATTTAGGTCACTGAGTGTATGCCTCAGAAGGGATAGTGGGACTCTATCCCTTTTCTCTTAGTCATAATGTGAGTGGATTTTTTTTTTTTTTTTTGCTTCATGGATATCTGGTTCCTCCCCAGATATCCCAGATATCAGCAATGAGGCTATCCAATCATGAACTGAAACCTCCAAAATAATCCTTTTGTCTTTATAATTTGATTATCTCAGCTACTTGATAGCATATGGAGAACTAATCAATGTGTCAATCCTTTAGGATATTTCCATTTTAAAAATCAGCTTATCCAGATTCTTTTTTTTTTTTAACTGAAAAGGATTTACTTATTCCCTTCTCAAAAATACAGTTGAAAATCTTGGGAGGAAATACATCGGAGGCCTATATACAGTTAGAGAAATTCTTATTATACACATGGATGGAAGATATATTTTATTACTTTTTATACATTCTAGAAGGCATTCAAAGGAAGCTAAATAGATTTTGTTGTTAAAACTGTTCTTTGTGTTTGAGGTACTTTATTTTTTTGTGACAAGGAAACCCATATTATTAATGTTGACTTTCTCATCATACATTCATCTAAAAAGAGTAAAAAAATTGTAAAAGAATATTGTAGAGAGGTTTATTGAGGTATTTTATAATGGCTCAATTCATGGCTGGGGATCTGTGCTAGAGAAAGGAAAATATTGGAGAAAATCCCGAGTTCAATCCCCAGTGCAAAAACCAAACAAAAAATCAAAACAAACAACAACAACAACAAAAAACTACTATTATGAAATGAGAAAAGGAAACCAGAGAATAAAATTGAGTAGAAATGATCATCTTGCAGACAGGTTGTCCATGATAGTCCATGAGCACTATCATTGTAGAAAATGCTTGTCTTTCTACCTGGCTTGTGGCTCCAGCCCTAATTACAGGATCTCTAGAAAGGCACAGGATGAGCTAGACCTTGTTAACCTGTGAATTCCTGTCAGGTCAAAACTAGTGAGCTTCTTTGCTGAAATGGGCAGAGTTCCTGATCTATTAAGGACCGAGTTAAACAAAAACAGTAATTGTACGGATGAGATTTCAGCTAGTAGTATGACTGTGATCCTGTGAAGAGTGAGCTTCTAGTAAGTTATGCTCAGACCCACATGCTGCTCAGGATGTTCCCATGGACCTAACTGTGACTACTCCCTGGCCAGACATATCAACCTTCACAGTGCTGATAGCTGTCACATTTATTTCTCCTTCCTCTTTTCTCTTCATGTTTTTGGAACACATTTCATCTTTGGCTGAAAGAACCAAGTTCAATAATCTTATCAGGTTTATTCAAGATCAAATTTGGTCTAGAGAAGTAAAAATATTTTGTAAACCCTTTACCCTAAAGGGACAGTGCTTGTCATGAGAGAGATTAAAACTTTCTGTGACATGATGTTTAGCCAAAATTACAATGTAAATCATGTTTTACCTTCAGTGTCATGGGTATCAGTTTTCACATAAAAGCTGCAAACTTCAAAAACAAAACATGTGATACAGTTTCAATATAAAATTTTGAACAAATGCACTGTTCAGAATTTCATACTGGACCATAGCAGATCATAAGAACTCTGGGTAGTGTTTTTTGAGAAATGCATACCTGCTCTGTGTGCCAAGTACAGGATTCTCAAAGAAATTATGGAATATCTTCAAGTTTTATAAAAGAAATAGCACTGAAGTCTTACAGTTGCTTAGTTTTTCTTTTGTGCAGAGTTATTGAATGCTTTTCCAAAACCATATACTTATTAATGAGATCATAGTTGAGTTCGTGACTGTACTGAAAATACTAGTTTAACAAAATAATATCTACAAGATTTTTGGCTACTGATGGAGCCTACAAAATTTGCCCATAACTACATTAACATTATTGCCACATGTTCACACTTTTGGTTCTGAAAAAGAAAATAGCTGAGGAAAAACTAAAATTTGCTTCTTAGTTAAATCATATGAAAAAGGTAATGATTTAATTTTTCAGAATAAATTTTTGCATCAATTTTTAAGTGCATAAGGTAAAAATATGAATCACAGCAGACAATGTTAAATCAATCAAAATTGCCATTTATTGATAAATAAATTAATACACTATGAGAATAGATCTCAGAAAACAACTGGTATGAAAAATTCATATAAGAACGTGTGGTAGAGATGTAGTTTTATAAGGAAATTTATAAGCAAATTCACATACTAAAATAATCATATAATCAAAAAATCATTCATTTTAAGCAGGTAAAGAAGGACAGTGATATAAAATACAACATGTAGAAAGAAAATAATTATAAAATTAAGGACAGAAATTAATCAAATAGAGCATCCATACCCAAGTGGAACAATATAGCCAATTATTTCTTTTCTTATTGCGATTTTCATGGTCTTATGTAAAAATAAACAGAAATATACACAAACTAAAAGGGTACTTGTCTCCAGATTTTGTAGATATGAATAGAAATATAAGATTAATTATAAGCAATTCTATTTAATTTTTTCCTTTTAAAATTTTACATTATGCAGAATAATGGGTTTTACCGTGGCATTTTTGTACTCACATATAGGATAGTTTGATCATATCTAATGCCCCTCCCTTTGAGATACTGGTTTTTGAACCCAGGACCTTTATCCTCAGCCATGTTTTTCTCTCATTTTTATTTTGAGACAAGGTTTCAGTAAATCTCTAAATTCCCGGACTGGACTTCAATTTGCAATCTTCCTGTCTCAGCCTTCCAGAGTACTAGAATTAAGGGTATGTGCCACTGTGCCCAACATCTACAACCTCTTCAATCCTCCTCTCCCACTTCCTCCTGATTCTCTTCCTCTTGTTTAGTAGTCTTCCCTTCTACTTTTATATCCACATTTCCCCCCCTCTCTTTGCATTCTAGAAATAGGAGAAAATATATGACACATCGTTTTGAGCCTGGTTTATTTCATCTATAATTCTCTCTAGTTACATGATTTTCCCACAAATAGTATGATTTTTTTGCTCTTTATGCTGAATAATTGTTTTTGCATACCACATTTTCTCTAACCATTCATTTATCGATGGGCACCATGGCTGATTCCATGTCATAGCTATTGGAAATTGTGCGGCAATAGATGTGAGAAGGCAGGTATTTCTGTAGCATATCCCTTTGGGTATACATTAGAAAGCGATATAATGGATTGTATAGTAGTTCTATTTTTTAGTGTTTTAAAAATATCAATAGCAGTATTTTCTTATTTTATTTATTTAATAAGTACGTATTTGCAGTACATAATGTTTACACTTCTTGTGAAGAGTTGATACATGAACATAACACATCTTAATTTCTTTCTTCTATTCCATTGGTTGATCTTTGATGTTTCTGTTTTCACGCAGGTTCTGTGCTGTTTTTGTTACTCTGGCTCTGTAGCATAGTTTGAAATTAGGTATTGTGATATAACCACCATTGTTCTTTTTGCTCAGGATTGCTTTTATATTTTTGGTCTTTCGTATTTTCATATTAATTTTAGGATTGATTTTCTATGTATGTGAAAACACATCATTGGTATTTTGATGGAGATTGTGTTGAATTGGTAGATTGCTTTTGACAATGTGGCCATTTAAAAATATTAATTTTGCTGATTCATGTACATGGTAGCCTTTCTAGCTTCTGGTGTCTTTCAATTTCTTCCTTCACTGTTCTGTAATTTTCACTGTAGATATCTTTCACCTTCTTTGCTAGGTTTATCTGTAGATATTTTAAAACTATTGTATATGGGATAGCTTTTCTGATTTCTTTCCCCAAAGGCCCATTATTGGTAGGCAGAAAAACAATTGATAGTTTGTGTTGACTTTGTATTGTGCTACTTGAATAAATTTGCTTATCAAATCTAAAAGCTTTTGGAGGAGTATTCGGGGTCTTCTAAGTATAGGATCATATCATCTGAAAATAAGTATAATTTGACTTCTTCCTTTCCTGTTGGCATTCCTTTTTTTTTTCTCTTGCCCAATTTATCTAACTGAAGTTTCAAGTATTACAGGAGTGATGAGAGTGGGCACCTTTGTCTTGTTCCTGATTTTAGAAGAAATGCTTTTAGTTTTTTCCTTTTTAGGGTGAGTTGACTATGAGTTTGACATACATAACCTTTATTATGTTATAGTAAGACCTTTCCATACTTACAGTCTTCGGGGCTTTACCATGATGGGATGTTGAATTTTGTCAACATTTATTAAGATGACCTTGTGAGTTTTATCCTTGATTATATTTATGTGGTGTATTATGTTTACTGATTTGCATATCATTGCATAATTGGGATAAAACCAAATTAGGCATAGTGTATGATTTTTTCATTGTGTTATTGAATTGGATTTGAAAGTATTTTAAAATTTTTTGTGTCTATATTCATTGATATTGGTCTGTCAATAATTTTTAAAAGATATTGATCTGTAGCTTTCTCTGAGAAATCTTATGATAAACGTACAGTAATCAAAGGTGTGTGTGTGTGTGTGTGTGTGTGTGGCTCTTATGGTTTGTGGTTATGAATTGCACTATACCTAAAAATTTTTGCCTATCTCCCACTGAAAATATTTTGTCTTACATTTACCTCTACAAATTTGTTCTCTATAAATTTGCATTTATTTCTGTTATAAATTTGAGTTAATTTTTTAAATGGTATAAGGGTCAATTTTAATTTATCCCCCCTGTGGATAAGAAAGTGTTCCAGTGACAACTGTTGGTTCTGCAGTGGTGTCTGTTCATGAACCTGTTGTCAGGAGCTCCAGAGAGGGTGCAGTCTCTCTGGTTTCTGGATGAAGGGCTATCTTTCTCTATTATCTTAGTCTATGGGGCTGGAGCTTGGATACAGGTTCACTTCAAGGTCTGCAATAGAGGACTTGTTATCATGTTGATTGGTAGGTGTGGCTTCCCCTGAGTCTGTGGATGGGATTTCCTACTGGAAGCTGGGTAAGTCCTTGGGTAGAAAGTGCTGTTATAGTGCATCTTTGAGAGATGCTGGAATTAAGGCACAGGCCTGCTTCGTAGTCTACAGTTGAGATTAAGGTCTTTAAGTCTATCTCTAGGCCCACAGAAGTACATATCGCTAAACAGGTGTTTGGGCTTGATTTTAGAATGGCTGAGAGAGGCTGTAGGACTGTTTCCAGGCTTAGTTCAGTGGGTAAGCCTGCAAGAGAAGATAAATATTTTGATGGCTTTTGGTTGAAGGACATATTCCCTTGTGGGGTCAGACAATTCCAGAATTGGCGTGGTGTAGGAGGTAACAGTGTTTAACTCTAAAAAAATTTGAGGGTGGTCAGGTATGGTTTATATAGCAGAATAAATCATTTTGAGATGCTCCACTCACTCGAACTGGTGAAAAGAGCTACAAAATGATGGATTCTAATGTTGATCTTAGCATGTAATGAAAGGTGGGATATTTAGGTGAATTAGTAAACATTTTATGTACTTGGCTTATTGTCTGCTGCCTCAACAGGATATAGATATTTAGAGGCCTCATAAGAGCTTCCTAAATTGCTCTATTGAAGGAGGGAAGAAATGATTCCAAGATATTTAAATAAGGAATAATCATATGTATATAGAATTCCAGAATGATCTTAATTATTCTGCAATAAAATGGTCACTAAGTCAAAGTATAATTTCCTTCTTTACTGGTCATCCTTAAGTTTTAATGTTACTTTTCAATTTTGTTCAAAGGTTATTTTAATCAGAAAGTACACTGACATCATACCTCAATTAAGAGATAAGTTATTAGGTTTTCATGACAAACATGCTTCTAGAAAATCAAGAACTCTGTCCTTCACTTTCATTAAACTAGAGAAAAAGAACACCAAAGGACATCATGGCATGTAGATGTCCCTTTGGGGAAAACCAGCCAGATGTTAATGATTCGCCATAATGAGACTTATGGTTCTATAAGTCACCTCTATACAACAAACCAAAGGACTTTTCTCTCAAAGGAAAGAGCAACAGTTATAGCTCTAGAGGATTTGTCAGGTTTATTAGGAACTTTTTTCTCCTCAATGATGAATATGAAGACCCACCCTCATCATCAATCACAGCATGTATGTAGTTATGTTCCTTGATCATGGGTACATTCAAGGGTTATTGTCCTTAACTGCCTATGAAAGTAGATGGAGACTATCTACTTTATAAAGCCCTCTTTGGAATTCAGCATCACATCAATAATTCTGCTTCTAAAAAGTAAGTGCAAGATTCATGGATTTTTAAAATAAAAAATTTCATTTGTCCAACAAGAAATTGAAAATGAAAGAACTATCTGCACCACTTTTAGATCTTTCTCTTTGAATAATCTGTTTCCTCAGCAAGAGAGGTACTTTTCAGTTGTCATTCTGGGCGCATTTATGTCAGCCCAGGAGACCTCGGCTATATGAGATGGTTTGTGGCAGCCAAAAACATTGCTCAAGTCTGAGAATCTGAGGATAATCAATGAGAAGAAACAACCTGACTTTTAGGTTTGATAAGGCTTATAGTTCTATGCACTCTATTCATCATAAAATTGACCAATGCTTTGGGGGAAAGGAGTTTTGAGAGGCCAGTATCTCCTACCTTTGTGGCGTGCCAATGGAGACCTCTAGTCCCTAGCTGTCCACTAGAAAGAAAAGGGAAGCAAAGATCAGTCAGTATGTTATGATCATGCAATTACATAATCCAGAGCAAAGAAGCAATCAAATACTGTACTTTCTGTCTTATTTTGGACTTGTGATAAAAACCTTGGGATGTGTTCAAAGAAAAATATGCTTTTCATCAAAAAGTTGAATAATTGAAAATCTACCAATACTTCCTTCTAATTTAGTTTAATTTTAAAGGTTACTTAACCCTGATGCACAGTCAAATAAATTCTCTTAATTACAGATTAAGGCTGTTCTTCAGGATAATTATTTTTGTTTTACAAGCATAAATACTGAGAGTCCACGAGATTAAGGGTCATGTGCATATTAGAAGAGCTGGGTAGTGTGAGGTCCAGGATCTGAGATGTATGACTTGGCCTTGATTCTATAGTAAGCACAAATGGACTCATTAAGCAAAGAACATGAACACTGTTCAGTGTTGGGCTCCCTCTTTGGCCACATTGTATTCAGAGTCAGAAACACATGCTACAGGTGAAGTGGCCAAGTGAACTACAGATGCTTAATTTTAGAAATGGGAAGGCAGTGGAGATCGGAGAGCTGTATTAAAATATTTCAACATTATCATATAGAAAAATGGATGATTTGTTCCATTAAATTCACGGTGAGCCAAGTGATTAGATTAAAATAGATTGTTGACAGTACAGCTAACATTAAAAGCAGTAAGCTGTAGGATAATTTAAACACTTTTAATGAAGTTCAGCCTAAGAAGAAACAGGATACATTCTTTAATGGGCTGTAGGTTTTCAACTATTGGTTCATTATACTTAACAATTCACTCAAGAAATGAGTTCAAACATGAAAGAAAAGAAATGGTTACTTAAGGATATTTTTTAAATGTTTGAGCAATCAAGATATTTTAAAGATATTTAATACTAATATTTACTATTTCTGGTAAGTGTTTCAAGCCTAAAAAGCTGAAATAGTGTTGGATTATAATTGTGCTTCTGTAACCATTATAATTAATACTTTTTTTCTACTAATCTTTGAGTAGAAAATTATGGTATTGTTTTACAAGACTCTTGGAAAGTACAAAGGTGCAAAGAAGCATACTTAATAGGGAGATATACTTAGAAAAGTAATTGAAGATGGATTATGAGGTTCTATGAGTATTTAACATATTCTTCATATAGTTATTTAATTATAAATATTACACAGGAATATAGAAATATTTCATCTATGATATTAAATAAAATAAAATGTAAATTATAAAATGGGACAGACTATAAATATGATTATATAAATACAGTCATACATCAAATTATGTACAATTAAAATTAATCAAATTGGATTATGAGACAGTGTTAAAGAACTAATAGTACAGACTTTTGTTGCTAAACAATATGTAAGATAATGAAAGAAAACACATGAGCAGAAATTTGTAAATCTGTAGTCTTTATCTATAAGGATTGTTTTTTAGCTGAAGTTAATAACAGAGATATGCATAAGTGAAAATTTCAAACATCAAAATAATCCCTAATTAAAATAATTCTATTTTATAATATTTGACAGAAATGCTTTAACATTTTTTGCATCCTTTCTCTTTTTTAATATTGATAACTATAACTTTCTTTTCTAATTTTCCTTGAATTTATACTATGGCCTCTGTAATATTTTTATGTTTTTCCTAATTAATGATTGCTATTATTGATCACAATTATGCTTTCTTAGGAATTCTTCAAAACACAGAAACTGTGCCTTTGCTCCCACAAAGTGCTCAGGCAAAGAAGGCACTAAACTCTAAAATCAATATACAGCCAAGAACTCAACAAATAATAGGGAACAATTTAGATTAATATTTTCATTTTTGCAAATAACACAAATTAACTTAGCTTGGAGTGCAGAACATATTTATTTTGCATTATTACCTTAAGCAAAATAATTAGAAAGAGGATTACTATTTAAATTTGTCATATTTTATCATGTTATGCTTCTGTCTTTTTTTGGTATTGGGAATCGAACTCAGGACCTTGCACTTGACAGGTAAGCACTGCGCCACTGAGCTACATCCCCAGCACATCATGTTACACTTCTGACTCTTGATCTAATTAATAGGTTACTAGTTCTCATAGTGAATACTTGTAAACAACTGATGGTCTAAAAAGGAATGGTGATGAATCAAATTAAGGTCTACTCAATGCATTCAATGCAGATCTCAAAAATTATGATTGTGAGAAATTGTAATGTAATTCTTATATTGAAATGTAAAATATGAAGAACAATATTAAAATGTATCTACAGTGTCACAAAAATCATATTAAAACATAGGCAGAGGGGAAATGTTCTTGGAAAAATGATGTACTAAATTTTTTTTTCTTTTTTTGAGTTTATTGGTACATTTTAGGTATACAGTACAGTTACTTTCATTATTGGGATCTTGTACCTTTACACAACAGGTCTTGGTTCTCATTTTTTCCCCTTGTTCCTGCCCTCCCTTCACCCCCTCCACTCCTCTTCATTTAAAAACACTTTATTTCCATTTTTCATTTTCTCATATTTTTTCTTTTCCCTTATTCCCTTTCCCCTACCCTTCCCACTTTCTCTACTAAATTTCTAATGGTTGACATGCATGATAATAGGTATATTTTAGAGGAATACTTCTTTTGATTTTCAAATTTTTTCCCCAAACAATTAGTTTTTGTTTAGAAACAAAATAAGCCATCACTAGAGTACTATTATAGCACTTTCCATAAACTAAAAATATCTTCATTTTTATTCTCTATAAAGCTTGTTTTTTTGGACAGGGAACATAAATTATGTTCATCTCTGGCTCCCCAGACCTTATGTGCTACACTAATAAACCTTATACCCATCAAGTTTCTTTTTCCAGCACATAATTTAAGACAAAGATAAAATAGCTATTGATAATATATATATATACATATTCATTAAGAAGAATGAAAGGTAAACAAACAACCATAACCCAATGTAAACCATGGCAGTTGAAATGTCTGCAAAAGACAATGTCAACAAAACAAAGACAGGTTATCTTATTTGCTCTTAGGAATCATAGAAGGCTTTGAGAGAAATTAATCTTAAAGTATGAGAAGTCACTCAAGATAATGATGATGGAGGGTAGAGGCCAGGCCTTCCAAGCAAGACAAAAATGGAGCAAAGGAGAGAAATAGAGTTCATGAAAGGGACTTAATAGCTCAGGAGTCAGTGTGATTGGCAAATTGTGATTGGTGAATGGAAACATCCTGCAACATAAGGTGGGACACATCAGAAAGTATACTCATTGCTACGCTAATGAGGTTATGGTCCATCATAAAAACCCAAGAAAGTATTGAAGGAGTAATTTTGATATTTACTCTTTACTAGAAAGAGATCACCATGGCATATCACTGAGAATTATAAAAGAAAAGTAACAAAGGAAAAAAGGATAAGAAGTAAATAAAGAGGAAAAATGACCAGAGCCTTAACTAAAGCAGGGACACTGGGAATGAAAAAGATGAGATGAAGTGATAAAAGTGGGAAATAAGTGATAAACAAAAATCAATGGGGTTTTATTAGATGTGGTTCAATGAGAGGAACAGGGCTAGGAAGACTCCAAGACACAGACATGAGAGACTACATGGATGGTGGTGTCATTCCCCAGATGTAAAATAGAGGAGTGGGTTGAAGATACAGACTAGTTTGGTATGCAGAATACTTGGTTTGAGGCATTTGTGGGATTTCAAATAGATCACTGAAAATGGTGAGAATTTCAGTAGATCATGGAAACTATAAATCTGAACTTTAGGAAAGAGGTTTGCTTAGGAGTTAAGTCTGAGAATATATAAATTGCATGAAGAGAAGAATGTGACCAAGATTACAGAGAGTGAGACTCAAACATTCTCTTTAATGCAAAGAGAAAGGAACAACTCAATCCTGTAGAACACTGGTATTTACAGGTTAAGCAGGGGAAACAGTTATTATGAATGAGTTTAAGGACTAGCCAAAGAAATCCAGGGATGTGTGGAATGAAGATATTAAATAAATGAATATTCTCATTTGCCTCAACAGGAACAATTCACAGAAGAGATGGAGGTTGGAAACTATACCACTGTGACAGAATTCATCATTTTGGGGTTAACGCGGGATCCTACACTTTGTGTTATCTTCTTTGTAATATTTCTGGGAATATATATCATCACTTTAGTAGGCAATATCAGCATAATCACCTTAATAAGAAGCTGTTCTCAACTCCATACCCCCATGTATCTGTTCCTCAGCCATCTGGCTTTTGTGGACATTGGGTATTCCACATCAGTCACACCTGTAATGCTCATAGGATTCCTTGGCTATAGAACAGCCCTCCCTGTAGCTGGCTGTGAAGCCCAACTGTGTTCTGTGGTGATGTTTGGGACAGCTGAATGCTTCCTGTTGGCTGCCATGGCCTATGATCGCTATGTGGCCATCTGCTCACCCCTGCTCTACTCCACCCACATGTCCCCTGCAATTTGTGCCCTCTTAGTTGGGGCTTCCTATCTGGGTGGCTGTGTGAATGCTTGGACATTTACTAGTTGTTTATTGAGTCTGTCTTTCTGTGGGCCAAATAAGATAGACCACTTTTTCTGTGACTTCTCTCCTTTGTTGAAACTTTCCTGCTCTGACATCTCTATTATTGAAATTATCCCTTCCATTTCTTCTGGCTCCATCATTGTGGTCACAGTGTTTGCCATTGTGCTCTCTTACATGTACATCCTCACCACCATCCTGAAGATGCGCTCCACTGAAGGGCGTCGCAAAGCCTTCTCCACCTGCACCTCCCACTTCACTGCAGTCACTCTGTACTATGGAACAATTACCTTCATTTATGTGCTGCCAAAGTCCAGCTATTCAACTAACCAGAACAGAGTGGTGTCTCTGTTCTACACAGTGGTGATCCCCATGTTGAACCCCCTCATCTACAGTCTGAGGAACAGAGATGTAAAGGAGGCTCTGTGGAAAACAGTCATCAAAATGTATTCTTAGGAGCTATTATTTAAATATAAGATAACCTAGAAAGTTTTCATTTACCCATATTAGCCTTAGAACTGACCACATGCTGTTAACTTGATTTCTTAAGTTAAAATAATTTTATTTGTTCTATTCTCACCTTTATAACCTGTATATCAATTAGAAGATATCTTGAAATAAGAAAAATGATACTAATGATGATCATTATTATGAAACTCCTGTAGGTGCCAGCAATGTTTTCTTTAGTTAACAAACAGTAATTTGTACTTTCTATGTGTCAGGGCCCATTCTACATGCGTTACATACATGAGTTCATTTACCTATCCCTCACAACAACCTGATAATGTAGTACTATTATTTTTATTTTAGAAATACATTATCTGAAAACAATAGGTAGGTTAACTGTATTAATCAGATAAATACATGTGAGAGCAACACTTGAATCCAGAATTTTAGAGTCCAAAATATCTATGCTTCTACATTCAATTTTCACAATAAATTTGAGGTGCTGGAATTGTAAATTTCCTCCAATTTACAGATGAGAAACTGAATCTTACTTAGATCAAATAGTCTGTCCTGATAGGTATGAACTCAAGTCCT
Organism: Fukomys damarensis; assembly: GCF_012274545.1. Lineage (NCBI taxonomy): Eukaryota > Metazoa > Chordata > Mammalia > Rodentia > Bathyergidae > Fukomys > Fukomys damarensis. The sequence continues at coordinate 21,237,229 of NW_022900928.1, forward strand.
CTGCTTCTCTGCTCCATGCACTTAACCTATCCTACTCCACTGCAGTCAGTTTAATGATGACAGCTATTGTTAATGGTGTAGAGGATTTATTTAGGCTTATTAAGCCTTAGTACCTTGCATTAATGTTTTGGATAAACTTTATGCAAAGATGGCTTAGGTTGTACAGAGGACAACTGGGTTGATTCAAAGGAAGTCAGGTCACATGATTTTGTGGGAATTCTAAGTGTACTTAAATCAACAGAATAGCTTAATCTAACCATAATTTATAGAGATTTATAGAGGAATTTTAAAATCTAAGCATTGCAAATAATAACTTCTACCAATCATAGTTCCATAAGTCAGTTATTTATAAAGAAATTAAAAGCTGTAAAATAACTAGAAATTTTGTCAGATTGCAGTACATATTTTTCTTGTGGAAATTACCTACTTTGATTTACATCATCATCGTGAGACTAAAAAGAGTGAGAAGATATCTTCTGGAATATAGGGACGCCAAAGCAAATACAGAGACAACTATTTATAGAATCTGAAAGCAAAATGTAGAATCCAATCACTCCTTCCTCAGTGTAGTATTAGAGATAAGAGACATAAGGGTTGGGAGATATTAAAAAAATTCTAACAAAATGGAAACTGTAATACACCATTAAGTGAAATTGTAGAGTATAATATTTTTTGGTGGTAAATACAGAACAAAGGCTAAAAAGTAACAAGGATAAAGTAAACTCATAAAATGATGAGGTAAGGGTATGCTGTACACTATCTGGTTTAAAATTCTCCTATTTGTAATACTTTATAATAAAGAAGCATTAAAAATAAAGAAAATCAAATAGTACAGAGTGTGCCAAAAAGATATACAGTGGACCCTCCAAATTTGTGGTGATTATGTTCCTAAAGCACCCATGAATTGTGAAAAGCAATTTCAGATATGGTCAGAAAATGCCTATAAATGTCTATTTTTTATAGTTTTAACCCCAAATATGCTATGTTTCCTGCAGTTATGCAATTTCATTTAATAAATTATTGTATTAATAAAGCCTTTGAAGATGCAGGGCGTTATGGAGGCATTTTAGGGATCTTAGGACTTTAGAAAGAACAAAACACTTGAAATAATTACACCTGGTACAGCAAACTGTTTGTGGTGCAAGAGTGCTTGTGCATCTGCCAGAGATGGGTTAGAGTGCAGCCGCCAATCAGCAGCAAGGAGAACTGAATAATGCTCTCGGATTGGCTACTTGCCCGCCAACCTCCCACCAAAAACACAGCTGTGGAGGATATTTGGTTTCCATGAAATTGTGAGGGCTTCCTGAACAATTATTAGGTTCTAAGGAAAAATTCATGAACAACGGAGGCTGTGAAATTCTGAACTGTGACTCTGCAGGGCAATACTGTACACATTTCAGAAAAAGAAAACTAGCACGATTTTTTTTTCAACATATGGTGTTACTTTAGTGTGGGGAATGCTAGAGTCGCAGAAGACCCATTACACTGCTAGCTCTTAGAGAAGAAATTGAAAATGCATGTGCAGCAATCTCAATGATCAAAGTTGCGCAAGCATCAGTTCTCCATGCTAATGAATGCCTAGGAGCTAATGGCCACCATTCGGAGTACCTCTTGTGATTGTAGAGGCCGAAGGTACTTGTATTAATCTCATGATATCTCAATAAATTTAATGTTAACATATTTATACACATTTTTATTTTCTTGATGTGCATATAGATTTTTCTGGTGGACTCTGTATATGGAAAGTACTTCACACATACTGGCAATTCAAAACAATATAACTGTCGTGGCAGACAGAATATAGATATCTAAATTTCCCTTTGAGTATTGAAAAGATATATTTCACTTTCCATTTATGGACAGCGGAGATACAGCTACAGAAATCCTTGTGATCTTAGCAAGGCTTTCCTCTCTTTCAGTTAAGCATCTTGCAACTTCAAAGACTGAAGAATCCAAGATAATATTTTCCTGGTCTTGTTGGAGACAGTTCAGTTCAACATGATGGATTACTGAGCATCTATTAAGTGTCAGACATTGTACTGATACAAAAACCATTAAACCATTAAACCATTCTTGACCTCAGACACTATATTATGTATTACCCATGTGTTTACTTCTCTGGAAGTAATGTGGCACTTAAAAATATAAGAAGTACGAGGAACATTAGAACCAAATGAGGGGGACTTTCTCCAACCAGAATTATAAAATAACACTTTCTAGAGGATAAAGCCTTTAAAATTTAACTAGATAAAGTAAGGTAAGGGCAATGGAAAGATGTTCCAGATATAAAAAGTACCATTAGAAACTGCACATGAGAATGAAAGAGTAGCATATTTGGAGAATTACATTTATGTATCATTAAGAATGAGGTAGGGATAAGTAGTGACATTTATTTCACTGAAGACAATTTATAAAAAGCCAAAAGCCAAGAATTTCATGTGAAGTTATATATTATCCAGAGAGCAACTAGGCTTTATGTAAAGAAATAAAATAATTAGATGTGTTTTGATCACCTTTCAACAAAAGAAAGCATAGTGACTAGTTTTGAGGCAGTTTAATATTGCAGCAGACAGAGTATAGTAATTTGAACCAGTTTGATATAAGAATAGAAAATAAATGGAGAACAGATTTGAGGGGCATTGGGAGAGAGAGTTGTCAGAAATTTCTCATTGCTGGGCAGGGAATAGATTACAGGGAAGGAATACTTCTAGATGACTCCGATGGTCCAGCTTTAATGGATGGGTTTTATTACTGACACAAGTTTCCTATTTAAGTACTGAGATAGAATAGGAAAGAAAGAGACTAGATTACATATTTGTGAGTATCATAGAAGCAGACACAGTGAAATTCAAGTCCAGCAAAAATAGAAAAGTTCCTTAAATTCACAGTCTAGTTTTCACCAATTTCTTCTTATTTCAAACCTGTACTTTCTGGCCCTGTGTTATTGTCTGCATTGCTTCTTCACCATAACAACTCACAAGTGGGGAACATTTTATCTTGCTCTTCTGAGGTTCTATGCCTGATCTTTTTCTTTTGATAAACATCTTTAACTCTCCGGTAAAAAATTTAAGGTGCACCTTGACTCCATGGGATCTTTGAACTTTAGTTATAAGAACCTTGCATTCTTTGACATAATAATTAGCCTCCCTATGGATACCATATCTAGTTATAACAGTTAATTTTTTTTTGTACCAGGGATTGAACTCGGGCCCTTGTGCATATGAGGCAGGTGGCGGAACTACTGAGCTAAACCCCTGGCCCTTGACAGTTAATCGTGAGAAGTCAACTTCATTGGATTAATAAATATCTAGCAGATAAGTAGAGTACATTTCTGGGTGTGTTTGGTGGATCATGGTTTTGTGACCTTGGGTGCTATGTATGGTTCTTCACCTGTTCCTCCCTGGAACTGCTTCTCTTCTTTGCTTCCCATCTGCCATGAACTAAAAAGCTTTGCTCTGCCATGCATTTCCATCATGAAATTACTGCCTTGGCTCCTCCAACCATGTACAGAACCTCCTGAAATCATGAGCTAAATTAAACCTTACCTCTTTTAACTTAGAGTGTTGGGTTTTGTGTTTAAGCAATGAGAAAGCTCACCAATACATGGCGAGGTCAGAGTGTTCAAGAATCTCCCTTATTTTTCCTTACCTATCATCTGAACTTTAGTAACCAAGAATTAATTCAAGTCAACAACCAGTGAGAAACACTAATTTTTAAATATGTTAAGATTTATCTCTTTCTCTCTCAGCATGTTTGTGAATAATTTGGGGAGAAAGTGGGAATTTATTGCTTTTGTGATTGCAAATTCTATGAGGAATATTAGATTAAAGACAAATTTGTTTTACAGATATATATGAGATAATCATTTATCCACTCATTTCAAAAATATTTCTTGAGCATTAATTAAATTCTAGGAACTTTGAACATTTAACTTATCTATATGAATAAAATGGAATTCTCACACAATTTAGATTTCATTGGTGGAAATGCTAAAGATTAAGTAGACATTATAAATACCTAGCATAATAAGTGGTGTGGAAGAAACAAGCCATAGGGGTGTTTTTACTTTGCACCATTTCTGCCTCTTTCTGTTCAAAGTGATACAGTTTCTTCACAAGCATTGTGACAGTCATCAGAGAAATGTAAATAAAATCTGTGAGATATTACTGTATTTATTTATTTTTTGGTACTGGAGATCAAACTCGGGCCCTTGTACTTGTGAGGCAGGTGCCAGAACCTCTGAGCTAAATCCCTGGCCTGAGATACTACTTTATACTGGCTAGGCTGATAAAAATTAGAGTCAGACAGTAAATGTTTGGATAAAGAGTGAGTGGAACCTTTATGCTGGTAGAGGTAAGATAAAATGGTACAATTATTTTGGGAAATGGTCTTGTAGTTTTTAGCTACAACCCAGAAATTTCATTCCTAGATAGATGGATAAGAGAAATGAAAATATATGTCCACACAAAAATTTGTACATATTTACAAAAGCATTATTCATTACAACTAAAAGATGCACAATGCAACAATAATACAAATGCCTATAAACTTACAAATGGATAAACAAAATGTAGCACAGGTACATTTTATACATTTTGCTATATAAGATGATGAAGAACTGATACAACTGGAGCTTGAAAACTTTATGCCAGATGAAAGAAACTGGTCATAAAAAAACCACACATTTTGTGAATTCATTCATATAAGATGTCCATATATAGACAAAAAGTGTATTAATTGTTTAGAGGAGGGAGAATGGGAGCACATATAGTGGTATTAAGGGAAGCAGTATTTCTTCTTGAGGTTACTAAAACCTAAAATTGACTCTGTGAAGCTTGAAACCTCTTTGACTATTTAAAATCCTTTGAATCATACACTTTATGTGAATTATATATGTGAATTGTATTTTTAAATTTTGTTTTGTTTGTTGAGACACTTCAATCTCACATAGTTTAAGATGACCTTGAACTCACTATGTAGCCCAGACTGGTCTTGAACTCATGGTAATTCTCCCACATCAGCCTCTCAAATACTAGGATTAGAAGTGTGTACCATCATACATGACTTGTGAATTGTGTTTCATTAGTGCTGTCAAAAATAACTTTATAACTACCAAATTATAATCTACTAAATTAGATAGAACCCATACTCAAAACATCTTTTTCAAATTCTTTTTCTGAGGATTTGTGAGTCTCCTGAGAAAATTCCCATAAAATTTTATAATAATTTACAATAATTTATAAAATTTTCTTTAAAAAAGGGTCTTTGAAGCACACTATTGCAGTAGAAGAATTGATTACAGCTGAAAAATCAATGAAGCCTTAGGTCTTTTAAAAATTTAATTTATTGTTACACTTTAGATATACATAATGATCACATTCATCATAGGAAATATGTAGCTGTACGTAATGTATTCTGATTCTTCTTTCTTTCCCTTTTCCCCTTCCCTCCCTACTTTCAGTTTTGCAGTCACAATGTGGCTTTGATCTTTGATCTGAAATCTTTTCCCACCCAAGAATCTTTCTAATTACATAGCAGTGATTGGAGATATCCTTATTTTCAAAGCTAGTAAAACCTGGCTGTAATATTTTTTTTCTAAATTTTTTCTCAAAGGCAAAACAAGTCCTGCCCAGACAACAGCTGTGCAGGTGCACATGCCCCAGCCAAGACCAAACCCAGACACCAGTGGATTGGGCACAGAGGTCCCAGACAGAAGCCTGCCCAGATACCACAGGTAAGTGCCTGCAGGCCATGGCAAGAAGTCTGCCTAGACATCAGTGGCATGGTTGCAAAGGCCCCAGCCAGAGGCCTATCCAGATATCATCAAAATTGGCACAGTGGTGATCAGTAGAGAGAAGGCTTTTCTGAGGCTTGTTAAGAATTGAAGCCCAAGGGAGATGGGTGAGTTTTGTGTCATCAGCCTGGCTTGGACTCAGAGCCACCTCTGCTGCATGGCCTGGCCCCAAATACGGGCCTCCTTTGGAGCAGTGCCATTTACAGTGGGCACCACTGATTGGCTCTGACATAGTGCCAGGAGTGTAGCTGTGTGGGCTCTGCTGAGGTGCCCCACCCTGCTATTAGATCCCCTGATTGAGCCAGTCCTTGGATGCACTCTGCAGAGGCATGGCAGACTATAAAGAGTCGTGATTGATCCTATTATGTTCCTGATTGTATTGATAGGGATAAAGGATAGGGATTGATTTGATAAGTTGTTCTCTCAATTATGAAAATGAGAATGTCTATAAGTCATTAGAGAATCAAAGACTGGGATGCAATGATATCAGGAAGACTTAATGACCCAGAGATTGAATCAAGGGCAACACAACAGCAAAAATAAAGAAGAGAAAACACTTAGAAAGCCACAAAAACAGACTTCCAGTCCACCAATCGCAAACAGTAGGGCAAAGGAGGATGAAAAGTCAGATACAGAACCTCTAGGACAATCAGAACTCATAGGACAGGAAGTAAAAAAACTGATCAATCAAGCTCTATAAAAATTCAAAACAGATATTATTTCCCAGAAAACCATAGAGATGGTGAGCAAAATGAAAAACATGATTTGAACTCCAGAACAGAAACTGACAAAAAAATAGATGAGTTTAGGAACATAATAGAAGCCATGAAGGCCCAGCATAAGAAAGAAATGGAAACAATGAACACCCAACATAGGAAAGAAATGGAATCCATTAAACAGATTCAAACGGATATCTAGGAGATTAAAAACTCTATTGAAAGTGTATGAAACAGAATAAAGATTGTGAGAATAGAGTCACAGATATAGAAGATAGGATAGCAGACAGTGACATGAAAAGAGAGGTCTCTTAAAAAAAGTAAGGGAGAATGAGAAATCAATCCAACAACTCCTAGATGATGCAAAGAAGAATAACATAAAACTGATAGGAATCCATGAAGTAGCAGGAGAAAATGCAAATGGCTTAAAAAAGCTCTTCACAGAATTAATAACTGAAAACTTCCCAAACAGAGGGGAAGAATTAGACATACAGATAAGCGAGGCATATAGGACACCAACTAGTCACAAAAAAAAAAAAATCTACACCTAGACATATAATAATCAAGATCCCAGAAACCTGACAGAAGAACAAAATACTACAAGCAGTAAGAGAAAAGAAACAAATCACATGCAAAGGAAAGCCCATCAGAATCACAGCAGACTTTTCAACACAAACCCTCAGGTCAAGGAGAGCCTGGAGTGAGGTATTTCAAGTCCTAAAAGAAAACAACCTCCAACCAAGACTGATGTATCCTGGAAAATTCTCTTTCAAAATAGATGGAGAAATAAGATACTTCCATGACAAAGAATACTTGAGAAACTTCATGAATACAAAACTAGCACTACAAAGAATTTTAAACAATATCCTAGAGAAAGACAATGAAGATCACAACACCAGGAGGCCCAACAGAGGAAATCAAATAGCCAAGGCTAGAAACTAAAAAGAGAGGACAAAAAACAAAGAGAGTCAACAAAACGACAATCACATGACAATAATAAGTCAGTACATATCAGTTATAACTATTAATGTCAATGGCCTCAATTCACCAATCAAGAGAAATAGACTGGAAGAATGGATTAAGAAGCAAAATCCAACAATATGTTGTATACAAGAAACACACCTAGTGCAAAAAGAAGCCCATAGACTGAAACTGAAAGGATGGAAAACAATTCTCCACATAACAGGAGCCCAGAAAAAAGCAAGGGTAGAAATCTTATTTGCAGACAAAGCAAACTTCAAACCAAAACTGATTAAGAGAGACAAAGAAGGTCACTACATCCTTGTAAAAGGAACAATCCAAGAGGAAGAAATGACAATCATAAACATATAAATGCCCCCAACTATATAAAAAAAATATTAAGTAACATGAAAAACCAAATAACCACTAATACAATTGTAGTGAGGGATCTAAATACCCCACTATCACAAATAGACAGAACATCTAGGCAAAAAATCAACAATGAAATAATAGAATTCACCCGAGCTTTTGAAAGTATGGACTTATTAGACATCTATAGAGTGTTCCACCCCACAAAATCAGAATATACATTCCTTTCAGCTGCACCTGGGTCATTCTCCAAGATAGATCACATACTAGCTCACAAAACCGGTTTGAATAAATGCAAAAAGATAGTAGTTATCCCCTGTATATTATCAGATCACAGTGCAATAAAGCTGGAGAGCAATAGCACAAGAAACCACAGGAACTTCACAAACACATGGAAATTGAACAACACTCTCCTGAACAATCAATGGATCATAGACGAAATTAAAGAAGAAATCAGACAATTTTTACAAATAAATGAAAATGCCAATACAACGTAAAGGAATCTATTGGACACAATGAAAGCAGTTCTATGTGGAAAATTCATAGCACTGAATGCCCACATTAAGAAAACAGAGCAAGCTCAAATAAACAACCGAAAGATGACTCTTGGACTCCTAGAAAACCAAGAGCAAGAAAAACCCAAAGCTCGAACAAGAGAGGAAATTACAAAGATTAGAGCAGAAATCAATTCAGTGGAAATTAAGAAAATGATACAAAAAATAAATGAATCAAAGAGTTGGTTTTTTGAAAGAATAAATAAAACTGATAACCCCTTAGCAAACCTTATCAAAAAGAGCAAAGAAAAGGCTCAGATTCATGCAATCAGGAATGAAAAAGGCGAAGTCACAACAGATCCCACAGAAATTCAGAGGATCATTAATACATACTATGAGAACCTGTACTCTAATAAAATGGAAAACACAGAAGAAATGGATAGATTTCTAGATAATTATGAATTACCAAAGATGAACAAAGAAGATAAAAACATTTTAAACACCCCAGTCACAATCAGTGAAATTAAAAATGTAATTAAAAACTTACCAACAAAGAAAAGCCCAGGTCCTGATGGATTCATGGCTGAATTTTACAAGACATTTAGAGAAGATCTACTGCCATTACTCTTCAAACTTTTCAATGAAATTGAAACAGAAGCAATACTTTCAAATTCATTCCTGGAAGCAAATATCTCTTTGATTACCAAACCTGGGAAAGTTGTAGCTAAAAAAGATAACTACAGGCCAATCTCCTTAATGAATATAGATGCAAAAATCCTCAATAAGATACTAGTAAACAGAATACAGAGGACCATCAAGAAGATCATACATCCTGACCACGTCAGATTTATTCCAGGCATGCAAGGATGGTTCAAAATACATAAATCAATAAATATAATACACTATATTAACAAAGTCAAGGACAAGAACCACATGACCCCTTCAATAGACGCAGAAAAAGCATTTGACAAAATTCAACACCCACTCATGATAAAAACTCTGGAAAAAATTGGAATAGATGGTCTATGTCTCAACTTAATAAAGGCTATCTATGAAAAACCAACAACCAACATCATATCAAATGGCCAAAAACTGAAAACCTTCACTTTAAAATCAGGAAAAAGACAAGGATGCCCACTATCACCACTCCTCTTCAATATAGTTCTGCAAACATTAGCCACAGCAACTAGACAAGAGAAAGAAATTAAAGCAATAAAGGTAGGAAAGGAAGAAGTTAGAGTGTCATTATTCACTGATGATATGATACTCTACATTGAAGACCCAAAAAACTCCACCAAAAGACTTCTAGACTTAACTGACACTTTTAGCAGAATAGCAGGATACAAGGTCAACAACCAAAAATCAATAGCCTTCTTGTACACAAACAACAGACTCACTGAGAGAGAAATTAGGGAAATAATTCCTTTCACAATAGCACCCAAAAAAATGAAGTATCTGGGAATCAATTTAACAAAAGAAGCAAAAGACCTCTACACTGAAAACTACAGCACTCTGAAAAAAGAGATTGAGGAGGATTTAAGAAAATGGAAAGACATCCCCTGCTCCTGGGTAGGAAGAATCAACATAGTGAAAATGGCCATACTAAAAAAAACTGCTATACAGATTCAGTGCAATACCAATTGAAATCCCAACACTATACTTCACAGAACTAGAAAGAAGAATCCAAAAATTCATTTGGAACCATAAGAGACCTAGAATAGCAAAAGCCATACTAGGCAGCAGACACATGGAGGTGGGTATAACAATTCCCAATTTGAAACTATACTACAAAGTCACTGTGATAAAAACAGCGTGGTACTAAAGAAGCAGACCTGAGGATTAGTGGAACAGATTGGAAGACACAAAAACAACTCCAGGTGCACTCAGCTACCTCATCTTTGACAAAGGAGCTGCCTGTCCCCACTGGAGGAAAGATAGCCTCTTTAAAAAATAGTGTTGGAAAAACTGGATCTCAACCTGCCAAAGATTAAAACTAGACCCTTAACTGTCACCATGCACTAAATTAAAATGCAAGTGGATTAAAGACCTAAATATAAAAAAAGAAACACTAAACTTGCTGGAACATAAGTTAGGCAGAACTCATTGGCATAGGAAAAGACTATATGAACAAATCCTCAGGAGCACAGGAACTAGCAGAAAGAATCAACTGGGATCTCATCTTATTAAAAAGCTTCTGCACAGCAAAAGAAACCATCAGCAGAACTAAGAGACAACCTACAATGGGGGAAAAAATTTTTACCAGCTGCTCCTCAGACAAAGGGCTATTATCTAGAATATAGAGAGAACTCAAAACAATCAGCCCCCCAAATATAAGGACCCTATTCAAAAATGGGCATCTGAAA
>NW_022900928.1:21248306-21282674 GCF_012274545.1 Fukomys damarensis
GGGACAAGGGGAGAAAATGAGAACAAAGACCTGCCATGTAAAGGTACAAGATCCCAGTAATGAATGTAACTGTACTGTCTACCTAGAATGTACCAATAAATTCAATTAAAAAAAAAAGAATTGAAGCCCAAGGGATAGCAGAGTCACAAATAAAGGCATATCAGACTGCAGTGGTTAAAAGGTGAAGTCACCTAATAAGACTCAAAACCAGACTTCCAGATCACCAAAAGCAATCTCAACAGGCAACAAAATGGAAATATTCTGATACTCAACCAATTGGAATACCTGAACTGGCAGTGAAAGAGGATGTGGAAAAAATAAAATAATAAATAATTTCTCCTATAACAACAGAGATGGTGTTCATAGTGAAAGACATGATGAATAACTCTAGAGAAGACACAGATTAAAAAAACAGAGGACAGTAGGCCATCTGTGGTGACGAGCTTGCTGCTCAGCTGTAGTAGTGATGTGAGTGGGCCTGGAGCGGGATGGTGCTGACCCGGACAGGATCGTCTTCCAGCTGCACTGCGAGCTCCTCTCTCCGCTGGACCGGGGGTGAGGTCTCTCCGGTAGAGAGGGTTAAAAATCAACTGGATTATGTATTTAATTTTGGAGTCTCAAAGCAGTTGGCAAACAATAAATTCTTCCTTGCCTTGTCAGCATCAGGTGGAAAAAATATATTTTTAATAACGAGAATCAGTAACTGGAAGTACAAGATTGGTTATTTAATAATGTTAAAGTGAAGTTTTAATCAGCAGAGGTGCTGTTACCAGATTTGTCTTCTGGATATAAATTAAAAATGACTGAAGTTCAAGCAATGGTAGAATTCCCTGTGGAGCTAAACAAGTTCTACAATGTGGATTTATTCCAGAGAGGTTTTTACCAGATTTGTGCATCTATGAAAATTCCACCAAGAATTCCCCACAATGTAGAAGCCAGTTTGTTACATGAAACAGGTATGACTTTAGCCTTTCCAGCTTCAGTTCATGATTCTCTGATTTGCAGTAAAACATTTCAAATTCTGTATGAAAATGAAGAGTTTGTTTTAAATGATATGATATTCAAAGTTAAAATGTTGTTGGATGAAAGAAAGATTGAAGAAACCTTTGAGGAAATGAGTTTTCTGCTATCCTTGGATCTGCACTTTACAAATGGGGATTATTTGGCATATGATCTGATCGCATTGCAATTAATAAGTAGCCAAACACTGAAGCTGCACTTCAGTGTCTATAGAGGACTTCATCATCACACCAATGTTATGTTTGATTATTTTCACCTTTCTGTCATGTCTGTTATGGGTCATGCATCATTGGTTTCAGTGCACTATAGAGGACTTCCATCACACCAATGTTATGTTTGATTATTTTCACCTTTCTGTCATGTCTGTTATGGGTCATGCATCATTGGTTTCACTGCACTAGCCACTAGTAAGCTTCCCTCACCCTGTGAAAACTACTTGGTTAAATAGAAATGCACCAGCACAAAATAGAGGTTCTGTGATTCCTACTCTTGAATTATGGGTCATGCATCATTGGTTTCACTGCACTAGCCACTAGTAAGCTTCCCTCACCCTGTGAAAACTACTTGGTTAAATAGAAATGCACCAGCACAAAATAGAGGTTCTGTGATTCCTACTCTTGAAAGTGTGGTCTTTGGTATTAACTACACCAAACAGTTATCACCAGATGGCTGCAGTTTCATCATTGTTGATTCCTTCCTCCATCATGCCTACCATTTTCATTATACCCCTTTGTGCCATTTTGCTGCTAGCTTTCAAGGGATTGCACAGCTACTTCATTACACCAAGGCCAACATACAGGTCCTACACGAGCACCTTCTCAGAAGAAAACAGCCAAGAACCCAGAAAGACTCCTATGTAGAGGAAATGGATGTAGAAGCTCGACTTACTGAACTATGTGAAGAAGTTAAGAAAATAGAAAATCCTGATGAACTGGAAGAACGTATAAATATGAATCTTGCCCAACTTTGCTCACTTCTGATGGCTTTATGGGGACAGTTTCTAGATGTTATAACACTACATGAAGAACTGAATACTGTTAGCACAGGAGCATCATACCTTGAGGGTTTGCATATTTTCTGAGGCATTCTTTTGTTTTGAATGTCCAAGAGAAGCTGCCATTGCATATCAAGAGCTTCATGCTCAGAGTCATGTGCAGATGTGCACCGCTATCAAAAATACTTCCTTCTGCAGTCCTCTCCCACACCTGCCTATTGAATGTAGTGAATTAGATGTAGATCTCAATTCATTGCCTATAATCTTTGAAGATAGGTATTTAGATTCAGTTATTGAAGACTTAGATGCACCCTGGATGGGAATTCAGAATCTTCAGAAGTCAGATTCCAGTATAATGGATAAATATGAGACTGAAGAAAGCTCTGTAGCAGGACTTTCCAGCCCAGAGTTGAAGATCAGACCTGCTGGTGCCTCCAGTATTTGGTATACAGAAGGGGAATAGCAGCTGATGAAACCTCTAAAAGGAAAGAATGAAGAATCAAATAAATCCAAGGTTAAGGTTACTAAGCTCATGAAAACAATGAAACCAGAAAACCCCAAGAAATTAATAAAACAGAACTCTAAGGATTCTGTGGTTTTTGTAGGCTACAAATGTTTGAAAAGTACAGCATCAGAATGACCTCACTAAATGCTTTGAAGGCAATCCTTCATGTAGTCAGAAGGAAGGTCTGGATCCCACAATATGTGGACATAATTTTGACCCAAAGACCTACATCAGACAGACAAGTCAAAACGAAGCTAGCTATTTGCCAACTCATACAGAGAGGACTGAAAAAAAGTCTCCAGATACTGAAAATACACAGCCAAACCAGTTTGATCCTTTGAACTCTGACAGCCTAAATCTTTGTGCAAATTTGTCCATTTCAGGTAATCTTGATATCTCCCAGGATGATAGTGAAATCACACACATGGATCATAATCTGGCATCCAGAAGTTCATCAGACGATTGCCATGGTCATCAGACAGATTCATCTTCAGGAGTTAGAACAATTGAAGTAAAGCCAGAAATAAAGAGCCTTTCAACAAAGAGAAAACAACTGTTAAAATAGGACCATGGGCTGAGCTTTGACAAGATGAAACTGTGGACAGTTTACTACCCAGCTTTGAGTCCTTAGACTCTCATGGTAAATCTAAATCTATAGAAACAGCATATGAAAAGGAAGCTTTGCAAGAAGCAAAGTGTCGTTCTCTTTGTGAATCATTAGTAAAATTAAAAAGTAATCTACCTGCTCCTTCTACAAAAGAATATCATATTGTAGTAAATGGAGACTCAATTAAGTTACCAGACACTAATGCCACCTATGCCTCATCTAGATTTTCAGATTCAGGTGTTGAAAGTGAACCATGTTCTTTTGCCACACATTCAAACCTTGATATAGTCTTGGAAATTGCACAAGGACAAGGTCCTTACAATAATGAAAGATTATTTCCTCAGCTTTTGATGAAACCTGATGATAATGTAAAATTCTCATTAGGAAGCCATTGCACTGAGAGTACCAGTGCTTTAAGTGAAATACAATCATCTTTGACATCTATAAACTCTCTACTGTCTGATGATGAACTGTCACCTCATGAAAATTCAAAGAAATCTATTGTGCCTGAATGCCAACTAAGCAATAGCAAAACTGTATTAAATCTAGGAACAATTGATTTGCCAAAATGTGAAGAGACTAAGAAGTCAAGCATTATTTTGCAACAGCAGAGTGTTGTATTTTCAGAACATTTGGACAATGAAACTTCAGTAATGCATTCCTTAAATTCAAGCACTAAAGACCCTTTACTACTTGTTTTTTCAGATAAAGATACTTCCAGTGGTGTGAAAGCAGTTGCAGCTCCAAACCTAACTTGGATACTACATGTAAAGAGTCCTGATAAATCTCATAACTCTTCAAGAACAGCAAGGTTAAATTCAAAACTGATTTGTTTAGGCGCTCATTGTGTTGTTTCAGGTTCTGTTTCTACTAATTCAGAAGTTAGCAAAGATAGAACTGTGGGGAAAAAAAGTAGTGATGCATTACATCTCAAACAGATATGTTCAGAAGTCCCTAAAGTTGAAAGTGAAACTCAGCTGGACACAAGTGACCCTTTTCCAGCTAGTACTGATATGGTAAAGCAAGGGCTTGTGGAAAATTACTTTGGTTCTCAAAGCATTACAGATATTTCTGACACATGTGATGTTAACTACAGCAATTCAGGTAGCCCTCAGAAGGAAAATCACGAAAAGGGAATTAGTAATGTTTAAGAACAGGGTGAAGAGGAAGAGGAGGAGGAACAGGATAACCAAATGGTTCAAAATGGGTATTATGAAGAAACAGATTGTCCATCCTTGGATGGAACAATAAGTGCCCATTACACCAGCAGAGATTCACTAGCAGAAGGAAGGCTCACAAAATCAGAGAAAGTAAAGAGTAACTATTTGAGGTATGGTATAAATAGGCCCACTGTTTGTACTTCTGAGTGCTTGTCCTTCCCATCTGCATCACAAGACTCTCCTTGTAGTATGAAATATTCTTCTAAAAGTAAATTTGATGCCATTACAAGGCAGCCAAGCAGCATTTCCTACAACTTTACTTCTTCAGTTTTCTGGTATGAGAATTCACTAAAACCTCAGACGCAAGACTTTCTTCAGGCAAAAGAAGAACTGAAGCAACTCAAACTCCCTGGGTTCATGTACAGTGATGTCCCAATGCTGGTATCCTTGGTGCCATATTTCAGCCTGGAAGAAGAGGCTGTTTCTGAGGATGGGGTGCATCTCATTGTCTGTGTGCACAGCTTAGACGGTAACAGTGCAGATCTCTGATTGGTAAAAACTTACATTGAACTTGGACTGCCTGGAGGAAGAATTGATTTTCTAATGTCTGAGAGAAATGAGAATGATACTTTTGCTGATTTTGATAGCATGACTGATTGCCTTTTGGATGAGATAATAAAGTACATTTAGATATATAGTCTAATGGTTTCAAAAATAAGCTTTATTGGACATTCATTGGGAAATTTAATAATCTGATCTGTACTTACGAGGCCAAGGTTTAAATATTACCTCAGCAGACTTCATACTTTTCTGTCTCTTTCTGGACCTCACCTTGGCACACTCTACAACAGCAGCACCCTTGTTAATATAGGTCTCTGGTTTATGCAGAAATGGAAAAAATCAAGTTCCCTTTTGCAACTGACATGTTGAGATCACTCAGACCCTCGGCAAACATTTTTATATAAGCTTAGTAATAAAGCAGGGCTTCATTATTTCAAAAATGTTGTGCTGGTGGGATCTCTACAGGATTGCTATGTTCCTTATCATTCTGCACAGATTGAAATGTGTAAAACAGTCTTAAAGGACAAACAGTCAGGACAGATTTATTCCAAAATGATCCACAACTTGCTTTGTCCCATTCTGCAAAGCTAAAACTGTAACTTGGTGCTGTACAATGTCATCAATGCTTTACCCAACACCGCCGATTCACTCATCAGGAGAGCAGCATACATAGGTGTTCTTGATTTGGAAATATTTTTAGAGAAATTCTGGTTTCTGCCCTCAGATATTTCCAGTAGAATAAAAACATTGTTAGAGACTTGACATTTACCTTTCAACAGTGATTCATACAGAGTATTATAATTAAATGTAGATGCTGATAGGTTCTAAGAACTATTTATACCTTTTTATATGGAAGATAATTTATACCATCCATGTGTAGAGCTTTTTAAACATCAGTTTTATTTTCTAGGTAATGTGGCTGTGCAATATTTTTAAATTTTCTCTTTTTACTTTTCTACTACTTTTTCATATATTTTTCTACCTAAATATTTCAGTGAAATTTTAAGCCCATACATCTGTCTGATTATTTATTATTGGCTTTCCAGAGTCCTTACATCAGACTACATCCTGTTAGAAGCGGTTATTGCTAGAATAGCATGAGGTTTTAAATTTTCTAGTTTTGGGGTATTAGTCAACTCTAAATTTTACTTTTAACATCTTACTCTGTCTTAACTGGAAATAAAGTTATGGCTGCTAAAATAATATTTTTTGAAATCAACTTGTTTAGTCCTAAAATATACTTTTATCATAAAATCAAACCAGGTAGTTCATACATGACAATGTTATAAAAGTTTTCTATCACATCATTACTGTTGCTATTAAACATATGTCATTCCTATTAAAATATATTTTCTATTGATAGGTTCAACATTATTTCTCATGTTGACTTTTATTAAAGACTTTTGAATGTTTGAATGCTCTCTGCCTTGATTAGATTGGGACTTTGCTAAATTTGGTAATGTTGCTTGAACTTTCTGACCACATTTTAAAAACTTTTTTCATGGACTTGCTTGTATGTACATAATAACTAAATATTGAAATTTATGAAATACTTTTATGGATTTAGATAATTTTTAAATAATGTTAAATTTTATTGATCTAAAGAGTAATGTAAATAATTCATGCTAAAAATGGAAAAAATAACTTTACATATTTGGCAGTACAGATGTAAATGTTTTTGATATATGGAGGTGCAGAGTCTTTTAACTTTACTAAAGGTGCTGAATAGCATTAAATTCACTGTTTTCCCTTCCTGTTTTACTTGTGAAAATAATAATGCACTAAGGGTGGATGGAATGTTAGCTTTCACCTATAATAGTGGACAGAAGGTTTTTGTAAGTATATATAGTATAATTGATGCATGTTTATTTTTAGCATCATGTTATTGCCCTGGTGTTAATAAATGAACAAATGACTATCTGGAACAAAACAAAACAAAACAGAAGAGAGGAGGAATATGATGAAATCTCAACATAGTAAACAAATGGCATCTGTAAAACAGATATAAACAGATATCCAGGAGGTTAAAAAGGCCACTGAAATTTTATGCAGTAGAATGAGTCAATGTGAGGACAGAATATCAACTGTAGAAGATATGAAAAGTCAAATAAGCATTAACACAATAGTAGTGAGGGTACCCAATACCCCACTTTCACAAATAGATAAATCAACTAGACAAAAAAAATCCCAATGAAATATTAGAACTCAACCAAACTCTTGAACAAATGGACTTAACAGATGTCTACAGAGTGATCCACCCACAAAATCAGAATGTACATTCTTTTCACCTGCACATAGGTCATTCTCCAAAACAGGCCACATACTTGCTCATGTACCCTATATATTATCATATCATACTGTAACGAAATTGGAGAGCAATAGCAAAAGAAACCATGAGAACTTCATAAAAGCATGTAGTAAACAGCACACTTCTGTGCAACCAATGGGTCATAGAGGAAATTAAAGAAGAAATTAGTTTGTACAATTGAAAGAGAACACCAATGCAACAAATCAGAATTTATGGGAAAAAATGAAAGCAATACTGAGAAGGAAATTCATAGCAGTGAATACTCATATTAAGGAAACAGAGAGAGGTCAAACAAACAACCTAATTCTGAACCCCAATCTTCTAGAAAAAGAAAAGCAGGACAAACATAAAGATCA
The DNA here is from genome assembly GCF_012274545.1 of Fukomys damarensis. Taxonomy (NCBI): domain Eukaryota; kingdom Metazoa; phylum Chordata; class Mammalia; order Rodentia; family Bathyergidae; genus Fukomys; species Fukomys damarensis. The sequence continues at coordinate 21,255,818 of NW_022900928.1, forward strand.
TACAAGGGAGGGAATTATAAAGGTCATTGCAATGGATACTAAGTGAATGATACAAAAAAAAATCAGTGAAGGAAAGAGTTGGTTCTTCAAAAGAATAAACAAAATTGACAAAGTCTTAGTCAACCCTATCAGAAAGAGAGAGAGAGAGAGAGAGAGAGAGAGAGAGAGCCCAAATCCACATAATTAGGAATGAAAAGGGTGAAAATACAACAGATACAGAACAAATCCAGATCATCAATACCTACTTTGTGAACTTGTACTCCAAAAGATGGAAAGCACAGAGGAAATAGAAAGATTTCTAGATACATATAGTTGCCAAAATTGAATGAAGGAGATATAAAAATTCTAAACAACCCAATATCATCAATGAAATTTAAAATGTAATAAAAAATTACCAACAAAGAAAAGCCCAGGATCTGAAGGCTTCACTACTGAATTGTAGAAGATATTTAGAGAAGAACTATTGCCACTGTTGTTTAAACTCTTCAATAAAATTGAAAGGGAAGCAAAACTCTCAAATTAATTCCTGGAAGCAAGCAACACCTTGATCCCCAAACCAAAGACAGACCCAACCCAAAAAGAGAACTATTGACCAAACATGCTAATGAATATAGATGCAAAAATTCTCAATAAGATACTGTCAAAGAGAATGCAGAAGATCATCAAGAAGATAATACATTCTGACCAAACTGGGTTCATCTCAGGGATGCCAGATGGTTCAACACATGCAAATCAATAAGTGAAAAGAAAAAAATGTGAGATAAAGAAAAGATGCAAATAAAGTGCTTGTAGATGGGGAGGGGAGGAGGGAGTGATGGGAGAGCAGAGAAAAGGGGGAAAAATGAGAAACAAGACCTGTCATTTAGAAGTACAAGATCCCAACAATGAATGTAACTGTACTGTATCCCTAAAATGTACGAATAAACTCAATTAAAGCTGAAAAAAATAAATTTCATACACTATATTAACAGAGCCAAGGACAAAAACCATACAACCATCTCAATAGATGAAGATAAAACATTCCACAAAATCCAATGCATATTCATGATAAAAACCTACAGAAAATTGGAATTAAATGGTTTTATCTCAATGCAATAAAAGCCATCTATGAAAAAAAACCCAGCAAACATCATACTAAATGGATAAAAACTGAAATCTTTCATGCTAAAATGAGGAAGAAGACAAGGATGTCCACCAACATCACTCCTGTTCAATAGAATTATGGAAACCATAGCCACAGCAATTAGACAAGAGAAAGAAATAAAAGGAATAATGATAGGAAATGAAGAAGTTAAACTGTCATTATTTGAGGATGATGTAGGACACTATATAGAAGACCCCAAGAAACTCCACCAAAAGTCTTCTAGACTTAATAATCCAATTCAGTTGAGTAGCTGGATACAAGGTCAACACACAAAAATCAATAGTCTTCCTGTACACAAACAATAGACTTACTAAAAAAGGAACTGGAGAAATAACTCCTTTCATAATAGCATAAAAAAAGAGAAATACATAGGAATCAATCTAATGGAGGAAATAAAAAACCTCTACTCTGAAAAAGATTCAAGAGGATATCAGAAAATGGAAACACATCACTTGTTCTTGGGTAGGAAGAATCAATATAGTGAAAATGGCCCCAATTCCAAAATTGCTATATAAATCAAATGCAAGCCCAATAAAAATTCCAACAGTGTATTTCATAGACTTTGAGAAAACAATCCAAAATTCATTTGGTTTCATCTTTTTTTTTTTGAGACAGTCTCACTATGTAGTTAAGACTGACCTGGAACTCACTATGCAGCCCAGGCTGGACATGAATTCACAGGGATCCTCCTGCCTCAGCCTCCTGAGTGCTGGAATTACTGGTGTGTGCCACCATGCCAGACTCAAAAATTCATTTGAAATAAGAAGAGACCTAGAATAGCAAAAGCAATTCTAGGGAACAAATACAAGGCTGGGGGTATCACAATCCCGAACTTCAAATTATACCACAAAGCTACTGTGATAAAAGCAGCATGGTGCTGTCAAAGAAACAGAACTGAAGATCAACAGAACAGATTAGAAGATGCAGAAACAATTTCAGACATACTGAGACACCTCATCTTTGACAAAGGAGACAAACACCCTCAGTGGAGGAAAGATAATCTTTTGAATAAATTGTGCTGGGAAAATTAGGTTTCCACTTGCCAAAGATTAAAACTAGATATATATCTGTCACCATGCACTAAACTTCAATTGAAATAGATTAAAGATCTAAACATCGAAACAGAAACACTAAAATGGCTGGAAAAGAGGTTAGGTAGAACTCTTGAAGACACTGGTATAGGAAAAGACTCTATAAACAAAACTTCAGTCACATGTGAACTAGCACAAAGAATCAACATCTTGGATCTCTTCTCATTGAAAAGTTTTTCTCATTGAAAAGCAAGAGAAACCATCAACTGAGTGAAGAGACAACCCACAATGTGAGAAAAAATTTTACCAGCTGTTACTCAGACAAAGGTCTACTATCTAGAATATATAAAGACCTTAAAAAAATCAGATCTCCCAAGTATAAAGGCCCAACCCAAAAATGAGCATCCTAAATGAACAGACATTTCTCAAATGAAGAAGTAGAAATAGCAAATAAATATATGAAAAAAATGTTCAACATCACTAGTCATTTGAGAAATGCAGATGAAAACAATACTGATTCCAACTCAACCCAGAAAGAATGGCTGCTATCAAGAAATCAACCAATAACAGATGCTGGCAAGATTGTGAGGAAAAAGGAAACCTTCTCCACTGTTGATGGGAGTGTAGACTGGTGTGCTGTTATTGGGAGTGTAGATTGTGGAAATCAGTATGGAGATACCTCAAAGAACTAGGATTAGAGGTCTCATTTGACCCAGCCTTTCTCCTGCTGTCTATCTACTGTTGTGAATTTGGCAGTACAGATGTAAATGTTTTTGATATATGGAGGTGCAGAGTCTTTTAACTTTACTAAAGGTGCTGAATAGCATTAAATTCACTGTTTTCCCTTCCTGTTTTACTTGTGAAAATAATAATGCACTAAGGGTGGATGGAATGTTAGCTTTCACCTATAATAGTGGACAGAAGGTTTTTGTAAGTATATATAGTATAATTGATGCATGTTTATTTTTAGCATCATGTTATTGCCCTGGTGTTAATAAATGAACAAATGACTATCTGGAACAAAACAAAACAAAACAGAAGAGAGGAGGAATATGATGAAATCTCAACATAGTAAACAAATGGCATCTGTAAAACAGATATAAACAGATATCCAGGAGGTTAAAAAGGCCACTGAAATTTTATGCAGTAGAATGAGTCAATGTGAGGACAGAATATCAACTGTAGAAGATATGAAAAGTCAAATAAGCATTAACACAATAGTAGTGAGGGTACCCAATACCCCACTTTCACAAATAGATAAATCAACTAGACAAAAAAAATCCCAATGAAATATTAGAACTCAACCAAACTCTTGAACAAATGGACTTAACAGATGTCTACAGAGTGATCCACCCACAAAATCAGAATGTACATTCTTTTCACCTGCACATAGGTCATTCTCCAAAACAGGCCACATACTTGCTCATGTACCCTATATATTATCATATCATACTGTAACGAAATTGGAGAGCAATAGCAAAAGAAACCATGAGAACTTCATAAAAGCATGTAGTAAACAGCACACTTCTGTGCAACCAATGGGTCATAGAGGAAATTAAAGAAGAAATTAGTTTGTACAATTGAAAGAGAACACCAATGCAACAAATCAGAATTTATGGGAAAAAATGAAAGCAATACTGAGAAGGAAATTCATAGCAGTGAATACTCATATTAAGGAAACAGAGAGAGGTCAAACAAACAACCTAATTCTGAACCCCAATCTTCTAGAAAAAGAAAAGCAGGACAAACATAAAGATCATACAAGGGAGGGAATTATAAAGGTCATTGCAATGGATACTAAGTGAATGATACAAAAAAAAATCAGTGAAGGAAAGAGTTGGTTCTTCAAAAGAATAAACAAAATTGACAAAGTCTTAGTCAACCCTATCAGAAAGAGAGAGAGAGAGAGAGAGAGAGAGAGAGAGCCCAAATCCACATAATTAGGAATGAAAAGGGTGAAAATACAACAGATACAGAACAAATCCAGATCATCAATACCTACTTTGTGAACTTGTACTCCAAAAGATGGAAAGCACAGAGGAAATAGAAAGATTTCTAGATACATATAGTTGCCAAAATTGAATGAAGGAGATATAAAAATTCTAAACAACCCAATATCATCAATGAAATTTAAAATGTAATAAAAAATTACCAACAAAGAAAAGCCCAGGATCTGAAGGCTTCACTACTGAATTGTAGAAGATATTTAGAGAAGAACTATTGCCACTGTTGTTTAAACTCTTCAATAAAATTGAAAGGGAAGCAAAACTCTCAAATTAATTCCTGGAAGCAAGCAACACCTTGATCCCCAAACCAAAGACAGACCCAACCCAAAAAGAGAACTATTGACCAAACATGCTAATGAATATAGATGCAAAAATTCTCAATAAGATACTGTCAAAGAGAATGCAGAAGATCATCAAGAAGATAATACATTCTGACCAAACTGGGTTCATCTCAGGGATGCCAGATTGTTCAACACATGCAAATCAATAAGTGAAAAGAAAAAAATGTGAGATAAAGAAAAGATGCAAATAAAGTGCTTGTAGATGGGGAGGGGAGGAGGGAGTGATGGGAGAGCAGAGAAAAGGGGGAAAAATGAGAAACAAGACCTGTCATTTAGAAGTACAAGATCCCAACAATGAATGTAACTGTACTGTATCCCTAAAATGTACGAATAAACTCAATTAAAGCTGAAAAAAATAAATTTCATACACTATATTAACAGAGCCAAGGACAAAAACCATACAACCATCTCAATAGATGAAGATAAAACATTCCACAAAATCCAATGCATATTCATGATAAAAACCTACAGAAAATTGGAATTAAATGGTTTTATCTCAATGCAATAAAAGCCATCTATGAAAAAAAACCCAGCAAACATCATACTAAATGGATAAAAACTGAAATCTTTCATGCTAAAATGAGGAAGAAGACAAGGATGTCCACCAACATCACTCCTGTTCAATAGAATTATGGAAACCATAGCCACAGCAATTAGACAAGAGAAAGAAATAAAAGGAATAATGATAGGAAATGAAGAAGTTAAACTGTCATTATTTGAGGATGATGTAGGACACTATATAGAAGACCCCAAGAAACTCCACCAAAAGTCTTCTAGACTTAATAATCCAATTCAGTTGAGTAGCTGGATACAAGGTCAACACACAAAAATCAATAGTCTTCCTGTACACAAACAATAGACTTACTAAAAAAGGAACTGGAGAAATAACTCCTTTCATAATAGCATAAAAAAAGAGAAATACATAGGAATCAATCTAATGGAGGAAATAAAAAACCTCTACTCTGAAAAAGATTCAAGAGGATATCAGAAAATGGAAACACATCACTTGTTCTTGGGTAGGAAGAATCAATATAGTGAAAATGGCCCCAATTCCAAAATTGCTATATAAATCAAATGCAAGCCCAATAAAAATTCCAACAGTGTATTTCATAGACTTTGAGAAAACAATCCAAAATTCATTTGGTTTCATCTTTTTTTTTTTGAGACAGTCTCACTATGTAGTTAAGACTGACCTGGAACTCACTATGCAGCCCAGGCTGGACATGAATTCACAGGGATCCTCCTGCCTCAGCCTCCTGAGTGCTGGAATTACTGGTGTGTGCCACCATGCCAGACTCAAAAATTCATTTGAAATAAGAAGAGACCTAGAATAGCAAAAGCAATTCTAGGGAACAAATACAAGGCTGGGGGTATCACAATCCCGAACTTCAAATTATACCACAAAGCTACTGTGATAAAAGCAGCATGGTGCTGTCAAAGAAACAGAACTGAAGATCAACAGAACAGATTAGAAGATGCAGAAACAATTTCAGACATACTGAGACACCTCATCTTTGACAAAGGAGACAAACACCCTCAGTGGAGGAAAGATAATCTTTTGAATAAATTGTGCTGGGAAAATTAGGTTTCCACTTGCCAAAGATTAAAACTAGATATATATCTGTCACCATGCACTAAACTTCAATTGAAATAGATTAAAGATCTAAACATCGAAACAGAAACACTAAAATGGCTGGAAAAGAGGTTAGGTAGAACTCTTGAAGACACTGGTATAGGAAAAGACTCTATAAACAAAACTTCAGTCACATGTGAACTAGCACAAAGAATCAACATCTTGGATCTCTTCTCATTGAAAAGTTTTTCTCATTGAAAAGCAAGAGAAACCATCAACTGAGTGAAGAGACAACCCACAATGTGAGAAAAAATTTTACCAGCTGTTACTCAGACAAAGGTCTACTATCTAGAATATATAAAGACCTTAAAAAAATCAGATCTCCCAAGTATAAAGGCCCAACCCAAAAATGAGCATCCTAAATGAACAGACATTTCTCAAATGAAGAAGTAGAAATAGCAAATAAATATATGAAAAAAATGTTCAACATCACTAGTCATTTGAGAAATGCAGATGAAAACAATACTGATTCCAACTCAACCCAGAAAGAATGGCTGCTATCAAGAAATCAACCAATAACAGATGCTGGCAAGATTGTGAGGAAAAAGGAAACCTTCTCCACTGTTGATGGGAGTGTAGACTGGTGTGCTGTTATTGGGAGTGTAGATTGTGGAAATCAGTATGGAGATACCTCAAAGAACTAGGATTAGAGGTCTCATTTGACCCAGCCTTTCTCCTGCTGTCTATCTACTGTTGTGGAATTAAAGGAATCATACCACAGTGATATATGTGCAAACATATTCTTAGCAGCACAGTTTTTAATAGGTAAAACTTGGAAACAGCCCAATTGCCCATCAAAAAAGGGAAAGAAAAGCCTCCAATCCATGCCATTAGAAATGAAAATGATGAAGTCACAAAAAATTCAGCAGAAATACGGATCATCATCAATATCTACTTTGAGAACCTGTATTCTAATAAAGTTGAAAATACAGAAGAAATGGATAGATTTCTACATACATATGAATTATCAAAGTTGAACGAAGAAGATAAAAAAGTTCTAAACAACCCAATTACAATCAGTGAAATTGAAAATGTAATTAAAAGTTTACCAACAAATAAAATCCAGAAAAAACAAAAACAAAAACAAAATCCAGGTCCTGATAACTTCATTGCTGAATTCTACAAGACATGTAGAGAAGAACTATTGCCACTACTCTTTAAACTTTTCAGTGAAGTTGAAAGGGAAGCAATACTTCCAAATTCATTTCTGGAAGCAAGTATTATTTTGATTCTAAAACCAAGGAAAGGCCCAACCAAAAAAGAGAACTACAGGCCAATAACTCTAATAAAGTTAGATGCAAAAATCCTCAATAAGATATTGGAAACAGAATAGAGAGGGTCATCAAGAAGATTGCCCAAAGCTGACCAAGTTGGATTTAGCCCAGGGATGCAAGGATGGTCCAACATACATAAATCAATAAATGTAATATACTATATTAACAGAATCAAGGACAAAACCCATATGATCCTCTCAATAGATGCAGAAAAAATTCAACACCCATTCGTGATAGAAACTGCAGAAAATTGAAATAGATGGTCTTTATCTCAACTTGATAAAGGCTATCTATGAAAAGCCAATAGCTAACTTCATACTAAATAGTCAAAGTCATTCATGCTAAAATCAGGAGCAAGACATGGGTGTCCATTATCACCACTCCTATTCAATATAGTTTTGGAAACATTAGCCATAGCAATTAGATAAGAGAAAGCAATAAAAGCAGTAAAAATAAAAAAAGAAGAAGTTAAACTGTCATTATTTGCTGAAGATGTTATACTCTACATAGAAGACCCAAAGAACTCTGACAAAAGACCTCCAGACTTAATTGACAGATTCAGTAGAGTAGCTGGATACAAGATAAGTACTCAAAAATCAATAGCCTTCTTATACACAAATAACAGACTCATTGAGAGTGAAATTAAGGAAACATCCCTTTCACAGTAGCATCCAAAAAATGAAATACCTTGGAATCAATCTAATGAAGGAATCAAAAGACCTCTACATCAAAAACTACAACACTCTGAAAAAAGAGATTGAAGAGAATATAAGAAAATGGAAAGACATCCCTTGTTACTGGGTAGGAAGAAGCAATATAGTAAAAATGGCCATAATTCCAAAACTGCTATACAGATTCAAAGCAATCCCTATTGAAATCCCAATAGTATATTTCACTGAAGTAGAGAAAACAATACAAATTTTCATTTGGAACCAGAAGAGACCTAGAACAGCAAAAGCCATTCCAGGCAACAGAGATATGGCAAGGGGTACCCCAATACCCAACTTGAAACTATACTACAAAGCCACTGTGTTAAAAACAGCATGGTACTGCCAAAGAAACAGACCCAAAGATCAGTGAAACATATTAGAAGATGCAGAAACTCCAGACATACTCAGTTACCTCATCTTTGACAAAGGAGCCAACCATCCTCACTGGAGGAAAGATAGCCTCTTTAGTAGATGGTGTTGGAAAAATTGGATTTCAGCTTGCCAAAGATTAAAACTAGACTCCTATCTTTAATCCTGCACTAAACTAAAATCCGAGTGGATTAAAGATCTAAATATTAAAACTGAAATACTAAATTTGTTGGAAGACAAGTTAGGTAGAACTTTTGAAGACACAGGCATAGGGAAAAACTATGAACAAATCCTCAGTAGCATGAGAACTAGCACAAAGAATCAACAACTGGGATCTCATCTTTTTAAAAAGCTTCTGCATTGCAAGAGAAACCAGCAATAGAGCTAAGAGAAAACCTACAATATGGGAAAAAATTTTTATCCAATGTTCCTCAGAAAAGGTCTACTATGCAGAATATATAAAGAACTCATACCAGACCCCCCAAATTAAAAAATGAATTAAAATATGGGCATTTGAAATGAACATATATTGCTCAAACAAAGAAGAAAAAGCAGAAAATAAACAAAAAATGTTTAACATCACTGGTCATTTGTTAGATGCAGATGAAAACAGCACAGATTCCACTCACCCCAGAAGGAATGGCTGCTATCAAGAAATCAACCAGTAACAAATATTGTCAGGGTTGTTGGGAGAAAGGAACACTTGTTCATTACTGGTGGGAGTGCAGACTGGTGCAACTGTTGTGGAAATCAATATGGAGATACCTTCAACAGCTAGGATTAGAAGTACCATTTGATCCAGCTATTCCCCTGCTGGGTATCTTCCCCCCAAAATTAAAAGAATCATACCACAGTAACATATGCTATGTTACAGCGGCGCAGTTTGTAATAGCTAAAACTTGGAAATAGCCTAATTGCCCATCGACTGCAGACTGGATAAAGATGTGGTTTTTAAAAATAAAATGGAATACTACTCAGCCAGAAAGATCAATAAACTAGAGAGATTTATAGCTAAGTGGATGCACATTGATGAAATAATGTTAAGTGAAATTAATAGGGCACACATGGGGAAAAACTGAATAGTTTGTCTGGTGTGATAAACTAAACATGTAAATAAGGCTCAAAATATATAATTGATATTGTGTAATAGGAAAAAAGGTCAAAAAGTGTAGGGGAAGTGGGGTGGGTAGGGGAAAGGTAATAAGGGAAAAGAAAAGAGAAGAGAAAAGAAAAAAATGGAAATGGAAACAAAGTCTTTGTAAATAGGGAAGGGTGGGAGGGGGTGAAAAGAGGCCAGGGGAATGGGGAAAAAGTAAGAACCAAGATACATCCTGTAAAGGTACAAGTTCCCAATGATGAATGTACTGTATATCTAAAATGGACCAATAAAAAAATGGATGCACATTTAGACCATGCTCTTAAGGAAAATAAATCAAATACTCATGTTTAAGTATGGAATAGTTTCTCTGGTATAAAACTGAACTGGTGAAACTGAAAGTGTAAATAAGGATCAAATTTTATAATAGATAATTTAAAATAGGAAGAAAAGGTCCAAAGGGGAAGGGGAAGTGGGAGGGTTAGGGGGAAGGAATGAAGGAAAGAAATGAATATAAGTACAGGAAAAAAAAGTAAACAACATCTTTGTAAATAGGCAGGTTAGGAGGGCTTCAAGGGAGGGCAGGGGTATGAAGAAAACAATAAGAACCAAGATATGTCATTGAAAGGTACAAATTCCCAGTGATGACTATCATCATATTGTATACCTAAATTGTACCAATAAACTTAATGAAGAAAAAAAAAAACCCAAACAATTATTTCTTTAGTTTACAACATTTTTGTATTTTATCATAGCCAGCTTTAAGAAGCCTTGTAGCACTTCCTACATTATTTGTGGAAAAGTTCCTCAGCTAAATCCAAGAGTATATTAGACACTCTTTATATTCTCCATTTTATCACAGATAACAATACTCTAAAACTTTCCACCACTGTTCAACATGTGTACTTTCTTCAGTTCTTAAAAATATTTACCTTAGTCTTCTTCAAGAAATCAGTATTTATAATTGTATGCAGAAGTCCAAATTTTAAGTGTTCTATAACACACAGTCACACATATAATAATAAAGCATTGTTCTGCCACTGTGTCAATGGATCTTGAAGGAATTAGACCATTTTAGCCAGGTTACCACTAGCTCCAGCCTCAAGATTTATGGGCTCTTGTTAAAAGTCAGGAATAAAGGAGGTATAACTCCTCACTGGATGACCAAGATTTGCAGGACTTTGTCAAAATTGTGAACGCTAGCAGACAAACATACATAGGCACAACTTCCTATAGTCAAATGTTACAAAGCAAACCTGACTTAAGATAGCTACTACATCTACATACAAACTCCACAAAAATCCTCTCAGCCTGTGAGAGGAGCCCTGCTCTGGTATTTGCTGTCCTCCACTGTGGAGCTTGCCTACCTTCATTTTTTTCCTAACAGATCTGTTGTCGAAAAACATGGCATCCAGCACTTTTTTTTTTCATGCCATCTGAATGGAAGCTATTGCATTTTAGGGATCATTTTTTGTTTTTGTTTTTTGTACTGTGCATTGAACTCGGGACCTTGTGCTTGTGAGGCAGGCAGCAGAGCCACTAAGCTAAACCACCAGATCTAGGGATAAATTTTTTGATTGTAGTGATCTTAAAACAAAAGTATATGACAAATTCAACTTTTTGTCCCTAATTTATGACCCAGTACAAGGAATAAAGGAGACACTAAGTAACTAGAGTTAATCAGAGTTAATACATAACAACTAAGCATTTTTGAATACCTGCTTTGTGCCAGACATTGTACTTTGAGTTGAGCATAATTAGGTCTGTCTCCCACATCACTATTTTCACCCACTCACTGAAGTTACTGCAAATGGATTTCCAATTCCCAGCAGGCACTGAACTCCTTTTATGTCTGATTTAAATGTCATTTCCTCAATTAAAGCCTTCCTTACCTCAAATAAATGTGAAACTTTGCTACTGTTATTGCATGTTTTGTTCCATTCTTTGTTCAAGATAAGAAGCCCCTTAGAAACCACCTCCAAAAAAAGACTCCAGCATCTCCAAATCTGATAACAGTATGGTCACTGATAAATTCCAAATGGTGAAAACTTATGAACTACAAATTCAAAGAACTCTGAAAATTTCAAACATGATAAGTATAAGAATAGTTACACTTAGGTATATCATTAAAAGATACAAATAAATGAAACTGTGGGACAGAGGGTATAGTTCTATGGTGAAACGCTTGTCCAGCATGTTTGGGACCCTATGTTTGATGACTCATATGGCAAAATAGTAATAAATGAACAACAACAACAACAACAACAATAACAAAATAAGTAAAACTATGAAAAGCCTTTAAGGAAAAACAAAAAACATGAAAAAAGTAAGAAAAAACAAAAGACTGATGACTTTCAAATGGAATAATAGAAGATAAAAACATTGACATTTTATGTGTTCCAAGATTTTTAGCTGGTAAACTAGAATTATACCCCAAAGCCAGACATGGTGGCACATGACAGGAATCCTAGCACTAGAAGATGAGGCAGGAGGATTGCTGCAAGTATGAGCCCTAGGAGACAGTGCTCTAACTCCCTTCCATTGTAGCCATAGCCCCGACCTTTGTTCAAACCCTGGCTTAGGAATGTAAGGCAGTCTTATACTGTTTAAAGTCTGGATCCTGATTAACTTGTAAGTTATTGATTCTAGACTATGAGATACATAGAGATCCCAAGTTAATTGTCGAACTCTTTGCTCACCCTGAATGTCTTGGTGGCCTTTGAACCATCCTATAGGTATCTGTTAATCATCAATGTGTGACTGCCGAGTATGTGACTGCTGACCACCAGCTCATCAGCAGACCTTTGTCCCCTGCCTGCAAGCTTAAAATGTTAACCCCCCCTTTTTACCCTCTTATAAAAAGGACCTCAGCCCCTGATCTGGTGCCTCTCTGAGCCAGCTACTTGGTTCTGAGAGTGCCATCTGGCCAGACTAATAAAGGTCTGTTTACCATCTAGCCCAGTGTGTTCCTTCGTGGGTTACTCTTGTTCCTCCGTCGAGCTCCTGGAGCCTCCCTAAGCTATAGGTCCCAGCATCATGGAGGCCCTTTTGGCTGTTCATGGCTTTAGGAAGTAAGGCCCTGGGTCTTGCCTCCATTGGGCTATAGGACTCAGCATCGTGGAGGCCTATTGGCTGTTCACGCTCCGTGGAGTGGAATTGAGACTTTGAGTCTTACAATAGTGAGTTCTATGAACTATATAATAAACTATATACTGAACTATATAATGAGACCCTGTCTTAAAAAACAAAACAGAACAAAAATTTCTACCCCAAACCAAATATCTCTAAAAAACAAAGGAACAACAAATAATTATTGATAAAAGACTATTAAAATTTATCACCAATAAAATAAATAAATTCATCATTAGTAGTCTTGCCTCATAAAGAGAAACAATATTTTTCAGGAAGAAGGAAAACTAGTGCAAGTATAAATATAGCGTTTAAAATGCGATGAAGAAAAAATAATAAATACATTAGAAACCAGGGGAGGTACAAGAGGGGAGAAGGCAACCGTTTTGAGAAATAATTAAGGAAAAATATTGGCTCACATGGGTAGGTAAGTGATGGTACTGTTACTATTGTGGATAGGTAAGTTAATTAGATAGCTTTTAGGCAATTAGCCAGGGCCTCCCTCAAGGCACCAGCCCTCAAGGTCCACTCCTCAAGGTGCAGCCCTCCAGGACCCAACACAGCAATGAGCCAACAGGGAGAACAATTGAGGCACATTCAGTCATTAGCATTATAAAGATAAGAGGCATTACTTCCCCTAGAAAGAGATAGCAGCGATTGATATTCTAAATGGGAAGTTCCTTGTATGTGACTTGTCTTTCCATTTGATCACCATTTAAATAAATATTAGCTGGGTGACTGCACTTGTAATCTTATTGGTTGGTCGTGGTTTTGTCCCACCTTGTAAAATTTCATTGGTTCTTATAGTTTTGTCCCATTTTGTACCCACCTCACCACATGGCTTTACTGCATAAAACACCTTGAAAAAGTGGGGTGGGTGGGCAACCCACTTTTTGGTCTCCTTTTGGTCTCTCTTAGACAGAAGCTATATTTCTCTTAATAAACTTTTCCTACTCTTAACCTCCATTGTTCCTATAATTCATTCTTCACTTTTAAAGAACATGAACTCACATTTTGGATATCTAGTAGGTTTGGGAGTTATATCTCTTCCCCCTGTATCATTACCACCACTTGTAGACTCAGGTTAAAATGTGAAAGAAAGGACTCTGTTACAAAATTTCTTAAAATCAGCTTTATTGAACTGTACTTTACATGACAAAATTTAAATAGAAAGGTTGATAACTTTTGGCAAACACACACACCTATATAACCACCACTTTAAAAATAATGTGTAATACTTTCATTACCCCCCAAAAGTTACCTCTTCTTTCTCCAATTTTCTGGTACAGGTAAATGCTTTACAGAATCTGGAGAAATATTTATGAACCCCAAATTTTGAGAAGAGGAAAGTTTCCCTGAAACTTACACAGACTAACAACCTTTTAACAACATAACAGGTAAAGGTATTTTTAAATTCCTCCCAGTTTGAATCCTTTTGTTAAAGTTGTAATTTACAATCTGTTTGCCACAAATGGAAACCTTTAAAAATTTGTATAAGTTTTTCATTGTTCTTACAGGAATATTATCATTGATTCCTATTTATTGACTTACTCTGTAGAAAGTATTTTTTCACCATTCCTCATATTCTTTTTCCTTTTTAGGAGGGGCATCCAACTATGTAAAACACCTAGCCTCTTCCCAAGTCTTTACTCCTTCAGAAGTAAATTAGTTGATAGTGATATCAGTTTCCTAGGGTTACTGTAACAAAGTGTCCCAAACTGGATGTCTTAAGATCAAGGTGTTGGCAAGTTTGATTCCTGCTGATGGCTGTGATAGAGAATCTGTTCCATGTCTCTCCCTCGCCTGTGGAAGTTTAAGGCAGTCTTTTGCATTCCTTGTCATACGGAAGCATCACCCAAAACTCTTGTCTTCATTTTTATGTGCTAATCCCCTCTGTGTGATGTTTGTGTCCCAAATTCCCCTTTCACTCAGTATATTAGTTATACTGGTTATCAGAAGCCTACTCTACTAATGTTTCACTTCATCTTAACAAACTATTATTATTTTTTTGTTATTATAATTATTATTTGTACCTGGGAGGCAGCGGCATCACTGAGCTAAACATCTGGCCCAACAAGTTATGTTTTTTCCATTTTTTCTTTTTGTCATATTTTTTCTTTTCCCTTATTGCCTTTCCTTTACCCTTCCCACTTCCCCTACACCTTCAGCACTTTTCTTCCAATTTCACATTGTCAATTATACCATTTGGATCTTTTTTTTTTTTTTTGGTACCGGGGATCGAACTAGGGTCCTTGTGCTTGTGAGGCAGGCAGTGGAACCACTGAGCTAAATCCTCCACCCCAACAACAAGTTATGTTTTTAAGGAATCCACTAGTAAGAAAAGTGACCTCCAAGGTACTGGAATTAAAAATTCAATATGTGAATTTTGTGAACACACAATTAACCACAAAATAGTATCTCAGACCTTTTTCCTCTTCTCTCAGGATCTAGCTTGATTTCAGTGCTGCTGACTACTTTTGCTATGGTGTAAGCTGATAGAAAAAGATACCTTTATTGCGAAGACCAGAATATCTGCTCAGTGATAGAAAAGAAAAGGGTGCCAAATTGTAAGATTCAGAACATAAAAACAGGGTTTGGATTGTAGCTCAGTGGCACAGCACTTGGTTAGCATGCTAGAAAGCCTTGGGTTCAATCCCCAGGGCCACAAATAAACAAAATGTACAAAATAAAAACAGAACATGAAAACATGTTCACAGTACAAGTTGCATTCTCAATAGTAGCTCTCTGATTTCTACAGCAATGTTTTACCCTTCTATATACCTTATTTTTTGGTCATTCTTCATTTGAGTCAGGACTTGGAAGAGGAAAATAAGTATAAATCTATACCCCCTCTGAAAAGGAGTATAATGATGACAGATGAAGGAGGCCCACCATTCAGATGGATATTCCATGTGGACCACTCCAAGTCTGTTGGAGTACCAGGCCTTATAAAGGGATGACATTTACCGAGAAATGAAATGAGGGAAAGTGAACAGCTTTGGGGAAATGCGATAACTAGGTCAGAGCTCAATGAGTTTGAGAGTAATGGGGAAAAGGCCATGGAGAGTTCGTCTGTTCTCCAAGGAAGATGCTATTTGGAGATAGAGATACTGCCACATAGGTGGCAGCTAGTCTTGTGCAAGAAGATGAGCTCACCCAAAGGGACTATAAAGAAGATGGGAGAAAGGGAGAAGACTAAAGGTGAGCACACCTGAAGAGACAGTATGGATGGCAAGATGAAGAGGACTGCTGGAAAAAGCCAATAAAAACTTAAACCATATGCACAATTTGTAAATAGGGAAGGGAGGAAGGGGTGAAGGGAGGTCAGGGGTAAGGGGAGAAAACGAGAACCAAGACCTGTCATGTAAAGGAACAAGATCCCAATGACGAATGTAACCATACTATATACCTAAAATGTACCAATAAACTCAATGAGGAAAAAAACAAAAAACTTCAGCAGAGTTCAGGTTTCTACTGTGATGCTAACATGTTCCTTTCCCTGACTGACATCTTACCTTTGAATGTTCCCTCTTTGCCAAGGTCCATGCCTGTGCTGGCTTTAGCCCTGGAATTATTGCACTGGCGGAAACATAGTCTCATAATAATGCAAGAGAAATGGTATAAAGGGGGGAAAGAGGATCAGAGAAATTCCAGTGTGGCTTCCAGGAAAAGGAAGAGATTCCTTTGATCTGGTCAGTGAAGAAGCCAGGAACAAGACCTCAGTTTGTACCATCTCAGGATTTGTCCAATATCATTACTGTGTTAATAGTAAAAATACATAAACTAAAATATTAATCAGAAATAATTATAGAGATTAGTATAGGAGGAAAAAATCTGTTTAGAGGCAACGCCTATGACCAGACAGGATCATGAATACCTTTGGGAAAGACAGTAGAAGAAGGGATGATCGAAACCTCTCAAAAGACAAAATATGCAACAAACACATTCTTTGCTTGAACAACAATTTTCTCTATATAAATTATTGTTCAAAGGCAGTCTCACTCCTACCCCCAAAGAAATGTCTGCTCTCTACTCTAGATCTTATCTATGAAGACTTCCATTAATAAGGTAATAATTAAACTCAGCTAAGATTTATTCAGTTTTTTCTTTGTTATCTGCTTCTTATCTCAAAAATGGCCAGATAGTGGGATCATGGTTTTTTTTTTTTTTTGGCATGATTTGAATAAAAAGAAAATAAGGGGAATTCTTTTGAGACACTAACATCCATGTTTTCAAAAGTTTAAGTAGCTATTCACCATGTCAGGGAAGCACCTTTAAAGGCTATACACTGCATGTTTCATCACCATTACCATTTATCAAACATCTATGGAAAATTTTGTTCCCATGTATTATTTTACAAGATAAAATTAAAGGAATTTGGTCTTTGAAATATGTCTCTATTTAAATAGGGCTCTGAAATTTGTAAATAGAGAAGATTTTCAGTTACACACTATTTTCTTAACTACTCTTACCTTAAAGAGGTCATATATCATTTGGATCCAGCAAATCTTCATGTAAATGACAGATTCAACTTTAACACTGGGTTTCTATAGTAATAGGAGTTCTTCATTATATGTTATTAAATTAATGCTGCATGTTTATTAAATTATCCAGCACCAATGTTTCTCAAATAAGTGATTGTGTTATTTATGAGTTAGTGTCTTATTTAATTCAAGAACACCAATGTATTTTTGCCATCAATTTTCTCATGGCCTCTTTTACCTCTTTGTTCCTCAGACTGTAGATAAGTGGGTTCAACATGGGAATCACCACTGTGTAGATCAGAGAGGCCACTTTGACCTGATCAGCTGAGTAGCTTGATTTGGGCATCACGTACACAAACAAAACAGTACCATAAAACAAAGTGACTGCAGTAAGGTGAGAGGTGCAGGTGGAGAAGGCCTTGTGCCTTCCCTCAGTAGAGCGCATCTTCATGATTGAGTGCAGAATGTATATGTAGGACACAATGATGGTAAACAGTGTGCTTACAAGGACTGATGCAGAAGAGATGGCAGGAGATATTTCAGCAATATAAATGTGGCCACAAGAAAGTTTCAGCAGTGGGAAAAGGTCACAGAAAAAATGATTGATTTTATTTGGGCCACAGAAGGACAGGTTCAATAAACAGCCTGTAAACGATGATGCATTCATGCATCCTCCCAAATAGGATCCCCCCAGTAGGAAAAAGCATACCACTGGGGACATCTGGGTGGAGTAGAGCAGGGGAGAGCAGATGGCCACATAGCGATCATAGGCCATGGTAGCCAGCAGGAAGCACTCTGTGGTCCCAAAAGCAACATCAGAGGCCAGCTGGGCTATGCAGCCAGTGAGAGGGATAGTAGTCTTCTCTTTTAAGAAACTGATGAGCATGATTGGTGTGACTGATGTGGAATACCCAATGTCCACAAAGGCCAAGTGGCTGAGGAAAAGGTACATTGCGGTGTCAAGGTGCGGACTGCTTCGGATTAAGAGAATTATGCTGATGTTTCCCACTACAGTCACTAAATAAACGGCTAGAAAAATCACAAAGAGTATGGCACATACAGTCGGATTATCTGTTAATCCCAAAATAATGAACTCTGTCACTGTGGTACCATTTCCAGTCTCCATTTATCCATTTAATTGTTCCTATTGAAAGCAGAACCAGAGGAGATTAAGATGGCTGACATGACTCCACAATTAATATATACCTAAACATAATCTTATAGCTAAAAATTTAAGGTGGTAACTTTGCCTTATAGAAAACCATGCAATTTTCAACATTTTATATAATACTGAAATTTGACTGAGTTACTTTAGGACCCACATATTTGATTTCTATGTGTACACCACAGACTGGGTCATATCCCTATGTGTATAAAGATACATAAAAGATATTTACAACATTGATTGTAGTGACATAAACTATATTGGGCTTAAATATTCTGAGGAAGGTCAGCTCTTGGTTTTTCCATCCACATCCCAAATGTGCCTTTGCCCCAGCTCCCTTAGTAAGTGCCATCTCCATTTATATAGTGGATTGGCCAATAAAAAAGTTAATTTAGACATCTTGTTTTCTCTGTTTTGCTCATTTTTCTATAATAAAAATCACATCCTTAGTTATAATAATTTGCATCAACAATTAGATGATGTGTATATTCAAAATGAAAAGGTCAAATTGAATTTTTATTATTGTTCTGAGATAAACATCCTAAATATTTTGTAAAGTGTCTCAGGACTTATCTCTTTTGCCATATCTTTTTATGTTTATGGGATTGTATGAAGCAACAAGAAGACTCTATTCATCATTGTGGGCTAGCATTAAGAAATAGAACAGAAACATGGGTACTTGCATCAGATAAGTGTTAACTTCACTAGTTTTAAAAAAGCAATGTTAAGAAGTGAGAGCCATTGCCATAGGGTGAAAGGATTAGGGAACCCAGGCTGGAAGCAGTCAGTTAGGAAAGGTGGCAAATTATATTGTCAGAGATTAATTTGTTCTTCAGAATAATGGTGCTTTTGTTCAGATTGCTACACATGAACAAGCACAGGTGAAAATGTTATTCAAATTAATTTCTAAACACCAACTCTAACACCATCCATAACTAATCACCAACATATTCTTTAGAATGTCAATTTCCATTTTCTTCAAAAATTTCTGCTTGAAGAAAGAAAATACACATGTGCAGTTAGCTGGTCTATCAGATTGTAGGCAGTCAAGTTTACATGTGAATCATGATAATGGTTTGCCATTGTAAGACAAATACTAAGATTATGCATCAGAATGCTCAGATTTTCTCTTTTTTTAAAGTCTAGATAAAGACCTAAATCAGAAATGAATTTTATATTTTTAAAGAAAATAGATGCGTGAAGGACAAACGTTGTCAAATTTGGATATGGTTGCCAGAGCAGAAGACAGTGATGTGCAGAAATACTATGGACTTTGAAGCCATGCAAACCTGGCACTGGTTCCAACACAGCATCTCCCAGTGTATGGAATCACAGGAAAATTGCAAGCACTCTGATTCACCATCTCCTTACCTGTAAATAGGAGATAATACCTACTTCATGTGAGTTTTGTGTTGATTTATAGTATGTGGAGAAAAACACCAACCACTGTTGACAAAGGAGATAAATATCAAATAGTCACAAATAATTAATTTTTACTTCTGGAACATATAGGAGATTCTGCATTCTTAAAAAATAAGAAATATAAGCTAGTGGTACATTTATTGCACTGCTGAGGACAAGTCCCAAGGAATTGTTGTTGTACAGCAAAGTCAGATTTAAATGCAGCTTTGACCATGTGGGATATAGCCCCAAATTACTTACTCCACTTAAATTACAAATTAATAGCTTCACTTGTTTTGCAAAATTATGCTGATAATCCACTGGGACAGAGAATTTACATCTACTGGGACAGAAATAAAATGTGTACAATTATGTATGAAAGAAACTGTTCTTAAATACTCAGGGGCTTCATATGCTTTTTAGTTAAATGTTTTGAAATAAAAAGTATAACATCTTGCTATAATTTAAGTTGACTTTTAGGTCAATATAGTTAATATGACTGTATCAGTTTTGGCACTTCTGAAATATCTCTGTATTCAGTAGTTCACTTTTTTATATCACTTATATTTATGGATAGTTTAGATTTGTCAGGAGAATTTAATTTACAAATATTCTTCCAACAGAATCTCAATATAATTTTCAGTACAAGTGACAATTTTTAAAAAATCATAAGCATTTCCTGTGTCTTCTGGATTTGTTCTAGGATATTTGAAAAGTGCAGTACACCCACCCATACACGCCCCCACACCCCCCTACACATACATTTCCCATTGCTCACTCTGGTACAATAATGTATGTTTTCTAACACAGTAATGAATATTACACTAACAGTTTGCATGATTCTTCCATGCTCAGATGCTACAATTGACTGTTAGGGCATCACGGTCACAGCTGACACTTGGGGTGTCCTTGAGCAATGGCCACAGAGCAGAACATTTCCTGTGTTGAAAGTCATGTTTCTTTCACCCTGGGCTTGAAGATTCCCTGGGTCATCCCCTTTTGGGAAAAAGTTAAACCTGATGACTTACATGGGGAGTACCTAGCAGCTCAAATACCTCAAGTCCAACAATTTAAGAAGTGGACATACTTCAAGATTCCATATGTTCTAGAAAGACTCTATTTATTTAGGTTATAAGAAAGCACTTGTGGCTGATGAGTGCTACAAATAGGTGCCTACTGACTTCCTGAAAACATCCCATATCATATCTGGGAGAATTAAATTTCTTTCATCCCTATCTTCCTCAGAACATTTTGTTCATATCAATTGATCAGTACTGTAATTGAAGATCTTTCTTCTTCTTTGGTGTGAAGGTCTAGTGTCTGTGACTGTTTCTATACCCATATTTAATGATCCAATTCTAAAAATAGAGGATGCATTAAATAGATGTTTGTTGAGTTGGTGCTAAATCATTAAAAATGTTTTAATTATCAATCATTGTGCTAGGGCCAAATGATGTTATTAACTTCAACATCTTTATCTTTACTCAACTATAATTCATTCTATAATTAATTCTAGTCCTTCAGATGGGTCTCAGACTTAAGTAGACTTTGTTGTTGACGTTTCCTGACAATTTACATTAAAGTCACCTTCTGCAAATGGACAGTTTCAGAGAACCCTGAAATAAGTTTTGCACTTACCATGCTTTCAATTATAAGCATACTGATATAAATACTTTCTTAGTATCTTTCTTGTCTACTGTTCTATAACTACCTTAAGGGAGGGTTCTCATCTGACTAATTTAGTCCTTTGTTCTTGGAACATAGTAGACTTCCAGGCACATAGCAGTACAAAATGAATGAATGAATAAATATTCTTTTTATGGCATCTCTAGAATTTATTCACTTTGCTCAACTATGCTCAATTATGCCAGTGGACTAGTAACTTTCCACTTCCCTCTCCTTCACTGTTTTAGTCTGTAAATTTCACTAATTTAGATATTTCGTGTAAGTGAAATCATGCATTTGTCTTTCTGTGACTAATTTATTTCACTTAAAGTACTGTCCTTAAGAATCTCCCATGTTGTTGCATATTGCAGAATTTCCTTCTTTTTAAAGACTGAATACTATTCTATTTGGGTAAACACCTTGTTTTCCTTATCCATTCAGTTCTTAGTAGACATTTAGGTGGTTTTCACATCTTAGTTATTGTGAATAATGGTGCAATAGAAGTGAAAGTGCTGATATTACTTTGAAATACTGATTTCATTTATTTGAGATAAATATTCAGTAAAAAGTTACTGAACCTCATGATAGTTTTATTTTTATTTTAATGTAACAGTAATTAATAAAGAAAATATTGTAATCACTGTTCTATGAGAAAATAAAACAAAATTTTATAAAAATATACTTAGAGAATAACAATAATTAATACAGTGTATAACAAAATCTTAAAAGAATGGCAAAAGTGTTATTCAGAGTATAATTCATAGACAAAAAGACTATTTTACAAAAGAAGAAATAAACAGATAATAGTTCTAAACTTTCTTTTCAATGAATTAAGAGAAACTAGTAGTATAAATGAAACAAATTAGCATATATTGTGCATTGAAATATTTTTGAAATAATGGAATAGAGAATTTGGGGAATTGTTTGAACTTCTCCTTACTTCCCATTTCTCTTTGTTCTATTTTTGCCCTTTATTTATGTATGCACATATTTCACTTTTCTCTTGTAAGAGAGAAACCATGCAATATTTAAGCTTTTGTATCTTTTTTTCACTTAACATTATGTTTTCCAGTTGCATCCATTTGCCTATGAATGTCTCAGTTTATCTTATTCTTAATTTTAAGAGAAAATTTTGTGCTGTTTTCCATAGCAGCCACACTATTTTGTATTCTCCCTAAAGGTGTCTAAAGATGCTAAATTCCCCACATCCATGAAAACACTTCTTGTTTTTCTTTTTTTTGCTTTGTTTTGCTTTGGAGGGGGAATTTAACTCAGGACCTTTTGATAGCCAACCTGACTCCATTTTGTGCCTCATCGCCATTCCCCCTATTTTGTGTAAAGTTGAGTGACCCCAGGCGGTCACCTCCCCCTTCTCCCCCTTGGGTGTTCCCTCAGTTGATGCATGACAGATTGCCTCATCCCATGTGGTAGAGCACTTTGCAGCTGTGTACTATCTTTATGACCTTCTCAAGTGGTAGAGCAATCTGCAACTGGATGTTATCTTTATGATCTCGTGAACAGAACACTCCACACCTGTGTGATATTTTGTTCCAACTAAACTGTTTGAAACTTACTCTTACCCCCACTAACATAGCAAAGTTCTGCTTCTGTAAAATTCTGTTTTCAGTCCCTCTCCCCTATTCCTCCCCAACTAGAAGAGCTGCTTAAAAGAAACCCACAAAGCTGCTTTTCAGAGTGGACATGTTTTGAGCATGAGCTCTTCTTGACCACTGGCAATAAAAGGGCTCAAATTTGGCTCAGAGTGTTGGCGATTCTCTATAATCTCTTACAATTACATATAACAACTTCATGTTTGCCAGGCAGGTGCTGTGCTGCTGAGCTAAATCCTTCCTCCCCCCTTTTAAAAAATATATGATAATCATCCCAACAAGTGTGAGACTATATATAATTTTGGTTTTGATTTACATTTCAGTGATGATTAATGATGCCGAGCATTCTATAATATATACACTGGCCATTCGCATGTTGTCTGGAAAAAATGTCTACTTAATTTCTTAGCCCCATTTTAAATTAGGTTATGAGGGTTTTGTTTTTGGTTTTGGTTTTGTTTTGTTTATTTGTTTGTTTGTTTGAGACAGGGTCTCACTATGTAGTTGAGACTGACCTGGAACTCACTATGTAGCCCAGGCTGGTCTCAAATGCACAGTGATCCTCCTTCCTCAGCCTCCTGAGTGCTGGGATTATAGGCGTGCACCAGCATGCCCGGCTGAGGGTTTTTTGTTTTTGTTTTTCTATGCACTTAAAGGTACTCTATGTATTTTGAGATTCAACTCTTTATCAGATAGATGTTATGCAAATATTTTCACCATTCCAAAAGATGCCTTTTCATTTTGTTAATTGTTCCTTTTGTTGTACAAGAGATTTTTAGTTTCATGTAGTCCTCTTGTCTATTTTTGCTTTTATATCCTGTGCTTTGGGGTTCAAAGCTAAGAAATCATTGATTATACCAATGTCATGGAGATGTCTCCTTATGTTTTATTCTAGAAATTTTACAGTTTTGGTATTACATTAAATGTTTAAACTATTTTGAGTTGATGTTGGTATTACATAAGGGTCCACTTTCATGATTTTGCATTTAACTATTTAGTTTTCCTAACATCATTTGTTGAGAAGACTTTCTGGTCTCCATTTTGTAGTCATAGTACCATCTTCAAAAGATTCTGTAGGGCAAGGTGGCTTCTAGGAAAGGAAAAGATAGGATTTATTAAAAAAAAATAATGGGAAATCTTACTGAAAGCAGCTTTTGCCTGTACAGCTAGGGTAGACTCTATAGTTAGAGCAATTGGAAAGACAAAAGAGAGAAAAACTACATCTGGAGAGGCACCAGTAACACACTACCATAAGAATTTATCATAAAGAGTTGACAGAGCAAGGAAGAAGCCAGAAACATAAATGATCAGGAAAACCAGCTCCTTCACCCACCCACCCAAAGGAGATAAGGACAGCAACCTAAGGAGTATTATTTAATATATAAAACACACACACATATGTTCTCACTTTAACATCACTATAGTATTGCTCCAGAATCAGACATGTCCCGTTTACTTAATCATTAACTCTAAGTTACCTGTCTGGAAGGCTTCCATCCCCACTTATCCATTACAAAGAGACAGTAAGAAATTAAATGGCCAAAAAGAATGTGGATAGAGGTGCTACAAAGTTAGGATCAAAGACAGCCAGAGAGCCAGTCAGATAGTGACAACTTCCTGGTGCCCATAAGGGGATGGGAGAAACCACTAGTCCTAATGAAAAGGAGATGAGGCCAAAAATCCAAGAGTATTCACTTCTAATGCCCCCTACTCTTCCACAGTAGCTGTCTGTCTTTTCTTTTCCTGTCCTTTTCCAAGCAAACTGTCTTATTTTAACTCTGCCTCTTTAATTCATTACTGTTGCTGGCAGTTGCATGTTCCAGATGAGGAGTAGTGCTTACATCCCAACCTGCCACAACAATTTCTGTGTACTCATTTGGTCTCTATATTTGCCTTTACATCAGTAGAAACTATTTTAATTACTGTAGCTTTGAAATACACCTTTAAATTAAGAAATGTGGTGCCTCAACTTTGTTTTTTCCTCAAGATGACTTTGGCTGTTTGGGTTTTTTTTTGCAGTTTCTTGTGACTCTTAGGATTGATTTTTCTATTTATGTAATTAGTGTCAGTATTTCCATAAAAAATGTCTTGAATCTATAAATCACTTCAGGTATTGTAAATGTTTTACCAGTATTGAGTCTTCCAATCCATGAACACAAAACAACTTTATATGCCTTCTACCATTTTATTCCTCAGTATCTTGCAAGTGTTAGTGTACAAGTCTTTCCATTCCTTAGGTTTACTCCTATGCATTTCACTCTTTGATGCTTTTGAAAATGGGATTATTTTCTTAGTTTTCTTTTTACATAGTTCATGGTTATGCTATAGAAAAGTGACTCCACTTTACTGATTTTGTATCCTGAACTTTAATGAATTCATTTATTACTTCTGATAGTTTTGAGGGATGAATTTTCATGGTTTTCCAATATACAAGATCCTACCATAGACATACAAAGATCAGGCCATATACATAAAAGATAATTTTACTTTTTATTTTCTATTTGATGCCTTTGATTTGTTTTTCTTTTCTTGATAATTTCTAGCACTATTTTGAGTAAAAGTGGCAAAAATGAATGTCTTATATGAAAGAGAAAATGAATGCCTTGTATGAAGGAAGAGCTTTGATTTTCCACTATTGAATGTTATGATTTGATAATATGTGAACTTTATTATATTGAAGTGACTTCCTTGCATACCTCACTTGTTGAGAATTTTAAAAGTACATTGATTTATGTCAAATACTTATGCTAATGAGATGATTCTGTAACTTTTAGCCTTCATTTTTTTATCACACTGATTTATATGCATGTGTTGAACCATGCTTGCAGTGTATGAATGCATCCTGTTTACTTATAGCATACAATCATTTTAAAGATATGCTTTTGCTAGTAATTTGTTGAGAATTTTTGGATCTACACTTATCAGGGATATTGGCCGATAGTTTATTTTCTTGCAATGTCTTTGTCTGGCTTTGGTAATTAGGTACTATACTTGATCTTAGCCAAAAGGCCAAAAAGTAATGGTAATAGGGTAATGCTGATTTTATAAAGCAAGTTTTGAAGTATTACCTGTCCAATTTTTCAGAAGACTTTGAAAAAGATGGCGTTAATTATTCTTTTATATTTGGAGAATAGATCAGAAAAACCATCTGGTCCTACACTTTTTGCTGTTTAGAGGGGTTTTATTTATTCATTCTAGTTACTTATTATTCATCTGTTCAGATTTTCTATTTATTTATATTCAATTTTGGCAGATTTTGTAATTAAAATTTTATCATTTCTTCATTGACACTCAATTTGTTATTTTCAGATTGTTTATAATAGTCTGTTGTGAACCATTTATTTTTGTAAAACCAGTTAAAAAGTGCCCCTTCATTATTTCTCACTTCATTTATTAGAATCTTCATTTTTTCTCTCTAAAGTTCTGTAAATTTTATCTTTTTAAAAAATAGCTATTTGCTTCATTTTTCCTATTTTACTTATTTCTAATCTTTGTCATATTTCTTTCTTCTGCTGTGGGTTTTGTTTTTATTTTTCTAATTCTTTGAGGTATTAAGTTATGAGATTTAATGTTGTCCTTTCTTTTTTAAGGTAGGCATTTAATTCAGTGTGCTTAAATTTGTGAAGATATGTTTTGGATCTAATATGTGATTTATTTCTAAGGTATTTTATATGTATTTGGGAAGACTATGTATATTACTATTGTTGGTTGGAATACTTGTTTTTCCAGAAAAATTTCTATATTTAATTGAAATATGTCTAGCAAGCCCTAACCTTGTTTGCTTTTTTTTTTTTTTTTT
>NW_022900928.1:21282744-21314660 GCF_012274545.1 Fukomys damarensis
TTTTTTTTTTTTTTTGTACCAGGAATCAATCTTGAGCCCTTGAGCTAGTGAGGCAGGCACTGGAACCACTGAGCTAAATCCCTGGCCTACTTTGTTTACTTTTATGAGTTCCAATATAATTAAAATGGTTTATCAATCCATCAAAAGTTCTCATCTGAAAAAACTAATACTCACAAAAATAAATATATAAATGGCATTAGGTGACACATATTTATATGAGCATCACCACTCTGTAATTACCACCCTGCTGGATTTTCAATGGAATGCTCACTAACAAGTAATTACTCAAGAGGGTATATCCCCAAAGTCTCAATTTCTCATAAATACAGTCTTGCTTTATATTGATAGTTCTTTGGTATTTGTCCTTATTATTGACATATACACATTTGCAGGTAATAATTTTCCTTTTCTATGGCTACAGGAATATTTGTTTTCATTTTTATATTAGCAGTTAAGTGATGGTTATTTTAAAGTATTTATTATTTGTTCTGTCTTCACTTATTTCTATTCAGTGCTTAGTATTATTATGTACATCATCTTATTCAAAGCAAGCATTCTTTGAGTTGTTTTCTTTAAACAAATAAAATAATGATGAGTATTGAATAGTTTGCATGAATTGCTTAGATTTCATAGATTGTTGGTGACAAAGCTGGAATCTGATCCTGGGCCTGTGGGAGTCCAAAACTCATGGCATTTTTGGCCAACATTTTGCTTCTATTGCCATATCGACACACATATCAACTCTGCTTTTGTGTAATATTCACTCACTTCCTTTAAGATTATAGTTTCAAACAGTCTTGAGTCTTAACAGAGTTCTGAGATCTGTCTCCTGCAAAGAAAAGGAAGGTAGCACTTTAGCTCAGCCCCATATAGTGTTTGTAATACATGTTATTGCTCAGTCAATTCACATATAACATTATTTAAGCAACTCTGTTAATAATTAAAAGGTAAAAATGTGGCTGACAGAGCACATGGTGGTCAATTCCAGTGTGTTTATGCCAGTATGTGCCTGTAAATACTGTCTACTTGTCACTGAATTCTTTGTGTTTGTTTGTGTGCTTGTTTTTGAGACAGTCTCACTATATAGTTTAGGCTGGCCTTGAACTCACTATGTAGCCCAGGATGGCCTGGAACTTGTGAGGATCCTATTGCCTCAGCTTCCCAAATGCTGAGATTAGAGGAGGGTGCCAGCATACCTGGTGACATTGAAATTCTTGAAAGAAAAGAAAGTTGTTCCTCTACAATAATAACAATGCACACATAATTTTAGTTTATTAAATTTTTTCAAAAAGTTTTTTTTCTGAATAGTCCTGGTCATATGTCAGTGAACATTTATTTTATCATGTTCTTGCTTTAAGTGTTATATGAAAGCATTCTCCCCAAATTAGAAAATTGTCTCTGTTTTTATAATTTATATTACATTGTTATTGTAAAAATAAATATGCAAACTATACTGTTTTATTTTATTCTAACATCTGTTTATTTTTCTTTCAGTGGTTACCATTCTCAATATACATGGGGATTGCAAACTACACAAGGGTGACAGAGTTCATTATTTTGGGGTTAACAGATGATACCACAGTTTGTGCCATTTTATTTATTGTGTTCTTAGGAATCTATTTTGTCACTTTAATGGCCAATATCAGCATTATCCTGTTAATCAGAAGCAGCCCTCAGCTCCATACCCCAATGTACCTTTTCCTCTGTCATTTGTCCTCTGTAGACATTGGGTACTCCTCATCGGTCACTCCTATCATGCTCATGGGCTTCCTCAAGAAAAGAATTTTTATATCTGTTGCTGGTTGTATAGCCCAACTCTGTTCTGGGGTGACATTTGGGACAGCTGAGTGCTTTCTGCTGGCTGCAATGGCCTATGATCGGTATGTGGCTATCTGCTTGCCCCTACTCTACTCCATCCACATGTCCCCCAGGGTCTGTGTTCTCTTAGTGGGAGCTTCCTATCTGGGTGGTTGTGTGAATGCTTGGACATTTACTGGCTGTCTATTAGTTCTGCCATTCTGTGGACCAAATGAAGTCAATCATTTTTTCTGTGACTATTCACCACTTTTGAAACTTTCTTGTTCTCATGATTTTACTCATGAAATAATTCCAGCAATCTCTTCTGGCTCCATCATTGTGGCTACTGTGTTTGTCATTGCTCTCTCTTATGTCTACATCCTCTTCTCAATACTGAAGATGCGCTCTGCAGAGGGGCGGCGAAAGGCCTTCTCCACCTGCACCTCCCACCTCACTGCAGTCACTCTGTTCTATGGAACCATTACCTTCATTTATGTGATGCCCAAGTCCAGCTACTCCACAGACCAGAACAAAGTGGTGTCTGTGTTCTACATGGTGGTGATCCCCATGTTGAATCCTCTCATTTATAGTCTAAGGAACAAAGAGGTTAAGCAGGCCATGAAAAAATTGATGGCCAGAACTCATTGGTGGTCATGAGAATTCTGGCTTTAATAATAAGCACAGTAATATGAAGACCCCTCTGGCAGGCAAAAGGGTAACACACTAACTAAATTTAGGTTTATATCTATAGTACTCTACACCTATAAATTTCATGTCTCATTTTCAAGAAACTTTTCAGTATAAAAATTAAGCATTGATTCACTGAGGAACAGCTGGCAAATGACTTTTTGCTTTATTCTTTCTCCATTGACCATTCTTGCATCTGTAAGTACAAATTTTTTCACATAAAGATTTGTATTCTTTGAATACGGCTTTGGAATTACAGCTGCAGAATCTGATGGAATCCCTCAAATGGAAATGAAGAGTAATGTTACCATTCAAGGTCTCAATCTAAAAATGTTGGTCTCTGTGCTCTACTGCAATGTTGGGTTGAAACTGGTGGTACAGCTGGTTGAAAATTTTCTGTTACCCCACGATCTGAGCCTGACCTGCAGGATTCCTCTGTAGGTGAGTCTAATCCAGACAACTTGGACTATATCTTAAGCTTTTCCTTAACTACTACCTTGTTCTTTCAGGAATACGTTTCATCAGATACCTAAGGAGTCCCATAAGATAGTCTAGTGGATGTTGGTTAGATTGACTTGTATCCTGTGGCTATGAAGAAGTAAGGACACTTTTTATAAGCTCTTTCAATTTTGGGAATTGTATGCTGTACACTTGTATATTATTTGTGGAACCAGTTTTTCTCTTCTATTTCTATTGCCTCTGAAACTGAAAAATCTTGGGTTCTTGTACATAATCCTCTGGAAAATAGTGTAACAGCTCTGAAAACACTTTCCTTGAACCAGAATACTTTTCATTTTTAATATTTAAAATTATCTATGTTACTATAGACCCTTTTTGTTTACTCAGTTGTCTCTTCTAGATGAAGTCATTTTAAACAAAAAGTATGTTTTTAGAAACTCATTTTTTCTTCAATCAAATGTAACAGATTAATCTTAATACATATAATATCATCTGATTTTTAAATTTAACCAGCAGCAATTATACTGTCATCAACATTAATTCAATTTTCTTAAATGTTGCAAGAAATAATACCCACATTTCTGGACCTCTGTATTGCAGTTTTAGCAATAGATTTTTGAAATGGAAAGTTTGGTTAAAGTCGTCTAAATTTTACTTGTATATTCAGGCCCTTCCAAATAAACCTGAGGTATCAAATTTATTGAATTAAATTACTTTTCTGATCAAAATATCTAGGTGTTTTACTCTTTTCTGAGTTAACCCTAACCTCATCTGACCTTCATTTAGGGTCACTTCATACCCAGATGTTACAAGAATATCACAGTGTTCTCTGGGAATAATTGATCTACATCACAAGAGAGGAGGAATTCACCTTGCCTCTTAGATTCTTGTGCAATAGTTGGAGATATTTTCTAACTTATTTGTGTAAATGCACATGATGAATTTGTATTTCCTTTAGGATTTAGGTATGAAACAGCAGGAAAGAAAAAATTTTAAATCTTTGTTTTTCTCAAATAATATAAAATTATACAGAAGATTCTTTCCATGTGTAGTCTTTCCAGAAGTCAGCCTCAGCCTGGCTGTGCTTAGATTGGTAATACGCAGTTTGGAGCCATGTCCACCTATTACCCAAAACATGATGACCCCAAATGACTCATAAAGTAACTGCATATCTTTCAAGGTTGTAGCAGGGAATGAGCTGGGTATATCAAGTGTTTGATCCATAGGAAATTTTTACTTTAGTTTTTCCCTATCATTATCATCTGTTTTACATTGTCTTCTCAGGCAACTGAAACTCTATTTCTCAGAAAATTAAAATTGAGTAAACATATTCACTTGTTCACTACAAAATGTCTTGTTCACTACAAAATGTCAGCTGCTCACATAATCAAAGAGAAGGAAAAGAACTGAATTTAACTGGGGTTAAGATTCTGACAGTGGAGCAGGACAAAGGGAAAGGTCAAGTTTATGAGTACGTGTAAGGGGATGATGATTATGGTTGTATATCAAATCTAGTCTGGTGTGGAGGGAAATGAGACTATGCAATGAAAAGATTGTTAGGTCAATAGATTAGAGTTCCTTGTAGGAGTAAATGATTTTTGGAGCACAGTCACCTCAGCTGTTAATCCAGATTCCTAGAACCCCTAGACTAAATTCATCATGAGGTATACATCCCGTTCAACCCCCATATAATATCTGACTGAATCTTAGTATCTTAAGGTCTTAAGGATGCTAATGACCAGTGTTTTATATGTCGTGTTTCATATGTATGTGATAGAGACAGCGTGTTCATTCGGTAGTCCACCCATCTACTCACTCATCCACCCAACGTACATGAATTAAGCATAAAAATAATACCAAGGCTTAGATGTTATAAAAACGAAGAATTCAGCCTTCGCCTCAAAAGGATAGCTAGAGAGGCAGGAGAGATAGGAAAAGAACAAAAATTTAGATTAGTGCTAAACTGCTGATATTTAGATGACACCATTGAGGTACAGGAGGATAAAAATTCTCCAGGGAAGAAGAATATGGGTACACTCCAGCATTCATAGGGGGTCTGGGCTGAATATTTTTCACTTACATCTCCAAATTCGTGTTTCTTTGGACTTCCTCTCACCAACGTTTTCCTGGAGACCTCCATCACTCACTGCTTACCTTCCAGTAGAATATATCTATTAGACCCTAGCACAGCTCCCTTCCACAGAGGTTCATCTGTCTTCCAGTGGTAGATTAATTCACTTGTAAAAAGTATGATTCTGGCACTATATGAATGATAATACCTGCAAGTTTGGGTTTTGCCCTACAGAATTATAAATACATCTTCAAAAAATTATGTGAGCCAAAATACGTGGTTCCAGTTTCCAAGAGGTGGAGGAAAGAGTGGACTCTTTCTCACTAAATAACACCATATTTGTTTCCTATAATGATGTAAGAAATTGATATAATTTAGTGTAGACATGCCAAGTTGTTATCTTATAATTCTAAATGTCAGATGTCTAGACGGTTGTCACTGGATTAATCAAAGATGTGGCAGGTTTGGCTTCTTCTGCAGGTTCTAGAAGAGAATGCATTTCCTTGGCTTTTTGAGATTATAGAAGCCCCCTGTATTCTTTGGCTTGTGGCATTTTTCCTCAAAATTCAGTCAGCACTGTTCTATCTCCTGCACATTTTTATAGTCACATCTTCCCTTGATTGTCAGTCTTTAGTCACCCTCTTTTGTTTATAAATACACCTTTAATTATATTGATCCCACCTGGACAATCTCTTAATCAGTTGTATAGCAATCTCAATATCATCCACACCTTTAATTTCTGTCTGCCAGGTAATCTAATACATTTCCAGGTCATAGGATTAGTTTTTGGGGTAAGCATTATTATGTCTGCCACTTTCACTAAAGAAAATTTTACTTTGCAGAAATTGCAGGCCCCAGAAATCTTCCCTCTAAATACCATCAATGTATCAAGAGCTAGAGTTCAACAATTTTCATATTTTTATGTAAAACACAAAATCCACAAATTGTATATTCATTAGTGAAAAATGCATGAACCAAATAGCTAGTTCTATAATTCTTTCTTGTTATACTTCATCCTGCCATACAGAAGCATCTATTGTTCTGATTTTTTTTAACTGACTTAGTTTTAAATTTTCATGCAAATAGATTGAATAAAAAAAGTACGCCTTGCCGGGCGTGGTGGTGCATGCCTGTCATCGCAGCACTTGGGAGGCTGAGGCAGGAGGATTGCTGTGAGTTCGAGACCAGCCTGGGCTACATAGTGAGTTCCAGGTTAGCCTCATAGTGAGACCCTGTCTCAAAAACAGTACACTTGTTTAAAACACAGATTTAAACTTACCATGTTTTTGAAATTTATCCATATTGTGTGTATAAAAAACCTACTCTTTTATTTTTGCTAAATTGTCTTCCATTGCGTGAATAAACTAGGGTGTTTGACCATTCTTCTGCAAGTGGAAACCTGAGTTGTTTCTATTTTGTGACTGAGAACAGAGGTGGCTTTGGAGAATAAATTAATGAAAAAGAGAATAGAAATTCATTATAGAAAATCAATGAGACTTCAAGCCATTTCTTTTATATAATTTATATGACAAAATGTATAAGATTTTAACTAGAATCACCAAGAAAAAAATAAGAGAAAATTCAAATTACTTGGACTAGAAATGAAAAAGAGGGTACGGAGGTACAGTTCACTGAGAGAGCACTTGTCTACCATGTGCAAAACTCTAGCTTTGATACCTAGAACCAAAATGGGGTGGGGGGAGAATATGAAATTCTTAAAAAGAATTGTATTGTGAAAGAATACTATAAACAAGTGCCTTGAAAATAAATTAGAAAACTTAAGTGGAATGGAGAAATGCTTAGAAAGAATGATCAGAGTCAACTCAAGAAGAAATGATCTTAATAGACATATAATACATATGTAATCTTTTTTTGAATTAATAATAAACATTGCCATAAAGAAAATTCCAGGCCATAATATCTTGGAGGCGTATGGACCTTAAATCTTCAATAAAATATTAGCATACTATCAAAATTGAAAACAAGCAAACAGAATTGCCAAGTGGGTTTATCTCACTAATGCAAGGTTGGTTTTCCATTTGAAAAACATTGTAGTATTTCATACCAAGAGAATAAAAAACAATTCATATGATCATTACAAACAGGACAGAAAAATTATATGAAGAATTCTTATGGACTTTCATAATCAAATGCTAAGCAAAGTGGGAGTAGAAGAGCATTGCCCTAACTTGATTTAAGAAATCTATATAAAAGCCATGTTGCAAATTATATTCAACAATGGAAGATTGGATGCTTCCCCTAAGATCAGAAATAAGACAAAGCTGTCTGTTCTCATCACTTCCATTTACCATTTAAAAGGAGGTACTGGCTAGTAGGTAAGAAAAGTAAAAGATATCAACTGTAGATGGAACTGAGCATTTTCAGAGGCATTTTGTTGCCTTGTTTTCTCAGGTTTCTTTGTGTATGTGTGTGCCTGAGTGTGTGTGTGTGTGTGTGTGTGTGTGTGTGTGTGTGTGTATTGTGGTTTGTGGGCCTATGATAGTGGGAAGACTTTGTTATTACTACTGAGAACTCTTTTGTTCATGTCTGCTTTCAGTGATGCACAGAAAGAAAAGCAGACATTGACATACAATAAAATCCAATTAATAGCAACAACTATTCCACCTTGGCAAACTAACAAAGTCAGCAACAATAATAGAGTCCAAGTCAAACTGGACATGGTCATACTATTAGAAGTAACAAAAGCTACCACCTACTATCTTTAATCATAGACTGAAGATCTATAGTTATAATGTACACATACATACAAACCAACTATTTACCTATAGGAAATATATACTACATGCAATAACTATGCCATAGTTAACAATAAAAAAGAATGCCACAATGATAGCACAATGTTAACTAAGTATCTAAAGACTGAGCAAGCTTAGTAGTTATACTGATAAAGATGGAGAAGTTGGGGCAAAGGAAAACAAAAGAAGTAAAATTTGAAAAATAAAGAAAATGAAGATGAGAAGGAAAAATATTGCCAAAATGGCCATAATTCTAATCTGTTACCTAGAGATTTAATGCACACTCAATCAAAATACCAAAAGAATCCCTCACAGAATTAGAGAAAGCAACTCTAAAATTTAAATGAAACCAGAAGAGATTCAGAATAGTACAAGCAATCCTGGGCAATAACAACAAAGCTAGAGGCATCACAATCTGACATTCCAGGTTATAGTACAAAGCTACAGTGATAAAATCAGCATGGCACTGACACAAAAACATACAGGAGGTCAATGGAACAGAACAGAGCATGCAGAAACCTCAGGTGCATTCAGCTATGTGATCTTTGACAAAAGACCCCAAAACTTACTTAAGGAAAGATAGCCCCATTATCAAACAATGCTGGGAAAACTAGCTAAACACAACATAAGATTGAATCTAGGCTCATATCTCTCACCATGTAGTAAACTAAAATAGAAAATATCAAAGATCTAAATGTTAAAACAGAAGCACTTAATCTGCTGGAAGATAAAATAAGTAAAACTCAAGGACTCTGAACACAGCATCAATTGCACAACCAAGAGAGTGAACAGACAACCTACAGAATGGGTACCAGTTTTGCTAGCTATTCCTTGGACAGAGGACCGATATGGCCATTTTTAATAAGTTGGTTTTTCCTACCAATAAGCAAGAGATAGCTTTCCATTTTCTGATGTCATTTTCAATCTCCTTTTTCAGAGTACTGTAGTTTATGATGTAAATATTTTTTACTTCCTTTGTTATATTGATTCTGAGGTATTTCATTTTTCTCATGTTATTATGAAGTCATCATTTTTCTAAGTTTCTCTACTTTTTATTAGTAAAATAAGTAAAACTCAAGGACTCTGAACACAACATCAATTGCACAACCAAGAGAGTGAACAGACAACCTACAGAATGGGTACCAGTTTTGCCAGCTATTCCTTGGACAGAGGACCGATATGGCCATTTTTAATAAGTTGGTTTTTCCTACCAATAAGCAAGAGATAGCTTTCCATTTTCTGATGTCATTTTCAATCTCCTTTTTCAGAGTACTGTAGTTTATGATGTAAATATTTTTTACTTCCTTCGTTATATTGATTCTGAGGTATTTCATTTTTCTCATGTTATTATGAAGTCATCATTTTTCTAAGTTTCTCTACTTTTTATATTCATGTGCTCTAGATTCACTGAGCAAGTCCTTCAATATAATCATATCTTTTATTTTACCTGAGATATTATTTCTGATTTTATTTTTTCTACAGCCTCATTCTTTTGTTTGTTTACTTCTGCTGCTATCCTTTCAGAAAGTTTAGGTGAGTAAATTTCTGACTTCCTCAACCTCATTGTCCCCTCGATTTGTCCTGGGTGGGCTGGAAGTCTGGGGTTGCATTTTCCTTTTGTGCCTTGCCATTTTCTGTTTTTACATTTTAATTTGTTTAATGTGTGGATGCTTGTTTCTTATGGTAGGTAGCTTTATGACTAATATTGAGGCTTCCTTAGGAAGTGTCTACTCCTCAGAGATATCTTCTAGGTGTACCTGACTCATGAGCTTTGAGTCTGTCCCAAGATTCTACATCCAAATTTACTAGGGATGAGAAGTTGCTATCTATTTGGCCCAGCATTCCATTCTTTGGTATAATCATTACCATGATTATAACCCTAGACATACACATTATTGTCATACAAGGGAGAACAACTGATTACAACAGGTTTGGCATCCTGGCTAAAGTAGTACAATTAGCAATTACAGCAGCATCAAGCACATCCTAGAAAATGAGAAACAGTGGTAATTGTTAATTTGGTATTTTCAACTGTGGGAGCTAGATCTACAGTTTTGTGACAAAACCCTGCAGAAACCAGGAACTTGTATGTAGTGCTTCCCCTTGGTAGAGTGATTTTACCCTGTGAAGGGGAAATGCAAGAGGAATAGGGGACAAAACAGAGAGATAACTGCAGAGAAATATAGTAGAAGTGTGGCTGAAAGACAAAGAATTATCACCCTAGCTTTGGGTCTGAGAAAAGACGATAGGAAGAGAAAGAATTCAGAAAGCAACAGAATATCAAAGTGAAGAAAAAAGACTAGAGATTGTTTCACTAACATGAAAATATCAAAAAATCAAGAAAGGTAGTTAAGAAATGAAAGAAACCAAATGGACACGAATAAACAACAAAACTAAAAAATCTAAACAACCACTAGTAAAAAAAAATGTAGACACATTAAACTTGCTGGAAGGTAAGTTAGGCAGAACTCTGGAAGACGCTGTTATAGGAAAAGACTATATGAACAAATCCTCAGTAGCACAAGAACTAGCAGAAAAAATCAACAAGTGGGATATCATCTTATTAAAAATATTCTGCGCTGCAAAAGAAACCATCAACAGAACCAAGAGATTACCTACAATGTGGGAAAAAATTTTACCAGCTGCTCCTGAGATAAAGGAATATTATCTAAAATATATAAAGAACTCAAAACAACCAGCCCCCCACCCATAAATGTAACGACCCGATTCAAAAATGGGCATCTGAAATGAACAGACATTTCTCAAAGAAGTCAAAGAAGCAAGTAAATATATGAAAAAATGTTCCACATCACTGATCATTCAAGAGATGCAAATGAAAACAACACTGAGATTCTACCTCACCCCACAAAGAATGGCTGCTATCAAGAAATCAACCAATAACAAATGTTGGCGGGGTTGTGGGGAGAAAGGAACCCTTCTCCATTATTGGTGGGAGTGCAGACTGGTGAAACCACTATGGAAATCAATATGGAGATACCTCAAAGAGCTTGGACTGGAGGTTCCATTTGACCCAGCCATCCCTCTGCTGGGTATCTTTCCAAAAGAACTAAAAGAATCATATCACAGAGAAGTATGTGCACCCATGTTTATAGCAGCACAGTTTGTAATAGCTAAAACTTGGAAACAGCCCACTTGCCCATCAGTTGGAAACTGGATAAAGAAGATGTGGTTTTTCTATAAAATGGAATATTACTCAGCCATAAAGAACTAGAAAATAGATTCACTCATAGGAAAATGGATACATATTGAAGATATACTCCTAAGTGAAATAAACAAGGCACACGTGTAAATACTGAATAGTTTCTCTGGTGTGAATAATCTGCAATAATACAGAAAATCCTAATAAGATTACTGACATTGAGAAATGGGAAGAAAGGAGCTAAAGGTGTAGGGAAGGTGGGATGGGTAATAAGGGAAAAGAAAAAAATGTGAGATAATGAAAAGATGGAAATAAAGTGTTTGTAGATGGGGAGGAGAGCAGGGGGTAAAGGGAGGGCAGGGACAAGGGGAAAAAATGAGAACCAAGACTTGTCATGTAGAGATACAAGATCCCAACGATGGATGTAACTGTACTGTATCCTTAAAATTACCAATAAACTCAATTAAAGTTGAAAAAAAGTAGACAGATAAAGAAACAAGGAACAAAGAGAACGATTAAATAAACAATATACCCCCCCCCAGTGGCTACAGCTCAGACTTCCATTCTGTGTTGGGTAACCCTTCAAGTTTACAATGGGATTGCTGCTAGCTTTTCATCCTGACTTAGCATTGGGTTTAGTTTGCTCTTACATATCTGAAAAATAAATAAATAACTAGAATTTAACTTTTTCTAATACATTTGGGATGTATCTCTCACATATATTTTATGATTCTGAAAATTTGCTAGCTCCCACAGGTTTTATGTGGTGGGTACAGAGGGCCTCCCATAAAAAGCCAGTACCCAGGAAAACAACCAGAAGAAAGCTGGAGGAGAATATGAACCCCAGGAAAGATTCTTATGATTGCTTTTACATGAAGCAATTCTTTTTTTTTAAGTTTATCGGTACATTTTCGGTATACAGTACAGTTATATTCATTACTGGGATCTTGTACCTTTACATGACAGGTCTTGGTTCTCATTTTTCCCCTTGTCCCCACCCTCCCTTCACTCCCTCCTTCTCTCCCCTCCCACAAACACTTTAATTCCACTTTTTACATTTTCTCACATTTTCATTTCATTTCCCTTATGCCCCTTCCCCTACCCTACTCACTGTCCCTACACATATAGCCCTTTTATTGCTATTTCACATTGCTAATTATCCCATTAGGATCTTGAATACTATTTTAGTTTTTCACACCAGAGAAACTATTCGGTATTTACACATATGTGACTTATTTATTTCACTTCGGAGTATATCCTCAAAATGTTTCCATTTTCCTATGAATGAATCTACTTTCTAATTCTTTATTGCTCAGTAGTATTCCATTTTATAGAAAAAACACATCTTCTTTATCCAGCTTCCCACTGATGGGCAAATGGGCTGTTTCCAAGTTTTAGCTATTACAAACTGTGCTGCTATAAGCATGGGTGCACATATGTCACTGCGATATGATTCTTTTAATTCTTTTGGAAAGATATTCAGCAGAGAGATGGCTGGGTCAAATGGAATATCTAGTCCCAGTGTTTTGAGGTATCTCCATATTGATTTCCATAGTGGTTGCACCAATCTGCACTCCCACCAATAATGGAGAAGGGTTCCTTTCTCCCCACAACCCCGCCAACATTTGTTACTGGTTGATTTCTTGATAGCAGCCATTCTTTGTGGGGTGAGGTGGAATCTCAGTGTTGTTTTCATTTGCATCTCTTGAGTGACCAGTGATGTGGAACATTTTTTCATATATTTATTTGCTTCTTTGACTTCTTTGTCTGAGAAATGTCTGTTCATTTCAGATGCCCATTTTTGAATCGGGTCTTTATATTTATGGGTGGGGGGTGGTTGTTTTGAGTTCTTTATATATTTTAGATAATATTCCTTTATCTCAGGAGCAGCCGGTAAAATTTTTTCCCACACTGTAGGTAATCTCTTGGTTCTGTTGATGGTTTCTTTTGCAGCGCAGAATATTTTTAATAAGATGATATCCCACTTGTTGATTTTTTCTGCTAGTTCTTGTGCTACTGAGGATTTGTTCATATAGTCTTTTCCTATGCCAGTGTCTTCCAGAGTTCTGCCTAACTTATCTTTCAGCAAGTTTAGTGTTTCTATTTTTATATTTAGATCTTTAATCCACTTGGATTTTAATTTAGTGCATGGTGACAGATAAGGGTCTAGTTGTAAACTTTTGCAGGTTGAGATCCAGTTTTTCCAACACCATTTATTAAAGAGGCTCTCTTTCCTCCAGTGGGGATGTCAGATCCTTTGTCAAAGATGAAGTAGCTGAGTATATCTGGAACTGTTTTTGTGTCTTCCAGTCTGTTCCACTAATCCTAAGGTCTGTTTCTTTGCCAATACCGTGCTGTTTTTAATCACAATGGCATTGTAGTTTAGCTTCAAATTGAGAAATGTTATACCCACTGCTATGTGTCTGTTGCCTAGGAAGGCTTTTGCTATTCTAGGTCTCTTATGGTTTCAAATGAATTTTTGGATTCTTCTTCTAGTTCTGTGAAGTATTGTGTTGGGATTTCAATTGTTATTGCATTGAATCTGTATAGCCGTTTTGGTAGTATGGCCATTTTCACTATGTTGATTCTTCCTACCCAGGAGCAGGGGATGTCTTTCCATTTTCTCATATCCTCTTCAGTCTCTTTTTTCAGAGTGGTGTAGTTTTCAGTGTAGAGGTCTTTTGCTTCTTTTGTTAGGTTGATTCCTAGATACTTCATTTTTTTGGATGCTATTGTGAAAGGAATTATTTCCCTAATTTCTCTCTCAGTGAGTCTGTTGTTTGTGCACAAGAAGGCTACTGATTTTTGTGTTTTGAACTTGTACCCTGCTACTCTGCTAAAAGTGTCAGTTAAGTCTAGAAGTCTTTTGGTGGAGTTTTTTGGGTCTTCAGTGTAGAGTATCATATCATCAGCAAATAATGACAGTTCAACTTCTTCCTTTCCTACCTTTATTGCTTTAATTTATTTCTCTTGTCTAGTTGCTATGGCTAATGTTTCCAGAACTATATCGAAGAGGAGTGGTGATAGTGGGTATCCTTGTCTTGTTCCTGATTTTAACGTGAAGGTTTTCAGTTTTTGTCCATTTAATATGATGGTGGCTGTTGGTTTTTCATAGATAGCCTTTATTAAGTTGAGACATAGACCATCTATTCCAATTTTTTGCAGAGTTTTTATCATGAATGGGTGTTGAATTTTGTGAATTTCTTTTTTTGCATCTATTGAAAGGATCATGTTGTTTTTGTCCTTGACTTTGTTAATATAGTGTATTACACTTATTGATTTAAATATGTTGAATCATCTTGCATCCCTGGAATAAATCTGATTTGGTTGGGATGTATGATCCTCTTTATTCTGTTTGCTAATATCTTATTAAGGATTTTTTGCATCTATATTCATTAAGGAGATTGGCCTGTAGTTATCTTTTTTAGTTGCATCTTTCCCTGGTTTGGGAATCAAAGTGATACTTGCCTCTAGGAATGCTTTTGGAAGTATTGAATCCCTTTCAATTTCATTAAAAAGCTTGAAGAGTAATGGCAGTAGTTCTTCTGTAAATGTCTTGTAAAATTCAGCAGATAATCCATCAGGACCTGGGCTTTTCTTTGTTGGTAAGTTTTTAATTACATTTTCAATTTCACTGATTTTGATTGGGGTGTTTAAAATGTTTTTTTCTTTTTTGTTCAACTTTGGGAGTTCATAAGTGTCTAGAAATCTGTCCATTTGTTCTGTGCTTTCCTTTTTATTACAGTACAGATTTTCAAAGTAGATATTAATGATCCTCTGGATTTCTGTTGGATCTGTTGTGACTTTGCCTTTTTCATTTCTGATTGCATGAATCTGAGTATTTTCTTTCCTTTTTTTGATAAGTTTTGCTAAGGGTCTATCACTTTTATTTATTCTTTCAAAAAACCAACTCTTTGATTCATTTATTTTTTGTATCATTTTCTTAGTTTCCATTGCATTGATTTCTGCTCTAATCTGTATAATTTCCTCTCTTGTTTGCGCTTTGGGTTTTTCTTGCTCTTGTTTTTCTAGGAGTGTAAGATTCATTGTTAGGTTGTTTATTTGAGCTTGTTCTATTTTCCTAGTGTGGGCATTCAGTGCTATGAGTTTTTCACATAGAAAAGCTTTCATTGTGCCTCATAGATTCCTGTATGTTGTACTGGTATTTTTGTTTATTTATTAAAACTGTATGATTTCTTCTTCTTTAATTTTGTCTATGATCCATTGATTGTTCACGAGAGTGTTGTTCATTTTCCATGTGTTTGTGAAGATCCTATGGTTTCTTGTGCTATTGCTCTCCAGCTTTATATCACTGTAATCTGATGATATACAGGGGATAACTACTATTTTTTTGCATTTATTCAAACCGGTTTTGTGAGCTAGTATGTTATCTATCTTGGAGAATGACCCATGTGCAGCTGAAAAGAACGTATATTCTGATTTTGTGGGGTGGAACACTCTATAGATGTCTAATAAGTCCATACTTTCAAAAACTAGGGTCAATTCTATAATTTCATTGTTGATTTTTTGCCTAGTGTTCTGTCTATTTGTAATAGTGGGGCATTTAGATCCCCCATTACAATTGTTTTAATGGTTATTTGGTTTTTCATGTTACTTAATATTTGTTTTATATAGTTGGGGCATTTATATGTTTATGATTGTCATTTCTTCCTCTTGGATTGTTTCCTTTGCAAGGATGTAGTGTCCTTCTTTGTCTCATTTAATCAGTTTTGGTTTGAAGTTTGCTTTGTCTGTGAATAAGATTGCTACCCCTGCTTTTTTCTGGGCTCCTGTTACGTGGAGAATTGTTTTCCATCCTTTCACTTTCAGTCTATGAGCTTCTTCTTACACTAGGTGTGTTTCTTGTATACAACATATTGTTGGATCTTGCTTCTTAATCCATTCTGCCAGTCTATTTCTCTTGATTGGTGAATTGAGGCCATTGACATTGATAGTTATAACTGATATGTACTAACTTATTATTGTCGTGTTATTGTCTTTTTGTTGACTCTTTAATTTTTTGTCCTATCTTTTTAGTTTCTAGCCTTGGCTATTTGATTTGCTCTGTTGGGCCACATGATGTGATCTTCATTGTCTTTTTCTAGGATACTGTTTAGAATTCCTTGTAGTGCTGTTTTGGTATTCATGAAGCTTCTCAGGTGTTCTTTGTAATGGAAGTATCTTATTTCCACATCAATTTTGAAAGAGAGTTTTGCAGGATACATCAGTCTAGGTTGGAGCCTGTTGTCTTTTAGGACTTGAAATACCTCACTCCAGGCTCTCCTTGACCTGAGGGTTTGTGTTGAAAAGTCTGCTGTGATTCTGATGGGATTTCCTTTGCATGTGATTTGTTTCTTTTCTCTTACTGCTTGTAATATTTTGTTCTTCTGTTGGGTTCCTGGAATCTTGATTATTATATGTCTAGGTGTAGATTTTTTTTTATTGTGGCTAGTTGGAGTCCTATATGCCTCACTTATCTGAATGTCAAATTCTTCCCCTCTGTTTGGGAAGTTTTCTGTCATTAATTCTGTGAACAGCTATTTAAAATCATTTGCATTTTGTCCTGCTACTTCATGGATTCCTATCAGTCTTATGTTATTCTTCTTTGCATCATATAGGAGTTGTTGGATTGATTTTTCATGATCCCCTACTGTTTTTAAGAGACCTCCCTTCACTGACTGATATCCTCTCTTCTATAGCTGATATTCTATCTTTGCAATCTTTCATTCTGTTACATACACTTTCAATAGAGCTTTTTTTGTTGTTGCTTCTGTTGTTTTTGTTTTTGTTTTATTTTTTATTGCATTTATTGGTACAATCTAAGTATACAATACAATTACATGCATTATTGGGATCCTGTACCTTTACATGATAGGTCTTGATTCTCATTTCTTCCCCTTGTGCCTGCCCTCCTGTCACCCCCTCCTCCCTTCCCCATTTACAAACACTTTATTTCCATTTTCCCACATTTTTT
Source organism: Fukomys damarensis (assembly GCF_012274545.1). Lineage (NCBI taxonomy): Eukaryota > Metazoa > Chordata > Mammalia > Rodentia > Bathyergidae > Fukomys > Fukomys damarensis. The sequence goes on from NW_022900928.1 coordinate 21,299,649, forward strand.
TCCTCTCCATTATTACCTTTCCCCCCACCCTTCCCACTTTCCCTACAATTTTAGCCCTTTACTTCCTATTTCACATTATTAATTATCTCATTAGGATCTTGTGTACTATTATAGTTTTTCACACCAGAGAAACTTTTCAGTATTTCAGTTAAAGAAATCTCTGTATGAATATTAAAATATGGAATCCTATAATAAAACTAAAAAGGCAAGTAAAAGAGAAAAGACAACGATGTAAAATTAAAATAATCCTTAATTCTGAAGGTGAAAATGGTCCTTGAACATATTTAAGTGGCTTCTTGTGCTTGCAGTCTTATATTATTCTATTTTTTCATTTTTTAGAGAATAATTTATTACTTTTTGTAATCAAACCCACATAGATATGACCTTACATATTTAATACAGTGCATTTCCCTCTAGAAATGGAAAAAATTAACATTTCTAGACCAATATGGCTGTCAATTTCTGTACAATGCCAACTCAACACAGTAAATTGGGATAACTTTTTCCAAAGTCGACAGCACAGTTAAAGTTTCCAAAAATTCAAATTATGTATATGTGTATATATATATATTTTTTTATTTATATAAAAAGACCAATAGCAGTATGTTATTCATCAATAGCAGCAACAGCTTTTCCAGGTTCTGCAGTCATCTGAACAAAATTATAGACATTCAGCACACTCCATTAAAAAAACAAAAACAAAAACAAAAAACAAAGAGATGTATAATACCCAGAAAACAGCAAAGTTCTGTTGCTGTTGTGGTACTTGGCACCATTTTTTAATTAGCATCTTAATCATCATCTGGAGAGAGAACATTCTAGAATAACATCATTAAAAATAGCTCTGATAAAGCACAGTCACTACTATGTATCAGAAAGCAGGTACAAGATATTTTACATTCACAGAGGTATGATACTGTACTGTCCTTCATCTATATTACTAGAATCAGTTTTGTTTGAAATATACTTTGTCTGCAAATAAGATTGCTAGCCCTGCCTTTTTCTGAGCTCCTGTCACATGGAGAATTGTTTTCTATCCTTTCACTTTCAGTTTATGGGCTTCTTTTTGCACTAGGAGTGTTTCTTGTATACAACATATTGTTGGATTTTGCTTCTTAATTCCATTCTGCCAGTCTATTTCTCTTGATTGGTGAGTTGAGGCCATTGAGATTGATGGTTATAACTGATAAGTACTGGCTTATTATTGCGCTCCTATGGCCTTTTGTTGACTCTTTTTACTTTTTCACCTTCTCCTTTTAGTTTCTTGCCTTGCCTATTTGATTTGCTCTGTTGGGCCTCATGGTGTTGTTGTCTTCATTGTATTTTTCTAGGATCTTGTTTACAATTGCTTGTAGTGCTGGTTTGGTATTCATGTAGTTTCTCAGGTGATCTTTGTTGTGGAAGTGTCTTATTTCCCCATCCATTTTGAAAGAGAGTATCGCAGGATACATCAGTCTATAGGTTGGAGTGTTGTCTTTTAGTACTTGAAATATCTCATTCCAGGCTCTCCTTGCCCTTAGGTGTTGTGTTGAAAAGTCTGCTGTGATTCTGATGGGCCTTCCTTTGCATGTGTTTTGTTTCTTTTCTCTTACTGCTTATACTAATTTGTTCTTCTGTTGAGTTTCTGGGATCTTGATTATTATATGTCTAGGTGTAGATTTTTTTTTGATCGTGGCTAGTTGGTGTCCTATATGCCTCACTTATCTGAATGTCAAATTCTTCCCCGCTGTTTGGGAAGTTTTCTGTCATTAATTCTGTGAACAGCTTTTTGAGTCATTTGTATTTTCTCCTGCTACTTCATGGATTCCTATCAGTGTTGTGTTATTCTTCTTTGCATCATGTGGGAGTTGCATTGATTCTCATGATTCCCTACTATTTTTAAGAGATCTTTCTTTTCACAGTCACTGACTGCCATCTTATCTTCTATATCTGAGAGTCTGTCTTTGCATTCTTTTATTCTGTTGCATACACTTTCAATGTAGTGTTTAATCTTCTGGATATCTGTTTGAAACTGTTTTATGGATTCCATTTCTTTCCTATGTTGGGTGTTTATTTTTTCCATTTCTTTCTTATGCTGGGCATTCATGGCTTCTATCATGGTCCTGAGCTCATCTATTTTTGTATCAGTTTCTGTTCTAGAGTCTCGAATCATGACTTTCATTTTGCTCACTATCTCTATGATTATCTGGGAAATTATTTCTGTTTTGTATTTTTCTAGAGCCTGATTGATCTGTTTTGTTACTTCCTGTACTGTGAGTTCTCAGTGTCCTGGTAGTTCACTATCAGACTTTTCATCCTCCTTTGCCCTACTGTTTGCCATTGGTGGACTTGAAGTCAGTCTTTGTGTCTTGGTTAAGAGTTTTCCCATTTTTATTTTTGCTGTTGGGTTGTCCTTGATTCAATCTCTGGGTTATTATATCTTCCTGATATTGTGTACTTCAGCCCCTGGCTCTCTAATGACTCATAGACCTTCTCACTTGCATAATGTCAGAGAAAACAACTCATCTAATCAATCCCTATCCCTTATCCCAAGCAATACACTTCACAACACAACAGGGTCAATCCTCTCCTGCAAATTCACCACTTGTGGTAGTCATCAATCCATCACCCCCCAACCATGTGAATTAAAGTAAAATCAATAACCAGCATAAAATATGTTTGCAGTGAACAAACTCCTCAGTATGGTATATTTACCATTTAGGATGGGGGCCTCGACCTAATTAGGATGAGAAGAGTAACCAAGTAAAAGAACTGGAGAAGGTTTCAAGTTAAGCCAGACGATACAGAATGACCACAGAATCTTTAGGAAATTGTAAGACTCAAAATGGATAGACATAGTCCAAGTATAAGGACAAGAATATATCCCCTTAACAGCTAGAGTGGCTCACTTTCCCTTGAATCTACCGATGTTTGAATGAGCTCAATGATACAAAAAAAAAAAAAGAAGAAGAAGATTAATAAAAATGAAAGAATGATAAAAGAAGAAATCTGAGTTAGGGCAGGAGCAGGACCGGAAAAGGAGATGAGGGCCAATATGTTGCAGCAAGAGACTGAGTTGGTGAAAGAGGACAGAAAAAGAATTACAGAGTGGAATGAGGAAAAGAAAGAAAAGGACAAAAAATGACTTTGAAGGGCCTCTTTCAGACAATATCTCTACTGTCCTACCACACATCGTGTGCAGCCATGTGCAAAACCAAATCACCCTATCTCCTCTAGTCAGAGGCAGAACCCCATCATGCAGTCTGACCTCAGGCCAAAAGGACCAATTTGATCTCCCTGACCTCCTGCAGGGTTGAACTCCACACAGTTCTATTACTGGTTTCCCCACCCCTTCTTTAAAGGTGTTCAAATTTGGGAGCTCAGAAAATCTCCCTTTATAGCCAGCTATGTCTCTGCAGAGTGTGTCCAAAGACTGGCACATTCAGGGGATCTGAGAGTGGGGGTGGGGGGTTGCTGAGCAGCACCTGCCCTGCTACCCTCCTGGGGCTGGAAGAGCCATGGTGGTGCCCACAACCGAGGGAGTGGCTCCCTGACTGTGTGTTGGGTCCAGGTGGGCGGAGGGAGATGTGATGTCCCAGTCAAGCCACTTTTCCCAAATCTCACCTTGTTGGCTGGCGCTGGGGTGGCGATCTGCATGAAGCAATTCTTACATAGAAGACCTTTGTAGAAAATCTGTAACTGAAATGCTCAAGAACTACAAGGCCTCTCAGAAATTTATTTCCAATATTTAGTAATGAAAAGTTGTACAACATAAAGTCATGTTGCAACAGTTTTAATGTGAGCAGCCACATATTCATTACCTTGTTTTTTCTGAATTTCTACTTCTGTACAAAGTTTGCAATATGTAGTGATTTCACTTACTATGGAGAGATTATAAATGTGAATTCTCCCTAGTTCCCCCTAATCTGGTTCCCCTGCCCATTTGAAAAAGCTTTATGCCCTTTTACTTTTATTTTTCTCCCTTTTAAAAACTCGCTCTGCCTCCCTTCTCTCCTCCATCTCTTATTTTCCTTCCATTTTGAAAAAGATTTCCCCAACTTCCTAGTATCTATCTATTATTTTGCTTGGAAGCATCATATATATCCATTAACAGGTAAATGGATAAACAAGGTGGCATTTATACAGAATAGAGTACTACTCTGCTATAAAGAAGGATAAATGAGTCATTTGTAGACAAGTGGATCAGAAATGTGGGTTTAAATATCATACGGTTTCCCTTTTATAAGAAACCTAAACTATAAATAGCTTTATATACAAATGAACTTTAAGAGCTGGGGATTTAGCTCAGCAGTACAGTGGCCTGCCTTGCAAGTGCAAGGACACGAGTTCAATCCCTGGTACAAAAAAAAAAAAAACTTTAAGTGTGTAGGGGAGGGGAAAGGTAATAAGAGAAAAGAAAAAAATATGAGAAAATGAAAAAATGGAAATAAAGTATTTGTAAATAGGAAAGGGTGGAGAAGGTTCAGGGAGGGTAGGGGCAAGGGGGAAAAATGAAACTCAAGACCTGTCATGTAAAGGCACAAAACCCCAATGATGAATGTAACTGTACTGTATACCGAAAATGTACCAATAAACTCAATGGGAGAAAAAAAATAAAATGAAATTGAACTTTACATGTCAAACCTCCCAATATTTTCAAGGTACTTATGAATGGACTATTATATATCTATCACTTTACATCTATCACATAATATTTAAGGTGAACAGGTATTAAATGAGTAAAGTTAATGTTACTGTTTTGTATTATGGTATAGTAATCTTTAACCTGAAACATCAATATTAAACTTAGAACTAATATTTTTGTCTACAATAAATATAAAAATTTATTATATGTTCCATAATTTATAAAGTAAAACTGCACCAATTCTCACAACAACAATTAAAAAGGTCACTTGAGAATTGACAGAACCTGGAAAATGAGTTATGTGTGTGGGAAGAGCACCATTCCATGCTGACTGAAGAGCATGTTAATGGTCCCTGGTGTATTTGAATCCACATTTGAATCTCTAGAATCTTCAGAGATATATACCCAAAGGCCAACAACGAAAAAGAGAACATAGCTGCTATCCAATAATGAGAGGTACATTTTTATGGTAAGATGAGGGAATGCTTACTTTAAGAGGTAAGATTTTGGCTTTCATGTATGAATCTGATGTTTTGATATTCCTTTGCCCCTGAGAAGACTACTTTTTTGAAGTTGTATCTGTATTTACAAGCTACAGTTTAGAAATCAGACAGATATAATCAAGCAGCCATCAGGTAATAATTTTAGCTAAATTAATGTAAGGTTTCACAACGAAGTTACTGTGCATAAACAGACATACGTCCATTTAGTAATATTCCACATTTATCCACCCAAAACACCAGAAGCCCATGTGGTACCATGTCTAAATTTACCATGTAGGCAAAATACCAATAAATTCCCTAACTTTGAGGGTTTGCTGTCAGTAAATATTGTGTAAAAAGATCAGCTGAGATTATTGGTCTGAATGCTCTAGCATCAGAGACACTAGAAATTTTGGAGAAAAGAATATGTGTAAAACTAAAAGTCTTTGGAAATAAAAGTGAACCTTGTCCCTATCTAGGTGAATCTTAGCAAATTTATTGACTTTTCAACTTGAAACTTTCTGCATCTGTGCGATAAGTTGAAATCAAAGCTATCTTATTGCATAAGAAAACATTACTTTAAGAAACAATTTAATATACATCCATTTTTATATGAATGACTCTAATTTCTCATTCTTTATGGCTGAGTAGTATTCCATTTTATAGAAAAACCACATCTTCTTTATCCATTTCAGCTGTTTCCAAGTTTTAGCTATTAACAAACTGTGCCGCTATAAACATTGTATTCCAATGATGAAGTAACTGCACAGCATACCTAAAAAAGTACCAATAAACTCAACCAGGGGAAAAAAAGTAATGATTTCCTGTGTTTTAATACACATTAATTTTGTTAGGAATATTCATATAATATTTGAATTGATATTTCAAGCTACTTGGTTGAAGCTAATTGAATGTATTAAAATATTGAATATATTTACAACAAACAACTTTATTCCTAACCTTACTTTTAAATTTATTTGTGGTTTACCCTTGTTCTGACAGGAAACTTGTACTTCTCCTTTTTAAAAGAGTGGTGTTTTATTTACTATTACAGTATATTCACACCAGAGAAACTATTCAGTATTTACACATGTGACTTATTTATTTCACTTAGGAGTATATCCTCAATATGTAACCATTTTCCTATGAATTAGTCTAATTTCTCATTCTTTATGGCTGAGTAGTATTCCATTTTACAGAAAAACCATACTGTCTTTATCCAATCTCCAAATGATGGGCAAATGGGCTGTTTCCAAGTTTTAGCTATTACAAACTGTGCCGCTATAAACATGGTTGTGCATATATCACTCTGGTATGATTATTTTAATTCTTTTGGAAAGATACCCAGCACAGCTATGGCTGGGTCAAATGGAAACCCTATTCCCAGCTCTTTGAGGTATCTCCATATTGATTTCCATAGTGATTGCACCAGTCTGCACTCCCACCAACAATGGAGAAGGGTTCCTTTCTCCCCACAATCCCGCCAACATTTGTTATTGGTTGATTTCTTGATAGCAGCCATTCTTTGTAGGGTGAGGTGGAATCTTAGTGTTGTTTTCATCTGCATCTCTCAAATGACCAGTGATGTGGAGCATTTTTTCATGTATTTACTTGCTGCATTTACTTCTTTGTCTTAGAAATGTCTGTTCATTTCAGATGCCCATTTTTGAATCAGGTCTTTATATTTGGGGGGCTGATTGTTTTAAGTTCTTTATATATTCTAGATAAAAGTCCTTTATCTGAAGAGCAACTGGTAAAAATTTTTTCCTACATTGTAGAGATAATTGACATTGTGAAATAGGAAGAAAAGGGCTAAAGCTATATGGAAAGTGGGAAGGGTAGGGGAAAGGTAATAAGGGGAAAATATGAGAAAATGAAAAAATGCAAATAAAGTGTTTGTAAATGGGGAGGAGAGGAGGGGGTGAAGGGAGGACAGGGACAAGGGTAAAAAATGAGAACCAAGACTGCCTGTCATGTAAAGGCACAAGTTCCCATTAATGAATGTAACTGTACTTTAAACCTAAAATGTACCGATAAACTCAATAAAAGAAAAAAACAAGTGGCATTTTACTGAGATATTGTAAACCATTTAATTAATTTGGCACTGGCTTTTTAAGGCACTTCTCAAAAAACTGAAAGCTATCACCTGTTATCTCCTCATTCATGGGTGTATTCGGCTACACTCTAAACTTTATTTAATGTAATTTAGAGATTAGTAACTAAAGAAGAAAACTGAATTAAACCTGGCTAGGTACATATTCAGTACTTCCTATACAATCTTACCTACCATTTTCAAACTGTTCCCACATCAATAAACTAGGACTAAAAAAGAGCTTATTCAGTAAAAAATAAAATAACCCTATATATATAGTAATGCTTAATTCTGTGACCATAATTCAGTACCTACTTGAAAAATATTAGCTATTATATTAGTGACTATTCAATACCCAATCATACAATACTATGGCTACACCTTAATTCCATTCTGCTAATGTTAGAGTTCTTTTTTGTTATGCTCATGTCTCACATTTAAAAATCTTTGGCATTAAAAGCACTTTGGTAAACTTTATACAAAGATACACATTGTGAGCTGGGAGTTGTCAGGCAAACCTGTAATCCCAGCACTGTGTGAGGTAGAGACTGACGGATAACAAGTTAGGTATTTAGCAATTTAACAAGACCCTTCTCCAAAAAATAAAAAATAAATAAAATAAAAAAAAAAGACCAGGCATGTACTGATAAAGCACTCTTAATTTACTTTGGAAAAATATTACATGTGATGGTTCTACTGCAACCAAATTTTTTTTAAATGTAAAAGTGCTCAGTATGCACAAATGTGTAGACTTTGGGACACTCAAACAAAAAATAGAACTCTTGGTCTAAATTTTACATGAGTGATACACTTCTTTATAATAGCCTGCATGTATGTATTTATGAAAATGAAGACATCATTTCTATAATCTTTTTCATGTAATGTTCACATCACAGGTTTGTTTTGGCAGCATCTACATTGTCTCATGGATCCACTGACAGATGGGAACTACACTGCAGTGACAGAGTTCTTTTCATTAGGCTTGACAGATGATCCTATACTTTGTGACATCATCTTCATGATCATCCTGTGCATCTACGTGGTTACCATATGTGGTAATCTCAGCATGATCATTCTTATCAGACTCTTCTCTCAGCTCCACGATCCCATGTACCTTTTCCTGTGCCATTTGGCCTTTGCTGACATAGGCTATTCTTCATCTGTCACACCCAATATGCTTGTGAACTTCCACGTAGAGACAAACACTATCTCCTACATGGGATGTGGCCTTCAGCTCAGCTGAGCTGTGTTCTTTGGGACAGCTGAGGGCTTCCTTCTGGCTGCCATGGCTTATGATCGCTTTGTGTTCATCTACAACCCAAAATGTCCACACAAGTCTGTGCCTGGCTGCTTGTAGTGACTTACACAGGCGGTTTTATTAATGCTTCTTCTTTCACTCTGTGCTTCTATTCTTTACTCTTCTGTGGACCAAATGCAGTAAATCACCTTTTCTGTGATTCTGCTCCTTTAGTTGAGCTCTCCTGCTCTGAGGTCAGCCTCCTTGCAGTTTTTCCCTCCTTTTTAGCTGGTTCATTCATTGTGGTCACATCGCTTGACATAGCTGTTTCCTACATCCACATCCTGATCACCATCCTGAAGAGGCACTCCACTGAGGGGCGCCACAAAGCCTTCTCCACCTGCACCTCCCACCTCTCTGCTTTCACTCTGTTCTATGGAACCGTGTTCTTCATTTATGTGTTGCCCAAGTCCAGCTATTCCTCTGACCAGAACAAAGTGATATCTGTGTTCTACATGGTGGTCATCCCCATGCTGAACCCCCTCATCTACAGTATCAGGAAGAAAGAGATTAAAGAGGCTTTGAAGAGATAGCTTGGTCAGTAAATATTTTCTTAGTGACATCTCTTATTTTGTAGGACCTTATTTTTAAAATTTATTTCACTTATGTAGTTATCCATTTTTGTACTGGGAGTCAAACTCAGGACCTTGAGCTTGCAAGGCAGTCACCATGTAGCAGTTTACATAGTAATAATATCCCATAGATATAGCAATAAATGTAGAACTGAGCGTCTTTGTTTGAAACATAAGGGTTTATTATGATTATCCAGTGTGGCCTATTTTAGTAATTGTATGAGGTGGATTTTCAGGAAAGAAAATTAAATCAAAATCTTACAATAATTTAATTTATTAAACATGATTTATGTAAACAATCTCCTGAAACTTATGATATTCAGAACTTTTCAAAATGAGTTTTCTGCTGTAAGTTGATGTTACTATACTTCCAAATTTTTATGAAAAGGCTCACTTTTAACTGCAGCCTCTCTTTTAATTTTCATGATAATTATAGTCATTGACTAAGTATATTCTGAGAGTAAATGACAAGGTGGAATAGGCCTTGAAACTAATGGAGATCTTTCTGAGTTATCTGTTTGTATGGGTTTGTAGACCCATAAAATTTTGTTCTGTGTTCTTGGCTCTTGTTCCAATCTTCAATGTCTTCAATAAACTTCAATAATATTCTTTATGAGGCCTCCAGAAAGAGTAGGATGAGGTACCTCTAGCCCAACTGCAATTTGTTCGGTCAAGTCTAAAGTGGGATTTCCTTTCTAGGAATGAGCAGGGTTCCAGAACTACTCAGGGAATTAATTGGGCACAGTCCTTGACTGACTGACTTGTGGTCAGACTGATATCATGCTAAGCAAGCTTGGCAAAGTTAGACTGCCTCACCCCTGGCTATCTTAAATTGTCTTTATTTGGTGACACCTCAGTCATATTTTCTCTTCCCTCCTCAAATTATTTTTCTCCAGAAAGTGGCACCATCATTGATTATATGCTTCAAAGCCTTAATAATTCCTTTCTCTTTTCCCTCTACACTCCTACTTTCAATCACAAAGTCTCATGCTTCCTGAATCCAATATTTATAGGCTACTTCTCCCATCTTCAATATTAGCACTTCCACTTCAAGCTGTTCTTTCTTACATTCAGTTCGCAATAGCACCCCCGTGTTGCTTAATTTTATGTGTCAATCTGCCTAGACATTAACAGTGAAGTGTTTGATGCAGCCTCTGTCTAGCTGCTATTTGAGAGTATTTTTAGAAGATTGATAAGCATTTAAATTTATTGACACTGAATGGAAGAGATGATCTTCCATAATGTAGATTGGCCTTAACCAATCAACTGAAGGTCTTAAATGATTTAGGTCCCTTGAAGAGGAATGAATTCTGCTTCTAGACTGGCTTCAGACTCCAGACTGCAACATCAACTCTTGCCAGCACTTTCAATGTGTTCACATGCCCAGTAGATTTTGGACTTGCCACACACAATTGTGCAAGACACATACTTAAAAATCTCCCTAATTCTTTTGGAGAGGTGATAGATAGATAGATAGATAGATAGATAGACAGACAGACAGACAGATAGATAGATTATGTGTATATGTAATTAGAAAGACTAGTATATGAATGCTTATATATATTTTCTACATATATCTTATTGGTTCTATTTATTTAAATACTACAGAAAAACACAATCTGTAATCAAATTTCTTCTCTGTTTTTCTTCCCCTGGGAAATCCCATCATACTATAGATACTGTACTCATCATGAAAAATTAATCTATTAAAATAAAATCATAAATAATTTCTCAGATAATAAAAGAGATGATGCCCATAGTGTAAGATATGATTAAGAAATCTAGAGCACACACATAAAAAATGTTGGGGAGCTGAGGAACATGAAGAACACCCAAAATAGGAAACAAATAGAATCCATAAAACAGATGCAAGAAGATTTTCAGGAGATTAAAAACTCCATTGAAAATTTACAGAGCAGAATTTGTGTGAGAGCCGAATTTCAGATGGAGAAAATACAACTACAATCAGTGACCATGAAAAATAAAAAATACTTAAAAATAATAAGGGACCATGCGAAATCAATCCAGCTTCTGCTAGAAAAAAGAAGAATAACATAAGACTGATCAGAGTGAATAAAGAAACAGGAGACAGGGAAGATGACATAAAAACTTTTTCACAGAAGTAATGGCAGAAAACTTCCAAAGTAGGGGGAAAGAACATGACTTAAAGATAAGTGAGGCATAGAAAACTCCAACTAGTCATGATTAAAAAATGTATACATAGGCATATAATAGTTAAGATTCCAGAAACTCAAAAGAAGAAAATTCTACAAGCAGTTAGAGAAAGAAACTAATCACATACAAAGGAAGCCCATCAGAACCGCAGAAGACTTCTCAGCACAAACGCTTAAGGTAAGAAGAGCTTGAAGTGATGTATTTCAAGCCCTAAGAGAAAACAACGTCCAACCCAGGTTGATGAGCCCTCCAAAACTATCATTCAAAGCAAATGGAGAAATAACATACTCTCATGACCTAGAGCCCCTGAGGAACTTCATGAATACCAAACAAGCACTCCAAAAATTTTAAAACAATATCCTAGGAAGTGAACATAAGGACAAAAACCTCAGGAATCCCAACAGAATGAATCCATCAGGTGCTACAGTAAATTAAATGCAAAGGGGGAGAATCCCACAAAAAGAAAAAGTCATGACAAGGATAAGTCAATACATATCAGTTATAATCATAAATGTTAATGGTCTCAATTCATCAATCAAAAGAAACAGACTGGAAGAATGGGTCAAGAAGTAAGATCCAACAATATGCTGTATACAAGAAACATAATTAATTCAAAAAGAAACTCAGAGTGAAAGTTAAAGGGTGGAAAACCATACTCCTTGTGACAGGAACACACAATAAAGAAGGAGTAGCTATTCTCTTTGCAGATAAAATGGATTTCAAACCAACAATGATTAAAGGAGACAAAGAAATGACACTACATCCTTGTGAAGGGAATAATCCAAGAGGAGGAGATGACAATCATAAATATATGTGCACCCAACACTAGTGCACCCAATTATAGAAAACAAATATTAACAGACACAGAAAATGAAATAAACACTAATACAATAGTAGTGGGAGACCTCAATCACCCACTGTCACAAACAAAATCAACTAGACAAAAATTAAACAATGAAATACTAGCACTCAATCAAACTCTTGAACAAATGAACTTAACAGATGTTTGCAGAGTGTTCCACCCCACAAAATTTGAATGCACATTCTTTTCAGCTGCATACTCAGCCACCTCATCTTGGACAAAGAAGCCAAACACCCTCATTGGAAGAAAGATAGCCTCTTTAATAAATGGTTCTGGAAAAACTGGGTTTCAACTTGCCAAAGATTAAAACTAGAGCTATATATCTCACCATGCACTAAATTAAAATTGAAATGGTTTAAAGATCTAAGTATTAAAACAGAAACACTAAACAAACAGGAAAAGATTTTATTAAAAAAAACTCAGTTGCCCATGAAGTAGCACAAATAATCAACAAGTGGGATCTCTTATTAAAAATCTTCTGCACAGTCAGAGAAACCACCAACAGTGTGAAGAGACAACCCACAATGTGCAAAAACATTTTCGCCAGCTTTTCCTCAGACAAACGTTTACTATCTAGAATATATGAAGAACTTTTTAAAAAACCAGACTTCCTACATGTAAAGATCCAATCCAAAAATTGGCTTTTGATATGAACAGACATTTCTCAGTCAAGGAAGCAGAAATAGTAAATAAACATATGAAAAAAATGTTCCACATCACTTGTCATTTGAGAGATGCAAATAAAAACAACACTGAGATTCCACCTCACCCCAAAAAGAATGGTTTCTATCATGAAATCAATCAATAACAAATGCTGTCAGGGCTGTGTGGGAAAAGGAACCCAGATCCACTTTTGGGGGAAGTGTAGACTGTTGAAACTACTGTGGAAATCAGTATGGAGATACCTCAAAGAACTAGGATTGGAGGGCCCATTTGAACCCAGCTATTACCCTGATGGGTATCTTCCCAAAAGAATTAAAGGAATCATACTGCAGTGATATATATATGCACCAATGTTCATAGTAATACAGTTTGTGATAGCTTAAACTTGGAAACAGCCCAATTGCCCATCACCTGGAGACTGGCTGTTAAAATATGTTTTCATTTAATATAAAGTTGAGCACTACTCAGCTATAAAAAGTGAGAAATTAGAGATATTTTTAGCTAAATGGATGCCCATTGAGGTAGTATTCTTACATGAAGTAAATAGGATACATATGTATAAATACCAAATAGTTTCTTTGGTGTGGGAAACTGAAAATGTAAATAAGGACTAAAATGTAAAATAGATAATGTGAAATAGAAAAGGGGCAAAGGGGAAGGGAAATTGGGAGAGGTAGGGGAAAAGAAAGAAGGGAATGGAATTAATATGAGAAAATGAAAAAAATGGAAAGAAAGTGTTTGTATATAGGGAGGTGCAGAGGGGTTGAAGGGAGGGCCAGGGGAATGGGGAAAGAAATTAAGAACCAATATGGTGTCACTATATTGTATATCTAAAATGTACCAATAAAATTAATAATCAAAAAAACAAATTCAGTACAGTAGCTGGATATAAAGTTAACACTCAAAAGTCATCAGGCTTCCTTTATTCATACAACAGACTCACTGAGAGAAGAATTAGAGAAAGAACTCCTCTCACAATAGCATCCAAAGAAATTACACACTTAGGAATCAATGTAATGAAGGAAGTGGCCTCTACTCTGAAAACTACAGCACTCTTTAAAAAGATATTGAAGAGGTTATCAGAAAATGGAAAGACATGCCTTGTGCTTGGGTAAGAAGAATCAATATAGTAAAAATGGCCATGCTTCCAAAACTGCTATATAGATTGAATGCAATCCCAATTGAAATTCCAACAGCATATTTCACAGAATCTGTGAGAAAACAATCCAAAAATTCATTTGGAACCTGAAGAGACCTAGAATAGCAAAAGCCATTCTAAGAAACAAGGACAAGGCACAGGGTATCACAATCCCCAACTTGAAACTATACTACAAAGCCACTGTGATAAAAACAGCACAATACTAGCAATGAAACACATCTGAGGACCAGGGGATCAGATTAGAAGTTTCAGAAACAACTCCAGACATACTTAGCCTTGTCTTTGACAAAGGATCCAAACACACTCACTGGAGGAAATACAGCCTCTTTAATAAATGGTGCTGAAAAAAACTGCGTTTGCCAAAGATTAAAACTGGACCCATATTTCTCTCTGTGCAATAAAATAAAATCAAAATGGATCAATCATCTAAGTATTAAAACAGAAACACTAAATATGCTTAAGATAGGCTAAGAAGAACTCTTGAAGAAGCTGGCATGGGAAAAGACTTTATGAACAAAACTTCAAAACAATGAGAAACTCATCCTATTAAAAATCTGCATAGCCAGAGAAACCTCCAACAGAGTAAAGAGACAAACCATAATATAGAAAAAATTTTTTCCAGCTGTCCCTCAGACAAAGTTCTACTATGTAGAATATATAAAGAATTTTTAAAAATTAGTTTTCTGAAATTTAAAGATCTAATAAAAAAATGGGCATCTGAAAAACAGCATGGTACTGGCAAAGAAATAGGCCTGAGGATCAGTGGAACAGACTGGAAGACACAAAAACAAATGCAGATGTACTCAGCTACCTCATCTTTGACAAAGGAGCTCACCATCCTCAGTGGAGGAAAGATAGCCTCTTTAATAAATGGTGTTGGAAAAACTGGATGTCAACCTGCCACAGATTAAAATTAGACCCTTATCTTTCGCCATGCACTAAATTAAAATCCAAATGGATTAAAGATCTAAATATCAAAACAGAAACATTAAACTTGCTGGAAGGTAAGTTAGGCAGAACTCTGGAAGACATTGGTATAGGAAAAGACTTTATGAACAAATCCTCAGTAGCACGGGAACTAGCAGA
>NW_022900928.1:21315202-21345804 GCF_012274545.1 Fukomys damarensis
TGGATAAAGAAGTTGTGGTTTTTCTATAAAATGGAATATTACTCAGCCGTAAAGAATGAGAAAATAGATTCATTCATAGGAAAATGGATACATATTGAAGATATACTCCTAAGTGAAATAAATAAGTCACACATGTGTAAATATCGAATAGTTTCCCTGGTGTAAATAATCTGCAACAATGCATAAGATTCTAATAAGATTACTGACATTTAGAAATGGGAAGAAAGGAGCTAAAGGTGTAGGGAAGGTGGGATGGGTAGGGGAAGAATGAAAAGGGAAAAGAAAAAAATGTGAGAGAATGAAAAGATGAAAATAAAGTGTTTGTAGATGGGGAGGGGAGGAGCGGGTGATGGGAGGGCAGAGGTAAGGGGAAAAATGAGAATCAAGACTTGTCATGTAGAGGTACTAGATCCCAACAATGAATGTGACTGTACTGTATCCCTAAAATGTACCAATCAACTCAATTAAAGCTGAAAAAAATGGGCATCTGAAATGAACATTCTCGGATGAAGTAGAAACAGCAAAAAAAAAAAAAAAGAGGGAAAAATGTTTAATATCATCTGTCATTTGAGACATGCAAATGAAAGCAATGTGAAATTCCCCCTCACTCCAGAACGATTGGCTACTATGAAGAAATCAATCAATAGTAAGTGCTGGCATGATTTTGGAGAAAATGGAACCCTTCTCCTCTGTTAGTGTGAATGTAGACTGGTGCGACCACTGTGGAAATCAGCATGGAGATTCCTCAAAGAACTAGAATTAGAGGCTCCATTTGATTTAGCTATTTATTCCTCTATTGGGTTTCTTTCTAAAATAATTAAAAGCACCATACCACATTGGTATGTGTACACACCCATGTTTATAGTGGCACAGTTTGTAATAGCTAAATCTTGGAAACAGCCTAAATGGCTATTAACTCTTGACTGGATAAAGAATATTACAAAATAAAATAAAATGGAGCACTACTCAGCTACAAAGAATAATAAACTGGAAACATTTATAGCTACATGGATTCACATTGAGGCTGTACTATTTAAGTGAAATAAATAGGACACACATGTTTACATACTGAATAGTTTTTCTGGTGTAAGAAACTGAAACTATAAACAAGGACTGAAATGTATGATAGATAAGGTGAAATAGGAAAAAAAAGACCCAAAGGGGAGGTTAGGTGTAGAAGGGGTAGGGGAAAGAAAAGAAGGAAAAGAAAAAATATGAGAAAAGAAGAAAGAAACAGAAACAAAGATTTTTGTAAATAGGGAGGGGTGGTCGGGTATAAGCAAGGGAACCAAAATATATCATGTACAGGTACAAATTCCCAATGATGAAAGGGATCATGAGATAGAAAAATAAAATGACTAACAGACAGGTGGGACACAAGTCCAGGATAATGTAGGCTGTGAGCAGTTTTATTTTTTTCCAGCCCAAGAAAATTCCTTCTTGGCCAACCCTGCCCTGAACTGATATATATTCCAACTATGTGCCACTCTTATCTAGTCAACCCTACCCTGAACTGATGTTATTCCAAATATCTGTCACACTTGTCTAGCGAACCATAACCTGAACTAATGTTTCCCAACTTGAGTTTGAACTTGCTATAGATCAATCAGTAGTAATGATACCATATGTAAGCAATCAACTGCTGTCTCTTCTTTTATACTACTTCCTGCTCACCAGCCCTATTTAATCTGTAGATGGACTAAAGGCAGTTGCCTGGTTCTTTGAGGAACTATCCCACCAGTTATTGATATAATAGAGTTTGCTTTCTGCCTCCCAGTCCTGGGGGCCTGTCGGTGTTTCCCATTTGCCATTACAATCATAATATATACCTAAAAGGCAGCAGTTAACTTAATGAAAAACAAAAAGGATTTGTGTGAGGATGAAAGTAAACACAAGAAACTAGTTAATC
Source organism: Fukomys damarensis (assembly GCF_012274545.1). Classification (NCBI taxonomy): domain Eukaryota; kingdom Metazoa; phylum Chordata; class Mammalia; order Rodentia; family Bathyergidae; genus Fukomys; species Fukomys damarensis. The sequence continues at coordinate 21,317,112 of NW_022900928.1, forward strand.
TTAAAAAGCATTTCAAGGAGCTCAACACTCACTTTAGTTTCTGCTCTCTTGGAGATCTTCTACATGAGAGGAAATTAGCAACCTGAGTGCTGGCCTGGTGCTCAGGACCTGACTGTACATCAGCTAGTGTTGAGTGTTTGAAGAAAAAACTATGAATCAGGTATTATTTTGGACATCATGAGGCACTTAAATCTTGGCAATATGAACATTTCAGTAGGGACCCTACCTACCACTTTGCCTAACAAGGATGACTCTTCCTACTGTGATAAACTTTTAAAAAATAATATCATGAGGGTTTAGCCCATGACTAAGATGGCAGAGTAGAGTTGAAGAACAAATCCAGTGCAGCACCTGGCATGTGGCCAGAGAGAGTTTAATTAGGCACTATTTCAGGAAGGTTCTGATTATGTGAGGTTGAGCCACAGAATATCTATATTATAGCTTCATTCCATTGTTCATTCCAGTGTTATCCTACCACAGAGACAGTGTGAGAGGTAGCCATAGGAGATGGATGAGATCTAGACATAGAAGCTGAGTGATCAGGCTAGGAAGGACGAGGGGCCTGCAGTCTGTGGTGGGGCCCAGGTTCCAGAGGAAGCTCTAGCTGAAGGTGATGGCATTGAGTCCAGCAGTCTGCTTGAGTCCCTGCTCTGCTGCCTACCTCTAGGGGTGATCAGTGGTCTGATTGCTTCTCCATGTACCACCATGATCAGGGAAGCATCTCAGCTTGGACATTTGCCACAGTTTGAAGCTTCCAGATAGGAGTAATGAGGTAATATGTGCAAAGCATTGACCACAGCAAGCTTCACATAAAAATTGGTTAGTTCTGTCAATGATCAACCACATCCACCAAGAGGGCGTGAGAAAGGTGAGGTAGAGCTTCCTAAAGTTTGAATTCACAACAGAGTCACACTGAGTCTTCATGTGAAAGGTCACCATTTCTGCCTTCCTCCACTGGGCCATATAAGCCATTAGCCAGTAGTGATTGTTTTGAGGCTTATTAATTACAAAAGACTAAGTCATACCTAGAAGCCATTAAAAGCTTTTTACTTTACTGCTCTCTCTCCATAACTTGAAATGTATTTTGAAGCTTTGCTTTTAAATATAATGTGCATGTATTAAATAATTGTGTTATTTGAAATCCAAATTTAAATGTCACTCCTCTCCATATTATTTCAGGTATTTATTAATGAAGTATCTTGTTTCTATTGCTACAAAATACTTCCAAGATGAAGAGACATTAAATGAGTAAAGCTAATGTTACCATTTTATATTTTCTGTTTATCATTCTTTAGTCTGAATATCAAAGTAAACTTAGAATCCATATGTAACTGTGATATCATTTATTATATTATACATCCAATATTGTAATTACCAAATAAGAGTGCATTAATCTTTACATAGCAGTTAAATGAAAAAGGTGAATGGGGATTGACAGATACTTGAAGATTAGTTGTTTTGGTGAAGTGTACTGCCTAATACTCATGAGGATGTGCTAATGTTCCTGGTGTATTTGAATTCACATTTGAATCTCTAGAATCTTCAGGGATTTATGCCCAAAGGGAAACAATCACAGAAGATAACAGGGATGGTATATAATAACAAGAACCTTGAATTTATTATGATAGGAGGAATGAATTGTTATTTCAGGAGGTAAGATTTTGGCCTTTCTGGTTGAGTTTCGTTTATTATTGAGTTTTTTCCCTTTGAGACTATTTTTGAAATTGTATACGTATTCACAAGCTGTGCAGATAGACCCAAGGAATTCTGCTAGTAATTACTTTAGGTGAATTAACTTATTTCCCATTGAATTACTGTGCATAAACAGGTATACATCTGTTTATTAAGATTCCACATTTATTTACCTATAATACCAGAAGCCCACATGGTATCAATATGTACACTTATCATGTCTTCACAATGCCAATAAATTCACTAGCTTTGAAGTGCTTTTAAGGTTTGGTGTCAATAAATATATAGAAAGACCTGTTATGATTATTGGTCTGAATGCTATAGCATCAGAGGCACTGGGCAATTTGGACAAAAGATATAAAATCAAAAATCTTAAGAAACACGAGTCAGTTTGGCTCCGAGCTGGGTGAACATTGATAAACTTACTCACTTTTTAATTTAAAATTTTATTTAACTATATAATATTTTGAAAGTATCTCTCACAATATAATAACCCAATTAGAAACATTTGACTTTAGGAAACAATTGTTTGAATTTAGGTTTTTGAAATAATATATTTTAATTATATTGAGGTATTTATATAATGATTTGCATAGTAATTAATTTAATATTTCAAACTAGTTGGTAATGTTTAAAGTGGAAACATAAAATCTTTGATAAATTGATAAACTTACTTTTAAATTCTTTTGTGTTTTTTCTGTGTTCTGTCAAGAAACTTGTGTTATGTCTTTTAAAATTATGATTTAATTGACAGATATTGTAAACCATGTAGTTAACTAAGTACTTCTTTTACACATTAGCTGGCAGGAAACTGAAAGTCCAGCATGTTACCTCTCCACTTACAATTGTGTTCAAATTCACTGGAACCATTACTTAATTTTATTTAAAGAATAGGTCCTAAAAGAATGAGCTGAGTTAAGCCTGCCCAATGTTCATATTTTCATTTTCCTGCATCATATACAACCTTAGACAAGTTACTTAGTATTTCAAACTGTTTCTTCATCAGTAGGTTATAAATAATAAAGGTATGCATTATTGTTTAATGAAAATTAAAATAGAACTATATGAAATGTTTAACTTTTGCTCATAATTTAGTAATCATTTAATAAATATTAGCTGTTATATGAGCTGGAACTCAATTCCCCATCAGATAATCCTTTATATCTCTCAATCCTTTTTGTTACACTTGAAATTTCTTTTAGTTATTCTCATGTTTAATACCTTTAAACATTTACATTTAAGATCACTTTTGTAAGTGCTATACCATGTATTAAAATTATGCACAGTGAGCTAGGCTTGCTGGTGCACACCTGTAACCTCAGCACTCTTGAAGAGTGAAAATGGGTATCACACGTCTGAGCACTGCTTAGGAAATTTAAAACCTTAGCAAGAATCTATCTCAAAAAAATAATGACTAAAAAAGGTTTGTGGATGTACACTAGTATGAAAACCATCAATTTTCAATCTCAAGAAAAAAGACATCATTTTAAGCAAGTTTCAAGTGTTTCATCTAAAAGCAATTTTAAGATACAGAATTATTAATTACACATACATACATAAAAAGTTCTTAGTCAAATTTTGCATGAAAGAAAATATTTCTTTATAATAACCTCCATGTATATTGTGCATGAATATGAAGCCATCATACTTACAAATTCTTTCACGTAATGTTTACATCACAGGTTTTTTTTGGCAGCAGCTACATTGTCTCATGGATCCACTGATAGACGGGAACTACACTGCAGTGACAGAGTTCATTTTATTGGGCTTGACAGATGATCCTATACTTCGTGGCATCCTCTTCATAATCATCCTGTGCATCTACATGGTGACCTTATCTGGTAATCTCAGCACAATCATTCTTATCAGACTCTCCTCTCAGCTCCGCCATCCCATGTACTTTTTCTTGAGCCATTTGGCCTTTGCTGACATAGGCTATTCATCATCTGTCACACCCAATATGCTTGTGAACTTCCTGGTGGAGACAAACACCATCTCCTACATTGGATGTGGCATCCAGCTCGGCTCAGCTGTGTTCTTTGGGACAGCTGAGGGCTTCCTTCTGGCTGCCATGGCTTACGATCGCTTTGTGGCCATCTGCAACCCACTGCTTTACTCAACCAAAATGTCCACACAAGTCTGTGCCTGGTTACTGGTAGTGACTTACACAAGTGGTTTTCTGAATGCTTCTTCTATCACTCTTTGCTTCTATTCTTTACTCTTCTGTGGACCAAGTGCAGTAAATCACTTTTTCTGTGATTTTGCTCCCTTAGTTGAGCTCTCCTGCTCTGATGTTAGTCTCCCTGCAGTTTTTCCCTCCTTTTTAGCTGGTTCTTTCATTGTGGTCACAGCGTTTGTCATAGCAGTTTCCTACATCTATATCCTGATCACCATCCTGAAGATGCACTCCACTGAGGGGCGCCACAAAGCCTTCTCCACCTGCACCTCCCACCTCACTGCAGTCACTCTGTTCTATGGGACCATTACCTTCATTTATGTGATGCCCAAGTCCAGCTACTCCACAGATCAGAACAAAGTGGTGTCTGTGTTCTACACGGTGGTCATCCCCATGCTGAACCCCCTCATCTACAGTCTGAGGAACAAGGAGATTAAAGAGGCTTTGAAGAGACAGCTTGGCAGGAAAATACTTTCATCATGACATCTGTTATTTTGTAGGACTATGTATAGTAATAATATTCAATAGATACAACAATAAAAAGAAAACTCAGTGTCTTTGGTTCAAATATATTTGTTTACTATCATTAGCCAGTGTGTATTATTTTAGTAATTGTAGGACGCTTATTTTCAGAAAAAAACAGTTCATCAAATCCTCAGCATAAATTTAATAATTTATAATTAACAAAAAATTGTGTCACATAACTAATCTGAAAAAAAAATTGAACTGAGGACTTCGAGCTTCCAAGGCTGGTGGAGGCACTACTGAGGTAAACCCTGATCCATTTATCTGAAATGTAAGTTTTATTCAGAGTTTTTCAAACTAGTTATCTATTGTGAGTTGAGGTTAGTATACTTCAAAATCTTCATGATAATGTCTATTTTCAATAGCAGCTTGTCTTAAAATGTGCATGATAATTACAGGCATTCAGTATATTCTGAGAGTAAATGATAAAGTAGAACAGGCAGTGAAATTAATGGGGATATTTTTCTTTATTTTTTATAGAGTGTATTTGTATTTTTAAGTATACAGTATAGTTACATTTGTCATTCTGAAACTGTACCTATACATGACATATGTTGGTTCTCATTTTTCCCCATATCGCTTCCCTCCCTTCACTCCGTACCCCTTCCTCTATTTACAGACTTTATTTCCATTTGTTTCTTTCCACATATATTTTCTTGGCCCTTATTTCCTTTCCCCTACCCTTTCCACTTCCCCTACATCATTAGCTCTTTTCTTCATATTTCACATTATCAGTTATACAATTTGCATCTTATTTACACCTTTAGTCTTTCACACCAGAGAAAGCATTTGGTATTTACACATGTATATCTTATTTATTTCACTTAAGAGTGTGGCCTCTCTATACATCCATTTTCCTGTGAATGACTCAGTTTCTCATTCTTTATGGCTGAGTAGTACTCCATTTTATAGAAAAACCACATCTTTTTTATCCAGTCTCCAACTGATGGACAATTCTGCTGTTGCCAAATTTTAGCTATTACAAACAGTGCTGCTATAAACATGGATGCACCTATATCACTGTGGTATGATTCTTTTAATTCTTTGGAAAGATACCCAGCAGAGGGATGGCTGGGTCCAAGGGAACTTCTGGTCTTAGTTCTTTGAGGTATCTCCATACTGATTTCCACAATGGCTGCACCAGTCTTCACTCCCACCAACAATGGAGAAGGGTTCCTTTCTCCCACTCCCTCCAAATTTGTTATCGGTTGGTCTCTGATAGCAGCCATTCTTTGTGGGGTGAGTTGGAATCTCAGTGTTGTTTTCATCTCCATCTCTCAAATGACCAGTGATTGGAACATTTTTCATATATTTATTTGCTGCTTTTAATTCTTATGTCTGAGAAATTTCTGTTCATTTCAGATGCCCATTTTTGAATAGGGTCTTTATATTTGGGGGGGCTGAATATTTTGAGTTCTTTGTATACTCTAGATAATAGTCCTTTGTCTGAGGAGCAGCTTGTAAAATTTTTTTCCTACACTTTAGGTTGTCTCTTAGCTCTGTTGGTGTTTTTTTTTTGCAGTGCAGAATCTTTTTAGTAAGATGAGATCTCAGTTGTTAATTCTTATGCTAGTTCCCATGCTACTGAGGATTTTTTTCAAAAAGTCTTTTTGTATGCCAATATCTTCAATATCTTCTGGCTAACTCATCTTCCATCAAGTTTAGTGTTTCTTTTTTAATATTTAGATCTTGAATTTCCTTGGATTTTAGTTTGGTGCAAAGTGAAAGAGAAGGGTCTAGCTTTAATCTTTATCAGATTGAAATCCAGTTTTTTCAACACAATTTATTAAAGAGGTTATCTTTCCTCAAATGAGGATGGTTAGGTCCTTGTCAAAGATGTGGTAGCTGAGCACAGGAGCTATTTTTCTTGAGTCATCTGTTGGTATGGGTTTGCAGACCCATAAAATTGTGGTCTGTTCTCTTGACCTCTGATTCTAGTTTAAGGCCTCCAGAAAGAGTAGGATGAGTAACCTCTACCTGACTTCCAATTTCCTCTGTTACATCTAAAGTGGTGAATTCCTTTCTAAGAATGAGCAGGGTTCTGGAACTACTCAGGGAATGAATTGGGCAAATTCCTGGACTGACTGCCTTGTGATCAGACTGACATCATGCTAAGCAAGCTTGGAGAAGTTAGACTGCCTCATCCCTGACTCTCTTAAGTTGTCTTTATTTGATGACACCTAGGTCATATTTTCTCTTCCCTATCTCTCTTCACTGTTCAAGTTATTTCTCTACAGAAAGTGGCACCGTCATTCATTACATTGATTCAAAAACCTAAGAATAGTTCCTTTCTCTTTTCTACCTAAACTCTTACTTTTAATCACAAAGTCTCATGCTTTCTGAATCTAATATTTATATGCTACTTCTCCCATCTTCATTTGTAGCACTTCTACATCAAGCTGTTCTTACTTACATTTAGCTCACAATAGCATCCCCCGTGTTGCTTAATTTTATGTGTCAATCTGACTGGACATTAACACTCAAGTGTTTGATCCAGCCTCTCTCTAGATGCTGCTTTGAAGGCATCCAATCAACATTTAAATTAATGAACACTGAATGAAACAGATTATCTTCCATAATGTAGATTGGCCTTAACCAATCAACTGAAGGACTTAAAAGATTTAGGTCCCTTGAAGAGGAATGATTTCTGTTTCTAGACTGGTTTCAGACTCCAGACTGCAGCATCAACTCTTGACAGTATTTTCAATCTGTTCATATGCCCTGTAGATTTTGGACTTATCTCCCACAATTATTGTGTAAGAGAGATACTTAAAAATCACCCAATTTATTTTGGATAGGTGATGAATAGATCGATAAGTAGATAGATAGATAATGTGAATATGCATTAAGATATAAAAAATACATGAATATGTATGTTTTCTACAAATAAACACATTTTAAATAATTTGATTTTCTTTTAAATAATTAACCATATCCAAAATCTTTGTTGCCTCAAGAGTCTTTCCTATATGGCCACCTATACCTTCAATACACTTTTCTCTTCCCCCAGGCAACCTCACTTATGTTATAGGCTCCAACCTATATGTTGTGTAACTGCTTATAGAAGCCTTCTGAAGCTGAAGACAAAGCTATGGACACCATAATCCTCTTGTAAAACAGTATTTTCTACAAAATATATAGTGCTTTGGTAGTTACATATCTAGGGTCTATTTCTGCACAATTCTGGAAGCTTCATATAGATAGCCAAATAACTTCATGTTTTCCTACTATCTAATTTTTATAGTTCAGGAACACAGTAAGTTTCAACATCTATTCAATATGAATGAATCATATAAACGTAATAAATAATGGTGGTTGGATGAAAATTTTGCTCTTTTTCACTACTGAGTCTGCTGGCTTTGAATTCTTACTTTCAGAGGATATATAACACAGGCACACACAGGGAAAGCAAAAGATAAAATATTTTTTAATAGTTTTACTTCCTTTAATGCTTATACACTGTCTGTGATTGGGTGCAATGAAGAGCTATTAAAATACCTTCATCCTTTTTCATGAAAAATCATATATAGATATAGTGCAATTCAGTCAAAATAGTGTCAACACCTTTCTTAATGGGGAAAAACTGAAAGTATTTCCTGTAAAATCAGGAATGACAGAAGACTGCTGGCTATCATGATTTTTGTTTAATATATTACTTGAAATTTTATCCAGACCAATAAATCAAGAAAAAGAAATAAGCTAAATACTAACAGCAAAGGAAGAAGTCAAGCTATTATTATTTTCAGATTAATTTATCCTTGACTTAGAAGATCCTAAACACTTTATTAGAGGTCTTTTAGATATGATAAAGTGGCAATATAGTATTTCAACATATAAAATTCAATAACTATTGTTCACACCAGCAATAAAGCTACTAAGGGAGAAATTAGGAAAACAATTGTTTGCAAGATGTGATTTTCATATGGCATAGTATAATATAAAATATATTTTAATATAATATAATAAGAAAAAAATTCTCTTTAAAAATACACTAGCAATGAAAAATGTAAAAATGAAATTAAGGAAAAAATAGTATAGAATCAAAAATAAAATACTAAGGAATACATTTGAAATAAGTAGCACAAAATATATACACTGAAAATGATAAATCACCTTCAAAAATGAAAGAATAGCTAAATAAATGGAAAAATAACTGCTAGGTATGGATCCGAAGACTGAAGATAAGAACACATCTGAAATTGTTCAATAGTCAACACATCTCTCAGTGTTCCAGTTGTTTATCTTATAGAAGTTGATTGGTGGATCTAAAAAGAAATCTAGAATATTCAAAATATCTTGCAATTACAAGAGAAGCTAAAATTTGAAGATTTATAGTTTTCAATTTCAAAACTTACTGCAATGGAATAGTTCAAATATGTCTTACCCCATGGATAGATATAGAAACCAATGAGAGACAACTGAAGGTCAGTAATTGAATCCATGTCTAATGTCCTGACACTTATTAAAAGGTGATAGAGCCATGTACTTGGTCAATTGGATATCCACATGTGAAAGAAGGATGTTGGACCCTTATTTCTCTCCATATACAAAAAGTAACTCAAAATGGGGGAATGTTGTAACTGTAAAATTTAAAACTATAAAACTCAGAACAAAGCATGAGTTTTGTTTGTGATTCTTCCTCTTTACATTTACCTTCTCTCATTCCTTGGCTCCTTTCTTTATTACCTCTTTCCTTCTTCACTTCCACCTTTCCTCTATCCAACTTATCTTGTTTCCTTCCATTTCATTGCAGCCTGTGCTGCTTTCCTGCATTACCACTCTTTGACATCAGAGTGCAATGAGGACATGGATATGTAAACACACTCTCTTCCTTGAAAGGAAACATTCAGTATACTTTTCATTATATGACAGAGCTGAAGAAACATAGCACCAGTGTCAGTGAAGGTATGAATCGTATCATTATATCATTTATAGAAAAATACAAAATTTGTTCTTGGGCATGAAAATATGTATGACAATTATTATTCATGGACTCTAATACTTGCATACATATTATCTCCCTAGAAAACCAAGTGAACTTTTCACTTTCAGTTACTTTGTGAAAGTCTTTCATCTCCAAAGTCTTCAGAGTTCCCGTCGTATCCCATTAATGCCTTCTCTTGACCGGTAGAGCACCTGTTCTCTTGAAATGGTGAGCAATGAAATTTAGAGTTTTCTTCAAGGTAAATATTGCAAATAAGTATTTTTTCATGAGGTAGAAAAGATAATGCTGTCTAATATTCTGAAAATTTAGGAGTATAAATTACAAAGAATGGTGGGCTACAATTAGATTCTGACTCTTTTCTCTTTTCAATTAAATTTCAAAAACAAGCTCCTGAAGCTTAATGAAAATTTGTACAGAGTGTCATAATAAATTGAACTTTTATATATTTTTTATTACATAACTGATATTTTCCTTCCAAATCTGTATAAATACTTTGAAATATAAATAAGTATAGAAAGCTAGAGAGCTACCAAGAGACTCATTTCCCTTTGGGTCTGCTTACTTAGAGTATGGAGAACTAGATCTTGCTGCAGATCAAAAAACAACTTAAACTTCAAAATTAAGCATTAAAAAATGAAATAAAATTACCAATTGAGGTTTATGTCCCTAATGCAAGGTTGGTTTTCACCTTAAAAAACGTTGTAGTATTTCATACCAATAGAATAAAAAACAAACTTTATACGATGGTCACAATCAGGGCAAAAAAAACTATCTGAAGAATTCTTATAGATTTTCATAATAAAATACTAAATAAAGTTGGACTAGAAGAGAACTGACCCAACCTGATATAAAACACATATTGTAAATCTTAATCAACAGTGGAAGATCAGATGCTTCCCATAAGACCAGAAACAACACCAAAGCCCATAGCATCAGTGAGTGTGCAAATTCCTGGAGAGCAGTAGTGTGGTTCAGACCAGTTCTGCTGCAGGCAGAACCCAACCCAGGATCCACTGGGGAAAAAAACGATCCAGCCAAAGGCCACCCATGAAAGAGCTGTAAAGGCACAAAAGTTTCAGTCAGGGGCCCACCTCATAGCATCTGTGAGTGTGCACAGATCCTAGGTAGCAGTGGTATGGTCCAGTCCATTGTGGCTGCTGGCAGAACACAGCCAGGGATCCACCCCAAGCCCAGAGGCCTGGGAAAACCTGCCCAGCCAAGGCCTGCTCAGGAAAGAGCTGCACAGGTGCATAGGCTTCAGTTAGAGGCCCAAGCCACAGCATCAGTGGTTTGAACCCAGAAACTGGTGTATTGGTGAGCAGCAGAAAATAGGCCTCTTGCTGGCTTTCAGAGAATTGAAAGCAACTGGGTGAGCAAAAGGTTGTCTCAAAAAAGGCACAGCAGGCTGCATCTGCTAAAATGAGAAGATACATAAATAAGACTCAAAACCTCACTTCCAGATCACCTAAGGCAATCCCAAAAGGCAATGAGATGGAACAATCTGATACTGAACCACCTGGACTACCTGAACTGGCAATGAAAGAGGACCTGTACAAAATGAAATAAAAATAATTTCTCAGATAAGAAAAGAGATTGTGCCCATATTACACGATATGATTAATAAATCTAGAGTAGACAGATTAAAAAAATAGAGAGCTGAGAAACATGATGTAATCCCAACATAGGAAACAAATGGAAACCATAAAACAGATACAAACAGCTTTGCAGGAGATTAAAAACTCCATTGCAAGTTCACACAGCAGAACAGGCTAATAGAAGGATAGAATTTCAGATATAAAAGATAGGATTGCAATTAGTGACCAGGAAAAGAAAAAGTTCTTACAAATAGTAAGGGACCAACAGCTGCTAGATGATGAAAAGAAGAGGAATATAAGCCTGATCAGAGTCAATGAAGAAACAGGAGACAGTGCAGATTACATTACAAAACTGTTCATAGAAGTTATGACAGGAAACTTCCCAAGTAGGGAAAAATAACTTGAAACGGAGATAAGTGAGGCATATAGGACTCTAACTAGCTGTGATCCAAAAATTCTACACCTAGTCATACAATAATTAAGATTCAAGACACCAAACAGAAGAACAAAGTTCTATAAGCAGTCAGAGCAAAGAAACAAATCACATACATAGGAAGCCTATCAGGATCACAGCAGACTTCTCAACACAAAACCACAAGGCAGGAAGAGATTGGAGTGGTGTATATATTTTCCTTTTTTTTTTTTTTTTTTAAAAAAAAATGCACTTGCGAAGCAGGCCACCAAACTGCTGAGCAAAATCCCCAGCTGGAGTGGTGTATTTCAACCTCTAAAGGAAAACAGCCTCCAACCCAGATTGATATATAAATCAAATCTGCAAAACTATCCTTCGAAGCTGAAGGAGAAAGAAGATACTTTCATGACAAAGAGCACCTGAGGAACTTCATGAATACCAAACCAGCACTCCAAAAACTCTTAAACAATATCTTAGGAGAAAAAAATAGGGGCTACAACCCCAGGAAGCCCAACAGAATAAATCCATCAGACATGACAAGAAAGTAAATGCAAAGGGGGAGAACCCAACAAAAAGAAAAAGTCATAACAAGGATAAGTTAATATATATCAGTCATAACCTTCAATGTTAATGGTCTCAATTTACCAATCAAAGGAAACAGATTGGCACAATGGGTCAAGAAGCAAGATCTAAAAATATGTTACATACAAAAAAACACACTTTCTTTTTCTTTTTTCAGATGAGTTTATTGGTACTTTTTAAGTACACAGTACAATTAAACTCATCATTGGGATCTTGTACTTTACATGGCAGATCTCAGTTCTCATTTTTCCCCATACCTGTGCCCCCTCTTCACCCCCTCCTCCCTTCCCTATTTACAAAGACTTTCTTTTGATTTTTTCCTTTTCTGATATTTTTTCTTTTCCCTTATTTAAAAAAGAAATTCATAGATGAAAGTTGAAGAGTGGAAAACAACACTTTGTGTGAACAAAAGCAGGAGTAGCTATCTTCTTTGCACAACAAGTAGATTTCAATCCAACACTGATTAAGAGAGATAAAGAAGGACACAATATCCATATAAGAGTAACAATCCAAGAGGAAGAGATGACAATCATAAATATATATGCACCAAATACTTGTACGCCCAAACTAGTGCACTTCCTGGGGTTGTGACCCTTATTTTCTTCTCCTATAAAACAAATTAAAACAAACATGACAATCAAATGATCACTAATACAATAGTAGTGGGGGAACTTAATATCCCACAGTCACAAAAGATAGGTCAACAAGACAGAAAATAAAAAATGCAATACTAGAACTCTATCAAACTAGAGATGCTTTAGAGGGTGTTCCACCCCACACAATCAGAATTGCTTTTTACCCTTTAACTTTCAGTCTGTGAGTTTCTTTTCTAAAGACCTATTTCAAAAATGGGCATCTGAAATGAACAGACATTTCTCAGACAAAGAATTAAGAGCAACAAATAAATATATGAAAAATATTCCACATCAGTGGTCATTCGAGAGATGCAGATGAAAACAACACTGAGATTCCAACTCACCCCACAAAGAATGGCTGCTATTAAGAAATCAACCAATAACAAATTTCGGGATTGTGGGAGCAAAGAACCCTTCTCCATTATTGGTAGGAATGCAGACTGGTGCAGCCATTGTGGAAATCAGTATGGAGATACCTCAAAGAACTAAGACTAGAGGTTCCATTTGACCCAGTGATTCCTCTGCTGTGTATCTTTCCAAATGAGTTAAAAGAATCATACCACGGTGATCTAGGTGCATCCATGTTTATAGCAGCACTGTTTCTAATAGCTAAAACTTGGCAACAGCCAAATTGTCCATCAGTTGGAGAATGGATAAAAACGATGTAGTTTTTCTATAAAATGGAGTACTATTCAGCCATAAAGAATGAGAAACTGAGTCATTCGCAGGAAAATGGATGTATATAGAGGCCATACTCTTAAGTGAAATAAATAAGATACACAGGTGTAAATACCAAATAATTTCTCTGGTGGGAAAAACTAAAAGTGTATATAAGACCAAATTGTATAATTGACAATGTCAAATAGGAAGAAAAGAGCTAATGGTGTAGGGGAAGTGAGAAGGGTAGGGGAAAGGAAATAAGGGAAAAGAAAATATATGAGAAAAGAAAAAATACAGAAACAAAGTCTGTAAATAGAGAAAGGGTTAGGGAGTGAAGGGAGGGAAGTGATATGGGGAAAAATGAGAACCAAGATACATCACACATAGTTACAGTTTCAGAATGACTAATGTAACTGTACTGTATACTTTAAAAGTACATATAAACTCAATAAAAATAAATAAAAATATCCTCACTAATTTCCCTGCCTGTTCTACTTCATCATTTACTCTCAGAATATACTGGATGCCTATAATTATCATGCACATTTAAAGACAAGCTGTTATTGAAAATGGACATTATCACGAAGGTTTTGAAGTATACTAATCTCACATTAGATAACTAGATTTAAAAAAACTCTGAATAAAACTTATACTTCAGATAATTGGATCAGGGTTTACCTCAGTAGTGCCACCACTAGCCTTGCAAGCATAATGTCCTGAGTTGAAAATTTTTTTCAAATTATTTATGTAAAGCTATGTTTTGTTAATTATTAATTATTAAATTTATTATGTGGCTTTGATGCACTCTTTTCTGAAAATCTACCTCCTACAATTACTAAAGCAGTACACACTGGCTAATGATAGTAAACACATATATTTGAACCAAAAACACTGAGTTTTCTTTCTATTGTTGTTAGCTGTTTTTTTGTTTGTTTGTTTGTTTGTTTGTTTCGGTACTGGGGATTGAACTCAGGTCCTTGAGCTTGCAAGGCAGGCCACCGAACCAGTGAGCTAAATCCCTGGCCCTCTTTTAATTGTTGTATCTATTGGATATTACTACACATAGTCCTACAAAATAACAGATTTCACTAAGAAAATATTTTCCTACCAAGCTGTCTCTTCAAAGCCTCTTTAATCTCCTTGTTCCTCAGACTGTAGATGAGTGGATTCAGCATGGGGATGACCACCATGTAGAACACAGACACCACCTTATTTTGGTCAGTGGAGTAGCTGAATTTGGGCATCACATGAATGAAGGTAATGGTCCCATAGAACAGAGTGACTGCAGTGAGGTGGGAGGTGCAGGTGGAGAAGGCTTTGTGGCGCCCCTCAGTGGAGCGCATCTTCAGGATGGTGATCAGAATGTAGATGTAGGAAACAGCTATGACGAACACTGTGACTACGATGATGGAGCCAGCTGATAATGAGGGAACAACTGCAGAGAAGCCAACATCAGAGCAGGAGAGCTCAAGAAAAGGATCAAAATCACAGAAAAAGTGATTTACTGCATTTGGTCCACAGAAGAGTAAAGAATAGAAGGAAAGAGTAAAGGAGGAAGCATTAATAAAACCATCTGTGTAAGTCACTACCAGTAACCAGGCACAGACTTCTGCGGACAGTTTGGTCAAGTAAAGCAGTGGGTTGCAGATGGCCACAAAGGGATCATAAGCCATGGCAGCCAGAAGGAAGCACTCAGCTGTCCCAAAGAACACAGCTGAGCCGAGCTGGATGCCACATCCAATGTAGGAGATAGTGTTTATCTCCACCAGGAAGTTCACAAGCATATTGGGTGTGACGGAAAATGAAAAGCCTATGTCAGCAAAGGCCAGATTGCTAAGAAAAAGTTACATGGGATGGTGGAGCTGAGAAGTGAGTCTGATAAGAATGATTGTGCTGAGATTACCAGATAAGGTCACCATGTCGATGCACAAGATGATTATGAAGAGGATGACACGAAGTACAGGATCATCTGTCAAGCCCAATAAAATGAACTCTATCACCTCAGTGTGGTTCCTGTCTATCAGTGAATCCTTGAGAAAATATAGATGCTGCCAAAAATACTTGTGATGCTAACATTTCATGAAAAAGATTATAAATATGATGTCTTCATTTTCATAAATGCATACATGCAGTTTATTATTAAGAAGTGTATCATTCATGTTAAATCAAGACCAAGAGTTCTATTTAATGTTTAAGTGTCCCAAAGTCTGCACATCTGTGCATAATGAGCACTTTTATATTTAATATTTTTGGTTTAGTAGAACCATCATGTATAACATTTTTTCACATCAAATTCAAATTCAGGGTGTTTTTACAGTAGCCTACATGACTGGTTCTTTTTTTTTTTTTTTGAGACAAGGTCTTGTTAAGTTGCTAAATACTGAAGTTGTGATTCTTCAGTCTCTGCCTCCCTTAGTGTTGGGATTACAAGTGTGCATGACCACTCCCAGCTCATAATATATATATTTATATAATGTTTCCCAAAGTGCTTTTAATGCCAAAGGTTTTTAAATGTGAGACATGAGCATAACAAAAAAGAACTGTAACAGCAGAATGTAATAAAAAATATAGCCATAGTATTGTATGATTGAGAATTGAAGTCACTTGTACAATAGCTAATATTTATCAAGTAGTTACTAAATTGTGATCACAGAATTAAACATTCTATAGTATAGTGTCATTTTATTTTTTACTAAATAAGCTCTTTTTTAGTCCTAGTTTGTTGATGTGGGAACAGTTTGAAAATGGTAAGAAATATTGCATAGGAAGTACTGCATATGTATCTAGTGAGGTTTAATTGAATTTGCTTTTTAGTTACTAGTCTCTAAATTAAATTAAATAAAGATTAGAGTACAGTCAGATACACCCATGAATGGGGAGATAACAAATAATAACTTTCAGTTTTTGGACAAGTGCCTATAAAAGCCAGTGGCTCCTTAATTACATGGTTTACAATGTCTCAGTTAAAAACCACTCTTTTAAAAAGGAGAACTCCAAGTTTCCTGTTAGAACAAGGAAAAACCACAAATGAATTTAAAAGTAAGGTTAGGAGTAAAGTTATTTGTATAAATACCAAATAATTTCTCTACTGTGAAAAACTGTAATGGAACATAAGATCCAAGGGGTATACTTGACAATGTGAAATAGGAAGAAAAGGCCTAAAAGTTTAGGGGAAATGGGAAGGGTAGGGGAAAGGAAAGAAGGGAAAAGATATAAAAACATGAGAAAATGAAAAGACGGAAATAAAGTATTTGTAAATAGGGAAGGAAGATGGGGGAGAAGGCAGGGATAAGAGGAAAAATTGAGAACCAAGGCCTGTCATATAAATATACAAGATCCTAATGATGAATCTAACTGTACTGTATACCTAAAATGTACCAATAAATTCAATGAGAAAAATGTTATGTGTTTTAAGTGTATTCCATAGTTTAGTGTCCTCAATTAAAATATTGCTTTACTAAATAGCTTAAAATATCAATTCAAATATTATATGAATATTCCTAGCAAAATTAAAGTGTGCCTATTCAAACACATCAAATCATTTATTTTATTCTTTCTTTCTTTTTCTTTTTTGTACTGGGGATCAAACTCGGGCCCTTGTGCTTATGAGGCAGGAAGTAGAACCACTGAATCACATCCCTGCCCCTCAAATCACTTCTTAAAGTAACAGTGCTTTCTTATAGAATAAGATAATATTGATTTCAGCATATCACACAGTTGCATAAAGCTTCTGGCTGACAAATTAATAAATTTACAAAGATTAACTCAGATCAGGAAAAGGTTCACTTTTATCTCCCAAGACTTTTCATTTTATATATATTCTTTTATCCAAAGTGTCTAGTGCCTCTGATGCTAGAGAATTCAGACCTATAACCTCAACTAGTCTTTCTATGTGATATATGCTTACAGCAAACCCTCAAAGGTAGTGAATGTATTGGTGTTTTTCCTATATGATAAGTTTAGACCTCTTCTCATGTGGGCTTGTGGTGTACTGAGTGGAAAAATGTGGAATATGAGGAAATGGGATTTATGTCTGTTTAGGCACAGTAACTTAGTTGTACAAACTTACATTAATTTAGCTAAAGTTATTACCTGCTGACTGCTTGATTATATCTGCCTGATTTCTAAACTGCAGTTTGTGACTATAGATACAACTTCAAGAAATGAAGTCTTTTCAAATGGTGAAGGGAAATGAATAACCACATTCATTCATGAAAGCCAAAATCTTACCTCTTAAAATAAGAATTCATTCATCTCACTACCAGAAATGTACTTCTCATTATTATACAGCAGCTATGTTATCTTTTTCATTGTTTGCCTTTGGGCATATATCTCTGAAGATTCTAGAGTTTCAAATGTGGATTCAAATACACTAGGGACCATTATCATATACTTGAGTGAACCCTGAATGGTGCACTTCCTACACATTCCACTCATCTTGAAATTTTCTGTCAATACTCAAGTGACCTTTTGAAAGTTTTTAAGTAAAATTGATTCACTTTTATTTTATAAATTATCGAACATATAATATCATGAATTATCTCATGGACAATATTAGTTTTAAGTTTTTTGATATTTCAGGTTAAAGAACACTATACTGTAATATGAAATTGTAGCATTAATTTTATTCATTCAGTATCTGTACATATAATTATATATTATGTGATAGATTTAAAATGATAAATATAGAATAGGCTAGTAATAAGTACCTTGAAAATATAGAGGGGGTGATATGTAAAGTTCAATTTTCGATAACACTTTATAGTTTGGATTTCTTACACAAAAAAACCATGTGACATTTATGCTTGCATGTCTGATTTATTTCACTTCAAATAATATCTTGACATGCATCTATTTATCTACAAATGCCTCAAGTTTATGCTTCTTTATTGAACTCTATTCTGTATAAATGCCATTTAGTTTATCCATTAATCTGATACTGGACATAGGCTATTTTCAAGCAAAATAGTAGATAGTTTGTAGGACGGTGGGGAAATCCTTTATAAATGGAAGGAGAATAAGAGGTAAAAGAAGGAAGGAAGAAGAAAAGGATTTAAAAACAGGGAGATAATCAAAGAAAACAAGGAAAAATGCTTTTCCAAATGGATGGGGGATCCAGAGTAGTGGGGAACTAGGGAAAGAGAGGAGGAGAAGGGGACCAAAAATAAAAAAGAATTAAGATGTGTTATGCACATTTATAATCTATCCATAGTAAATGAAATCACTACATATTGCAAACATGTACTAATGAAAGGGGAGACAACTAAAATTTTAAAAACATTTAAATAACACAATAATTTTAGATATACCAACAATTTTTATAGCCAAAAGTAAAAATGTTTTACAAGTTGTACAGTAGAGAGAGTAAAATGAACATAGATGACTTCAGTGCACTGCTTCCTCTCTTGTAGTACATGCCTCAAAGGGATGGCTGCTTGTTAGTGGCTCTTGCGAATCAGTGAAGGACGGTGGAAATGTCAACCTTTAACCTGAAGACTCAGTATAATTCTCTTGCTAACCCTAATTTTACAGAGCCCCACTTCACAATTCTGGTGCCCTTGATGGAAGTGGTTGACCACTGAGAATACTAACCTACTTTTGTTTGAGCTTACTCTGCCATGCACTGTACTTAATGCTTTGCACACATTGTCTTGTTAATCCTCACAATGATCCCATTATCCTATTTTACAGATGAGAGAGCTGAGGCTTAGTTTAATGTATTTGCCCAAGTATGCTTGACTGGTAAAAATCAAATCCAAGTTCAAAATTCAGGTCAGATCCAATGTTAGAATGTATAATAATGAAGTGTTAAGTGTCATGTGTGGCCACTGGTTCCCAGCTAACCCCTAGTGCATCGATTTCTCTCCTCACACTTGACACTCTGTCCATTTGCTGGGCGTGCAGTCAGATGGTGAGCACCAGGCTGGCACTCGGGGAGCTAATTTCCTTTCCCTGTTCACAGTGACCAACTCTGCTGACTTTACCTCCCAAATCCTTACAGAATGTATCTACTCCTCTCTATCTCTCCAAAGGCTAAATTAATTGATTTTTCTATACTCATGATACCCTTTTCACATGATCACTAAAATAAGTTAGAAAATAGAATCAAACATTATATCTCCATTTAATTTAAACATAAGTGATACAAGGAGAAAACTAGTAATTTTTATACATGTCAAACGATCTGCATAGAATTTATTTGTTGAATCTATTATATTTCCAATAAAATAAATCAAATAAATTGTAAATACATCAAATAAATTAAACACAAATAAAATAACATTTAATTTAACATTCTATAATAAAGATAGAATAAAAATCAATTTCTCAATGCCAGCAAACAATACTCTTGTGATATTGTTGCTGAAGGAATGGAAGACTGAGAATGGAAGTAAAATAATATAGGGTTTATTTTGTCAACAAAAAGCTTATTGCACTAAGAGCAGTGCCAGTAATTGACTCTGTTCTGGGTTGCAGCTTGTTTTTGTATAGGTTTTACAGCTGTGATGTCATTCAAGTGGTTACACTTCATTTCCCCAGTTCACATTAACCATGTACAAATTACAGTAACAAGACAGTTAACCTTAATCCAAACATATCTATTCCCTGGAGTTAGGGAGTTTACCTAAAGATCTGTCTAGCTATCTATTGTAGTGCATCAGAAGCGGGTGTTCAAGGTCACGGATGAGGCCAGATGTCCCATTTCATGGTTAATGGCTCTGGTGTCTGTTAATTTTGAAATAAACAAAGCAGATTGTTAGAGACAGCAGAAGTCATTTTACATTTTCCTAACATTTTGTAGGTTTTTAGATTGTTTACAAAAGTTCTCTCTATCATTGGAGTTTGAAATTTCTGTAACAGTAAACAGCTACAATTAAAGTGGAATCATACAGGTGAATTTATTACAAATCCGATTTTCAACTTTATTGTAACAAAACAGAGTAAATATTAATCTCTTGAAAATGATACTTTTCTAAAATAATCATACTATATATTTCCAATATTAAATTCATATCATATATAATGAGATATAATTGATATTAGCTCTTTTCAATGTCATCTCAACCACATTCAAACAATGAGAAAATATTTAGACACGTTACATTTTAGGAAATTGAAAATCTTTTAAGACCAGAACAGCTGCAGGCAGATCCCAACCAGGGATCCACTGGGGCAAACACACCCAGTCAAGGCCCACCCAGGAAAGAGCTGCACAGGGGCACAAGCTTCAGTCAGACACCAGCCTCAGCATCTCTGAGTGTGTGTAGATCCCAGGGAACAGTGCGGTGGTCCAGACCAGTGCAAATGGAGGCAGATCCAGGCCAGGGATCTGCCCCAACCACAGAGGCTCAGGCAAATCAGCCCAGCCAAGACCCACTCAGGAAATAGCTGCACAGGTACACAACTTTCAGTCAGAGGCCCACCTTATAGCATCAGTGGTTTGAACCCAGGAAGTGGTTTACTGGTGAGCAGCAGAGAAAAGGCCTCTTGATGGCTTGCTGAAAATTGAAGACCACTGGGTAAGCAAAAGGTTGTTTCAATAAAGGCACAGCAGGTTGCATCTGTTGAAATGAGAAGACATGGAAACAAATCCCAAATCCACACTTCCAGATCACCTAAGGCAAGCCCAAAGGGTAACAAGATGGAAAGATCTCATGCTCAACAACCTGGACTCCCTGAACTGGAAAAAAAGAGGATCTGGAAAAAAATGAAGTCAGAAATAATCAGTCAGATAGCAGCAAAGATTGTGACCATAGAACAAGACATGATTAATAAATCTACAGTGGACACCAATAAAAAAATAGAGGAGCTGAGGATCAAGATGGAATCCCAACATAGGAAACAAATGGAATCCATGAAACAGATCCAAACAGATTTCCAGGAATTTAAAAACTCCATTGAAAGGTTCCATAGCAGAATAAATCAACAAAAACATAGAATTTCAGATATAGAAGATAGGATTGCAATTAGTGACTAGGCAAAGAAAAAATTTTTACAAATGCTAAGGGACCATGAGAAATCAATCCAACAGCTGCTAGATGATGCGAAGAAGAATAACATAACACTGATCAGAGTCAATGAAGAAACAGGCGTCAGTGCAGATGTCATTAAAAAAAAAAACTGTTCACAGAAGTAGTGGCAGAAAACTTCCCAAGTAGCGGAAAACAACTTCTCTCACAGATAAGTGATAGGACTTTAAATAACTGTGATAGAAAAAATCAACACCTAGGCATATAAAAGCTAAGATTCCAGGAACCCAACAGAGGAACAAAATTCTACAAGTGGTCAGAGTAAAATAACAAATCACATACAAAGGAAAGCCTATCAGAATCTCAAGGCAGGAACAAGTTGGAATGTTGTATTTCAACACCTAAAGGAAAACAGCTTCCAACCCAGATAGATGTACCCTGCAAAATTATCTTGCAAAACTGATGGGGAAATAATGTACTTTCATGACAAGGAGCACCTGAGGAACTTCATGAATACCAAACTCCAGCAATCCAAATGATTTTAAACAATATCCTAGGAAATGAAATCAAGGATAACAACCCCAGGAAGATCAGAACAGTGAATCCATCAGGCACTACAATAAATTAAACTCAAAGGGGGAGAACCCAACAAAAAAGTCATGACAAAGATAACTCAATACAAATCAGATACAACCTTCAATGTTAATGGTCTCAATTCTCCAATCAAAGAAGTAGCTTGGTAGAATGGGTCAAGAAACAAAACACAAAAATATGTTGCATAAAAGAAACACACGTTTTTCTTATTTACTCATTTTATTGGTACTTTTAAAGCATACAGTACAATTACATTCATCATTGGGATCCTGTACTTTACATGACAAACCTTGGCTTTCATTTTTTCCCCATACCCATGCCCTCCCTTTACCCCTTTATTACTGCTATATTTACAAAGACTTTGTTTCCATTTATTCCTTTCCTCGTTTATTTTCCTTTTCCTTATTTCAGACAGAAACTCATAGACTGGCAGTTAAAGGGTGGAAATCACCACTTTGTGTGACAGGAACCTGAACAAAAGAAAGAGTAAGCTATCTTCTTTGGTTGTTTTCCAAAATAGATCACATGCTTACTCATAGAACATGTATAAGTAAGTGCAAAGAAATTGAAGTAATACTGTGTATATTATCAGACCATAGTGCAATGAAATTGGAGATCAATACCAAAAGAAACTGCAAGAATTTTACAAACACATGGAAATTGAACAACTCACTCCTGAATAGCCAATGTGTCACAGAGGATATTAAAGCAGAAATCAGACAGCTCCTACAATTAAATGACAATTACAATAAAATGTATCCAATCCATGGGACACAGTTAAAGTAGTCTCATGAGGGAAATTCATAGTACTGAACATGCACATTAGGAAAACAGGATAAGTACAATTAAACAACCTGATGATGAACCTCACGCTTCTAGAAAAAGAAGATCAGGACAAATCCAAATCTCATACAAGGGAGGAAATTATAAAGGTCAGATAAAAAAAATCAGTGTGATGGAGACTAAAAGAATGATACAAAAAATCAGTAAAGTTGAATTGGTTCTTCAAAAGAATACACAAAATTGACAAACGCTTAGTCGACCTTATCAAAAAAGGAAACAAAAGGCACAAATTCATGCAAGTAAGGAATGAAAAGGGTGAAATTACAACAGACCTAGCAGAAATCCAGAGGATTAGTAATACCTACTTTGAGAACCTTTATGCCAATAAGATGGAAAATACAGAAGAAACGGTTAAATTCCTAGATTTGTATGAATTACCAAAGTTGAATGAAGATGACCTAAAAATTCTTAATGACCCAATATCAATCAAGAAATAGAAAATGTAATTAAAAACCTGCCAATTAAAAAAAGCCCTGGCCCTGATGGCTTCACTGCTGAATTCTACAAGACATTTAAAAACTACTGCCACTACTTTTTAACTCTTCAATGAAATTGAAATTGAAAGGAAGCAATACTCCCAAATTTATTTCTGGAAGGAAGCATCACATTGATCCCCAAAACAGAGAAAGACCCTACTGAAAAAGCGAAGTATAGGCCAATCTCACTAATGAATATACATGCAAAAATGCTTAATATGATTCTGGCAAATAGGATGCAGAAGAAGATCATACACCCTGACCAAGTGGAGTTCACCCCAGGGATGCAGGGATGGTTCAACATACACAAATCAATAAATGTATTACTCCATATTAATAGAGCCAAGGATAAAAACCATATGGTCATCTCAATAGATGCACAAAAAGCATTTGACAAAATACAACTCATATTCATGATAAAAAACCTTATAAAAATTGGAATAGACAGTTTCTTTCTCAATCTGCTAAAAGTCATCTATGAAAAACCAACAGCCAATATCAGACTAAATCATCAAAACCCGAAACACTTCAGGCCAACATCAGAGACATGATGAGGATGTCCACTATCACCACTCCTCTTCAGTATAGTTTTGGAAACATTAGCCAGAACAATGAGAAAAGGGAAAGAAATAAAAGAATAAAGATAGGAAAAGAGGAAGTCAAATTGTCATTATTTGCAGATGACTTGATACTCTATTAAGATGACTCAAGAACTCCACCAAAAGTCTTCTAGACTTAATATTCCAATGCAGTAAAGTAGCTGGATACAGGATTAACAGATAAAAATCAGTAACCTCTTTATACACGGGATGCAGAATCACTGAGAGAGAAATGTGGCAGTCAACTCATATCACAATAGCATCCAAAAAATGAAATATCTAGGAATCTAAAAACAGAAATCAATGACCTCTACATGGAGAATGACAACACTCTGAAAAAGAAACTGAAGTGGATATAAGAAAGTGAAAAGAAATCCCTTATTTCTGGGTAGGAAGAATCAACATAGTGAAAATGACCATACTTCCAAAAGTAATATGTAGACTCAACGCAATCCCTATTGAAAGACCAACAGTGTATTTCATAGAACTAGAGAAAACAATCCCAAAATTCATTTGGAAGAAGAAGAGATATAGAATAGCAAAAGTGCTTCTAGGCAACAGAAACATGGCTGTGGGTATCACAATCCCCAATTTGAAACTATGCTACAAGACCACTGTGATACAAACAGCATGGCACTGACAAAGAAGCAGATGTGAGGATCTATGGAAAAAACCATAAGATGCAGAAACAAGTCCAGTCACACTCAGCCACATCATCTTTGATAAAGGAGTCAAACATCCTCACTGGAGGGAAGATAGCTTCTTTAATAAATGGTGTCAGAAAAATTGGATTTCCACTTGTCAAGGATTAAAACTAGACCTGTGTCTTTCACCTTGAAATAAACTATAATCTAGGTGGATTAAAGATCCAAATGTTAAAAGAGGAAAACAAAACTTGCTGGAAGATGTTAGGTAGGAAAAGACTTTATGAACAAATCCTCAGTAGCACAGGAACTAGCACAAAGAATCAACAAGTGGGATCTTGTCTTTTACAAAGCTTTTTACAAAGCTTCTGCACTGCCCCCAAAAACAGAAGCAGAGCTAAGAGACAACCCACAATGTGGCAAAAAAATTTACCAGCTGTTCCTCAGAAGAGGAGGTCTACTCTCTAGAATATTTAAAGAACTCAAAAAAATTAGACCTCCCCTAATATAAAGACCCAATTCAAAAAATGGGCATCTGAAGTGAACAGACATTTCTCAGATGAAGAAGTAGAAATAGGAAATTAACTTATGAAAAATGTTCAACATCAGTGGTCATTGGAGAAATGAAAACAAAATTCAGATTCATTCTCACCCCATTAAAAATGGCTGCTATCAAGAAATCAGCCAATAACAAATCTTGGTGGGGTTGTGGGGAGATAGGAACCTTTCTTCATTGTTGGTGGGAATGCAGACTTGTACAACCACTGTGAAAATCAATATCTAAATACGTTAAACAACTAATATTGGAAGTCTCATTTGACCCAGCTATTCCTCTGCTGGGTATCTTCCCAAAAGAATTAAAAGAATCATACCATAGAAATATAAGCTCACAGGTACAGTTTGTAATAGTTAAAATTTGGAAACAGCTCAATTGCTCCTCAACTGGATACTGGGTAAGGAAGATGGGGTTTTTAAAAAAAGGGAGTACTTCTCAGGCACAAAGAATGAGAAACTAGACAGATTTACGCTAAGTGGAGGCACACTGAGACCATACACTCAAATGACACTAATAAGACACATATGTGTAAATACCAAATAGTTTCTCTGTTGTGAAAAAGTAAAAGTGTAAATAAGAATCAAAATGTATAAATGTATAGTGGATATTATGTAATAGGAAGACAAGTCTAAAAGAGTAGAGGAAGCATGAGGGGTAACAGAAAGGGAAAAAGGGAAAATAATAATATGTGAAAAGGAAAAACATGGAAAGAATATCTTTGTAAAAAGGGGAGGATGCAGGGGCTGAAGGGAGGGTTGGGGAATGGGGAAAAATAAGAACCAAGATGTGTCATATAAAAGTACAATATTCCAATGATGAATGTGACTGTATTGTATACCTAAAATGTACCAATAAATTTAATAAAGATTTTTAAAAGGTATTGAGATGTCTTAGTTTCATGTATGCTTTTCAGCAATGAACTTGGAGTGTGGTTAACAGTTAGTCTTCACTTCTGTAACAAGATCCAACTACTTCTGTTAATTTGGGAGCAGAGGGTGCATTGTAATTGGCCCACAATTTAGCTTTCTGAAAATGAGCCACAGTATTGTGATGACACAATGAAAATCAGATATTGGCATACAATACAACCCAATTAATGGCAACAACTATGCCACCTTGGCAAAGTAACAAAATCAGCAACAATAATAGAGTCCAAGTCAAATTGGACATGGTCGTACTACTAGAAGTAGTAAAAGCTACCATCTACTACCTTTAATCGTAGACTAAAGATTTATAGTTATAATGTACGCATACATACAAACCAACTATTTACCTATAGGAAATATATACTAAATACAATAACTATGCCATAGTTAACAATAAAAAAGAATGCCACAATGATAGCATGATGTTAACTAAGTATCTAAAGATTGAGCAAGTTTAATAGTTATACTAGTAAAGATGGAGAAGTTGGGGAATAGAAAAATAAAAGAAGTAAAATTTGAAAAGTAAAGAAAATGAAGATGAGTAGGAAAAATATTGCCAAAATGGCCATAATTCTAAACTATTACCTAGATTTAATGCAAACTCAATGAAAATACCAAAAGAATCCCTCACAGAATTAGAGAAAGCAACTCTCAAATTTAAATGACACCAGAAGAGATTCAGAATAGTACAAGCAATCCTGGGCAATAACAACAAAGCTGGAGGTATCACAGTCTGACATTCCAGGTTATAATACAAAGCTACAGTGATAAAATCAGCATGGCGCTGACACAAAAACATACAGGAGGTCAGTGGAACAGAATAGAGCATGCAGAAACCTCAGTTGCATTCAGCTATGTGATCTTTGACAAAAGACCCCAAAACTTACTTAAGGAAAGATAGCCCCATTATCAAATGATGCTTGGAAAACTAGCTAAACACAGGCAGAAGATTGAATCTAGGCTCACCATGTACTAAACTAAAATAGAAAATATCAAAGATCTAACTGTTAAAACAGCAACACTTAATCTCCTGGAAGATAAAATAAATATAACTCACAGAACATCAATTGCACAAGAATTAATATCCAGAGTCAACCAATTGGATCATATTAAATTAAAAATCTCCTGCACAGCAAAGAAAACAATCAACAGAGTGAACAGACAACCTACAGAATGGGTACCAATTTTTGCCAGCTATTCCTTGAACAGAGGACCGATATGGTCATTTCTGTTTTGTTTTGTTTTGTTTTTGGTACTGGGGATTGAACTTGGGTCCTTGCGCTTGCAAGGCAGGCCACCGAACCGCTGAGCTAAATCTCCAGCCCCAGTGTGGTCATTTTTAATAATTTGTTTTTTCCAATCAAAAGCAAGAGATAGCTTTCCATTTTCTGATGTCATTTTCAATCTCCTTTTTCAGAGTACTGTAGTTTTTGATGTAAAGATATTTACTTCCTTTGTTAGATTGATTCTTAAGTATTTCATTTTTCTCATGCTATTGTGAAGTCATCATTTCTCTAAGTTTCTCTATTTATTTTTGTTTGTTTTTTGAGACAAGGTCTCACTACATAGATGAGACTGACCTGGAACTCACTATGTATCACAGGCTGACCTCAAATTTGCAACAATCTTCCTGCCTCAGCCTCTAAGTGCTGGAATTATAGGCATGCACCACCATGCCTGGTAATTTCTCTGATTTTTATTCATGTGTATTCTAGATTCACTGAGCAAGTCCTTCAATATAATCATCATCTTTTATTTTAGCTGAGATACTATTTCTGATTTTATTTTCTCTACAGCCTCATTCTTTTGTTTGTTTACTTCTGCTGCTATCCTTTCAGAAAGTTTAGGTGAGTAAATTTCTGACTTCCTCAACCTCATTGTCCCCTCGATTTGTCCTGGGTGGGCTGGAAGTCTGGGTTGCATTTTCCTTTTGTGCCTTGCCATTTTCTGTTTTTACATTTTAATTTGTTTAATGTGTGGATGCTTGTTTCTTATGGTAGGTAGCTTTATGACTAATATTGAGGCTTCCTTAGGAAGTGTCTACTCCTCAGAGATATCTTCTAGGTGTACCTGACTCATGAGCTTTGAGTCTGTCCCAAGATTCTACATCCAAATTTACTAGGGATGAGAAGTTGCTATCTATTTGGCCCAGCATTCCATTCTTTGGTATAATCATTACCATGATTATAACCCTAGACATACACATTATTGTCATACAAGGGAGAACAACTGATTACAACAGGTTTGGCATCCTGGCTAAAGTAGTACAATTAGCAATTACAGCAGCATCAAGCACATCCTAGAAAATGAGAAACAGTGGTAATTGTTAATTTGGTATTTTCAACTGTGGGAGCTAGATCTACAGTTTTGTGACAAAACCCTGCAGAAACCAGGAACTTGTATGTAGTGCTTCCCCTTGGTAGAGTGATTTTACCCTGTGAAGGGGAAATGCAAGAGGAATAGGGGACAAAACAGAGACATAACTGCAGAGAAATATAGTAGAAGTGTGGCTGAAAGACAAAGAATTATCACCCAAGGTTTGGGTCTGAGAAAAGACGACAGGAAGAGAAAGAATGGAGAATATCAAAGTGAACAAAAAAGACTAGAAATTATGTTCACTAACATGAAAATATCAAAAAATCAAGATAGTTAAGAAATGAAAGAAACCAATTGGCAAGATTAAACAACAAAACTAAAAAATCTAAACAACCAATAGTAAAAAAAAAAAAAAGTAGCCAGAAAAGGAAGCACGAAACAAAGAGAGAATGATTAAATAAACAATATAGCGGCCTGCGCGGGAGCCCCCGGCCTGCGCGACAACAGAACAGGAAGGCCCCAAAGACCCCAGAGGGGGTTTTTTTTC
>NW_022900928.1:21353444-21360726 GCF_012274545.1 Fukomys damarensis
ATAAGATTACTGACATTTAGAAATGGGAGGAAAGGAGCTAAAGGTGTAGGGAAGGTGTGATACGTAGGGGAAGAACAAAAAGGGAAAAGAAAAAAATGTGAGAGAATGAAAAGATGAAAATAAAGTGTTTGTAGATGGGGAGGGGAGGAGGGGGTGAAGGGAGGGCAGAGGTAAGGGGAAAAAAATGAGAATCAAGACTTGCCATGTAAAGGTACATGATCCCAACAATGAATGTAACTGTACTGTATCCCTAAATGTACCAATAAACTCAAAAAAAACAAAAACAAAAACAAAAACAAAAAACAAAAAACAATATAACCACCCCAGTGGCTACAGCTAAGACCTCCATTCTGTGCTGGGTAACCCTGCGAGTCTATAGTGGGATTACTGATAAGTTTTCGTCCTGACATAGCATTGGGTTTAGTTTTCTCTTACATATCTGAGAAATAAATAAATAATTAGAATTCAACTTGTTCTAATACATTTGGAATGTGGATATTCTCTCACATATATTTTATGATTCTGAAAATTGCTAGCTCTCATGGGTTTTATGTGGTGTGTACAAAGGGCCTCCCATAAAAAGCCAGTACCCAGGAAATCAACCAGAAGAAAGTTGGAGGAGAATATGAACCCAGGGAAAGATTCTTATGATTGCTTTTGCATGAAGCAATTCTTACATAGAAGACCTTTGTAGAAAATCTGTAACTGAAATCCTCAAGTCCTACAAGGCCTCTCAGGAATTCATTACGAATATTTAGTGATGAAAAGTTGTAGAACATAAACTCATGTTGCACCAAGTATATGAGCAGCCACCTATTCATTACCTTGTTTTTTCTGAATTTCTACTTTTGTACCATGAACTACTCCGAAACTTAGTGTCTTTAAAGAAGTACAATGTGTTCATAAATGTAAGGGTTAGAACTGGCAACAGATGCACTGAATGTCCTGCTCACTGTCATGTCCCACTTTTGATACTGCCTCTTTGCTGAGACTTCCAATGCAAAGTCAGCCTCCCTGTGTGTGTTAGTACTCCAGTTGTGTGAGTGGCCCTACATGCTTTTCCCCTTCTGTGTCCTTTCCTTCTTGCCATCCTTTCTTCTCAGTTAGTCAGCCTTGAACTCCTGCCAGGGCTTTAGAGGAAGAAAATCTATTTCAGGTCTTGGTAGGACAGTCACCTTCTGGAACATATGTGGAACTGAATTTACTACTATCATCATTTTAGGAGCCAAATTATGCCAGCCATTAAGAATTTATATTTGCTTTATCTCTTATCTCATGCACTCTTATCAATTCATTAAAATATACTACTTTACACAAGCACCTACACATTTTTCTATAAGTAATTCTGCCCACCTGTCAATAACTAAAGTTCATTATTTTACATGCATTATTCTTTGCAATTTAATGCTAATTTACATTAAGTAAAACACGGCATTCTTTGGTGCATGATCACTATACATCAGCAAATGCAGGAGCCCATGGAACTGGAGCATGTCTCCTTCACCAACTTCAGTCCTGGAACTTCCCACCCACCAGTCAACACTGGCTCCCATCATGCAGACATACTCATTGTTCCAGTTATTGTTCAACATTGCTTAGTTGTGCAGGTTCTAGAATTGCACATACGTAGAGTAATACAATGTGTCTTCTTTTGCAAGGGTTCTTTCAGTCAGCACAATGGTTTTCAAATGTATCTTGTTGTGTGTTAAAAGTTTGTGTCCCTTTATCAACCAATAGTATTCCACTGTGTGAATATGCTAGTTTGGTCATCCCGTTTCCAAGTGTTAACAATAAATCTCCTATTAAAGTGGAAATTAGGGTATTAGAAAGTAGAAAAACAGTGGGAAAAATCAGTGACACTAAAGGTGGTTCTTGGAATATGGACCAAAATTGAAGAGGCTTTAGCCAGGCTGGTCAACAAAAAAAAGAGAAAAGACTCAACTAGCTGAGACCAGAAACAAAATGGGTGACATTTCTAACATTCCACTGAAAGAAAAAAGATTTTTTAACAGACCTTATGATCAGTTGTATGCCAAAATGTTAGACAACTCAGAATACCTTTGTTAAAGCTTTGAATGTTTTAAGTTACCACAAGTAACTCATAAGAGATATAGACAATCTGGATGGGTTTTAATGAGAGACCATTGATCATAAAAATATCCATAAAAAGAATAGCCTCTAGTGGTTTCACTGCTAAATTATACAAAATATTCAAACAAGGTACAGTAAACATTCTTTGCAAAATCATCCAAAAAATAAGATAGAAGTGACAGTTCCCAACTGTCTTAGTAGGCCATTTCTATACTAAGAACCACACAAAAAACATCATAAGAAAAAAACTGCAAAGAAGTGTATCTTATGAAAATGAAAGTAAGAAAATCATCAACCAAATACCAGCAAAAATAATCCAGCAACATCCAGAAGGGATTATACTAATGACTGAATGGAGCTTATTCCAGGAAAGCAAGGTTGGTTTAACATATGAAGATCACTTAATACTATACACAACATAGATTTGTATTTAATAAGAATGTCATAATCAGAAAAAGCATTGGACAAAATGTCACAACCAATGGTTACAGAAACACTCAATAAATAACACAGAGCAGAGTATGGCTCAGTGATAAAGAATGATAAACTTGAGGTATTCATAGGTTTCAAGGATATAGCTTGAGAACATAATAGTAAGTGAAAGAAATCATACACACAAACTTAAATTCACATGCTTTCTCTTTAATGAGCAACAAACATTGTAAAAAGAGCAAAATAAAGAACAGATAATAGGAAATGAGGAGACAGATCTTTTGCAAATGGGAAGGGGACCAAATGATACAGGAGGGGTGAGGGAGAAGTGAAGAGGAAGAAAAAAAATATGCATTATGCAAATGTACAACTGCTCATGAGGAATGAAATAAATCATTATGCACTTCAACATCTACTAATAAAAATGGAAACTGAATGCCGGGTGTGCACACCTGTAATCCCAGCACTTGGGAGGCTGAGGCAGGAGGATGGCTGTGAGTTCGAGACCAGCCAGGGTTACATAGTGAATTCCAGATCAGTCTCAACTACATAGTGAGACCCTGTCTCAACCCCCGCCAAAAAAACATGGAAATAAAAAAAAAATCCTCAGCACTTTTTTATTTTGATTCCAGGGATCATACTTGGGCTGTGGCACTTATGAGGCAGGCAGCAGAACTATTGAGCTAAATCCCTGGCCCAGCCAGAGATTTATTCTCTTTGAAAAGAGAGAATAATTTCTCAAAACAACAGCTGAAAAACCTACATGTATCTACATGTAACTAAAGACTTCTTTAAAAATCTCTACAATTTGATACCACCCAAAAAAACCCAAAACAAGAAAACAACAACAACAACAAAACAAAACTCTACTATTTCACTAATCTAAGAAAAGAAAGGGAGAGTAATAACAAAATCCAAATGGTATAATTGACACTGTGAAATAGCAAGGAAAGGGCTAAATGTTTAGGGGAAGTGGGAAGTGGAGGGAAAAAGAAATAAGGGAAAAGGAAAAAAAACATGAGAAAATTTTAAAAATGGAAATAAAGTATTTGTAAATAAGGGAGGGTGGAGTGATGAAGGTAGGGAAAGGGTATGGGGAAAAGATGAGAACCAAGACCTGTCATGTAAAGGTGCAAGATCCCAGTGATGAATGTAACTGTACTGTATACCTAAGAAGTACCAATAAACACAATGAAAAAAAAATAAAAGAATAGACGAGTCACTCTGAGCTGGGTCCAGGGGTCGAGGGTGCTGGCATGGCTGTCCTCGTCCTTCTGATCCTTCTTGTGCAGTCCGGAAGCAGGGCTGAGATGAGCACGGCGGAACTAGAGCCGTCCTCAGTAACTGTGCCGATCAATGTTAGAATTCAGTCCTACAATTTGACCCCAATCCTGTATTGGGACTACCAGAGCATGCCCCAGAGTCCTGTTTTTACTGTAGAGGTAAAGTTCTATGGGCGGAAAATGTGGATAAATGCCTGCAACAATACATCTGATCATCATTATAATATTCTTAATGTGGGTGACCCAGATCTTCCTATATGGGCCAAAGTTAAAGCTAGAATTGGACAAAAAGAATCTGCCTATGTAGAGTCCAAAGACTTTGTCATTTGCGAAGAAAGAAAGATTGGACCACCTAAACTAACTGTTACACAAGAGGAGGACCATATCATCATTGCTGTAATTGACCCAGTAGTTCATTTAAATGGAGAAGGGCAGGAAGCCATGTATGATACTCATTAATCTACAAAGTGTACGTGAGAGAGAACACAAGTGAGACCACAGCACACGAACTTGGAAGAGATGACTACCTCTACACTCCATGCCAATTTAAAATTCCAGTGCCCTCACTGAATTCTGAGTACTGTGTTTCAGCAGAAGGATTCTTAGAGGATTCGAATATTATAACTGAAAGGTCAAAAGAAGTTTGTATTACCATTCACAGTAGCAGCATAAAAGCTTTCAGTGGTAAAAAGTGCCACTTCGGAGTCAAAACTCGAATCAAAGTATGCGTCATTCATCTCATCGTATCAGCCGATTACTGTGGAAAACGAGGCTGGTGTCTGTGGAGAGGAGGTGTCTGCAGGGACAGTGCTGGGCCCACGCAGTAAAGGAAAAGAGGGGTACAGCGGAGAGCTTTCCACAAAGATTGAGGCGCTGACGCCCAGTGTAAGCGGTTCCGACCTGAAGGAGAGCTTTCCACAAAGATTGAGGCGCTGACGCCCAGTGTAAGCGGTTCCGACCTGACGCTGACCGAATTCTGTGCATTCAAATAGTAACCAGTCGGAACCCTGTGGTGTAGCTGTAAGCTCCTATCACTCCCGAGATGGTTCCGATAGAGGCCTTGTGGGTTCAGACAGCTTCATAGTTGACTCAGAAATCCCCCCAAGCAATAAAGTGGATATAACGACAGAAGGACCAGAGCCCGTCCTGCGGAGGAGCGCCCCCACCTCCTCTGGTTATGATAAGCCGCACATGCTGGTGGGTGTGTTGGTGGGGGACGGTGGTAGCAAAGAGACTTTGGTTGGTTATAGATCTACAACAGATTCCAAAGAATTTTCCTGAGAAAGACTCAGACGCAGCATCTTGGCAGAGTCTGATTTTCGTGCTTTGATTTTGTGACGAGATCATGAGCTCTGAAATGGTGTCTAGTTGACATTAACCAAATGGAGTGATGTGGTCTGGACAGATGTGGAAAGAGCCTAGAGAGACTCTTTGAAAACAAACCTAAACCTGCTGTGGCGTATGCACCTTTCCATCTTGGGGGTCAGCAGTCATCACAAATACTCTCCAGTTGGCGCTGCTTCCTGTGTAACAGGGCACCTTGTTCTCTTCGCTCCAAGAAATGTAATGGGGATTTTTGCCTTTCTGTGCTTCAGTGTATTTGTTTCTATAAGTGGATGTGGATGTATGCTTTTATTTTTGTTTTGTTTCTAAACGTCTCTATTTAGAGACAGGGCCTTGCTGTATTTCCCAGGCTGGCCTTGAACTGCTGATCTTACTGCCTTGGTGTCCTCAGTGGCTGGGATTACAGACATGTACCACTGCATCTGCTGTATATATTTTTAGCACCTTGTTTTGGAAAAAACTGAAAGCTGTTCAAAACTGAATTTAAAAACCTAGGTGTACATGAATAGATAGATACAGTATATAAGTACAAACGTAGATATTTTATGGACCATTACACTTAGTTATTTTGAAATAAAGTAATTTAAAAACATTAAAAACATGAATAGATACAGTATATAAGTAGAAACATGTAGATATTTTATGGACCATTACACTTAGTTATTTTGAAATAAAGTAATTTAAAAACATTAAAAAAAAGAATAGACTTGAAAAATAGGCATTGATAATAATCAGACTAATACAATTCATTTATATAAAAATGAGTTTCTAATTGCTTTAAAACCTTGCCAACATTGGTATTATTAATCTTTAAATTTGGCCATTTAATGGGTGTGCAGCAGGATGTATATAAAGTTTTAACCTTCAATTTCCTAAAAACTAATGTGACTAAACATATTCTCATTGCTTCTATGTTGCTGACATGACTTTGAAAAGAACTAATAGCAGTCATATCTCATATATGATAAAAATTAAATGTTGGAAAGATATACAACCATTAATTTAAAAACATGTATTTTCAAGATGAGATTTATATTTATACTGATTTGTTACAATAAAGTTGAAAGGCTGATTTGTAATAAATTCTCCAGTATGATTCCACTTTAATTGTAGCTGTTTACTGTTACAGAAATTTCAAACCCCAAATCACAAGATTATTGTTTGCTTGGTTAGATAAATTAATTTTTATTCTATCATTATTATAGAATATTAAATTAAATGTTATTTTAATTCCATTTAATTTATTTGATATTATCAGGAAATATAATAAATTAAACAAATGAATTTATGCAGATCTTCTCACACATGGAGAAACTACTACTTTTTTCCTTGTATCAGTAATGCTTAAGTTAAATGGACAGATAATGTTTGATTCTTTTTTCTAACTTATTATAGCTCTCACGTGAAAAGGGTATCATGAGCACAAAAAAATCAATTAATTTAGCTGTTGGAGAGAAGGAGAGGAGTAGATACATTTTGTAGGGATTTGGGAGGTAAAGTCAGCAGAGCTGGTCACTGTGAACAAGGAGAAGAAATTAGCACCCCGAGTGCCAGCCTGGTACTCACCACCTGACTGCAGGCTCAGCTAGTTACAGGCAATTGGAAAGAGTGTTAAGTGTGAGGAGAGAAAACCATGAACAAGGGGTTAGCTGGGAACCAGTGGCCACATAAGACACTTATATCTAGGTGACAGTAAGATTCAGTATTATACATTCTAACATTGGATCTGATCTGAATTTTGAACTTGGATTTGATTTTACCAGTCCAGTATATTTGGGAAAATACATTAAACTAAGCCTCAGCTCTCTCATCTGTAAAATAGGATAACGGGATCATTGTGAGGATTAACAAGACAATGTGTGCAAAGCATTAAGCACAGTGCATGCAGAGTAAGCTCAAACAAAAGTAGGTTAGTATTACGTCAAACCTCCCAATATTTTCAAAGTACTTATGAATGGACTATTATATGTCTATCACTTTACATCTATCACTTAATATTTAAGGTGAACAGGTAGTGAATGAGTAAAGTTAATGTTACTGTTTTGTATTACAGTATAGTAATCTTTAACCTGAAACATCAAAATTAAACTTAGAACTAATATTTGTTTGTCTATAATAAATATAATAATTTA
>NW_022900928.1:21360753-21361883 GCF_012274545.1 Fukomys damarensis
GGTTGACATTTCCACCGTCCTCCACTGGTTCCCATGAGCCACTAACAAGCAGACATCCCTCTGAGGCATGTACTACAAGAGAGGAAGTAGTGCACTGAAGTCATCTGTGTTCATTTTACTTTGTGGTTCTCTCTGTCCTGTCCAACTTGTAAAACATTTTTACCTTTGGTTATAAAAATTGTTGGTGTATCTTACATTATTGTGTTATTTACATGTTTTTTAAAATTTTGGTTGTCTACCTTTTCATTAGATTAGCAAGTGTTTGCCATATGTAGTGATTTCATTTACTATGGAGAGATTAATAAATGTGCATAACACATCTTAATTCTTTTTTTTTTTGGTCCCCTTCTCATCCTGTCTCTCTCTCCCTAGTTCCCCCAACTCCGGATCCCCTGCCTGTTTGAAAAAACTTTATTCCCTTTTTTCTTTTATTTTTCTCTCTTTTTTATGGTCCCCTTCTCATCCTGTCTCTCTCTCCCTAGTTCCCCCTACTCTGGATCCCCTGCCTGTTTGAAAAAACTTTATTCCCTTTTTTCTTTTATTTTTCTCTCTTTTTTAAAACTCTTTCCCTTTGCCTCCCTTCTCTCCTCCATCTTTTATTTTCTTTCCATTTGAAAAAGATTTCCCCAACTTCCTAGTATCTATCCATTATTTTGCTTGGAAGCATCTTATATATCCATTAGCAGGTAAATGGATAAACAAGGTGGCATTTATACAGAATAGAGTACTACTCTGCTATAAAGAAGGATAAACTTGAGTCATTTCTACACAAGTGGATGCATGTCAAGATACTATGTGAAGTGAAATAAATCAGAAATGTGGGTTTAAATATCACATGGTTCCCCTTTTATAAGAAACCCAAACTATAAATAGTATTATTTTAAAATGAACTTTAAATGTGAAGGGTAGCAGAAAGGTAATAAGGGAAAAGAAAAAAATATGAGAAAATGAAAAAATGGAAATAAAGTGTTTGAAAATGTGGAAGGTAGGAGGGGGTGAAGGGAGGGCAGGGACAAAGGGAAAAAATGAGAACCAAGACCTGTCATGTAAAGGTACAAGATCCCAATGATGAATGTAACTGTACTGTATACCGAAAATGTACCAATAAAGTTAATGAGAGAAAAAAACAA
>NW_022900928.1:21362116-21383842 GCF_012274545.1 Fukomys damarensis
AATTTATTATATGTTCCATAATTTATGAAAGAAAACTGCACCAATTCTCACATAAAAACTTTAAAAAGGTCACTTGAGAATTGACAGAACCTGGAAAATGAGTTCCGTGTGTGGGAAGGGCACCATTCCATGCTGACTGAAGAGCATGGTAATGGTCCCTGGTGCATTTGAATCCACATTTGAATCTCTAGAATCTTCAGAGATATATACCCAAAGGCAAACAATGAAAAAGAGAACATAGCTGCTATCCAGTAACGAGAGGTACATTTCTTATGGTAAGATGAGGGAATGCTTACGTTAAGAGGTAAGATTGTGGCTTTCATGTATGAATCTGGTGTTTTGATATTCCTTTGCCATTGAGAAGACTACTTTTTGAAGTTGTATCTGTATTGACAAGCTACAGTTTAGAAATCAGACAGATATAATCAAGCAGCCATCAGGTAATAACTTTAGCTAAATTAATGTAAGGTTGCACAACGAAGTTACTGTGCATAAACAGACATACGTCCATTTAGTAATATGCCACATTTAACCACCCAAAACACCAGAAGGCCACGTGGTAACATGTCCAAACTTACCATGCAGGCAAAATACCAATAAATTCCCTAAGTGAGGGTTTGCTGTCAGTAAATATTGTGTAA
This sequence comes from Fukomys damarensis, assembly GCF_012274545.1. NCBI lineage: Eukaryota > Metazoa > Chordata > Mammalia > Rodentia > Bathyergidae > Fukomys > Fukomys damarensis. The sequence continues at coordinate 21,362,758 of NW_022900928.1, forward strand.
AAAGATCAGCTGAGATTATTGGTCTGAATGCTCTAGCATCAGAGGCACTAGAAATCTTGGAGAAAAGAATATGTGTAAAACTAAAAGTCTTTGGAAATAAAAGTGAACCTTGTCCCTATCTAGGTGAATCTTAGCAAATTTATTAACTTTTCAGCTTGAAACTTTCTGCAACTGTGTGATAAGTTGAAATCAATGCTATCTTATTCCATAAGAAAACATTGTTACTTTAAGAAATGATTTGATATGCAAATATGTTCCTATGAATGACTCTAATTTCTCATTCTGTATGGCTGAGTAGTATTCCATTTTATAGAAAAACCACATCTTCTTTATCCATTTGGGCTTTTTCCAAGTTTTAGCTATTACAAACTGTGCCACTATAAACATTGGGTCCCAATGATGAATGCAACTGCACTGTATACCTAAAAAGTACCAATAAACTCAATAAGGAAAAAAAAAGAAACGATCTGGTGTGTTTGAACAGAAATTAATTTTGTTAGGAATATTCATATAATATTTGAAATGATATTTCAAGCTACTTGGTAAAGCAATATTTTATTTTCATCATGACATCTGTTATTTTGTAGGACTATGTATAGTAATAATATTCAATACATACAACAATAAAAAAACTCAGTGTCTTTGATTCAAATATATGTGTTTACTATCATTAGTCAGTGTGTACTATTTTAGTAATTGTAGGAGGTGGATATTCAGAAAAACAGTACATCAAAGCCTATAATAAATTTAATAATTTATAATTAACAAAACATAGCTTCACAAACTAGGAATAAGAAAGAGCTTATTTACTAAAAAATAAAATGACACTATATGTATAGAATGTTTAATTCTGTGATCATAATTTAGTGCCTACTTGATAAATATTAGCTATTGTATAAGTGACTATTCAATTCTCAATCATACAATACTATGGCTATACCTTTAATTCCATTCTGCTAATGTTACAGTTGTTTTTTGCTATGCTCATGTCTCACATTTAAAAATCTTTCGCATTAAAAGCACTTTGCTAAACTTTATACAAAGATATACATTGTGAGCTGGGAGTGGTTGTGCACACCTGTAATCCCAGCACTGTGGGAGGCAGAGACTGAAGGATCACAAGTTAGGTATTTAGCAACTTAACAAGACATTGACTCAAAACAAACAAACAAACAAACAAAGGGCCAGGTATGTAGGTTAATGCAAAAACACACTAAATTTGCTATGAAAATATATTACTCATGATGGTTCTACTGAAACCAAAATTTTTAAAACGTAAAAGTGCTCGTTATCCACAAATGTGCAGACTTTGGACACTCAAAAATAAAATAGAACTCTTGGTCTAAATTTTACATGAGTGATAACGCTTCTTCATAATACCGTGGATGTGTGCATTTATGAAAATGAAGAGATTATTTTAAATTGTTTTTCATGGGCCGGGGTTTTAGCTGAGCGGTTCAGTGGCTTGCCTTGCAAGCTCAAGCACCTGAATTCAATCCCCGGTACCAATAAATAAATAAATAAATAAAATATTTTTAATGTAATATTAGCATCACAAGTTTTTTTTTGGCAGCAGCTACACTGCCTCATGGATCCACTGAGAGACGGGAACTACACTGCAGTGACAGAGTTCATTTTGTTGGGCTTAACAGATGATCCCGTCCTTCAAGTCATCCTCTTCACCATCATCCTGTGCATCTACCTGGTGACTATATTTGGTAATCTCAGCACGATCATTCTCATCAGACTCTCCGCTCAGCTCCACCATCCCATGTACCTTTTTCTTAGCAATCTGGCCTTTGCTGACATCGGCTATTCATCATCTGTCACACCCAATATGCTTGTGAACTTCCTGGTGGAGACAAACACCATCTCCTACATTGGATGTGGCATCCAGCTTGGCTCAGCTGTGTTCTTTGGGACAGCAGAGTGCTTCATCCTGGCTGCCATGGCTTATGATCGCTTTGTGGCCATCTGCAACCCACTGCTTTATTCAACCAAAATGTCCACACAAGTCTGTGTCTGGTTACTTGTAGTAACTTACACAGGTGGCATTATTAATGCTTTCTCCTTTACACTTTCCTTCTATTCTTTACTCTTCTGTGGACCGAATGCAGTAAATCACTTTTTCTGTGATTTTGCTCCCTTAGTTGAGCTCTCCTGCTCTGATGTCAGCGTCCCTGCAGTTGTTCCCTCATTTTCAGCTGGCTCCATCATCGTGGTCACAGTGTTTGTCATAGCTGTTTCCTACATCTACATCCTGATCACCATCCTGAAGATGCGCTCCACTGAGGGGCGCCACAAAGCCTTCTCCACCTGCACCTCCCACCTCACTGCAGTCACTCTGTTCTATGGGACCATTACCTTCATTTATGTGATGCCCAAGTCCAGCTACTCCACTGACCAGAACAAAGTGGTGTCTGTGTTCTACATGGTGGTCATCCCCATGCTGAACCCCCTCATCTACAGTCTCAGGAACAAGGAGATTAAAGAGGCTTTGAAGAGACAGCTTGGAAGGAAAATATTTTCATCATGACATCTGTTATTTTGTAGGACTATGTATAGTAATAATATTCAATACATACAACAATAAAAAAACTCAGTGTCTTTGATTCAAATATATGTGTTTACTATCATTAGTCAGTGTGTACTATTTTAGTAATTGTAGGAGGTGGATATTCAGAAAAACAGTACATCAAAGCCTATAATAAATTTAATAATTTATAATTAACAAAACATAGCTTCACATAAATAATCTGAAAAAAAAATTTGAACTCAGGACCTCATGCTTGCAAGGCTGGTGGTGGCACTACTGAGGTAAACCCTGATCCAATTATCTGAAATGTAAGTTTTATTCAGAGTTTTTTTAAATCTAGTTATCTAATGTGAGATTAGTATACTTCAAAACCTTCATGACAATGTCCATTTTCAATAACAGCTTGTCTTTAAATGTGCATGATAATTATAGGCATCCAGTATATTCTGAGAGTAAATGATGAAGCAGAACAGGCAGTGAAATTAGTGAGGATATTTTTATTTATTTTTATTGAGTTTATATGTACTTTTAAAGTATACAGTACAGTTACATTTGTCATTCTGAAACTGTAACTACACATGACATATCTTGGTTCTCAGTTTTCCCCATATCACTTCCCTCCCTTCACTCCCTAACCCTTCCTCTATTTACAGACTTTATTTCTGTTTCTTTTCTCATATATTTTCTTGTCCCTTATTTCTTTTCCCCTATGCTTCCCACTTCCCCTACACCATTAGCTCTTTTCTTCCTATTTGACATTGTCAATTGTACAATTTGGATCTTATTTACACTTTTAGTTTTTCACACCAGCGAAAGTATTTTGTATTTACACATGTGTGTCTTATTTATTTCACTGAAGAATATGGCCTCTATATACATCCATTTTCCTGTGAATGATTCAGTTTCTCATTCTTTATGGCTGAGTAGTACTCCATTTTAGAGAAAAACCACATCTTTTCTATCAAGTCTCCAACTGTTGGGCAATTTGGCTCTTGCCAAGTTTTAGCTATTACAAACTGTGCTGCTATAAACATGGATGAACCTATATCACTATGGAATGATTCTTTTAATTCTTTTGGAAAGATACCCAGCAGAGGAATGGCTGGGTCGAATGGAACCTCTAGTCTTAGTTCTTTGAGGCACTGTTTTCCACCATGGCTACACCAGTCTGCATTCCCACCAACAGTGGAGAAGGGTTCCTTTCTCCAACAATCCCAAAATTTGTTACTGGTTGATTTCTTAATAGCAGCCATTCTTTGTGGGGTGAGTTGGCATCTCAGTGTTGTTTTCATCTGCATCTCTCAAATGACCAGTGATGTGGAACACTTTTCATATATTTATTTGCTGCTTTTAATTCTTTGTCTGAGAAATGTCTGTTCATTTCAGATGCCCATTTTTGAATTGAATCTTTATATTTGGGGGTCCTGAATTTTTTGAGTTCTTTATTTATTCTAGATAATAATCCTCTGTCTGTGGAACAGCTGATAAAAAATTTTCCCACACTGTAGGTTGTCTCTTAACGCTGCTGGTGGTTTCTTTTGCAGCACAGAAGCTTTTTAGTTGATTCTTGTGATTAGTTCCCATACTACTGAGTATTTTTTTCATAAAGTCTTTTCCTATGCTAAAATCTTCAAGATATGTTCAATATCTTCTGCCTAACTCATTATCAGCAAGTTTAATGTTTCTTTTTTAATATTTAGATCTTGAATTTCCTTGGATTTTAGTTTAGTGCAAAGAGAAAGAGAGGGGTCTAGTTTTAATCTTTGTCAGATTGAAATCCAGTTTTTCCAACACAATTTATTAGAGGTTATCTTTCCTCCAGTGTGGGTTAGCTCCTTTGTCAAAGATGTTGCAGCTGAGTACAGGAGCTATTTTTCTTGAGTCATCTGTTGGTATGGGTTTGCAGACCCATAAAATTGTGGTCTGTTCTCTTGACTTCTGATTCTAGTTTGAGGCCTCCAGAAAGAGTAGGATGAGTAACCTCTACCTGACTTCCAATTTCCTCTGTTACATCTAAAGTGGTGAATTCCTTTCTAGGAATGAGCAGGGTTCTGGAACTACTCAGGGAATGAATTGGGCTAATTCCTGGACTGACTGCCTTGTGATCAGACTGACATCATGCTAAGCAAGCTTGGAGAAGTTAGACTGCCTCATCCCTGACTCTCTTAAGTTGTCTTTATTTGATGACACCTAGGTCATATTTTCTCTTCCCTATCTCTCTTCATTGTTCAAGTTATTTCTCTACAGAAAGTGGCACCATCATTCATTACATTGATTCAAAAACCTAAGAATAGTTCCTTTCTCTTCTCTACCTAAGCTCCTACTTTTAATCACAAAGTCTCATGCTTTCTGAATCCAATATTTATATGCTACTTCTCCCATCTTCATTTGTAGCACTTCTACATCAAGCTGTTCTTACTTACATTTAGCTCACAATAGCACCCCCCATGTTGCTTAATTTTATGTGTCAATCTGACTGGACATTAACACTCAAGTGTTTGATCCAGCCTCTCTCTAGATGCTACTTTGAAGGCATCCAATCCACATTTAAATTAATGAACACTGAATGAAACAGATTATCTTCCATAATGTAGATTGGCCTTAACCAATCAACTGAAGGACTTAAAAGATTTAGGTCCCTTGAAGAGGAATGATTTCTGTTTCTAGACTGGTTTCAGACTCCAGACTGCAACATCAACTCTTGCTGGTACTTTCAATCTTTTCATATGTCATGTAGATTTTGGACTTGTCTCCCATCATTATTGTGTAAGACAGAAACTTAAAAATCACCCAGTTTATTTTGGATAGGTGATCAATAGATAGATAGATAGAATGACAGATAGATAATGTGTATATGTACTAAGATATAAAGAAATAAGTGAATATATATGTTTTCTCCATATAAACACATGTTCTGTTGTTCTATTTCCCTAAACAAGACAGACAAACACAACCTGTAATCAAATTTTTTCTTCTGTCAAGTTCTCTTCCATTTCATTCTACATATGGCAACCCTGGTCATAGATCTAAATAGATATTTCCTTCATTAAATCTTCCAAACATCTTAGAATAAATGTAACATTTTTAACATGTCTTAGAAAGTTCTGAATGTGGCTTTTGTTTTCTTTGTACTTCTCTTTTTTTTCTTGGTCTCTGAGCATACACAATGCAGAAATAAATAATTTGATTTTCTTTTAAATAATTAACCATATCCAAATTCTTTGTTGCCTCAAGACTCTTTCCTATATGGCCACCTCTACCTTCAATACACTTTTGCCTTCCCCCAGACAACCTCACTTATGTTATAGGCACCAAGCTATATGCTGTGTGACTGCTTATAGAAGCCTTGAAGCTGCAGACAAAACTAAGGACACCATAATCCTCTTGTAGAACATTATTTTCTTCAAAATATATAGTGCTTTGGTAGTTACATATCTAGGGGTCTATTTCTGCACAATTCTGGAAGATGTAGACAGCCAAATAACTTCATGTTTTCCTAATCTCTAATTTTTATAATTCTGCAACACAGTAAGTTTCAATATCTATTCAATATGAATGAATGATATAAATGAAACAAATAATGGGAGGTTGGATGAAAATTTTGCTCTTTTTCACTATTGAGTCTGCTGGCTTTGAATTCTTACTTTCAGAAGATATATAACACAGGCACACACAGGGAAAGCAAAAGATCAAGTACTTTTTTATAGTTTTACTTCCTTTAAGGCATATAGACTGTCTGAGGTTGGTGGAATGATGAGCTATTAAAATACTTTTATCCTTTTTTATAAAAAATTCTATATAGATATAGTGTAATTTCAGTCAAAATAGTGTCAACACCTTTCTTAATGGGGAAAAACTGAAAGTATTTCCTGTAAAATCAGGAATGACAGAAGACTGCCGACTATCATGACTTTTGTTCAATATATTACTTGAAATTTTATCCAGACCAATAAATCAAGAAAAAGAAATAAGCTAAATACTAACAGCGAAGGAAGGAGTCAAGCTATTATTATTTTCAGATTATTTTATCCTTGACTTAGAAGATCCTAAACACTTCATTAGAGGTCTTTTAGATATGATAAAGTGGCAAGATAGAATGTCAACATATAATATTCAATAACTATTGTTCACACCAGTAATAAAGCTACTAAGAGAGAAATTAGGAAAACAATAGTTTGAAAGATATGAGTTTCATATAGCATAATGTAATATAAAATATATTTTAATATAATAAGAAAAAATTCTCTTTAAAAATACACTAGCAATGAAAAATGTAAAAATGAAATTAAGGAAAAATACACTATAGAATCAAAAATAAAGTACTGAAGAATATATTTAAAATAAGTAGCACAAAATATATACACAGAAAATGATAAATCACCTTTTAAAATGAAAGAATAGCTAAATAAATGAAAAAATAACCACTGGGTATGGATCTGAAGACTTAAAATGAGAATACATCCAAAACTGTTCAATAGTCAACACAACATCTCTCAGTGTTCCAGTTGTTTACCTTATAGAAGTTGATTGGTGAATCTGAAAATAAATCTAGAATATTCAAAATATCTTGCAATTGCAAGAGAAGCTAAAATTTGAAGATTTATAATCCCCAATTTCAAAACTTACTGCAATGGAATAGTTCAAGTATTTCTTACCCCATGGATAGATATGGAAACCAATGAGAGAGAACTGAGGGTCGGTAATTGAATCCATGTCTAATGTCCTGACACTTATTAAAAGGTGCTAGAGCCATGTACTTGGTCAGTTGGATATCCACATGTGAAAGAAGGATGTTGGACCCTTATTTCTCTCCATATACAAAAAGTAACTCAAAATGGGGGAATGTTGTAACTGTAAAATTTAAAACTATAAAACTCAGAACAAAGCATGAGTTTTGTTTGTGATTCTTCCTCTTTACATTTACCTTCTCTCATTCCTTGGCTCCTTTCTTTATTACCTCTTTCCTTCTTCACTTCCACCTTTCCTCTATCCAACTTATCTTGTTTCCTTCCATTTCATTGCAGCCTGTGCTGCTTTCCTGCATTACCACTCTTTGACATCAGAGTGCAATGAGGACATGGATATGTAAACACACTCTCTTCCTTGAAAGGAAACATTCAGTATACTTTTCATTATATGACAGAGCTGAAGAAACATAGCACCAGTGTCAGTGAAGGTATGAATCGTATCATTATATCATTTATAGAAAAATACAAAATTTGTTCTTGGGCATGAAAATATGTATGACAATTATTATTCATGGACTCTAATACTTGCATATATATTATCTCCCTAGAAAACCAAGGGAACTTTTTAATTTCCGTTGCTTTGTGAAAGTCTTTCATCTCCAAAGTCTTCAGAGTTCCCGTTGTATCCCAGTAATGCCTTCTCTTGACTGGTAGACCACCTGTTCTCTTGAAATGGTGAGAAATGAAATTTAGAATTTTCTTCAAGGTAAATCTTGCAAATAAGGATTTTTTGAGATGGTAGATAAGATAATGCTATTTGTAATATTCTGAAAGTTTAGGAGTGCAAATTACAAAGAATGATGGGATACACTTAGATTCTCACTATTTCAATTTTCCAAAACAAGCTTCTGAAGCTTAATGAAAATTTGTACAACAGTGTCATTATAAATTGAACTTTTATGTATTTTTAATTACATAACTGATATTTTCCTTCTAAATCTGTATAAATACTTCTAAATATAAATAAGTATGGAAAACTAGAGTACTCCCAAGAGACCCATTTCCCTTTGGGTCTGCTTACTTAGAGTATAGAGAACTAGATCTTGCTGCAGATTAAAAAACAACTTAAATTTCAAAATTAAGCATTAAAAAAATGAAACAAAAATACCAATTGAGGTTTATGTCCCTAATGCAAGGTTGGCTTTCAACTTGAAGAACGTTGTAGTATTTCATACCAAGAGAATAAAAAAACAAACTTTATACGATGGTCACAATCAGGGCAAAAAAACTATCTGAAGAATTCTTATAGATTTTCATAATAAAATACTAAATAAAGTTGGACTAGAAGAGAACTGACCCAACCTGATATAAAAATATATAGAAAACACATATTGTAAATCATAATCAACAGTGGAAGATCCGATGCTTCTCATAAGACCAGAAACAACACCAAAGTCCATAGCATCAGTGAGTGTGCACATTCCTGGAGAGCAGAAGTGTGGTCCAGACCAGTTCTGCTGCAGGCAGAACCCAACCCAGGATCCACTGGGGCAAAAATGATCCAGCCAAAGGCCACCCAGGAAAGAGCTGTAAAGGCACAAAAGTTTCAGTCAGGGGCCCACCTCATAGCATCTGTGAGTGTGCACAGATCCTAGGTAGCAGTGGTATGGTCCAGTCCATTGTGGCTGCTGGCAGAACACAGCCAGGGATCCACCCCAAGCCCAGAGGCCTGGGAAAACCTGCCCAGCCAAGGCCTGCTCAGGAAAGAGCTGCACAGGTGCATAGGCTTCAGTTAGAGGCCCAAGCCACAGCATCAGTGGTTTGAACCCAGAAACTGGTGTATTGGTGAGCAGCAGAAAATAGGCCTCTTGCTGGCTTTCAGAGAATTGAAAGCAACTGGGTGAGCAAAAGGTTGTCTCAAAAAAGGCACAGCAGGCTGCATCTGCTAAAATGAGAAGATACATAAATAAGACTCAAAACCTCACTTCCAGATCACCTAAGGCAATCCCAAAAGGCAATGAGATGGAACAATCTGATACTCAACCACCTGGACTACCTGAACTGGCAATGAAAGAGGACCTGTACAAAATGAAATAAAAAATAATTTCTCAGATAAGAAAAGAGATTGTGCCCATAGTACAAGATATGATTAATAAATCTAGAGTAGACAGATAAAATATAGAGGAGCTGAGAAACATGATGGAATCCCAACATAGGAAACAAATGGAATCCATAAAAGAGATGCAAACAGCTTTGCAGGAGATTAAAAACTCCACAGCAAGTTCACACAGGAGATCAGGCCAATACAAGGACAGAATTTCAGATATAGAAGATAGGATTGCAATTAGTGACGAGGAAAAGAAAAAGTTCTTACAAATAGTAAGGGACCAACAGAAGAGGAATGTAAGCCTGACCAGAGTCAATGAAGAAACAGGAGACAGTGCAGATTACATTACAAAACTGTTCATAGAAGTTATGACAGGAAACTTCCCAAGTAGGGAAAAATAACTTGAAACGGAGATAAGTGAGGCATATAGGACTCTAACTAGCTGTGATCCAAAAATTCTACACCTAGTCATACAATAATTAAGATTCAAGACACCAAACAGAAGAACAAAGTTCTATAAGCAGTCAGAGCAAAGAAACAAATCACATACATAGGAAGCCTATCAGAATCACAGCAGACTTCTCAACACAAAACCGCAAGGCAGGAAGAGATTGGAGTGGTGTATTTCTTTTATTTCTTTTTCTTTTCTTATCTTTTTTTTTTTTTTTTTTTTTTTTTTTTTTTTTTTTTTTTTTTTGATACCGGGGATTGAATTTGGGTCCTTGTGCCTGCGAAGCAGGCCACCGAACCGCTGAGCTAAATTCCCGGCTGGAGTGGTGTATTTCAACCTCTAAAGGAAAACAGCCTCCAACCCAGATTGATATATAAATCAAATCTGCAAAACTATCCTTCGAAGCTGAAGGAGAAATAAGATACTTTCATGAAAGAGCACCTGAGGAACTTCATGAATACCAAACCAGCTCTCCAAAAATTCTTAATATCCTAGGAGAAGAAAATAAGGCCACAACCCCAGGAAGCCCAACAAAATAAATCCATCAGACATGACAAGAAAGTAAATGCAAAGGGGGAGAACCCAACAAAAAGAAAAAGTCATAACAAAGATAAGTCAATGCATATCAGTCATAGCCTTCAAAGTTAATGGTCTCAATTTACCAATCAAAAGAAGTAGATGGGCAAAATGGGTCAAGAATCAAGATCCAAAAAAATGTTGCATACAAAAAATACACTTTCTTTTTCTTTTTCTCATGAGTTAATTGGTACTTTTTAAGTATACAGTACAATTAAACTCATCATTGGGATCTTGTACTTTACATGGCAGATATCAGTTCTCATTTTTTCCCCTTACCCCTGCCCTCTCTTCACCCCCTTCTCCCTTCCCTATTTACAAAGACTTTGTTTTGATTTTTTCCTTTTCTGATATTTTTTCTTTTCCCTTATTTAAAAAAGAAATTCATAGATGGAAGTTGAAGGGTGGAAAACAACACTTTGTGTGAACAAAAGCAGGAGTAGCTATCTTCTTTGCACAACAAGTAGATTTCAAACCAACATTGATTAAGAGAGATAAAGAAGGACACTATGTCCTTATAAGGGTAACAATCCAAGAGGAAGAGATGACAATCATAAATGTATATGCACCAAATACTTGTGAGCCCAAACTAGTTCACTTCCTGGGGTTGTGACCCTTATTTTCTTCTCCTATAAAACAAAGTCTAACAGACATGAAAAATCAAATAATAACTGATACAATAGTAGTGGGGGAACTCAATAGCCCACAGTCACAAAGAGATACGTCAACCAGACAGAAAAATAAAAAATGCAATACTAGAACTCTATCAAACTTTTGAAAAAATGAACTTAAGAGATGCTTACAAGTGTGTTCCACTCCAAGCAATCAAAATTATTTTTTACTCTTTAACTTTCAGTCTGTGAGTTTTTCTAATTACCTAATTAAAAAATGGACATCTGAAATGAACAGACATTTCTCAGACAAAGAATTAAAAGCAGCAAATAAATATATGAAAAATGTTCCACATCCCTGGTCATTTGAGAGATGCAGATGAAAACAACACTGAGTTTCCAACTCACCCCACAAAGAATGGCTGCTATTAAGAAATCAACCAATAACAATTTTGGGGGTTGTGGGAGAATGGAACCCTTCTCCATTGTTGGTGGGAATGCAGACTGGTGCAGCCATGGTGGAAATTAGTATGGAGATACCTCAAAGAACTAAGACTAGAGGTTCCATTCGACCCAGCCATCCCTCTGCTGGGTATCTTTCCAAAAGAATTAAAAGAATCATATCACAGTGATATGTGCACACCTATGTTTATAGCGGCATGGTTTCTAATAGTTAAAACTTGGAAACAGCCCATTTGCCCATCAGTTGGAGACTGGTTAAAAAAGATGTGGTTCTATAAAATAGAATACTACTCAGCCATAAAGAATGAGAAATTAGATTCAATCATAGGGAAATGGATACATATTGAGGACATACTGCCATGTGAAATAAATAAAACACACATGTGTAAATAGCAAATACTTTCTCTGGTGTGAAAAACTAAAAGTGTAAATAAGACCAAATTGTATAATTGACAATGTCAAATAGGAAGAAAAGAGCTAATGGTGTAGGGGAAGTGAGAAGGGTAGGGGAAAGGAAATCAGGGAAAAGAAAATGTATGAGAAAAGAAAAAATACAGGAACAAAGTCTGTAAATAGAGGAAGAGTTAGGGAGTGAAGGGAGGGAAGTGATATGGGGAAAAATGAGAACCAAGATACATCACATATAGGTACAATTTCAGAATGACTAATGTAACTGTATTGTATGCTTTAAAAGTAAATATAAACTCAATAAAAATAAATGAAAATATCCTCACTAATTTCACTGCCTGTTCTACTTTGTCATTTACTCTCAGCATATACTGGAGGCCTATAATTATGCACATTTAAAGACAAGCTGCTATTGAAAATGGACATTATCACAAAGATTTTGAAGTATACTAATCTCACATTAGATAACAAGATTTGAAAACCTCTGAATAAAACTTACATTTCAGATAATTGGATCAGAGTTTACCTCAGTAGTGCCACCACCAGCCTTGCAAGCATAATGTCCTGAGTTAAAAAAAATTTTTCAGATTATTTATGTGAAGCTATGTTTTGTTAATTATAAATTATTAAATTTATTATGTGGCTTTGATGTACTGTTTTTGCTAAAAATCCACCTCCTACAATTACTAAAAGAGTACACACTGGCTAATGATAGTAAACACATATATTTGAAGCAAAAACACTGAGTTTTCTTTTTATTGTTTTTTTTTGTTGTTTGTTCATTTGTTTTTTGGTACTGGGGATTGAACTAGGGTCCTTGCTCTTGTAAGGCAGGCCACCGAACCACTGAGCTAAATCCCTGGCTCTCTTTTTATTGTTGTATATATTGGATATAACTATACATAGTCCTACAAAATAAGAGATGTCACTAAGAAAATATTTTCCTACCAAGCTGTCTCTTCAAAGCCTCTTTAATCTCCTTGTTCCTGAGACTGTAGATGAGCGGGTTCAGCATGGGGATGACCACCATGTAGAACACAGACACCACTTTGTTCTGGTCTGTGGAGTAGCTGGACTTGGGCATCACATAAATGAAGAAAACAGTTCCATAGAACAGAGTGACTGCAGTGAGGTGGGAGGTGCAGGTGGAGAAGGCTTTGTGGCGCCCCTCAGTGGAGCGCATCTTCAGGATGGTGATCAGGATGTAGATGTAGGAAACAGCTATCACAAAAAAGGAGCCAGCTGAAAATGAGGGAACAACTGCAGGGACGCTGATGTCAGAGCAGGAGAGCTCAACTAAGGGAGCAAAATCACAGAAAAAGTGATTTACTGCATTCGGTCCACAGAAGAGTAAAGAATAGAAGGAAAGAGTAAAGGAGGAAGCATCAATAAAACCACCTGTGTAAGTCACTACCAGTAACCAGGCACAGACTTGTGCAGACATTTTGGTTGAGTAAAGCAGTGGACTGCAGATGGCCACAAAGCGATCATAAGCCATGGCAGCCAGGATGAAGCACTCTGCTGTCCCAAAGAACACAGCTGAGCCAAGCTGGATGCCACATCCAATGTAGGAGATGGTGTTTGTCTCCACCAGGAAGTTCACAAGCATATTGGGTGTGACAGATGATGAATAGCCTATGTCAGCAAAGGCCAGATTGCTAAGAAAAAGGTACATGGGATGGTGGAGCTGAGAAGAGAGCCTGATAAGAATGATCGTGCTGAGATTACCAGATAAGGTCACCATGTAGATGCACAGGATGATCACGAAGAGGAAGACTTGAAGGACGGGATCATCTGTCAAGCCCAATAAAATGAACTCTGTCACTGCAGTGTAGTTCCCGTCACTCAGTGGATCCATGAGATAATGTAGCTGCTGCCAAAAAACTTGTGATATGAACATTACATGAAAAATTTATAAATATAGTGGCTTCATTTTCATAAATACATACATTCATGTTATTATGACAAAGTGTATCCCTAATGTAAAATTTAGACCAAGAGTTTTAATTTATGTCTGAGTGTCCCAAAGTCTACACATTTTTGCACAATGAGCACTTTCATATTTTACAAATTTTGGTTTTAGTAGAACCATCGTGTATAAAATTTTTTTGTATCAAAATTCAAGATGTTTTTACAGTAACCTACATGACCTCATGTTATTATGACAAAGTGTATCCCTAATGTAAAATTTAGACCAAGAGTTTTAATTTATGTCTGAGTGTCCCAAAGTCTACACATTTTTGCACAATGAGCACTTTCATATTTTACAAATTTTGGTTTTAGTAGAACCATCGTGTATAAAATTTTTTTGTATCAAAATTCAAGATGTTTTTACAGTAACCTACATGACCACACTCCATAGCTACTAAATTATGATTACAGAATTAAACATTCTATACATATAGTGTCATTTTAGTTTTTACTAAATAAGCTCTTTTTTATACCTAGTTTATTGATGAGGGAACAGTTTGAAAATGGTAGGTACGCTTTCATAGGAAGTACTGAATATGTACCTAGCCAGGTTTACTTCATTTTGCTTTTTTAGTTACTAATCTCTAAATTAAATTTTAAAAAGTTTAGAGTGAAGTTGAATACACCTGAATGGGGAGATAATGGGCAATAGCTTTCAGTCTCTTAACAAGTGCTTATAAAAGCCAGTGCCAATGTAATTACATTATTTACAATATCTCAGTTAAACACCACTTTTTAAAAAAGGAGAACTACCAAGTTTCCTGGTAGAACAAGGATAAGCCACAAATAAATTTAAAAGTAAAATTATGTTGTGAATGTATTCAATATTTTATGTTATCAATTAAAATATTGCTTTACCAAGTAGTTTGAAATATCATTTCAAATATTATATGAATATTCCTAACAAAATTAATGTCTGTTCAAACACACCAGATCATTTCTTTTTTTTTCTCATTGAGTTTATTGGTACTTTTTAGGTATACAGTGCAGTTACATTCATCATTGGGATCCAATGTTTATAGAGGCACAGTTTGTAATAGCTAAAACTTGGAAAAAGCCCAAATGGATAAAGAAGATGTGGTTTTCTATAAAATGGAATACTACTCAGCCATACAGAATGAGAAACTAGAGTCATTCATAGGAACATATTTGCATATCAAATCATTTCTTAAAGTAACAATGCTTTCTTATGGAATAAGATAGCATTGATTTCAATTTATCACACAGTTGCAGAAAGTTTCAAACTGAAAAGTTAATAAATTTGCTAAGATTCACCTAGATAGGGACAAGGTTCACTTTTATTTCCAAAGACTTTTAGTTTTACACATATTCTTTTCTCCAAGATTTCTAGTGCCTCTGATGCTAGAGCATTCAGACCAATAATCTCAGCTGATCTTTTTACACAATATTTACTGACAGCAAACCCTCAAAGTTAGGGAATTTATTGGTATTTTGCCTACATGGTAAATTTAGACGTGTTACCACGTGGCCTTCTGGTGTTTTGGGTGGTTAAATGTGGAATATTACTAAATGGACGTATGTCTGTTTATGCACAGTAACTTCGTTTTGCAAACTTACATTAATTTAGCTAAAGTTATTACCTGATGGCTGCTTGATTATATCTTCCTAATTTCTAAACTGTAGCTTGTCAATACAGATACAACTTCAAAAAGTAGTCTTCTCAACAGTAAAAGAATATCAAAACACCAGATTCATACATGAAAGCCAAAATCTTACCTCTTAACGTAAGCATTCCCTCATCTTACCATAAGAAATGTACCTCTCATTATTGGATAGCAGCTATGTTCTCTTTTTCGTTGTTTGCCTTTGGGTATATATCTCTGAAGATTCTAGAGATTCAAATGTGGATTCAAATGCACCAGGGACCATTACCATGCTCTTCAGTCAGCATGGAATGGTGCCCTTCCCACACACGGAACTCATTTTCCAGGTTCTGTCAATTCTCAAGTGACCTTTTTAAAGTTTTTATGTGAGAATTGGTGCAGTTTTCTTTCATAAATTATGGATCATATAATAAATTTTTATTGAGTTTATTGGTACATTTTAGGTATACAGTACAGTCACATTCATCATTGGGATCTTGTACCTTTACATGACAGGTCTTGGTTCTCATTTTTGCCCCTTGTCCCTGCCCTCCCTTCACCCCTCCTACCCTCCCCATGTAGAAACACTTTATTTCCATTTTTTCATTTTCTCATATTGTTTTCTTTTCCCTTATTCCTGTTCCCCTACCCTCCCCACTTTCTCTACAACTTTAGCCCCTTTCTTCCTATTTCACATTGTTAGTTATCCCTTTAGAATCTTGTGTACTATTATAGTTTTTCACACCAAGAAACTATTCAGTATTTACACATGTGACTTATTTATTTCACATAGGAGTGTACCCTCAAAATGTATCCATTTTCCTATGAATAACTCTAATTTCTCATTCTTTGTGGTTTAGTAGTATTACATTTTATAGAAAAACCACATCCTCTTTATCCAGTTTCCAACTGATCGGCAAATGGGCTGTTTCCAAATTTTAACTATTACAAACTGTGCTGCTATAAACATAGGTGCACATATGTGCTGTGATATGATTCTTTAATTCTTTTGGAAAGATACCCAGCAGAGGGATGGCTGGGTCAAATGGAACCTCTATTCTCAGCTCTTTGAGGTATCTCCATATTGATTTCCACAATGGCTACACCAGACTGCACTCCCACCAACAATGGAGAAGGGTTTCTTTCTCCCACAACCCCAAACTTTGTTATTGGTTGATTTCTTAATAGCAGCCATTCTTTGTGGGGACTCAAATGACGTGACGTGGAACATTTTTTCATATATTTACTTGATGCTTTTACTTCTTTGTCTGAGAAATGTCTGTTCATTTCAGATGCGTGTTTTTGAATTGGGTCTTTATATTTGGGGGGATGATTGTTTTGAGTTCTTTATATATTCTACATAATAGTCCTTTGTCTGAGGAGCAGCTGGTAAAAATTTTTTCCCATATTATAGGTTGTCTTTTAGTTCTGTTGATGGTTTCTTTTGCTGTGCAGAAGCTTCTTAAAAAGATGAGATCCCACTTGTTGATTCTTTCTGCTAATTCCCATGCTACTGAGGATTTTTTCATAAAGTATGTTCCTATGCCAATGTCTTCCAGAGTTCTGCCTAATTTATCTTCCAGCAAGTTTAGTGTTTCTGCTTTGATATTTAGATCTTTAATCTACTTGGATTTTAATTTAGTGCATGGTGAGAGATAAGGGTTTAGTTTTATTCTTTGGCAATTTGAGATCCAGTTTTTGCAACACCATTTATTAAAGAGGCTATCTTTCTTCTAGTGGGAATGGTTAGCTCCTTTGTAAAAGATGAGGTAGCTGAGTGTATCTGGAGTTGTTTTTGTGTCTTCCAATGTGTTCCACTGATCCTCAGGTCTGTTTCTTTGCCAGTACCATGCTGTTTTTAATCAGTCACAGTGGCTTTGTAGTTTAATTTCAAATTGGGAATTGTTATACCCACTGCCATGTGTCTGTTGCCTAGGATGGCTTTTGCTATTCTAGGTGTCTTATGGTTCCAAATGAATTTTTGGATTCTTCTTTCTAGTTCTGTGAAGTATAGTATTGGAATTTCAATTGGCATTGCATTAAATCTGTAGAGCAGTTTTGGTAGTATGGCCATTTTCACTGTGTTGATTTTTCCTACCCAGGAGCAGGGGATATCTTTCCATTTTCATATATCCTCTTCAATCTTTTTTTTCAGAGTGCTGTAGTTTTCAGTGAAGAGGTCTTTTGATTCTTTTGTTAGGTTGATTCCTAGATACTTCATTTTTGGGGTGCTATTGTGAAAGGAATTGTTTCCCTAATTTCTTTCTCAGTGAGTCTGTTATTTGTGTACAAGAAGGCTATTGATTTTTTGGGTGTTGACCTTGTATCCAGCTACTCTACTGAATCTGTCAATTAAGTCTAGAACTCCTTGGTGGATTTTTTTGAGTCTTCAATCTAGAGTATCATATCATCAGCAAATAATGACAGTTTAATTTCTTCCTTTTCTATCTTTATTGTTGAAATTTCTTTCTCTTGTCTAATTGCTATGGCCAATGTTTCCAGAACTATATCGAAGAGGAGTGGTAATCATGGGAATGTTCTCTTGTTCCTGATTTTAACATGAAGGTTTTCAGTTTTGGGCCACTTAATATGATGTTGGCTGTTGGTTTTTCATAGACAGCCTTTATTATGTTGAGATATAGACCATCTATTCAAATTTTTTTGCAGGGTTTTTATCATGAATGAGTGTTGAATTTTATCAAACACTTTTGCTGCATCTATTGAGAGGATCGTGTTGTTTTTGTCCTTGACTTTGTTAATATAGTCTATTACACTTATTGGTTTACATGTGTTGAATCATCCTTGCATCCCTGGAATAAATCCGACTTGGTCAGGATGTATGATCTTGATGATCCTCTGTATTTTGTTTGCTAATACCTTATTAAGGATTTTTGCATCTATATTCATTAAGAGATTGGTCTGTAGTATTTTTAGTTGTATCTTTGCCTATTATAAATTATTATATTTATTATAGACAAGCAAATAGTACTTCTAAGTTTAACTTTGATATTTCAGGTTAATGATTTCTATACTGTAACACAAAATAGTAACATTAACTTTACTCATTCAATACCTGTTCACCTTAAGTATTATGTGATAGATGTAAAGTGATAGATATGTAATAGTACATTCATAAATACCTTGAAAATATTGGGAGATTTGACATGTAAAGTTGAATTTGAAATAACACTATTTATAGTTTGAGATTCTTATAAAAGGAAAACCATGTGATATTTAAACCTACATTTCTGATTTATTTCACTTCACATAATATCTTCACATGCATCCACCTGTGTAGAAATGACTCAAGTTTATCCTTCTTTATAGCAGAGTAGTACTCTATTCTGTATAAATGCCACCTTGTTTATCCGTTTACCTGTTAATGAATACATAAGATGCTTCCAAGCAAAATAATGGATAGATACTAGGAAGTTGGGGAAATCTTTTTCAAATGGAAAGAAAATAAAAGATGGAGGAGAGAAGGGAGACAGAGAGAGTTTTTAAAAAGGGAGAAAAATAAAATAAAAAAGGGAATATAGGTTTTTCAAATGGTCAGGTGTGGGAGACCTGTTCCCACTAATCAAACAGTACCTGAAGGAGAGAGTGAGGATTAAAGAAAGGATAGCATACTCAGAAGTGTGGATATAAGAAGTTTGGTTTATTCTAGGCTCTATATATTTTTATATCTTACAATTATGTAACCATCATCTTTTAGGCATAGAAGTTATTTATCAAGTCACATAAGTGAGTAGGAAAAAAGCAAGGTTTCCATAGCAGCTATGTTGGGTTTTAAAGTATTCCAGAAAGATAAAGCATTTATTTTTCACGCAAGGTACAGCTGTTAGGCCTTGAACTAAATGTTCTCTTATTATCAGAGTTAACTCCTTCTTTTTTGGAACAGCCCTCCAGAGTCAGGGGATCCAGAGTAGGGGGAACTAGGGAGAATAAGGACGAGAAGGGGAGCAAAAGAATTAAGATGTGTTATGCACATTTATAATCTATCCATAGTAAATGAAATCACTACATATTGCAAACATGTACTAATGAAAGGGGAGACAACTAAAATTTTAAAAACATTTAAATAACACAATAATTTTAGATATACCAACAATTTTTATAGCCAAAGATAAAAGTGTTTTACAAGTTGTACAGTACAGAGAGAACAGCAAAGTAAAATGAACATAGATGACTTCAGTGCACTACTTCCTCTCTTGTAGTACGTGCCTCAGAGGGATGACTGCTAGTTAGTGGCTCATGGGAACCAGTGGAGGACGGTGGAAATATCAACCTTTAACCTGAAGACTCAGTATAATTATCTTGCTAACCCTAATTTTACAGAGCCCCACCTCACACTTCTGGTGCTGCTTGATGGAAGTGGTTGAACACTGAGAATACTAACCTACTTTTGTTTGAGCTTACTCTGCATGCACTGTGCTTAATGCTTTGCACACATTGTCTTGTTAATCCTCACAATGATCCCGTTATCCTATTTTACAGATGAGAGAGCTGAGGCTTAGTTTAATGTATTTTCCCAAATATACTGGACTGGTAAAATCAAATCCAAGTTCAAAATTCAGATCAGATCCAATGTTAGAATGTATAATACTGAATTATTACTGTCACCTAGATTTAAGCACCTTGTGTGGCCACTGGTTCCCAGCTAACCCCTAGTTCATGGTTTTCTCTCCTTACACTTGACACTCTTTCCTGTAACTAGCTGGGCCTGCAGTCAGGTGGTGAGCACCAGGCTGGCACTCGGGGTGCTAATTTCTTCTCCTTGTTCACAGTGACCAGCTCTGCTGACTTTACCTCCCAAATCCCTACAAAATGTATCTACTCCTCGCCAGCTAAATTAATTGATTTTTTCTATGCTCATAATACTCTTTTTGCATGAAAACTAGTAGTTTTTCTATGTGTGAGAAGATCTGCATAGATTTTGTTTAGTTTATTATATTTCCTGATAATATCAAATAAAATAAATGGAAATAAAATATCTAATTTGATTTAATATTCTATAATAATGATAGAATAAACACTTAATTTAATATTTTATAATAATGATAGAATAAAAATTAATTTATCTAACCAAGGCAACAATAATCTTGTGATTTGGATTTTGAAATTTCTGTGACAGTAAACAGCTACAATTAAAGTGGAATTATACAGGTGAATTTATTACAAATAAGCCTTTCAACTTTATTGTAGCAAATCAGAATAAATATAAATCTCATCTTGAAAAAACATGTTTTAAATTGATGATTGTATATCTTTCCAACATTTTATTTGTATCATATATGAGGTATGAGTGCTAATCATGCTTTTCAAAGTCATGTCAGCAACATAGAAGCAATGAGAATATGTTCAGTCACATTAGTTTTTAGGAAATTGAACATTAAAACTTTACATACATCCTGCTATACACCCATTAAATGGCCAAATTTAAAGATTAATAATACCAATGTTGGCAAAGTTTTTTTTTCAACTTTAATTGAGTTTATTGGTACATTTTAGGGATACACTACAGTTACATTCATTGTTGGGATCTTGTACCTCTACATGACAAGTCTTGATTCTCATTTTTTCCCCTTACCCCTGCCCACCCTTCACCCCCTCCTCCCCTCCCAATCTACAAGCACTTTATTTGCATCTTTTCATTATCTCACATTTTTTT
>NW_022900928.1:21386081-21387078 GCF_012274545.1 Fukomys damarensis
GTTTTTATCTTCTTCGTTCAACTTTGGTAATTCGTAAGTATCTAAAAATGTGTCCATTTATTCTGTGTTTTCCATTTTATTGGAGTACAGGTTCTCAAAGTAGGTATTCGTGATCCTCTGGATTTCTTTTCAATCTGTTGTGACTTCACCTTTTTCATTCTTGATTGCATGGATCTGAGCCTTTTCTTTCCTTTTTTTGATAAAATTAGCTAAGGGTTTGTCGATTTTATTTATTCTTTCAAAAAACCACCTCTTTGTTTCATTTATTTTTTGTATCATTTTCTTAGTTTCAATTGCATTGATTTCTGCTCATATATTTATAATTTCCTCTCTTGTTTGAGCTTTGGGTTTTTCTTGCTCTCGTTTTTCTAGGAGTCTAAGTTTTATCATTAAGTTGTTTATTTGATCCCGCTCTGTTTTCCCAATGTGGGCATTCAATATTATGAATTTTCCCTATAGAACTGCTTTCATTGTGTCCCATAGATTCCTGTATGTGGTATTGGCATTCTCATTTATTTGTAAAAACTGTCTAATTTATTCTTTAATTTCCTCTGTAATGCATTGATTGTTTAGGAGAGTGTTGTTCAGTTTCCATGTGCTTATCAAGTTTCTACAGTTTCTTGTGGTATCGATCTGCAGTTTGATTGCACTATGATCTGATAATATACAGTGGATGACTTCAGTTCTTTCACATTTATTCAGACCTGTTCCATGAATGATCCATGTGCAGCTGAAAAGAATATATATTCCGATTTTTTGGGAGTGGAATACTCTATAAACATCTATTAAATCCATGTTTTCCAAAGCTTGGTTCAGTTCTATTATTTCATTGTTGATTTTCTGCCTAGATGATCTATCAAGTTGTGATAGTGGGGTGTTTAAATCCCTCACTACAATTGTATTAGTGTTATTTGGTTTTTCATGTTACTTAATATTTGTTTTATATATTTAGGGGCATTTATATTTGGTGCATATATGTTTATGATTGTCAACTCTT
>NW_022900928.1:21387578-21422177 GCF_012274545.1 Fukomys damarensis
TTGGCCTGAAGTGTTTCGGGTTTTGATGATTTAGTCTGATATTGGCTGTTGGTTTTTCATAGATGACTTGTTAGCCTGAAGTATTTCAGGTTTTGATGATTTAGTCTGATATTGGCTGTTGGTTTTTCATAGACGACTTTTAGCAGATTGAGAAAGAAACTGTCTATTCCAATTTTTATAAGGTTTTTTATCATGATATGGGTTGGATTTTGCCAAATGCTTTTTGTGCATCTATTGAGACAATCATATGGTTTTTATCCTTGTCTCTATTAATATGGAGTATTACATTTATTGATTTGTGTATGTTGAACCATCCCTGCATCCCTGGGGTGAACTCCACTTGGTCATGGTGTATGATCTTCTCGATGTTGTTCTGCATCCTATTTGCCAGGATCATATTAAGCATTTTTGCATGTATGTTCATTAGTGAGATTGGCCTATACTTTGCTTTTTCAGTTGGGTCTTTCTCTGCTTTGGGGATCAATGTGATGATTGCTTCCCTTTCAATTTCAATTTCATTGAAGAGTTAAAAAGTAGTGACAGTAGTTTTAAATGTCCTGTAGAATTCAGCAGTGCAGCCATCAGGGCCAGGGCTTTTTTTAATTGGCAGGTTTTTAAGTACATTTTCTATTTCTTGATTGATATTGGGTCATTAAGAATTTTTAGGTCATCTTCATCCAACTTTGGCAATTCATACAAATCTAGGAATCTATCCATTTCTTCTGTATTTTCCATCTTATTGGCATAAAGGTTCTCAAAGTAGGTCTTGCTGATCCCCTGGATTTCTGCTGGGTCTGTTGTAATTTCACCCTTTTCATTCTTTACCTGCATGACTTTGTGCCTTTTCTTTCCTTTTTTGATAAGGTTGGCTAAGGGTTTGTCAATTTTGTTTATTCTTTTGAAGAACCAACTCAGCTTCACTGATTTTTTTTTTGTGTCATTCCTTTAGTCTCCATCACACTTATTTTTTGATCTGACCTTTATAATTTCCTTCCTTGTATAAGATTTGGGTTTGAACTGCTCTTCTTTTACTAGAAGCTTGAGGTTCATCACCAGGTTATTTAATTGTACTTATCCTGTTTTCCTAATGTGCATGTTCAGTACTATGAATTTCCCTCATAAGACTACTTTAATTGTGTCCCATGGATTGGATACATTTTATTGTAATTGTCATTTAATTATAGGAGCTGTCTGATTTCTGCTTTAATATCCTCTGTGACACATTGGCTACTCAGGAGTGTGTTGTTCAATTTCCATGTGTTTGTAAAATTCTTGCAGTTTCTTTTGGTATTGATCTCCAATTTCATTGCACTGTGGTTTGATAATATACAGGGTATCACTTCAATGTCTTTGCACTTATACATGTTCTATGAGCAAGAATGTGGTCTATTTTGGAGAACAACCAAAGAAGATAGCTTACTCTTTCTTTTGTTTGGGTTCTTGTCATACAAAGTGATGTTTTCCACCCTTTAACTGCCAGTCTAAGAGTTTCTGCTTGAAATAAGGAAAAGGAAAATAAATGAGGAAGGGAATAAATGCAAACAAAGTCTTTGTAAATAGAGGAGCAATGAGGCGTAAAGGGAGGGCATGGGTATGGGGAAAAAATGAAAACCAAGTTTTGTCATGTAAAGTACACAATCCCAATGATGAATGTAACTGTACTGTATGCTTTAAAAGTACCAATAAAACCAATAAATAAGAAATACATGTGTTTCTTTTATGGAACATATTTTTGTGTCTTGTTTCTTGACCCATTCTTCCAAGCTACTTCTTTTGATTGGAAAATCGAGACCATTAACATTGAAGGTTGTATCTGATTTGTATTGAGTTATCTTTGTCATGACTTTTTGTTGGGTTCTCCCCCTTTGCATTTAATTTATTGTAGTGCCTGATGGATTCATTATGCCGGGCTTCCTGGGGTTGATATCCTTGATTTCATTTCCTAGGATATTGTTTAAAATTATTTGTAGTGCTGGAGTTTGGTATTCATGAAGTTCCTCAGGTGCTCCTTGTCATGAAAGTACATTATTTCTGCATCAGTTTTGAAAGATAATTTGCAGGATACATCTATCTGGGCTGGAAGCTGTTTTCCTTTAGGTCTTGAAATATAACATTCCAACTTGTTCCTGCCTTGAGATTCTGATAGGCTTTCCTTTGTATGTGATTTGTTATTTTACTCTGACCACTTGTAGAATTTTGTTCCTCTGTTGGGTTCCTGGAATCTTAATTTTTATATGCATAGGTGTTGATTTTTTCTATCACAGTTATTTAAAGTCCTATCACTTATCTGTCCAAGTTGTTTTCCACTACTTGGAAAGTTTTCTGCCACTACTTCTGTGAACATTTTTTTTTTTAATGTCATCTACACTGTCTCCTGTTTCTTCATTGACTCTGATCAGTCGTATATTATTCTTCTTTGCATCATCTAGCAGCTGTTGGATTGATTTCTCATGGTTCCTTAGCATTTGTAAAAAATTTTTTCTTTGCCTGGTCACTAATTGCAATCCTATCTTCTATATCTGAAATTCTATGTTTTTATTGATTTATTCTGCTATGGAACCTTTCCATGGAGTTTTTAAACTCCTGGAAATCTGTTTGGATCTTTTTCATGGATTCCATTTGTTTCCTATGTTGGGATTCCATCTTGATCCTCAGCTCCTCTATTTTTTTATTGGTGTCCACTGTAGATTTATTAATCATGTCTTGTTTTATGGTCACAATCTTTGCTGTTATCTGACAGATTATTTCTGACTTCATTTTTTTCCAGATCCTCTTTTTTTTCCAATTGAGGGAGTCCAGGTTGTTGAGCATGAGATCTTTCCATCTTTGTTACCCTTTGGGCTTGCCTTAGGTGATCTGGCAGTGTGGATTTGGGATTTGTTTCCATGTCTGCTCCTTTCAACAGATACAGCCTGCTGTGCCTTTATTGAAACAACCTTTTGTTCACCCAGTGGTCTTCACCCAGTGGTCTTCAATTTTCAGCAAGCCATCAAGAGGCCTTTTCTCTGCTGCTCACCAGTAAACCAATTCCTGGGTTCAAACCACTGATGGTATAGGGTGGGCCTCTGACTGAAAGTTGTGTACCTGTGCAGCTATTTCCTGGGTGGGTCTTGGCTGGGCTGATTTTCCTGTGCCTCTGTGGTAGGGGAGGTTCCCTGGCCTGGATCTGCCTGCATTTGCACTGGTCTGGACCACAGAGGCTGGTGTCTGACTGAAGCTTGTGCCCCTGTGCAGCTCTTTCCTGGGTGGGCCTTGACTGGATGTGTTTGCCCCAGTGGATGCCTGGTTGGGATCTGCCTGCAGCCGTGCTTGTCTTAAAAGTTTAACTTTCAATTTCCTAAAATGTAACGTGTCTAAACATTTTCTCATTGCTTGTATGTGTTTGAGATAACATTGAGAAGAGCTAATATCAATTATATCTCATTATATATGATATGAGTTAAATATTGGAAAGATATAGGATCGCTAATTTAGAAAAGTACCATTTTCAAAAGATTAATATTTACTCTGTTTTGCTACAATAAAGTTGAAAATCGGATTTGTAATAAATTCACCTATATGATTCCTCTTTAATTGTAGCTGTTTACTGTTACAGAAATTTCAAACTCCAATGATAGAGAGAACTTTTGTAAACAATCTAAAAACCTACAAAATTTTAGGAAAATGTAAAATGACTTCTGCTGTCTCTAACATCAATCTGCTTTGTTTATTTCAAAATTAACAGACACCAGAGCCATTAACCATGAAATGGGACATCTGGCCTCATCCCTGACCTTGAACACCCCCTTCTGATGCACTACAATAGATAGCTAGACAGATATTTAGGTAAACTCCCTAACTCCAGGGAATAGATATGTTTGGATTAAAGTTAACTGTGTTGTTACTGTAATTTGTACATGGTTAATGTGAACTGGGGAAATGAAGTGTAACCACCTGAATGACATCACAGCTGTAAAACCTATACAAGAACAAGCTGCAACCCAGAACAGAGTCAATCACTGGCACTGCTCTTAGTGCAATAAGATTTTTGTTGACAAAATGAACCCTATATTATTTTACTTCCATTCTCAGTCTTTATGTGTGTGTCACTTACCGATTCATTCAGCAACAAAACACAAGCACATTGTTTGCTGGCATTGAAAAATTGATTTTTCTTCTATCATTATTAGAGAATATTAAATTAAATGTTATTTTCTTTATGTTTAATTTATTTGATGCATTTACAATTTATTTGATTTATTTTATTGGAAATATACTAGATTAAACAAATAAAATCTATGCAGGTCTTCTGACATGTATAAAAAATACTAGTTTCTCCTTGTATCAGTTATGTTTAAATTAAATGGACATATAATGTTTGATCCTTTTTTCTAACATTATAATGATCATGTGAAAAGTGTATCATGAGCATAGAAAAATTCATTAATTTAGCTGTTGGAGAGATGGAGAGGAGCAGATGCATTTTTTAGGGATTTGGGAGGTAAATTCAGCAGAGTTGGTCACTGTGAACAAGGAGAAGAAATTAGCACCCCGAGTGCCAGCCTGGTGCTCACCACCTGACTGCAGGTTCAGCAAATGGACAGAGTGTCGAGTGTGAGGAGAGAAATCCACGAACTAGGGGTTAGCTGGGAACCAGTGGCCACATAAGACACTTATATCTAGGTGACAGTAACACTTCAGTATTATACATTCTAACATTGGATCTGACCTGAATTTTGAACTTGGATTTGATTTTACCAGTCAAGCATACTTGGGCAAATACATTAAACTAAGCCTCGGCTCTCCCATTTGTAAAATAGGATAATGGGATCATTGTGAGGATTAATAAGATAATGTGTGCAAAGCATTAAGCACAGTGCATAGCAGAGTAAGCTCAAACAAAAGATGATTAGTATTCTCAGTGTTCAAGCACTTCCATCAAGGGTACCAGAAGTGTGAGGTGGGGCTCTGTAAAATTAGGGTTAGCAAGATAATTATACTGAGTCTTCAGGTTAAAGGTTGACATTTCCACCGTCCTCCACTGGTTCCCATGAGCCACTAACAAGGAGCCATCCCTTTGAGGCATGTACTACAAGAGAGGAAGTAGTGCACTGAAGTCATCTATGTTCATTTTTACTTTGCTGTTCTCTCTGTACTGTACAACTTGTAAAACATTTTTACCTTTGGCTATAAAAATTGTTGGTATATCTAAAATTATTGTGTTATTTAAATGTTTTTAAAATTTTAGTTGTCTCCCCTTTC
Source organism: Fukomys damarensis (assembly GCF_012274545.1). Classification (NCBI taxonomy): domain Eukaryota; kingdom Metazoa; phylum Chordata; class Mammalia; order Rodentia; family Bathyergidae; genus Fukomys; species Fukomys damarensis. Next base: position 21,392,820 of record NW_022900928.1, read on the forward strand.
ATTAGTACATGTTTGCAATATGTAGTGATTTCATTTACTATGGATAGATTATAAATGTGCATAACACATCTTAATTCTTTTTTATTTTTGGTCCCCTTCTCCTCCTTTCTTTCCCTAGTTTCCCACTACTCTGGATCCATTTGAAAAAGCATTTTTCCTTGTTTTCTTTTATTGTCTCCCTTGTTTTTAAATCCTTTCCTTCTTCCTTCCCTTCTTTCACCTCTTATTTTCCTTCCATTTATAAAGGATTTCCCCAATTTCCTGCTAACTATCCACTATTTTGCTTGAAAATAGCCTATGTTCATTATCAGATGTATGATTAAATTAAATGGCATTTATACAGAATAGAGTGAAAGAAAGAAGGATAAACTTGAGGCATTTGTAAATAAATAGATGCACGTCAAGATCTTATGTGAAATAAATCAGATATGCAAGCATAAATGTCGCATAGTTTTTCTTGTATAAGAGATCCAAACTATAAATAGTGTTATCTAAAATTGAACTTTACATATCACCCCCTCTATATTTTCAAGGTACTTATTACTAGCCTATTCTATATTTATCACTTTAAATCTATCACATAATATATAATTATATGAACAGATATTAAATGAATAAAATTAATGCTACAATTTCATATTGCAGTATAGTATTCTTTAACCTGAAATATCAAAAATAAACTTAGAACTAATATTTTTCCATGAAATAATTCATATTATATGTTCAATAATTTATAAAATAAAAGTGAATCAATTTTACTTAAAAACTTTCAAAAGGTCACTTGAGTATTGACAGAAAATTTCAAGATGAGTGGAATGTGTAGGAAGTGCACCATTCAGGGTTCACTCAAGTATATGATAATGGTCCCTAGTGTATTTGAATCCACATTTGAAACTCTAGAATCTTCAGAGATATATGCCCAAAGGCAAACAATGAAAAAGATAACATAGCTGCTGTATAATAATGAGAAGTACATTTCTGGTAGTGAGATGAATGAATTCTTATTTTAAGAGGTAAGATTTTGGCTTTCATGAATGAATGTGGTTATTCATTTCCCTTCACCATTTGAAAAGACTTCATTTCTTGAAGTTGTATCTATAGTCACAAGCTGCAGTTTAGAAATCAGGCAGATATAATCAAGCAGTCAGCAGGTAATAACTTTAGCTAAATTAATGTAAGTTTGTACAACTAAGTTACTGTGCCTAAACAGACATAAATCCCATTTCCTAATATTCCACATTTTTCCACTCAGTACACCAGAAGCCCGCAAGAGAAGATGTCTAAACTTATCATATAGGCAAAACACCAATACATTCACTACCTTTGAGGGTTTGCTGTCAGCATATATCACATAGAAAGACTAGTTGAGGTTATAGGTCTGAATTCTCTAGCATCAGAGGCACTAGAAACTTTGGACAAAAGAATATATGTAAAATGAAAAGTCTTGGGAGATAAAAGTGAACCTTTTCCTGATCTAAGTTAATCTTTGTAAATTTATTAATTTGTCAGCCAGAAGCTTTATGCAACTGTGTGATATGTTGAAATCAATATTATCTTATTCTATAAGAAAGCACTGTTACTTTGAGGAGTGATTTGAGGGGCCAGGGATTTGGTTCAGTGGTTCTACTTCTTGCCTCATAAGCACAAGGTTCTGAGTTTGATCCCCAGTAAAAAAAAAGAATAAAAGAAAGAAAATAAATGATTTGATGTGTTTGAATAGGCACACTTTAATTTTTCAAATATTCATATAATATTTGAATTGATATTTCAAGCTACTTAGTAAAGCAATATTTTAATTGAGGACATTAAACTATGGAATACACTTACAACAAATAATTTTTTTCACATTGAATTTATTGGTACATTTTAGGTATACAGTACAGTTACATTCATCATTGTACATTTACATAACAGGCCTTGGTTCTCATTTTTTCCCCTTATCCCTGCCCTGTGTTCACCCCCTCCTTCCTTCCATATTTACAAATATCTTTTTTCATTTTTTCATTTTCTCATGTTTTTTATCTTTTTCCTATTTCCTTTCACCTACCCTTCCAACTTCCCCTACACCTTTACCTTTTTCTTCCTATTTCACATTGTCAATTATACCATTAGGATCTTATGTACCATTACAGTTTTTGACACCAGAGAAATTATTCAATATTTATACAAATAACTTTATTCTTAACCTTACTTTTAATTTTATTTGTGGTTTTTCCTTGTTCTAACAGGAAACTTGGAGTTCTTTTTAAAAGAGTGGGTTTTAATAGAAATATTGTAAACCATGCAATTAAGTTGTCACTGGCTTTTATAGGCACTTGTCCAAAAACTGAAAGCTATCATTTGTTATCTCCCATTCATCAGTGTATTAAACTACATTCTAAACTTTATTTAGTTTAATTTAGAGATTAGTACCTAAAAAATCAAACTGAATTAAACCTGGCTAGGCACATATTCAGTAATTCCTATGCAATCTTACCTACCATTTTCAAACTGTTCCCTCATCAATAAACTAGGAACAAAAATAGCTCATTTATTAAAAAAATAAAATGACACTATATGTATACAATGCTTAATTCTGTGATCATAATTTAGTACCTACTTGAAAAATATTAGCTATTATATAACTGACTTATTCAATTCCCAATCATACAATACTATGGCTATACTTTTTATTCCATTCTGCTAATGTTACAGTTGTTTTTTGTTATGCTCAGATCTCACATTTAAAAATTTTTGGCATTAAAAGCACTTTGGTAAACTTTATATAAAGTTCTATATTGTGAACTGGGAGTGGTCATGTATACCTATATTCCCAGCACTAAGGGAGGCTGAATGATCACAAGTTCAGCCCCCATCTCAGGTATGTAGCAAATTAATAAGACCCTGTCTAAAAAAACGGGGGCCGATATCATGTAGGTTACTGTAAAATATGTTACACATTATGGTTCTACTAAAACCAAAATTTTCAAAATATGAAAGTGCTCATTATGCACAAATGTGTAGACTTTGGGACACTCAGACATAAAACAGAACTCTTGGTCTAAATTTTACATGAGTGAAAAACTTCTTTAAAATAACCTGCATGTATGTATTTATGAAAAAGAATCCATCATATGTATAATCTTTTTCATGTAATGCTCTCCTCACAGGTTTATTTTGGAAGCAGCTACATTGTCTCATGGATCCAGTGATAGATGGGAACCACACTACAGTGACAGAGTTCATTTTATTGGGGTTGACAGATGATCCTGTCCTTCAAGTCATCCTCTTCACCATCATCCTATGTATCTACATGGTGACTATATTTGGTAATCTCAGCACGATCATTCTTATCAGACTCTCCTCTCAGCTCCACCATCCCATGTACATTTTCCTCAGCCTTTTGGCCTTTGCTGACATAGGCTATTCATCATCTGTCACACCCAATATGCTTGTGAACTTCCTGGTGGAGACAAACAGCATCTCCTACATTGGATGTGGCATCCAGCTTGGCTCAGCTGTGTTCTTTGGGACAGCTGAGTGCTTCATCCTGGCTGCCATGGCTTATGATCGCTTTGTGGCCATCTGCAACCCACTGCTTTATTCAACCAAAATGTCCGCACAAGTCTGTGCCTGGTTAATTGTAGCGACTTACACAGGTGGTTTTATTAATGCTTCTTCTTTCACTCTTTGCTTCTATTCTTTACTCTTCTGTGGACCGAATGCAGTAAATCACTTTTTCTGTGATTTTACTCCCTTAGTTGAGCTCTCCTGCTCAGATATCAGCGTCACTGCAGTTTTTCTCTCATTTTCAGCTGGCTCCATCATCGTGGTCACAGTGCTTGTCATAGCTGTTTCCTACATCTACATCCTGATCACCATCCTGAAGATGCGCTCCACTGAGGGGCGCCACAAAGCCTTCTCCACCTGCACCTCCCACCTCACTGCAGTCACTCTGTTCTATGGTACCATTACCTTCATTTATGTGATGCCCAAGTCCATCTACTCCACAGATCAGAACAAGGTGGTGTCTGTGTTCTACATGGTGGTCATCCCCATGCTGAACCCGCTCATCTACAGTCTCAGGAACAAGGAGATTAAAGAGGCTTTGAAGAGACAGCTTGGTTGGAAAATATTTTCTTAGTGACATCTCTTATTCTGTAGAACTTTATTTTTAAAATTTATTTTATTTATTTAATTATCCATTTTTGCTCCAGGAGTCAAACTCAGGACCTTGAGCTTGCAAGGCAGCCACCATGTAGGACTTTACATAGTAATAATATTCCATAGATATAACAATAAATACAGAGCTGAATGTCTGTGTTTGAAATATAAGGGTTTATTATGATTAGCCAGTGTGGACTATTTTATTAATTGTAGGAGGTGGATTTTCAGGAAAAAATATTAAATCAAAGGCTTATAATAATTTAATTTATTAAACATTCTTTGCATAAATAATCTCCTGACATTTGTGATATTCATAGCTTTTGAAAACTAATTTTCTGCTGTAAGTTGAAGTTACTATATTTCCAAATCTTTAAAATAATGCTCACTTTTAACAGCAGCCTCTCTTTTAATTTTCTTGATAACTATAGTCATTGACTAAGTACATTCTGAGAGTAAATGCTAAGGTGGAACAGGCAGTGAAATTAATAGGGATCTTTCTGAGTTATCTGTTTGTATGGGTTTTTGTAGACCCATAAAATTTTGTTCTGTGTTCTTGGCTCTTATTCTAATCTTCTATGTCTTCAATAAACTTCAATAATATTCTCTATGGTGCCTCCAGAAAGAGTAGGATGAGGTACCTCTAGTCCAACTGCAATTTGTTCCGTCAAGTCTAAAGTGGAATTTCCTTTCTAGGAATGAGCAGCGTTCCGGAACTGCTCCGGAAATGCATCATGCAAAGTCCTGTTCTGACTGACTTGTGGTCAGACTGACATCATACTAAGCAAGCTTGGCGAAGTTAGACTGCCTCACCCCTGGCTACCTTAAGTTGTCTTTATTTGGTGATACCTCGGTCATATTTTCTCTTCCCTCTTTAAATTATTTTTCTCCAGAAAGTGGCCCCATCATTGATTATATGATTCAAAGCCCTAATAATTCCTTTCTCTTTTACCTCTACACTCCTACTTTCAATCACAAAGTCTCATGCTTCCTGAATCCAATATTTATAGGCTATTTCTCCCGTCTTCATTATTAGCACTTCCACTTCAAGCTGTTCTTTCTTACATTCAGTTCACAATAGCACCCCCGTGTTGCTTAATTTTATGTGTCAATCTGACTAGACATTAACAGTGAAGTGTTTGTTGCAGCCTTGGTCTAGCTGCTGTTTGAGGGTATTTTTAGAAGATTGATAAGCATTTAAATTTATCGACACTGAATGGAACAGATAATCTTCCATAACGTAGCTTGGCCTTAATCAATCAACTGAAGGTCTTAAAAGATTTAGGTCCCTTGAAGAGGAATGAATTCTGCTTCTAGACTGGCTTCGGAGTCCAGACTGCAACATCAACTCTTGCCAGTACTTTCAATCTGTTTATATGCCCTATAGATTTTGGACTTGTCTCCCACAATTATTGTGTAAGACACATCCTTAAAAATCTCCCTATTTCTTTTGGATAGGTGATAGATAGATAGATGATAGATAGATAGATAGATAGATAGATAGATAGATAGATAGATAGATAGATAATGTGTATACGTATTTAGAAAAACTAGTATATGAGTGTGTACATATATTTTCTACATGTATCTTATTGGTTCTACTCATTTATATAAAGCAGACAAACACAATCTATAATCAAATTTCTTGTCTATTTCTCTTCCTCTGGGAAACCTCATTTATACTGTAGGCACCAAACTATGTGTTTTATGATTATTTCTAGAAGACTTCTTGAAGCTCCAAACAAAACTAAAGACACCATAATCCTCTTGTAGAACTGTATTTTCTTCAAATTATTTGATAGTTATATATCCATGGTTTTTGTTTTTTTGCACAGTTCTGGAAGCTTCATATAGACAACCAAATAGCTTTATGTTTCCCTACTCTCTAGTTTTTATAATTCTGGAACTTAGAAAGTTTGAATATCTATTTGATATGAATGAGTGAAATAAATTTAATAAATAATGGGTGGTTGAATGAAAAGTTTGCTCTTTTTCACTACTGAGTCTGCTGGTTTTGAATTTTTACTCTCAGAAATATATAACACAGGCACACACAGGGTAAGCAAAAGATCAAATACTTTTTAAAACAGTTTTACTTCCTTTAAGGCATACACTGTCTGTGGAGGGGTGGAATGATGAACTATTAAAATACCTTCATCCTTTTCATGAAAAATCATATATAGATGTAGTGTAATTTCAGTCAAAATATCATCAACATCTTGCTTAATGGGAAAATCTCTAAGTATTTCCTATAAAATTAGGAATGACACAATGTCCATTCTCATGACTTTTGTGGAATATATTACTTGAAATTTTATCCAGAGTAATAAATTTTAAAAAATAAATAACTAATAGGGAAGAATGAAGTCAAACTATTATTATTTTCAGATTATTTTGTCCTTGACTTAGAAGATCCCAAAAACTGCATTAGAAGACTTTTAGATATTGATAAAGTGGCAAGATAGAATGTCAACTTATAAAAATAAATAAATATTTTATACACCATTCATAAAGCTATTAAAAAATAACTTCAGAAAACAAGTTTGTGAGATATGTTTCAGTACGAGTAAGTATCCTTTCTCTAACATTACATTTTGCCTCATAGGCAGGGATTAATTGTAGCTGCCAGATTAGTCATTGAGTTAAGAGTAGTGGAGAATACAGTTCCAGGTTGGCTGTAGATTTGTTTGAGTCCTTGGGAAGTAGATTGGTTAATAGTGCTCTGATTTTTCTTATGTCGAGGCGTCAAAACTGTTCATGGCTGAAATCAAGCAGCCCCTAAAATTTCTATAGGTCATACTGTATCTCATAGAAAGTTGCCAAATTATATTTATCTGAAAGAATATTTTCTGTCTGAAAAGGAGCTTGCTAACACTGTGAAGTGGAATTTTCAAGGAAATAAATCAGTTATGTCCCTTTCAGCCTACCAAAATAAAATAGCCCAAAGAGAGTGAGTATATGACAGCATTCTAGGTTGAAGTCATTTCCTTCAAACTTTGTTCCTCGAGGTCTGACAGGAAGAAATGGGAGTCATGTCATACTGACATATTTCCAATCTCTAGTTACTTGGAGTATATGAAAAAAATAAAATTTATCAACAATACACATAGAAATAAGTTGCAACATAATCCCATTGAGAGCTTCAATATCTAGATATGACAATTTCTTATAAGTGTGAATTTTCTCCTCCTGGAAAGGTCTGTCAAAATTTGAGACAAGTATGAGCAAGGATATATAGTTTCTCCTAGGATCCCACTCTATTCCTAGTAGAGATGTAGTTATGTCGATGTTTGATATGATGCCATAGAAAATAAAATATCATCTACACCAGAGAATAAATTTCCTTTTCCTCTTTTGCAAGAAGACGACTGTTGGAATTTATAGCATTTTTGTTTCTGTTTTGTTTTGAAGGAGTGGTAGGAAACTTTAACATTTAAACAAGTAGTAGTAAATAATATGTATAAAACTCATATTGCATATTTATGGAGGCAGACAATACTACTTAGTATATAACCAAATCAAGTAAATGAACTAAACAATTACTTACATTTACCAGACTGGTGGCAGAAAAGGTGCACTAAATGATAAAATATTCCTCTGCCCTGGTGACTATGGAATTGGACACTCTAAAATTTCATCGTAAACCAATCAGATGTAAACTCAGATGAATTTATTAATGAAATCAGAATGATAAAATAATTCCTAGGAAAATTCTGTCAAGCACAGCAAATTAAATTGCACATTTTAGAGATTGAATGAATACTGGTTGCCTAATTGGCCTCTTCATAACTTCTGCTCTTAGAAATTCAGTGAAGGGAGGGCAGGGGTAAGGGAAAAATGAGAACCAAGACCTGTCACATAAAGGTACAAGATCCCAATGATGAATATAACTGTACTGTATATCTGAAATGTACCAATAAATTTAGTGAGAAAAAAAAAGAAAATAAAATTCACAAATATGTGAAAAGACACCTCAAAACCTGGAGCTAATTATGAATGAACAGGTTCTCTGACCTCACATTTTGCACACATTCAAATGCCACCTGCTAAGTGTTAAAGTCTTAATTTCCCTATATAATACTTTCAACTATTTCACTTAATCTATTATTTTAATGCCCAATTTTAAAGTCTGTTTTCTTAAAATCTGGAGCAATATCTAGTTCTCTCTTCTCTAAGTAAGCAGACCCATAGGGAAATGAGTCTCTCCGTAGCACTCTGATTTTCTGTACTCATTTTATATGTAAGACATTTATACCCATTTGGAAAGAAAATATCAGTTGTGTAATTAAAAGTAAGTAAAAGCTCAATTTATTATGCCACTCTCTGTTGTACACATTTTCAGTAAGTTTTGGAAGCTTGTTTTTGAAAATTAATTGAAAAGATTGAAGAATCAGAATCTAAGCATAGCCAATCATTCTTTACAATTACATTCCTAAACTTTCAGAATATTGGAAATACCATTCTATACTCTGCCATCTCCAAAATACTTACGTGCAAAATTTACCTTGACAAAAATTGTAAATTTCATTTCTAGCCATTTCAAGAGAACAGGTGGTCTACAAAGCAAGGGAAGGAGTTATTGGGATACAGCTGGAACTCAGCAGACTTTGGAGATGAAAGACTTTCACAAAGCAACTGAAATTGAAAAGTTCTCTTGGTTTTCTAGGGAGATAATGTATATGCAAGTATTAGGGTCCATCAGTAATCATTGTCATATATATTTTTGTTTCCAAAAACGGATTTTGTATTTTTCCATGAATGATATAATGATCATGATTCATACCTTCACTGACACTGATGCTATCTTCCTTCAGTTCTGTCCTATAATGGAAAGGTTACTGAATGTTTCCTTTCGTGAGAGTGTGTTTACATATCCATGTCCTCATTGCACTCTGATGTCAAAGAGTGGTAATGTAGGAAAGCAGCACAGGCTGCAATGAAATGGAAGGAAACAAGATAAGTTGGGTAGAGGAAAGGTGGAAGTGAAGAAGGAAAGAGGTAATAAAGAAAGGAGCCAAGGAATGAGAGAAGGTAAATGTAAAGAGGAAGAATCACAAACAAAACTTGTGCTTTGTTCTGTTTTATAGTTTTAAATTTTACAGTTATGATTTTCCCCCATTTTGAGTTAATTTTTCTATCTAGTGAGAGATAAAGGTCCAACATTCTTCTTTCACCCATGGAGGTCACATTGTCCAAGTACATTTGCTTTAGTGTCTTTTAATAAGTGTCAGGACTCTAGACATGGATTAAATTACTAACCCTCAGTTCTCTTTCATTGGTTTCCATATCTATCCATGGGGTAAGACATACTTGAACTATTCCTTTGCAGTAAATTTTGAAATTGAGAGTTATAAATCTTCAAATTTTAGCTTCTCTTGCAATTGCAAGATATTTTGAATATTCTGGCTTTCTTGCAAGTCTATGTGAATTTCAGAGCAACCAATACGTTTCTTTCTTTCTTTCTGTTTTTTTGTTTTTGTTTTTGTTTTTTTGATGCCAGGGATCGAACTCGGGTCCTTGACCTAAATCCCTGGTCCAACCAATCAGCTTCTACAAGGAAAACAACTAGAACACTGAGAGGTGTATTGACTATTGATCAATTTGGGATGTGTTCTCAGCCTAAGTATTCACATCTATACTTGGGTTATTTGTCCATTTATTTAGCTATTCTTTCATTTTTTAAAGGTGCTTCATTTTCAGTGTATATATTTTGTGCTACTTATTTTAAATTTATTCCAAGGTATTTTATTTTATATTTTATAATATATTTTTCCTTAATTTCAGTTTTACATATTTCATTGCTAGTGCATTTTTAAAAAATATTTTTCTTTATTATATTAAATTATATTTTATCATATGTTATCCTGCTATAGCACTGAGATTTAGTTTTCTCTTATTTATTTGACAAACAAACAATTCAAATTTAACTTATTTGAATATATTTGGGATGTGGATATTCTCTGAGGTATATTTTACTTCCCATTAAATACCATTTACATTACTTTGAAAATTTTCCAGGTCCCAAGTGTCTTAGCCCTACATACAAAGCTAGGAAAAGGGCCTCTAATTGAAGCTCATGCCTGGAAAAAAACTGTTGAAAGAGGAGGTAAAATCTGTGGCAGAAAATCCACTGTAACCAACATCTACAAATATTCATGACCACTCAGAAATTTGTTTCTAATATTGTATAAAGAAAAATTTTAAACCTAAAGCCATGTTGAAACAATTACACTTTGAGCATTAATATGCACACTACCTTGATTTTTCTGAGTTTGTACTACTGTGCAATGAAGTAGTCCAAAACTTAGTGTCTTTAAGCAAGTAAAATATATTCATAAATACAAGGCTCAGTAGTCTAAGCATTGAATAGCTTAATCACTCTCATTTCTGGTTGTCAATGCTATTTATTTTCTGAGAATTCCAATGGAGAGTCAGCCTTTTTTATATGGGCAAGAGTCTGGTGGATATTGCATCCCCTCTCGTGTCCTTCCTTGTACAACACATTCTTTTTATTTAGGCAGCCTCAAAGCACTCCCTGAATTCTAGAAGTGGGAAGTTAATTTCAGGTCTTGATAGGACCGTGACAAAGTTGTGAAAAACCATGTGGGATTGGAAATACTGCTGTCTGTCATCATTGTTGGAAAATAAATTATGCCATGAAGAGTCTACAGAATCTGTTTTATTTCATATCTCTTAATACCCTTATCCAACCATATTCTATCTGATTTTAATGCAAATTTATGAGGCTAAGTGTGCTATTCTTCACTGTATGAGCAGTAAGTGTTAGGAACTGCATAATCCTGTGGGACTGGAGAATCCCTTCATAAAGAGCCTTCATATTAACTCAGAAACATCACCGCTCCCCAGTCTGTCCTGGTTCCTACCATGCAGAGACACACACTGTTCTGCTTCTTTTTAAACACTACTCAGTTGTGTGTGTTCTAGAACTTTATATACATAAACTCATATAGTATGTTTTCTTTTTCTGAAAGATTTCTTTCAGTCAGCAAAATGTTTTTGGAGTGTGTCTTGTTGGTTTGTCAATACTTTTCCTTTGTTGCCTAGTGGTATTCTACTGTGTGACTATGCTAATTTGGTTAATATTTCTTCTATTACTGAAAAGCTGAGTAGTTTCCAGTTTTTAGGTATTAAGAATAAAACTAATGTTAGAGTGCAACTTGATGTGACAGAGTATTGAAAAACAACAGAGAAAGTCAGTGAAACCAAAAGGTGGTTATTGAAAATGTCAACATTGACAAGACTTTACGTAGATCAAGAAAAGGAAGACAAAACTCAAATAGCTGAAATCAGATATGAAACAAGTGACATTTCCTCCATCCAACAGAAATAAAAAAGTTTATAAAGTTACTATAAATAGGCCAGGTATTTAGCTCAGTGTTTCTGCCACCCACTTTGCAAGTGCAAGATCCCAAGTTTGATCCCTGGCACTGGAAAAAAAAAAGTTGCTATGAATAATTGTCTGCCAAAATGTTAGATAGCTTGCATAAAAGTATAAAATCTTAGCTACAGTTCCACAAAACTCAAAGAGAAATAGGTAATTTGAATTATAACAAATAACCAGTCTGAATTAATAATAGTAAAATCAGTTTAAAAAGAATAAGCTCAACTGGCTTTGCTGCTAAATTATATAAAATATTTAAAGGAGATTAAATACAAATTCTTCATTAGGTCCTCCAAGAAGTGAAAGAAAACAAACATTTCAAGTTATTTTAGGACCCCATTTATCTCATTACAAAAGCCACCCAAAAAGATTGCAAAAGAGAAACTACAAGAAAGTATAATTTGGGAGAAAAGGAACAAGAAAATCATCAAGAAAATACCAGCAAATTTAATTTAGCAACATATAAAAAGAGATTTTACATGTGATTAAATTGCATTTCTCCCAAGACTGCAAGATGGATTTAACATTTGAAGGTCAGTAAATGTTTTAAAAGTGTGGTTGAAAATTAATGAAAGTGAAAAAAATTTTAATTTTATTACAGTAAATGGCATGTTTCCATTAAACCTTCTCAAAATATCCCTCATCACTTCAAATACACTTAACCCATCACTCTTGCCACTTTCTGAGGAAGTTCTGGAAGTTTTTTTTTCTCATTGAGTTTATTGGTACTTTTAAAGTATACAGTACAATTACATTTGTCATTTGGATCTTGTATTTTTACATGGCAGATCTTGGCTCTCATTTTTTCCCCATACCGCTGCCCTCCCTTCAAGGAAGTCTTTTTGTGTGTATGTCTTTAGTTGCACTATTGTTTCGGCCTTTATGTCCTGAATTGATTAAAAACACTTACCTTTCATTATTTTGACTTTGTGGAAGAGTCATGTTGCTTGGTGCCAGATCCAGTGAATAAGGTACATGAAGAAAAATCAAAATGTTTTTAGGACCCTACTTTTCCCTTGGCTGCCACTTGACAGCAATATTCACTTAATTTTTTATCATACCTCATTAAGACATGCAAGCAAGTTTTCCAGAACTGTTTAAGAAAGTTAAAAGAATTAGGATATATGAAAAAGAATAATTAGGATAAGTGTGTTCAAAGTGAGAGGGAGTATTCTGAGGAGGATTGAAGGCAATGTGTCTTTTAGCATCATATTTAATTTAAATTTTTATGAATATTTTCATTAACCCAAATACCATATATTCATATATAATGAAAATCATATGGTTGCTTCAATGAAGATAGAAAAAGCATTTGATAAAATGTAACACCTAATCATAATAGAAGCATTCAGTATTTATTAAAAAGGCTTCTTGAACCTGAGCAAAGGCATCTATGAAAGACTTACAGCTGACTTCATACCTCATAGTCAAAGATGGGATCACTTCCTCCAAATATCAAGAGCAAGACAAGGATAAATTTTGTTGTCACTTCCATTCAACACTGTGCTAAAAAGAACCAGGACAATTAACAAAAAGAGGAAATAAAAGGCACCCAGATTGCAAAGGTATAAGTAAAACTTTCTCTATTTGAAAATGATAACATTTTAGAGGTAGAAAATAGATGCCTATAGGAAAATTTAGAAACTCATTAAAAGTTATAGGGATCAATAAAAGAATTATAGGGACCAAATGAACAACTAAAGTAAGTTTATACAAGACAAATGTAGCAAATCAATGATATTTCTTTGCACTAAGAATGAACAATCTAAATCTAAATGGTGCTGAGTCCATTAGATATCTACATGCAGAAGAATATAGCAGGACCCTTACTCATACCATACACAAAATTAACCCAAAAGGATCAAAATCCTAAATATAAAGTATAAAATTACAAAACTCTTAGAAGGCAATTTGGGAGAAAGCCTTCATAATCTCAGATTAAGTAATAGATCCTTAAATTACTTAGTAGCATGAGCAAAAATGAGAAAAATATTAAAAATTGACCTTATCAAAACGTAAAAATTTGCATTTCAAACAAATGCAAAAAAGAAAGTGAATCAAGACTATGCACACTGGGAAATTATTTGCACAATTTACCTCTGATTAAAGTTATGTGTTTACAATTATTTAAAACACTTAAAACTCAATGCAAATAGCCAACTAAAATGAAGGATTGACTTGAAAATTAATTTCTCCAAATTAGATATATATGACCAATAAGTTAATAAAAGGATTCATGACATTATTAGTTACCCCAAACAATGTAATGGAACCCACAACAAGATACTGCTTCACAGGAACTGTAACCACATAGACAATGTAAACCCTAAATTTTTTGACCAACCCACATCAACTGATCTCCCACAATGAATTTCATACTTCACTACCATGGCTGCAATCAGACACAAAAGTGCATAGCACTTTCCTTCCACTGTGAGGCTCATAAATTAGAAGCTACTTACTTGTTTGTTCTAAGTGAGTTTAAATAGCATTTGAATTATTTGTTCATTAAATTTCAAACAATTGGTTACTAAATCATAATTCAATGCTTTGGAGCAGTGGAAAATAGAAAAAATAGCTGCTTTGACAGATTTCTAAAAAATTTTCATGGAAATTGGTATGTTAAAAAGTATCTACTGCTTTGGAGGTCATTGAATGTCAATCTATTTTTCTTCAGAAATTCATTTATGCCACCTGTGTTAGTCACCTTTCTCTCTCATTGCTGAGACAAAATACCAGACACCCAAAGGTAGAAGGGAAGGAGTTTCTCTGGCTTATAGTTCACAGAGGTTTCCATCCACAGTCAGCCAACTCCAAGGCAGTGATGACAGAGGCATGGCAGAGCAGAAACAACATGGCACACACAAGGAAGCAATAACAAGAGAGAATTATTGGTGTCTCCCTGCCCCTAATACTAGTGCCCTTGAGCCTAGCATAGCATTATGAATCAATTCCAGCTTTGCACATACTAGATCAAGCCTATGACCACATGTGGCTTTGGGGGGACATCTAGACCCAAAGCATGACACCACTTAAATTTCCAAATAGTTTTGAACAGAGTTTAATAACCCCTTAAATTGATTTAATTTTCTCTATTGGCATTATATCTCTATTCTTAATTCTAACTTATTGTGTTTATATTTTTTCCTTTTCTATTAATTTCAGCAATCAGCTCTTCTATCTAACTCTCTTTTTATTTCTCTATTGGCATTATATCTCTATTCTTAATTCTAACTTATTGTGTTTATATTTTTTCCTTTTTCTATTAATTTCAGCAATCAGCTCTTCTGTCTAACTCTCTTTTTCTTCGCTCCTTCTCTATTGCTCCTTCTCTTTCCTTTCTTGTTCCCTCCTTCTCTTCCATTTTTTCTTATTCTCCACTTCCTCTTTTTTGCATGATTTTTTTCTTTCTTTCTTACCATCCTCTTTAGTATGATAATTTTCTCTTTCCTCCAAAGCTATGACTGTTATAAGAATACACTGTTCCAAAATATTTTAATATATTTATGGTGTGTATATATGTATATACGCGATATTGTAACATTAAAAAACCGCATCCTACTTGGAAGGAGGGAAATGGTGAGATCAAAGGCATATCCATTGCTTAGACAACACTAACCATTCGGTACAGAAAGTGATGCTTTTTAGTGGAAAAAATTCCTTTTTCCAGTTTCCATGAATGCTAAGCATTTTTTAAATATTCAGGGATATTTTATTTGTCAATTGAGAGAAAAATTTAATTACACTGTCTAGTACCTTCCTTAGAGCTATGTGCATCTCTTTGTTCCTCAGGCTGTAAACAATGGGGTTAAGCAAAGGGGTCAGCACTGTGTATGTCACAGCCATCAGCATGTCCTCGCAGAAGGAGTCCCTGCTCTTGGGCCTCAGATAGACAAAGCAAGCGAATCCGTAGTGTATACACACCACAGTGAGGTGGGAGGAGCAGGTGGAGAAGGCCTTATACCTCCCCTTTGCTGAAGGCATCTTCACAACTATGGACACAATGAAGACATAGGAAATAATAATTAAAATAAAGCTGCCCACCAGCACAAAGGCAGAGAGCACAAAAATAACCATTTCATGATAAGAAGTGTAATCGCATGCAAGGTGAACCACAGGTGAAATGTCACAAAAGAAATGTTGTATATTGTTGGAGTCACAAAAAGACAAGCTAAATATCATGGTGGTGATGCACAGAGATATCAGGAACCCCAACACTGAGGAGGCCATCACAAGCTGAAAGCAGATCTTTCTTGTCATAAGGGTTTGACAATGCAGCGGATTGTGGATGGCAGTATAACAGTCATAGGACATGGCAGCCATGATGAAACAGTTGGTGGATGCCAGGCCAAAGAAGAAGCACATCTGCGTGGCACACTCAGGAAGAGAAATGGTCTTGCTCTCTGATAACAAGTCTGCTAACATGCGGGGGATGATAACCATAGTGGTACAGGTTTCAGAACAGGACAGGCTGAATAGGAGAAAGTACATGGGGGTGTGAAGGTTTTGACTGAGCTTGATGGCCAAAATAATGGACAGATTTGCAAATAGAATTGTCACATGTGAGAATAAAATCATCACAAAGAGTAGATTCCGTAGTTCTGGGAAACTGGAAAACCCCCACAGAAAGAATGTGCTCACTGTGGTGCAGTTGTTCATCTTTCTGGGGACACAATACTTTCTACCAATGACACAGAGATGCTTTTGTCAATACTCTGAGATAAGTTTTTAAAGTAACCTTTGACACTGATGTCCTCTGGGCTTTGATTATGGACCTCTGAATAAATGTAAGACAATTCATAAAGAACCTCAGAAAGGGAGTTAAATGCAAGAGACAAAAGTAAGAGTTAGGAGTCTGAATGATTCTAGTATGAGAATATACATAAGCACAATATGGTCTGAGTATCATTTTGAATTCCACTCACAAATGCATTCTTTACCTCTCTTTGTTCCATTCTGTATCTGCAAGGAAGAGACAAAATAAGAGTAAATTCTCATCTTCTGGATGTTGATAGGCCACATTTTTCAATTTTTTTGATAGAATTGTATCTTGGCTGTCAGGAGTGCTTAGTTAACTTTTGAAGAAATGAGTAAAATAAGTCAATAGCTTACATCATTTCAAATTAACATAGCATTTTAAAATTCTGGAGAAATCTGAAAATTTCCAAAAGAAATTTCACATTTCTTCCAATGCAATGCTGTCTTTATCTGTACTTCCCACAACTCAGTGCTCCAAGGATAATTTTAGACTCAGTGAATTAATTTAGGAAGTTGTAACTTGGATTCCTATCTTTAGTAATAACTGAAGCTTGAACTGTACAAAATTAATTGTTCTTAAATTCTAAAAAAATTATCATTGAAGTTCCTTCCCAAGTACATGAGATGAATTAACCTGGAATTATGATGATCTCAAAGATACGGTGTCCTTCTAGAATGGCAAATTTTGGGGCCAGGGATTTAGCTCACTGGTTCTGCTGCCTGCCTGGCAAGCATGAGGACCTGAGTTCTATCCCATAAAAAAAAAAAAAAAAAAAAAAAAAAAAAAAAAAACAGAATGGCAAATTTTGGTCAATAATTTCTGATCAACTTTTGAGGTTTTTAGTAAAATTTCTAAGAACATTTTCTAGCTGGTATATATAAACAGTTTGCTTTACAGTACAGTCCTGAATAAATAAAGCTAAGATCTTCAAAGGAATTTTGTGAGTCACATTTCTATTTTGATCATCAATTAAACATACAACTCTTGAAGGGGGTGAAAGCAGAAAGGTGATTCATAGAATCAAAACCACAGAATTTCAATTTTGACTTTGGCCTCTGTTAAATATGAAAGAAAAAGTGTGAAGAAGCGAGTGTGGATAGTGAAAGGCTAGGAAAGAAAATCACTGACTGGTAATCATTTTAAAGAATTCATACAAATGAAAGTCAAAGCAATTACAGTGTTTATTGAAAAATTGCTGTCTTCTATTTGTAAGGCAGTTGTGGGCAAAAGAATGCAAGGGGAGTCTGCCCAGGTAACCCACACCTACTCAATACTTATAATGTGGAAGGCAATTTGATTTATAAAATGTGCTAGAGTTAGCTACAGCTGCCTTATATATAGCTTATTAGTCTATGTGAAGATTTTGCATTCTGACTTTACAAAACATGAAACACTGTATGCAGTGGTTATGTTACTACTGGAGGTCACACTTTCAACCTATACTGATTAAATCCTAATCATTTTCAGGGCAAACTAGGCATGGGAAACACAGTATAGAACCATATATGTAGGATTCCTGGGATGTGAAAGCACATAACTACTGTGCTTAGTGAAGCCAGAGAACCCCTCTCTGAGAAGGTGACATACTTAAATGGAGAGTAGATTAACAAAGTGTGAACAGCACATAATGATAAGGACAGAGAACATCACAAGTACAGGGCGTACCTAATACAAAGATCCTAAGGTGGGCAAGAAATTTACCCAAGCAATCTTCAGCAAAGACCAAGGGGCTTATTTTTCAACCACACTACAGTGACTTTTTACCATGAATGTTTCTCTGGCTATTTACCACTAAGGAAAACTTTTTCATTCTTATTGCTTCAGCTACCACTTATTATGATTCCCCAATTCTAGTCTTTATTTTCTCTGAGATGTGAAAGCACATAACTACTGTGCTTAGTGAAGCCAGAGAACCCCTCTCTGAGAAGGTGACATACTTAAATGGAGAGTAGATTAACAAAGTGTGAACAGCACATAATGATAAGGAGAGAGAACATCACAAGCACAGGGCATACCTAATACAAAGATCCTAAGGTGGGCAAGAAATTTACCCAAGCAATCTTCACCAAAGACCAAGGGGCTTATTTTTCAACCACACTACAGTGACTTTTTACCATGAACTTTTCCCTGGCTATTTACCACTAAGGAAAACTTTTTCATTCTTATTGCTTCAGCTACCACTTATTATGATTCCCCAGTTCTAGTCTTTAGTTAAAAAACACTCAAAATTCCTCTGCCACATCTCCAAAGCCAGAATCCCCCAAGTATTCAATGCAACATTTCTAGAGCAAAACTGACCATCTACTTTTGCATAATAAAATTTATTCTGCATTTTGTGCTTCCTCATCCAAGGCCTATTCTTCACTTACTACCGGGTTTTTGTGCCACATCTATGATGATGCTGTCTCTTGATTGTAGACATCTTTTGTATCCCCTTTGCTTACAAGCCAGACAACACTATAATTTCTAATCTTTATTGCATATTTCAGCTATACGGTCTCACATATCTTCATAGCAACCCATCATTTTGTTTTTTAATGAAGAAACCATAGTTCAGAGAGTTACTTAATTAGCAAAGTTGTATTTTCAGATATGTTGAAGTAAATTCTGCTTTCTTTATCTATTCAAGTACAGCTGTGATAGAAGGTACGTCAATGTGACATTACTTTCCCTATCCCAGTGACACTGGCAGCCACAAAAGAGAAAGAAGCGTGGAACATTATGTTAGCTGCTTTTTTCTCTGAACCTTACCCTCTTTCTACCATTGGTTTTTTGCCTTGAGGTATTGTATTCTATTCTGTCTTTTTAGATCTCTAAATTTTCCCCACTTCAGTTTTCTGGGTTATCTCTCTACCAAGAATAAGAATTTCTTAATTTTCAGCTTATCAGTACCTATGATTTCTTCAATACCTTCTTACAGAATCTAAACATCTACAAGTCCTTGATTGTGATAAATTATAGTATGATGTTCATTGTAAAGAAAAGAAAGACTCTATATTCCTACCTTCTAAAAGAGGAAAAACCACCTTCCAGTTTCTTAAAAATCACTAGATGATTAAGCTGTAAGACTTTAGTCTCACAATTCAGGTGTGGCTTTCTAGTTCTTCCTGTGATTTCACAAGTCCCTCAGTGCAGTACCCCTGCATTAAGGCAATTTTTCTCTTTCAATGAATGTAATGTGTCTCTTATAAATTTAGTCTCCTATTATATGAAAGGTGTCATTTTCATTTCTTGCTGATGAATCTGAAGAACTTAAAAAACTTTAATGGGAGTACTGGGACCACTGAGGTCTATTATCTTGAGACTTCTGCTTTTAGGCACAAGGTATCATATGCTTTTCATCACTTGGTGTGATGTCCATACTTTTTTAAAAATATTCACACACCATAAGGACTTTTCTTTGATGTTTGTTCTTTTTCTTCAAAATACCAGTAGAAATTATTGACCTTCATCATGTTAAAAATCTTGGAAAATAGTGGTTCCCACAGGCTTATTTTACTTTCAGTATAATAGCACTCATTTTATAACACTGAAAATCTGCCAAGCTTGTCAGGTCTCCTACCCTATTCACAGGATAAGGGAATGTAATTTCATAAGAAGATACTATCTAGAAATACAAGAGGACAATAGGAAGAAATTTATTTTCTCATGGGAGTTACTTTTCATTAAAAAAGCATATTAACATGGAAATACACTTTCTAGTTATTGTATTGCTAATCTTTATGACCTCAAGTGACTCCTAATTGCCTCTCTCATAACCTTGCCCCTCAAAGCCTACTGTTCTCTCCATTAAATCCTGCATTTTTCTCATTCTGTTCTCTGTTCCTTCTGTCTGAAGAATCTTATATATGCTTCAAACTTCAGAGCAGTTCATACCTCACCCCGTAAGCCCCCCATTTGGAATAATGCATAAAACAGAAAGAGAAAGAAATGTCATTAGGAAGTTCACTAGGAAGGACATTTTGGCCAGCCTCCACTGGGTACATACAATATGCTAACTAAGACAGTATAGCGAATGAGATAGCTATATATGATAATGAATTAGGACAAATGGAGCAAGAGAGATGTTTTTCCTGAACTAAGCCTATTTTATGAGAGCAGGGAATACATCCTTAAGCCTCTTTGAGAGCTGACTCACACTCACAAGTATGTGCTTCTGAGAATTTCTCCTGGATGAAATGAACATGACTGTTTTGAAAAGTCCTGGCCTGAATGCCCTTATATCCATAGTGGCCCAAAGCCACCCACTTGGTGCAGTGAGTAAAAAACAAAAACAACAAATGTGCCTGATTTAAAATAAGATTGAACTACTCTGAACCTCTATTTATTATTGCTATTGTTTAGATACAAAATGTTCCTCAAGTCTCATTTGTTCAGTGGTGGGGATTTTGGAAGGTGATTTGATTGTGGAGACACTATACTCATCATGAAATAATCTATTAAAAATAAAATAATAAATAATTTCTCAGATAATAACAGAGATGATGCCCATAGTGTAAGACATGATTAAGAAATCTAGAACACACACAGATAAAAAAAAAATAGAGGAGCTGAGGAACATGAAGAACACCCAAAATAGGAAATAAACAGAATCCATAAAACAGATGCAAGAAGATTTTCAGGAGATTAAAATAGTAAGGGACCATGAGAAATCAATCCAGTAGCTGCTAGACAATGCAAAGGAGAATAACATAAGACTGATCAGAGTCAATAAACAGGGGACGTGCAGATGACATAAAAAATTTGTTCACAGAAGTAATGGCAGAAAACTTCCAAAATAGGGGGAAAGAACATGACATAAAGATAAGTGATGCATAGAAGACTCCAACTAGTCCTGATTAAAAAATGTATACATAGGCATATAATGGTTAAGATTCCAAAAACCCAACAGAAGAAAATTCTACAAGCAGTTAGAGAAAGAAACTAATCACATACAAAGGAAGCCCGTCAGAACCACAGATGACTTCTCAGCACAAACGCTCAAGGTAAGAAGAGCTTGAAGTGATGTATTTCAAGCCCTAAGAGAAAACAACATCCAACCCAGGTTGATGAGCCCTCCAAAACTATCATTCAAAGCTAATGGAGAAATAACATACTCTCATGACCTAGAGCACCTGAGGAACTTCATGAATACCAAACAAGCACTCCAAAAATTTTAAAACAATATCCTAGGAAGTGAAAATAAGGACAAAACCCCCAGGAATCCCAACAGAATGAATCCATCAGGTGCTAAAGTAAATTAAATGCAAAGGGGGAGAATCCCACAAAAAGAAAAAGTCATGACAAAGATAAGTCAATACATATCAGTTATAATCATAAATGTTAATGGTCTCAATTCATCAATCAAAAGAAACAGACTGGAAGAATGGGTCAAGAAGTAAGATGCAACAATATGCTGTATACAAGAAACATAATTAATTCAAAAAGAAACT
Organism: Fukomys damarensis; assembly: GCF_012274545.1. NCBI lineage: Eukaryota > Metazoa > Chordata > Mammalia > Rodentia > Bathyergidae > Fukomys > Fukomys damarensis. The sequence continues at coordinate 21,414,556 of NW_022900928.1, forward strand.
CATAGAGTGAAAGTTAAAGGGTGGAAAACCATACTCCTTGTGACAGGAATACCCAATAAAGAAGGACTAGGTATCCTCTTTGCAGATCAAATGGATTTCAAACCAACACTGATTAAAGGGGACAAAGAAATGACACTACATTCTTGTGAAGGGAACAATCCAAGAGGAAAAGATGACAATCATAAATATATATGCACCCAACACTAGTGCACCCAATTATATAAAACAAATACTAACAGACACAGAAAATGAAATAAACACTACTACAATAGTAGTGGGAAACCTCCATCACCCACTGTCACAAACAAGATCAACTAGACAAAAACTAAACAATGAAATACCAGCACTCAATCAAATTCTTGAACAAATCAACTTAACAGATGTTTGCAGAGCGGTCCACCCCACAAAATTTGAATACACATCCTTTTTAGCTGCACACTCAGCCACCTCATCTTGGAGAAAGAAGGCAAACACCCTCATTGGAGGAAAGATAGCCTCTTTAATAAATTGTCCTGGAAAAACTGGGTTTCAACTTGCCAAAGAGCTATATATCTCACCATGCACTAAATTAATGTTGAAATGGTTTAAAGATCTAAATATCAAAACAGAGTGCTCACTTCGGCAGCACATATACTAAATATCAAAACAGAAACACTAAACAAACTGGAAGAGAGGGTACATAGAACTCTTGAAGACATCAGCACAGGAAAAGATTTTATTGAAAAAAAAAACAAACCCCAGTTGCCCATGAAGTAGCACAAATAATAAAAAATTAAAAATCTTCTGCACAGTCAGAGAAATCACCAACTGTGAAGACACAACCCACAATGTTCAAAAACATTTTCACTACCTTTTCCTCAGACAAAGGTTTACTATCTAGAATATATGAAGAATTTTTAAAAAAACAGACTTCCTATATTTAAAGATTCAATTCAAAAATTGGCTTTTGATATGAATGGACATTTCTCAGACAAAGGAGCAGAAATAGCAAATAAACATATGAAAAAATGTTCCACATCACTTGTCATTTGAGAGATGCAAGTAAAAACAACACTGAGATTGCACTTCACCCCAAAAAGAATGGTTTATATCATTAAATCAATCAATAACAAATGCTGGCAGGTCTGTGTGGAAAGAGGAACCCAGATCCACTGCTGGTGGAAGTGGAGATTGGTGCAACCACTGTGGAAATCAGTATGGAGATATCTCAAAGAACTAGGATACGAGGGCCCATTTGACCCAGTTATTCCCCTGCAGGGTATCTTCCCAAAAGAATTAAAGGAATCATACTACAGTGATATATATGCACCAATGTTCATAGTAACACAGTTTGTGATAACTTAAACTTGGAAACAGCCCAATTGCCCATCAACTGGAGACTGGATAAAGACAATGTGTTTTTATTTAATATAAAATGGAGTACTACTCAGCCATAAAAAATGAGAAATTAGAGACATTTATAGCTAAATGGATGCCCATTGAGGTAATATTCTTACATGAAGTAAATAGGATACATATGTATAAATACCAAATAGTTTCTCTGGTGTGAAAAACTGAAAATGTAAATAAGGACTAAAATTAATGTAAAATGGTAAGAAAAGGGGCAAAGAGGAAGGGAAATTGGGAAGTGTATGGGGAAAGGAAAGAAGGGAATGGAATTAATATGAGAAAATGAAAAAAATGCAAGCAAAGTCTTTGTAAATAGGGAGGTGCAGAGGGATTGAAGAAAGGGCAGGGGAATGGGGAAACAAATTAAGAACCAAGATGGACTGTGTAAGGGTGCTAATTCCCAATGATGAATGTCATTATATTGTATACCTAAAATGTACCAATAAAATTAATAATTAAAAAAACAAATTCAGTAGAGTAGCTGGATATAAAGTTAACACTCAAAAGTCAGTAGGCTTCCTTTACTCATACAGCAGACTCACTGAGACAGGAACTAGAGAAAGAACTCCTTTCACAATAGCATCCAAAGAAATTACACACTTCGGAATCAATGTAATGAAAGAAGTGGCCTCTACTTTGAAAACTACAGCACTCTGAAAAAAGAGATAGAAGAGAATATCAGAAAATGGAAGGACATGCCTTGTGCTTGGGTAAGAAGAATCAATACAGTAAAAATGGCCATGCTTCCAAAACTGCTACGTAGATTCAATGTAATCCCAATTGAAATTCCAACAGCATATTTCACAGAAGTAGAGAAAACAATCCAAAATTTCATTTGCTACCTGAAGAGACGTAGAATAACAAAAGCCATTCTAAGAAACAAGGACAAGGCACGGGGTATCACAATACCCAATTTGAAACTATACTACAAAGCCACTGTGATAAAAACAGCACAATACTAGCAATGAAACACATCTGAGGACCAGGGGAACAGATTAGAAGTTTCAGAAACAACTCTAGACATACTTACCCACCTTATTTTTGACAAAGGATCCAAACACACTCACTGGAGGAAATACAGCCTCTTTAATAAATGCTGCTGAAAAAAACTGCGTTTGCCAAAGATTAAAACTAGACCCAAATTCTCTCCATGCAATAAAATAAAATCAAAATGGATTAAACATCTAAGTTTTAAAACAGAAACACTAAACCTGCTTAAGATAGGCTAGGTAGAACTGTTGAAGACACTGGCATAGGAAAAGACTTTATGAACAAAACTTCATCAACAAAAAGGAGCTCATCTTATTAAAAAACCTGCAGAGCCAGAGAAACCTCCAACAGAGTAAAGAGACAATCCACAATATAGAAAAAAGTTTTTAACAGCTATTCCTCAGACAAAGGTCTACTATAAGAACATATAAAGAATTTTTAAAAATAAAACTTCTGATATTTAAATATCTAATAAAAAATTGGCAACTGAAATGAACCTTCTCAGATGAAGAAGTAGAAACAGCAAAAAAAAGCGGGGGGGAAGGAATGTTCAAGATCATCTTTCATTTGAGAGATGCAAATGAAAGCAATGTGAAATTCCCCCCTCTCTCCAGAAAGATTGGCTACTATGAAGAAATCAATCAATAGTAAGTGCTGGCATGATTTTGGAGAAAAAGGAGCCCTTCTCCTCTGTTAGTGTGAATGTAGACTGGTGCGACCACTGTGGAAATCAGCATGGAGATTCCTCAAAGAACTAAAATTAGAGGCTCCATTTGATTTAGCTATTCCTCTACTGGGTATCTTCCTAAAATAATTAAAAGCACCATACCACAATGATATATGTACACCCATGTTTATAGTGGCACAGTTTGTAATAGCTAAATCTTGGAAACAGCCTAAATGGCTATCAACTGGTGACTGGATAATGAATATTAAAAAAATAAAATAAAATGGAGCACTACTCAGTCACAAAGAATAATAAATCAGAAACATTTATAGCTACATGGATTCACATTGAGGCTGTACTATTTAAGTGAAATAAATAGGACACACATGTTTAACACTGAATAGTTTCTCTGCTGTAAGAAACTGAAACAATAAACAAGGACTAAAATGCATAATAGATAATTTGAAATAGGAAAAAAAGGTCCAAAGGGGAAGGGTAGTTATAGCAAGGGTAGGGGAAAGAAAAGGACAAGAAAAAATATGAGAAAAGGAGAAAGAAACAGAAACAAAGATTTTTGTAAATAGGGAGAGGTGGACAGGTATGAGCAAGGGAACCAAAATATATCACGTACAGGTACAAATTCCCAATGATGAATGGGATCATGAGATAGAAAAATAAAATGACTAACAGACAGGTGGGACACAAGTCTAGGATAATGTAGGCTGTGAGCAGTTTTATTTTTTTCCAGCCCAAGCAATTTCCTTCTTGGCCAACCCTGCCCTGAACTGATACATATTCCAACTATGTACCACACTTATCTAGTCAACCCTACTTTGAACTGATGTTATTCCAAATATCTGTCACACTTATCTAGCCAACCATAACCTGAACTAATGTTTCCTAACTTGAGTTTGAACTTGCTATAGACCAATCAGTAGTAATGATACCATATGTAAGCAATCAACTGCTGTCTCTTCTTTTATACTACTTCCTGCTCACCAGCCCTATTTAATCTGTAGATGGACTAAAGGCAGTTGCCTGGTTCTTTGAGGAACTATCCCACCAGTTATTGATATAATAAAGTTTGCTTTCTGCCTCCCAATCCGGGGGGCCTGTCGGTGTTTCTCATTTGCCATTACAATCATAATGTATACCTAAAAGGCAGCAGTTAACTTGATGAAAAGCAAAAAGGATTTGTGTGAGGCTGAAAGTAAACACGAGAAACTAGTCTGTTAAAAAGCATTTCAAGGCAGCTCAACACTCACTTTAGTTTCTGCTGTCTTGGAGATCTACATGAGAGGAAATTAGCATCCTGAGTGCTGGCCTGGTGCTCAGGACCTGACTGTACATCCAGCTAGTGGTAAATTGTGGGGCAGGGTGTTGAGTGTTTGAACAAAAATCTATGAATCAGGTATTATTTTGGACATCATGAGACACTTAAATCTTGGCAATATGAATATTTCAGTAGGTACCCCACCTACCACTGTGCCTTGCAAGGGTGACTCTTCCTACTGTGATAAACTTTAAAAAAATAATATCATGAGGGTTTAGCCCATGACTAAGATGGCAGAGTAGAGTTGAAGAACAAATCCAGTGCAGCACCTGGCATGTGGCCAGAGAGAGTTTAATCAGGCACTATTTTAGGAAGGTTTTGATTATGTGAGGTTGACCCATAGAACATCTATATTATAGCTTCATTCCATTGTTCATTCCAGTGTTATCCTACCACAGAGACAGTGTGAGAGGTAGCCATAGGAGATGGATGAGATCTAGACATAGAAGCTGAGTGATCAAGCTAGGAAGGACGAGGGGCCTGCAGTCTGTGGTGGGGGGCCAGGTTCCAGAGGAAGCTCTAGCTGAAGGTGATGGCATTGAGTCCAGCAGTCTGCTTTAGCCCTTGCCCTGCTGCCTACCACTAGGGGTGATCAGTGGTCTGATTGCTTCTCCATGTACCACCATGATCAGGGAAGCATCTCAGCTTGGACAGTTGCCACAGCCTGAGGCTTACAGATAGGAGTAATGAGGTAATATGTGCAAAGCATTGAACACAGCAAGCTTCACATAAAAGTTGGTTAGTTCTGTCAGTGATCAACCACATCCACCAAAAAGGCATGAGAAAGGTGAGGTAGGGCTTCCTAAAGTTTGAATTCGCAACAGAGTCATACTGAGTCTTCATGTGAAAGGTCACCATTTCTGCCTTTCTCCACTGGGGCATATAAGCCACTAGCCAGTAGTGAGTGTTTTGAGGCATATTAATTACCACAGACTAAGTCATATCCAGAAGTCATCAAAAGCTTTTTGCTTTACTGCTCTCTCTCTATAACTTGAAATGTATTTTGAACCTTTGCTTTTAAATATAATGTGCATATATTAAATAATTGTGTTATTTAAAATCCAAATTTAAATGTCACTCCTCTCCATATTATTTCAGGTATTTATTAATGAAGCATCTTGTTTCTATTGCTAAAAAATACTTCCAAAATGAACAGACATTGACTGAGTAAAGCTAATGTTACCTTTTTATATTTTCTGTTTATCATTCTTTAGTATGAATATCAAAGTAAACTTAGAATCCATATGTAACTGTGATATCATTTATTATATTATAATCCAATATTGTAATTATCAAATAAGAGTGCATTAATCTTTACATAGCAGTTAAATAAAAAAGGTGAATGGGGATTGGCAGATATTTGAAGATTAGTTGTTTTGGTGAAGTGTACTGCCTAATACTCATGAGGATGTGCTAATGTTCCTGGTGTACTTGAATTCACATTTGAATCTCTAGAATCTTCAGGGATGTATGCCCAAAGGGAAACAATCACAGAAGATAACAGGGATGGTATATAATAACAAGAACCTTGAATTTATTATGATAGGAGGAATGAATCATTACTTCACAAGGTAAGATTTTGGCCTTTCTGGTTGAGTTTCATTTGTTATTGATTTTTTTCCTTTTGAGACTATTTTTGAAATTGTATATGTTTTCACAAACTGTGCAGATATACCCAAGGAATCTGCTAGTAATTATTTTAGATGAATTAAGTTATTTCCCATTGAATTACTGTGCATAAACTGGTATACATCTGTTTATTAAGATTCCACATTTATCTACCTATAATACCAGAAGCCCACAAGGTAGCAATATGTACACTTATCATGTCTTCACAATGCCAATAAATTCACTAGCTTTGAAGTGCTTTTAAGGTTTGGTGTCAATAAATATATAGAAAGACCTGTTATGATAATTGGTCTGAATGCTATAGCATCAGAGGCACTGGGCACTTTGTACAAAGGATATAAAAACAAAAATCTTAAGAGACAAGAGTCAATCTGGCTCCAAGCTGGGTGAACATTGATAAACTTACTCACTTTTTAATTTAAAATTTTATTTAACTAAATAATATTTTGAAAATATCTCACACAATATAATAATCCAATTAGAAACATTTGACTTTAGGAAACAATTGCTTGAATTTAGGTTTTTGAATTAATATGTTTTAATTATATTGAGATATTTATGTAATGATTTTCATAGTAATTAATTTAATATTTCAAACTACTTGGTAATGTTTAAACTGTAAACATGAAATGTTGATAAATTCATAAGCTTACTTTTAAATTCTTTTGTGTTTTTTCTGTGTTCTGTCAAGAAACTTGTGTTACGTCTTTTAAAATTATGATTTAATTGACAGATATTGTAAACCATGTAGTTAATGAAGTACTTCTTTTACACATTAGCTGGCAGAAAACTGAAAGTCTGGCATGTTACCTCTCCATTAACAAGTGTGTTCAAATTCACTGGAAGCATTACTTAATTTTATTTAAAGAAAAGGTCCTGGCCATCACTCCAGCACCCGGAAGGTAGCCTGGGCCCCGATCAACTGCAGGAAGGAGAGCCACGCCTTTTCCTGCCCCAGCCCCCATTGCTCCATCGCCCAGAAGGTAGCTGCACAGGCACCCCTGAACCCTTATAACTCTCCTTACCTCCACCCCCCCACCTCAGTGCACTCACATACCTCCTGATTATGCCAGTCTTTGGACCCACTCTGCAGAGGCAGAGGTGGTCATCAAGAGTATTTTTCTGATTTCCCAACTTTGAACATCTTTAAAGAAAGGGCGTGGGAAACCTTTATTAGAATGGTGTGGAGTTCAACCATTCAGAAGGTTGGGGAACTCAATCTGGACCTTGCAGTCTGTAGTGAGTCTGCATCATGAGGTTCAGCCATCAGCTAACTGAGTTCTGGAGTCTTGCATTCTAGCTCTGTCTGAGCCATTAAATGGCAAATATACTACATTGAAATTTTGTTCACTGCAGACATGTTCTAGGAAAATTCAAAACAGAAGTAGTTTCCCAGATAACCATAGAGATAGTGAGCAAAATGGAAGTCGTGATTCGAAACTCTAGAACAGAAACTGACAAAATAATAGATGAGCTCAGGACCACAATAAAAGTCATAAAGGCCCAGCATAAGAAAGAAATGGAAACAATAAATGCCCAACATAGGAAAGAAATCCATAAAACAGATTCAAACAGATATCAAAGAGATTAAAAACTTCATTGAATGTACACAAC
>NW_022900928.1:21422331-21423536 GCF_012274545.1 Fukomys damarensis
GAAGTAGCAGGAGAAAATACAAATGACTTTAAAAAGCTGTTTGCAGAATTAATGACAGAAAACTTCTCAAACAGAGGGGAAGAATTTGACATTCAGATAAGTGAGGCATATAGGACACCAACTAGCCATAATCAAAAATAATCTACACCTAGACATATAATAATCAAGATCCTAGAAACCCAACAGAAGAACAAAATACCAGAAGCAGTAAGAGAAAAGAAACAAATCACATGCAAAGGAAAGCCCATCAGAATCACAGCAGATCTTTTAACACAAACCCTTAGGGCAAGGAGAGCCTGGAATGAGATATTTCAAGTACTAAAAGAGAACAACCTCTAACCTAGACTGATGTATCCTGTGAAACTCTCTTTCAAAATGGATGGGGAAATAAGACACTTCCAGGACATAGAATACCTGAGAAACTACATGAATACCAAAACAGCACTACAAGCAATTCTAAACAAGATCCTAGAAAAAGACAATGAAGGCAACAACACCATGAGGCCCAACAGAGCAAATCAATAGGCAAGACAAGAAACTAAAAGGAGAAGGTGAAAAAGTAAAAAGAGTCAACAAAAGACCGATAACAGGACAATAATAAGTCAGTCCATATCAGTTATAACCATCAATGTCAATGGCCTCAACTCACCAATAAAGAGAAATAGACTAGCAGAATGGAATAAGAAGCAACATCCAACAATATGTTGTATACAAGAAACACACCTAGTGTGAAAAGAAGACCATAGACTGAAAGTGAAAGGATAGAAAACAATTCTCCATGTTACAGGAGTCCAGAAAAAAACGGGGGTAGCAATCTTATTTGCAGACAAAGCAAATTTCAAACCAAAACTGGTTCTAGTATTACTGATGTAGGATGGTACTGTATCATACCTATGTGAATGTAAAATATCTTGTACCTGCTTTATGATACATAGTAGTGACCATGCTTTATCAGAGCTATATTTAATGACATTACTCTAGAATATTCTCTTTCCAGATGATGATTAAGATGCTAATTTAAAAAAAAATGGTGCCAGGTACCACAACAGCAACAGAATTTTGCTGTTTTCTGGATATTATTCTTTTCTTTGTTTGTTTTTTTAAATGGAATGTCCTGAATGTCTATAATTTTGTTCAGATGACTGCAGAACCTGGAAAAGTTGTTGTTGCTATTGATGCATGACATACTGCTGTTATTGGTCTTT
>NW_022900928.1:21425186-21430247 GCF_012274545.1 Fukomys damarensis
TTCTACATGGTGGTCATCCCCATGCTGAACCCCCTCATCTACAGTCTCAGGAACAAGGAGATTAAAGAGGCTTTGAAGAGACAGCTTGGTAGGAAAATATTTTCTTAGTGATATTTGTTATTTTGTAGGACTCGATATAGCAATAATAGCCCATACATATAGCAATAATAAAAACTGAGTGTTTGTGGCTGCAATATATCTCTTGAGTATGACTAGCCAGTGTGGGCCATTTTAGTAAATGAAGAAGTTGGATTTTCATATAAAATATTAACAAAGTCTCATAATGAGTTAGCTTTAATAAATGTACTTTATAATTAAGAGAAAATTGCTTCATGCAAATCTCTGACAATTTATTTTGTTATATTCAAAAATTTTCAAAACTAGTTACCTGTATCTGCTATAAGTTCAGATTGTTATCTTTCCAAAAGTTTACATTACATCCATTTTCAACAGCACTCTATTTTGGTGTGACTGGCAATTATAGTTATAGACTGAGTGCATTCTGTGACTAAATGACAAAGTAGAACAGATTATGAAATTAATGCAGAGGTTTCTCTTGGAATAATGTTACCTGTTGGGTATGGGTTTCTGGGCCCATAAAATTGCTGTCTGTGTTCTGGGCCTCTGATTTCAGTCTTGGATGTTAAGAGGCTGACAAAAAGAAGAGGATGGGATGCCCCTCATTAACTAGTGAATTCCACTACCAGGTCAAAAGAGGTGACTTCCTTTGTAGGAATGACCAAGATTCCTGAATTATTCAAGAAGTTAATGGAGCAAATTCCTGCATCGACTGACTTGGGGTCTGACTGACATCACACTACAGAAGTTTGGGGAAGTTGGACCATCACTCCCCTGAGAATCTTAAGATGCTTCTGTTTGCTGATAACTAGAACACTTATTTCTCGTCCTTGTCTCAATGCCTTCCTTAAAGAATTCCCTTACAAAAGTGGGAAGGGTAGGGGAAAGGTAATAAAGTAAAAGAAAAAAACATGACAAAATGGAAACAAAGTGTTTGTAAATGGAGAGGGTAGTAGGGGGTAAAGGGAGGGCAGGGACAAGGAAAAAATGAGTAGCAAGACCTGTCATGTAAAGGTACAGGATCCCAATAATGAATGTAACTGTACTGTATACCTAAAATGTACCAATAAACTCAATAAAAAGAAAAAAAAAGAATATAAGGGGCATCATCATTAGCTTTATTGATTCAGAAGTGTTTTTCCTTCTCCATCCACACTCCTACAATCACAGAGCTCATGCTTTCTGAATCCAACTTTTATCAGCTACTTCTTTCCATCATCAGCAGTTCTATTTCAAGTTGCTTCTTCTTACCTTTAGTTCACAATAATATTCCTGTGGTGGCTACTTTTATGTGTTAATCTACCTTGCTTGGGGGCCAAAATGTTCAATCCCACACCAGTTCAGACATTGTTCTGATGATATTTTAAGGTTAATTAATATTTAAACCAATAGCCATTGAATGAAACAGGTTTTATCTCATAATGTGCATAGGCATAATCCAAGCTGTTGAAGGTTCAAAGAGAAAGAGCAGAGCTCCCTTGAACAGGAATGAATTTCTCCTCTAGAGTGGCTTTAGATACAGGCAGCAATGTTAACCTTGCCAGTATTTTCAATCTGTCCACCTGCCCTGTGGTTTGGACTTGTCTCTTATAATTTTATGTGACAAAGCCTTAAAAACTCCACCTATTATAGAGAGAAAGATCACTGATAGATAATGCATACATGATACATATATAGAGAGAAATAAATGGAAGTGAATACTTATATATGTGTAATTGTTACATATATACACATATTCTGTTGTTTCTGTTTTCTCAAAGAAGACAGACAAATACAACCACTAACTACTTTTTGTCTTCTGTTTCTTTCTAGCAAACAAACTTTTCCAATTCATTCTCCATACAACCATGGCCATCAATTAAAAGGATATCTCCTTCTTTAATTCCTCCAAACAGAATAAGGGTAAAAATTTTCAATATGTCTTACAAAGTCCTGAACATGGTCCTTGTTTGCTTTCCATCTCTCAGGATTTTTCTTCTTGGTCCCTAAGCATACACACTCTAGTAATGAATAATTTGATGTTTCACATCCTTAGCCATAGCCACTTTCTTTGTTGCTACAAAACTCTTTCACATGAATTAGCTCTATGTGCAATCTGGGTAACCCCACTTATTCTATAGGTACCAATCTGTGCTGTATGTTTACCTCTACAAAGCCTTTGTGAAGTTCCAGACCAATTAAGGGACACCAACATGTTCTTGCAGAACTCTATATATTTTCTTCAAATAAAGAATCTAGGGCTTATTTTCATAATAATGGAAGCTTCATATAGACAGCCACAATAAATCTATGTTTCCCTAGTCTATAATTTTAAAGTCCTGGGGCATAGCAAGCTTAAATACTTATTTGAGATAAACAAATGGAGAAAATTTAATAAATAATGGTGGCTGAATGAAACTTTTTCTCTTGCTTTTCTGTTGAATATGCAGAGGCACATATAGCATGAGCAAAAATTCAAGGTAATGAATACATTTTAAACAGTTTCACTCCTTTTAAGGAACACACTATCTTATCTGTAGTGGTGTGGAATCTATTAGCTGTTGGAGGACACTTCACCACTAGGGTCCTTTGTTTCTAAGACATTTCTTTGTAGTAAACCCTTTCTGTTCAGAGTTAAACATGATATAAAGGCACATCTGAATGTGGCAGATGAGTTTGTAGTGGACTTACTTTCAAAACAAAACAAATAACAAGCTGGATAAATGTGTTTAAATGCTTGAAGACATAGATTTCTGGTTCTATTGAAAATAAAGTAGCTTCATTTCTCCTGGACTTCCTTCTTATTACTAACAAGAAACCTCTTAATGTTCTCCTAATTCATTCTCCATTCATTTGTGTTATCACATAACAAAGAAGATTTTAAAAAGTATAAAGATGGCAGGCTGCTTGGGGACTTTAGAACTCAAGGATCAACTTAACAGTGGGTTTCATGGTTTTCCTTATTGTTTCCACAACTCTGAAAAGGCAAGCAAAGGCTTCAACCCAGGGCCACCAACAGACTCAGACTAAAATGCTCTATGAAAAAGCCTGTAGTTCTATAAAAAAAATCTGGGAAAAAAAGTGTCATTCACAAAACAGAAAGCCTTTGATAATACTTGCTATACTTCAAACATACTCTATATAAAAAAAGAGAGAACCCTCCCATTCTCCATGGTCTCAGTGGGGCCAGTCCAGGGGCTGAACCTCACCTACCCAGCCTTCTTCCTATTCCCCTGCCTGCTAGTGTCCGTGGCTCCACTGTAGAAAAAGCCTCCACCATCACATGGAAGGAGTAAAACTTAATGAGGTGGTGTGAGGAGGAACCAGTTTGTACTCTGCCCCCTTTCCTATGCATGTGGCCCCAGTGGGGAGCTGAGACTCTATATTCTTCAGCAACAGAGTGCTGTGCACTTTCTCCTTCTCTAGTGAGACTGTAGCCCCTCTAGGAGCAGAGCTTACTCAGAGCCCTGGCTTCCATGCTTTAACTTCCATGGGGAAGGAGACACCAGGGCAGCGGGGGAGATAAATTTCCACCTCATCCACCTGGAAGGAGGCAGATTGGGTCACATTCACTTTTTAGTAGAGTTTGTCAGTGGGGTCCATCAGGAGACTAAAAAATATACTTGCCTAATGACTGTAGTTACCCTCAACAGGAGGACCGCCTGCTTTAAAAAAGAATGAGTGTAATCCAGAATCCAAAATGTCCATGATAAATAAAAAGAAAGAAGACAGAAAAAACAAAGACAAGAAATGAGAAAAGTATAGATGTCAACACTAGTAGGAATTAATGTTGAAATTACATGACAAGAACTTTAGCTATCAAAAAATGCTTCAACAATCATGATTTCCTTGAAAAAAGTACATAAAATAGAAAATTTCAGCAAAGAAATACCACTTATTACAAAAAAACAAATGGAATATTGAAACTGTGACACTATAACTACTGACATAGTTAAATAGGAGAACAAAATTGTTATATTTTATTCATGGTTGGGTGACTATAGTTAATAGTAATGCAATGTATATTCAAAAAGCTCTGAGAAAAAATTCGGAATGTTCTCACTACAATGAAATAATAAATGTTTCAGGTGGTGGACATGCTAATTACTCTTATTTGACAACAGACAAACAAACAAAACCCTTCCCAAACAACAATAACAATAACAGAAAAAGAAAAATTTAAACTGAAAAATACAACCATCATAATTAAATAAATTTGCTGAAGGCCTCACTAGTACAATGTAGATACAGGGGATAGAAGGATATGGAGGAGATACAAAGGATTTGAGTAACAGTAAGTTCAATTTACCTGGTCTAAACAATAGAAGAAATAGATTAGAAATGATAAAGAAGTTTTTGAAAGACAGTTTTGTAAGATATATCAGTCTAGACTGGAAGTTATTTTCTTTGAGGGCTTGAAACACTTTAACCCAAGTTATTCTGGCCTTTAAGATTTGTTTTGGGAAAACTGCTGTGATTCTAATGGATTTGTTACTTTTCTCTAACAATTTTTAAGATTTTGCTATTATGTGTTTGGGAGATCTTTTGCGGGGGAGGGGGAGATCTTTTTTGATCCTAGGTCTTTGGTGTCCTATGTGCCTCTCTTGTCTCTATATTAAATTCTTCCCCATATTTGGAGAGTTTCTGCAAACAGGCTTTTTATGCCATTTTTGCTGCATTTTTCATTTTCACTAATTCCAACTAATCTTAAATTAGTCTTCCCTTGTCATCTAGAAGCTGTTGGATCTATGTTTCATGATCTGGTTTTTAGGGTATCTCCAAAGAATTGTTCTCCAGCAGTAGTCCTATCTTCTGTTTCTGCATTCTGTCCTGACATTGGTCACTTTTGCTGCCTATACTTTCAAGTGAACTTTTAATCTCTTCACTTTGTTTCTTGTCATTTAATGGATGATTCTTTCCCAAACTGATCATTCATGTTTTGTATGATTTTATTTAGCTCAGCTAGGATTTTATTTTTGTCTTCTGTAAACTTGCTGATCACTT
>NW_022900928.1:21431099-21453816 GCF_012274545.1 Fukomys damarensis
TCCCATGGATCAGCTTTGGCAGAGTGGGCAGTTTTTGGAGGCATTTTGTTGAACTGTCTTTTCATATTTGTATTGTTTTCATTTGTATTAAGGTGAGGATTGTGGGTTGTCTGTAAGGAAAGACTTTGTTGTTAATATGGAAATCACCTTAATTACAATTTGCTTTTAAATGTTCAACTCTGAGCATGACTAAGAGTATAGGACTTTGTTTCTCTCCAAAGATCCAACAATGTCCATTTATTTGGATGTGAAGATGCAGTGTGTTTGGCCAAATATTTATTTATCTGGGAATGGAATACATTACTATAAATAGTACAGATACAATCCAGATATTGGCATACAGAGAAAACTTATGAACAGCAACCACCATGACAATTTGGCAATAGCAGTAAAATCAGAAAAGTTCAAAGACACACTGAATATTGACATACCATAAGAACCATGTTATCAGTGGTTCCAGCACATGCCTGGAGGCACAAGGACCCAAGTTCAATCCCCAGTACAAAAAAAAAATAAAACCCAAAAAGCGAAAAACAAAACCAAGAACCATGTTAGCCATGTCATCAATTTAAACTAAAAATATTAACACAAACCAAATACTGACTTATAATAAATATCTACTAAATACAATAACTATATCTCCACCAATAATAGAATTGTGTTAGCATAGAGCTAACTATCTAAAGATTAATCAAGCTGAATGGTTCTACAAACAAAGATAGAAGGAATAGGGAACCAGAGGATAAAAACTGCAAAATTTAAAAGATTAATCAGTGGAAGATGATAAGGAAGAAATAAAAATGAGATAAAGGAGCCTACTGAAGTGTAAAAGGAACTTAATGTTTTTAGATAAATGTAACAGAAAAAACAAGAAAAATAATAAAGAAAAAAATGAAAACAAAATAAAGAAAAAAGAAGGAAAGAAGTTAAAAGGATAAGAGAGATAAAAAGGAGAAAAAGATCTAATCCCTAAAAAAGTAATTAATAAAAAAATTAAGTCCAAAATTTTTTCCTCTGTAATTTTGAATGAGTGGCTTTTAATTTTTTCCAGGATCTGCAGTCATGAAATCCAGCAAGGCACAATTTCTTCCTCCTATCTTTATGGCCTGTGGATTTGTGAATTGCACCCCAACATATCTTAGAGGTCTCTCTATCTATATATCAAAGACTGTGGCAACCATCCAAGCTTAGGCATGTCCTTGCTCATGTTGGTAGATGGGAAGAGTAATCAGACCACTGGTTGTAGGGGCAACTGGGGTTTCAAGTAGACTGCTGCACATAAAGCTACACTATCAGATCCAGCCACCTCACAAAGCCACACTCACCAGGCCTGACTTCTCATGATGGAGGGCAATGCCATGTGCTTCCCAGCCTGAGCTCAATTTCTCAGGAGGTCTCTCTCTAGCCTTCAACATCTACATGTATGTCTTTCATCCAGTCATTGTGGGAGGATAACACTGGAAAATCTGCACCAAATACTAATACCCACATGAAGAACCAAATAGGCACTAAGACAATTATAGTAGGGGGACCTAAATATCCCTCTGTCACAAATAGATAGGTCATCTAGGCAAAGAAAATAAAAAATAAAAATCAACAATGCATTACTAAAACTGAAACAAGCTTTTGAACTAATGGACTTAATAGATGTCTACAGAGTGTTCCACCCGACAAAATCAGAATATACATTCTTTTCAGCTGCATATGGACATTCTCCAAAATAGACCACAAACTAGCTCACAGAACATGTTTAAGTAAATGCAACAGAGTTGAATTTATCCTATGTATATTATCAGACCATAGTGCAATTAAACTGGAGATCAATAACAAAAGAAACTGCAAGAACTTCACAAACACATAGAAATTGAGTAATACTCTCCTGAAGAACCAATGGGTCACAGAGGAAAATAAAGAAGAAATTAGAGAGCTGGGAATTTAGATCAGAGGTTCTGCCATCTGCCTCACAAGTGCAAGGACCCAAGTTGAATCCCCAGTACCAACAACAACAAAAAAAAAGGTAGAAAAAAATTAGATGGTTTTTACAAATAAATGATAATGCCAATAAAACATGCAGAAATCTATGGGACACAATGAAAACATTTCTACCAAGGAAATTTATAGCAGTGAATGCCTATACTATGAAAACAGAGTGAGCTCAAATAAACAACCTCATGCTGGATCTTAAGCTTCCCGAAGCTCTTACAAGGGAAGAAATTATAAAGATCAGAGCAGAAATCAATGCAATGGAGACTAAGAGAATGATACAAAAAAAAATCAATGAATTAAAGAGTTGGTTTTTCTAAGAATAAATACAATTGATAAACCCTTAGCCAATCTTATAAAAAAAATGAAATAAAAGGCTTAAGTTCATCCAATCAAGAATGAAAAAGGTGAAGTCTCCAAAGATTCAGCAGAAATCCAAAGGATCATCAATACCTACTTTGAGAACCTGTACTCTAATATAATGGAAAACATAGAAGAAATGGACAGATTTCTAGATACATATGAATTACCAAAGTTGAATGAAGAGGATAAAAAATTTTAAACACCCCAATTACAATCAGTGAAATTTAAAATGTAATTAAAAATTTAGCAACAAAGAGAAGCCCAGATCCTGATGGCTTCACTGCTGAATTCTACAAGACATTTAGAGAAAAACTATTGCCAATACTCTTTAAATTTTTCAATGATATTGAAAGGGAAGCAATACTTCAAAATTCATTCCTGGAAGAAAGTGTTACTTTGATTCCAAAACCAAGGAAAGACCCAACCAAAAAAAGAGAACTACAAGCCTATCTCCCTAATGAACATAGATGCAAAAATCCTCAATAAGATACTGGCAAAAAGAATAGAGGTCATCAAGAACATCATACACCCCAAGCAAGTTGGATTTAACATGGGGATGCAAGGATGGTTCAACATATGAAAATCAATAAATGTAATACACTATATCAACAGAATCAAAGACAAAAACCATATGATCATCTCAATATATACAGAAAAAACATTTGACAAAATTTAACACCCACTCTTTATAAAAAAAACCTGCAGAAAATTGAAATAGATGATCTTTATCTCAACTTGATAAAGGCTATCTATGAAAAAACCAACAGCCAACATCATAGTAAATGCTCAAAAACTGGAACCCTTCATGCTAAAATCAGGAAAGAGACAATGACATCCACTATCACCACTCCTGTTCAATAAAGCTTTGGAAACATTAGCCACAGCTATTAGACAAGATAAAGAAATAAAAGCAGTAAAGATAGGAAAGCAATAAGTGAAACAGCCACTATTTGCTGATGATATGATACTCTACATAAACTCCACCAAAAGACTTCTAGACTTAATTGACACACTCAGTAGAGTAGCTGGATACAAAGTAAGCACTCAAAAATCAATAGCCTTTTTGTACACAAATAACAGACTTACTGAGAGTCAAATTAGGAAAAAAATCCCTTTCACAATAGCATCTAAAAAAAAAAGAAATATCTGGAATCAATCTAATGAAAGAGACAAAAGACCTCTACATGCAAAGTTACAGCACTCTGAAAAAAAAGATTCAAGAGGATATAAGGAAATGGAAAGACATCCCTTGTTCCTGGGTAGGAAGAACCAATATAATGAAAATGGCCATACTTCCAAGACTGCTATACAGATTCAATGCAATTCTGATTGAAATACCACCAGTATATTTCACAGAACTAGAGAAAATAATCCAAAAATTCATTTGGAACCAGAAGAGGCCTAGAATAGCAAAGCCCATTCTAAGCAACAGAGACATGGCAGGGGTATCACAATCCCAAGCTTGAAACTATTCCACAAAGATATTGTTATAAGAACAGCAGGGTACTGGCAAAGAAACAGACCTGAGGATCAGTGGAATAGATTAGAAGATGCAGAAACAACTCTAGACATACTCAGGTACATCATCTTTGAAGAAATGGACAAAGGAGCCAAGAATTCTCAGCGGAGGAAAGATAGCATTTTTAGTAGATGGTGTTGGAAAAGCTGGATTTCAACTTGTCAAAGATTAAAACTAGACCCCTATCTTTCATAATGCAGTAAACTAAAATCCAAATGGATTAAAGATCTAAATATTAAAACAGAAATACTAAACTTTTTGGAAGATTAGCTCAGGAGAACTCTTGAAGCCTTTGGAATAGGAAAAGACTGTGAACAAGTCCTCAGTAGCATGGGAACTAGCAAAAAGAGTCAACAACTGGGATCTCATCTTTTTATAATGCTTCTTCACTGCAAGAGAAACCACCAGCAGAGCTAAGAGACAGCCTACAATGTGGGGAAAACTTTTGCCAGCTGTTTCTTAACAAAAGTCTACTATTTAGAATACATAAAGAAGTAAAAAAAATCAGGCCCCTCAAATGTAAAGACCCAATTCAAAAATAGGCATCGGAAATGAACAGACATTTCTCAGACAAGGAAGTAAAAGCAGAAAATAAACATAAAAAAAATGTTCAACATCACTGATCATTCGAGAGATGCAGATGAAAACAACACCAAAATTCCACTACACCCCAGAAAAGAATGGCCGCTATCGAGAAATCAACCAGTAACAAATGCTTGTAGGGGTTTGGGGAGAAAGGAACCCTTCTTCTTTGTTGTTGAGAGTGTCATGCCCAAGTCGCAAAGTCCCCAAAGACCACCAAGGAGTCATGTCCGATGCAATTGCAAGAGTAGTTTACTGCAAGGTCGAGCCTGGACTCTCAGGTTGTCACAGTCACAGCGGCTTCAGACCGAGCGCCCAGAACCATCTTTGAAGCAGGGTTATATAGGGTTAGGGAGACTCTTTCTTTTTATAGCTACTATTTTTAGCTCTCGTTTACTATTGGATATCTGAGGGGTACTGGGAGGGCATTTACTGAAAAAATTACTAATGCCTATGTTCACAGAATCAATTCCTCTTTTTTTAAAGAACATCTGATTAAACAAATTCTATAACTAACAAAGACTACCTATGTAAGCAGTGACTAATGCCTATATTAGCAGTGGCTACCTATATAAGCTGACTAGTACCTATATTGGCTAAATCAGTTTTATCAATCCTCCTTTTAAAAAAAACATTGATTATTTTAAGCAGGAAGAATTTATCTTTAGATCATAAAAAGAGAAACAGAAACAGGGTGGAGATGCCCTAAGACAGCTTGCCCTAAAAAGAGGAACAGAAACACAGGGAGACTGTCACACAGAATGGAATTTTACAGAAGGGAACTTTTGCAGATTTGTTCTGGGCAAGGTGTGTATAAAGGGGGTGCAAAGGGAGCCCACCTTTACCTGAAAACTCAGTCCTCACAGGAGTGCAGACTGGTGCAACCACTGTGGAAATCAATACGGAAGTACCTTAAACAACTAGGATCAGAAGTCTCGTTTGGCCCAACTATTGCCCTGTTATGTATCTTCCCAAAAGAATTAAACAAATCATACCACAGTGATATATGCTCATCCATGTTTATAGCAGAATAGCTTGTAATAGCTAAAACTTGGAAACAGCTCAATTGCACATCAACTGGAGACTGAATAAAGAAGTTTTTAAAAATATAAAATGAGTACTACTCAGCCATAAAGAATGAGAAACCAGATGCATTTATATCTAAATTAATGCACATTGAAAACATACTCAAGTGAAATTAGTAGGACACATGTAAATACTATACAGTTTCTGTGGTGTGATAAACTAAAAGTGTAAATAAGTGTCAAAATGTATAATTGATATTTTGTAATAGGAAGAAAAGGTTTAAGATATTGGGCAAATGGGAAGGATGGGGAAAGGTAAAAATGGGAAGAGAAAAAATAAGAGAAATGGAAAAAAATGGAAACAAATTCTTTGTAAATAGGGAAGGGTTGAGGGGGGAAGTGAGGCTAGAGGAATGGGGAAAAATAAGAACCAAGATGTGTCATGTAAAGGTACAAGATCGAAATGCTGAATGTAACTGTATTATATATCTAAAATGTACCATTAAAATATTTTTAAATAATTCATGCATATTAAACTACAGCAAAAAATCTTCTCAAAATTTCAGTAGTGTTTGCACAGAGCCTAAGAAAAAGAAGCTATCATTTTTATAAGTCGAGATTTACTGTTGAATATAAATTCACATCCAACCTGTAAATAGTCTTCCCCCAGGGTATATCAGAATAGCTAGTAAAGCTTTGTAAAAATAAAAGATCCCATACAGCCACACCTACCAAAAGTTTTCAGGCATCTATTGTGATATCACCTTGATATTACACTATGTAATGGCTTGATTTTTCTCAGTGATTTTGGTTGAAGAAACTTTGAGTTTGATGACAGTTTTCATATTTGTTGATGGTGAATTTAGCTTTCTTTATTCAAGAACAGCTGTAATCAAGATATGTTGATCTTTCACTGTCCCAGTGACACTGGCAGCCATAGGAGAAAAAGTTGCCTGGAACATGATGTTAGCTCCTCTGTCTTCCCCAAGCCACATGCTCTTTCTACAACTAGTTTTTGCCATGAGTTAGTTATTTTATTCTTAGTTTTTTCAATTTTCGGAATTATCTTTCTACCAAGAATAAAAAATTGGCAACATTTTTAATTTTCAGCTTATTCATACCTATGGTTTCCTCAGTATCTTCCAACAGGCTATAAACATCCACAAGACCTTGATTAATGGAACTTGTAGTATAAAGTTCATTATAAAGAAAAGAAAGACTCTAAAATTCTCACATTTGAAAAGAGAAGAATAATCTTCCAGTCTCTTAAAATTCATGAGGTAATTAACTGTAAGAAGCCCTTACTCTAGTAACTCAGGTGTGGCGTTCTGTAGCTCCTTCTGAGGTTTCACAAATTTCTTAATGCGAGGATGTTTTAAGACAGTTTTCCCCTTTGGATATCTATAATGTGACCCTTATAAATTTAAAGTCTGCAATAACATGAAAGGTAGTACCATCCTCCCTTCTTGCAGATGGAGTTCAGAACCATAAAAAATTTAGTGAGAGTCCTGGGACCACTGGGGATCATTATCTTGAAACTCCTGAATTAGATGCAAGGAGTCTTGTGCATCACTCAGTGTGATGTCCACAAAATGTTTTTAATCTTTATGTGCCATAGGGGATTTTCACTGATGCCTGTTCTTATTCTTCTCAATACCAGTAGAAATTACTGAAATTCAAAATTAAAAAAAATAACTTGGAAAGTAGATGATTCCCACAGGTGTATTTTACTAACTGCACAATACCATTTATTTTTATTATTATGAAAATCTGTCAAGTCTTTCAGGTCTCATACCCTATTAATAGGACAAGGGAACTGGATGTCACAGGAAACTACTACATGGGAAACAAGATGAGACTAGGAAGAAAACTAACATAGAAAATGACCCCTATGTTTGCTTTCTCATCAGAGTAACTCTTCTGAAGACCTTCTGGAAAAGGACAGTGCTCATTCCAAGTTTTGCAGAGTCAAATTTAATGACCACAAGTGACCCCCAATTTCCTCCCTCATAACCTTGCCCCTCAAAGCCTTCACCACCCCCGTACCACTTTCCACTTAAAGTTCTACTGAGTCTTATCTACCAATAAATGCATCCATAATTTCAAGAAATCAAGCAAACTACATAACAGTCTATTTTTTATTTAAATTCTGTGCTTATTCTGTTTCCTGGGTGTGGTCCAGACCAGTGCGGCTGCAGGCAGATCTTATCCAGGAATTTTCCCAAGCCCAGAGGCTTGGGCAAGCCTGCCCAGGCTAGGTCCATCCAAGAAGGAGCTGAAAACTCCCACCCAATAGCATTGGTGAGTGTTTACAGATCCTGTGGAGCAGTGGTGTGGTCCAGACCAGAGTGCCTGCAGGCAGATCCCAGCCAGGGTTCCACCCTAGTCACAAAGGTGCAGAAAAGTCTGCCCAGCCTAGCTCTACCCAGGAAATTGCTGCAGAGGAACAAAAGCTTCAGTCAGAGGCCTGCCTCATAGCAGTGGTGGTTTGAACCCAGGAGCTGATGTACTGGCGAGCAGCAGAGAAAAGTTCTCTTGCTGGCTTGCTGAGAATTGAAGACCACTGGGTGAACAAAAGGTTGTCTCAATAAACGCACAGCAGGCTGCATCTATTGAAATGAGAAGTCATGGAAAAAAGTCCCAAAACCACACTTCCAGATCACCTAAGGCAACCCCAAAGGGTAACAAGATAGAACAATCTCATGCTTGACCACCTGAACTCCCTGAAATGACAAGAAAAGAAGATGTGGAAAAAATGAAGTCAGAAATAATCTCTCAGATAATAGCAGAGATTGTGCCCATAGAACAAGACATGATTAATAAATCTACAATGGACACAGATAAAAAAATTAGAGGAGCTGAGGAACTTGATTGAATCCCAACATAGGAAACAAATGGAATCCATAAAAGAGATGCAAACAGATGTCCTGGAGCTTAAAAGCTCCATTGAAAGGTTATATAGCAGAATGAGCCAATGTGAAGATAGAATTACAGATATAAAAGATAGGATTGCAATTAGTGACCAGGAAAAAAAAATTTCTTAAAAATAGTAAGGGATCATGAGAAATCAATCCAACAGCTGCTGGATGATGCAAAGAGAATAATATAAGACGGATCAGAGTCAATGAAGAAACAGGAGACAGTGCAGATGACATAAAAAAAGAAAAAATTCACAGAAGTAATGGCAGAAAACT
Source organism: Fukomys damarensis (assembly GCF_012274545.1). Lineage (NCBI taxonomy): Eukaryota > Metazoa > Chordata > Mammalia > Rodentia > Bathyergidae > Fukomys > Fukomys damarensis. Next base: position 21,439,766 of record NW_022900928.1, read on the forward strand.
TCCCAAGTAGGGGAAAACAACTTGACTCACAGATAAGTGATAGGACTCCAACTAGCTGTGATCAAACAAATCTACACTTAGGCATATAATAGCTAAGATTCCAGAAACCCAACAGAGGGACAAAATTCTACAAGCAGTCAGAGAAAATAAACAAATCACCTACAAAGGAAAGCCCATCAGAATCACAGCAGATTTCTCAAGGTAGGAAGAGATTGGAGTGGTATATTTCAAGCCCTAAAGGAAAACAGACTCCAACTAAGACTGATGTACCCTGCAAAACTCTCCTTCAAAGCTGATTTAGAAATAAGATATTTTTGTGATAAAGAGCACTTGAGGAATTTCATAAATGCCAAACAGCACTTCAAAAATTTTTAAACAGTATCCTAGGAAATGACAACAAGGATAACAACCTCAGGAAGCCCAACAGAATGAACCCATCAGGCACTACAATAAATTAAATGTAACGGGAGAGAACCCAACAAAAAGAAAAAGTCATGACAAGGATTTCAATACATATCAGTTATAACCATCAATGTTAATGGTCTCAATTCATCAATAAAAAGAAATAGATTGACAGAATGGGTCAAGAAACAAGATCTAATAGTATGCCACATACAAGAAACACACTTAATTTAAAAAGAGACTCATAGACAGAAAGTTAAATGGTGGAAAACAACACTTAACAGGAACCTGAACAAAAGCAGGAATATCTTCTTTGCACATCAAGTAGATTTCAAACCAAAACTGATTTAAAAAGACAAAGAGGGATACTACATCCTTGTAAAGGAACAATCCAAGAGGAAGAGATGACAATCATAAATATATATGCACCAAATCCTAGGGTGCCCAACTATATAAAGCAAATTCTAACAGAGATAAAAAATCAAATTAACACTAATACAACAGTAAAGGGGGAACTCAATACCCTGCTGTCACAAAAAGATGGGACAGCAAGACAGAAAATAAAAATGAAACACTAGAATTCATTCAAACTCTTGAAAAATGAACTTTACCGATGTTTACTGAGTGTTTCACCACACACAATCAAAATACACATTCTTTTCAGCTGCACATGGATTGTTCTCCAAAACAGAACACATGCTTGCTCATAGAACATATATAAGTAAGTGCAAATAAATTGAAGTGATACTCTGTATATTATCAGACCATTGTGCAATGAAATTAGAGATCAATACCAAAAGAAACTGCAGGAATTTCACAAACATGTGGAAATTTAATAGCACACTCCTGAATAGCCAATGGGTCATAGAGGATATTAAAGAAGAAATCAGACAGTTCCTACAATTAAAAGACAATGACAATACAACATATTAGAATCCATGGGACACATGAAAGCAGTCTTATGGGGGAAATTCATAGAACTGAATACACATATTAGTAAAATAGAGTAAACACAATTAAACAACCTGATGCTGAACCTCAAGCTTCTAGAAAAAGAAGAGCAAGACAAATCCAAAGCTCATACAAGGGAGGAGATTATAAAGATCAGAGCACAAATTAGTGTGATGGAGACTAAATGAATGATCCAAAAAATCAACAAAGCCAAGGGTTAGGTTCTTCAAAAGAATAAACAAAACTGACAAACCCTTAGCCAACCATATCCAAAAAAGGAAAGGAAAGGCCCAAATCCATGCAATTAGGAATGAAAAGGGTGAAATTACAACAGACCCAGAAGAAATCCAGAGGGTCAGCAATACCTATTTTGAGAACCTTTATGACAATAAAATGGAAAATACAGAAGAAGTGGACAGATTCCTAGATTCATATGAATTACCAAAGTTGAATGAAAATGACCTAAAAAATCTAAATGACCCAATATCAATTGGGGAAATTGAAAATGTAATTAAAAACTTGCCAATTAAAAAAAGCCCAGGCCCTGATGGCTTCACTGCTGAATTCTACAAGAAATTTAAAACTACTGTCTTGTAGTTTTAAATTTCAGGCTAACATCAGGAATATGACAAAGATGTCTACTATCACTACTCCTGTTCTATATAGTTTTCAAAACATTACCCAGAGAAATTAGACAAGAGAAAGAAATAAAAGGAATAAAGATAGGAAAGGAGGAAGTCAAATTGTCATTATTTGCAGATGACTCGATATTCTATTAAGACCCAAGAACTTCACCAAAAGTCTTCTAGGCTTAGCAACCCAATTCAGTAAGTAGCTGGATACAAGGTTAACAAACAAAAATCAATAGCTTTTCTATACATGGAAAACAGACTTACTGAGAGAGAAATGGGGCAATCAATTCATATCACAATAACATCTCACCCCCCAAAAAGAAATATCTAGGATTCTAAAAAAAGAAATCAAAAACCTCTACTTGGAGAATGACAACACTCTGAAAAAAGAGACTGAAGTGGATATAAGAAAGTGGAAAGAAATCCCTTGTTCCTAGGTAGAAAGAGTCAATACAGTGAAAATGGCCATACTTCCAAAAGTGCTACACAGATGCAACAAATCCCTATTGAAATCCCAATGGGATATTTCATAGAACTAGAGAAAACAATCCAAAAATTCATTTGGAAAAAGAAGCGACCTAGAATAGTAAAAGCAATTCTAGGCAACAGAGACATGGCAGGGTATATCACAATACCAACTTGAAACTATACTACAAAGCTACTGTCATAAGAACAGGTTGGTACTGGCAAAGAAGCAAACCCGAGGACCAGTTGAACAGATTAGAAGATGCAGAAACAACTCTAGACACACTCAGCCACCTCATCTTCTACAAAGGAGCCAAATATCCTCACTGGAGAAAAGATAGCCTTTTTAATAAATGGTGCTGGAATAACTGGGTTTCAACTTGCCAAAGCTTAAAACAAGACCTATATCTCTCACCATGCACTAAACTAAAATCCAAATGGATTAAAGATCTAAATATTAAAACAGTAACACTAAGTCAGCTGGAAGATAGGTTAGGTAGATCTCTTGAAGACTTTGGTGTAGGAAAAGATTTTATAAACAAAACCTCCATTGCCCATGAGCTAGCACAAGGAATCAACAAGTGAGATCTCTTCTCTTTTTATGGAGTTAATTGGTATTTTTTAGGTATATAGTACAGTTACATTCATCATTGGTATCTTTACATGACGGATCTTTGTCCTCATTTTTCCCCACCCCCTGACCTCCCTTCCCCCCTCCACCCTTCCCTATTTACAAAGACTTTGCTTCTTTTTTTTCCTTTTCTCGTATTTTTTCTTTTCACTTATTTCCTTTCCCTTACCTTTCCCAATTTCTAATAAGATTACTGACATTTAGAAATTTGAAGAAAGGAGCTAAAGGTGTAGGGAAGGTGTGATGCATAGGGGAAGAACAAAAAGGGAAAAGAAAAAAATGTGAGAGAATGAAAAGATGAAAATAAAGTGTTTGTAGATGGGGAGGGGAGGAGGGGGTGAAGGGAGGGCAGAGGTAAGGGGAAAAAATGAGAATCAAGACTTGTCATGTAGAGGTACATGATCCCAACAATGAATGTAACTGTACTGTATCCCTAAAATGTACCAATAAACTCAATAAAATATTATAAAAAAAAGAAAATGTGTTTTTTTAAATAAATAAAATGGAATACTACTCATCCATAAAAAATGAGAAATTAGAGACATTCATAGCTAAATGGATGCGCACTGAGGCGATACTCTTATGTGAAATAAATAGAACACGCATGTGCAAATACTGAATAGTTTCTATAGTGTGAGAAACTGAAAGCATAAATAAGGACTAAAAGATAAAATAGATAATGTGAAATAGGAAGAAAAGGGACAAAGAGGAAGGGGAAACAGGAGGGGTAGTGGAAAGGGAAGAAGGGAATGGAATCAATATAAGAAAATGAAAAATAATGGAAACAAAGTCGCTGTAGATAGGGAGGGAGAGTGGGTTTAAATGTAGGGCAGGAAAATGGGGGGAAAATTAGAACTAAGATTGATTATGTAATGGTACAAATTTCCAACAATGAATGTCATTATATTATACACATTAAATATACCAATAAAACTAATAAAAGTTTCTTTTAAAAAATTAATGTTTCCCATTCCTTCTAACTGAAAAGTCCTTTTCTTAACTCTACTCGTTGAAAATCTTGCATATTCTTCAAGCATCAGAATGAATGACACCTTATCCTCAAACCCCTTTTTTTTGTATAATGTGTGAAGGCCTGGAGAGAAAGCATGGTCACTAGAAGTAGGAAGTCCACTAGAACAGCACTTTGGTTAGTCCCTCCTAGGCACCACAACATGCTAACTAGTAGAGTATAAAAGACTAGATAAATGTATATGACAACAAATAAGGACTTTTGACATTTAGTAAATATTTTTGTACCTTTTCTGGATTTATGAGAGCAGGGAAGGGATCTTCAATCTTCTTTGAGAGCTGACTGCCAACAATACCGCACATACTTTTCTGATACTTTTTCTTGGATGAAAAGAACATGAGTGGACAATGTAAATATACAAGAAGATTCAATATCTTATGAGTTCACCTGACCAATCAGTGGTTCAAGTCCATCACAAAAAGAAACGTTTTTGAACCATGTCCTGGCCAAAGAAAATTACTGAGATTTTAGCCCACCCCAGCAAATCAATAAAACCCTGCTGCTGCCTTGTTCTGAGAGCAGCAATCTGGACATTGTCCAGTTTAGCTGACGTCCTTCCCCTCGTAGATTTGCCTATGAAGGAGTAGATATGCTAACAATACTTGACTAAGTCATTTCTACGACCTCTGGGTCAAAAGATTCTATTGTCCAGTATCAGTTACTAGTTAACTCCAAATCTTTTAATGAGCAACCACCATTTTCCCATTAATCTTAGTTATCATCTTGAGTAGACTAAGCCCAAAAAGCCATGCAGTTGTGGCCCCATATCCTACATCCATGACCCTAATCTGCCTTGGTCCTTATGCTGTGGCTGTCCATGCCATCCTACCCACAGGATGGTTCATGGGGAGGTGGGACCACCCTAGCCCTGCCTTTAAGAGTGTCCCAAGGTCTAGAGCAGAGGTAAGGAGCTCACAATGTGGGATGTGCCACTGCTTGGTTCTGGATGTGCTGTGTGGAAGAGGATGACTGGCAACAGGTGCAGCTGTGAAGCACTGTCATACCCAGAACATCATCAGGTGTCCTGATAGCACATGATAGCCCCAGAAGACAGCAGTCATTGTAGCCCAAGGCGTAAAGATTCAGAAGAGCTTGGTTCAGGTTCTTCCCCAGGGCCAGGGCAGCTTCCACGGCTTTCAGGGTTTTACTTCATTCATCTTCAGAAGGTTTCTGTACTTCTTGGAAGATCACTCATCTCCTGCACTGGTTTTGCATCTGCAGCAGCACATCTGGAGGTCCTGCGGATCTGTCTCTTGCTTCAACAGTGTTTGGATGGAACAGGCCGGGGGAGTCCCTCCCCCTTTTTTATTCTCCATCCACCTTCCTGCTACACATTTCTGGACCATCATCTCACCCATTTCCTGCTTCCAGGACCATCCAATACCATTCTTCTGTGGGTAGCTCCTCATTGCTGACCAGTCATGACTTTTCAGATTTGTCAGAATTTTTCCACCGAGGTGAAGGCTGCCTGTCAATCGCCTGGTGAATCTGTTCCTGTGGGCCTCTTCTACCTTCCTCTCTCTGAGCTACTACTTCAACTGTGATTATGTGGCTCTGGTGGGTGTGGGTTGAGGATTTTAAACTTCACTGATAGAAGTGGGTTTTTCTGGGTCCTTTCCAGAAGATTTGATGAAACATTCAATAGTTTGCCATTCACAGTATTCAAATATGGAGAATAGCAGTTGATCAGGACAAAAATACCTGGAGAAATTTGGTATTAAGTGATAGAAAGAACCTGTGAACCAGAAGAAAGTCATCAGAAAAATCTTCAAATGCCCATAGCTCCAGACTAGCTTGCATTTTGAATGAGACAACTCCTAAAATAAAATTCTGGCAAAGCCTTATATGTGGAAAAGTCCTCATTTACCATCCTTCCAAAAATGTGACCTTCAGAGTTCACACTGGACATGAAGCATTATGAGAATTAGGAATGTGGGGAGAATCAATGTAAATGTAAGGACTGTAGAAAAGCCTTCATTTCTCCCCAGTCCTTTTGAGGCAGGAGAATAGAGCATGACAAAGAGACCAAATAATACAGCGTGACCTGTCAATCATGGAGAGCTGTCAAATCACAGCCAAGATGCATGCACACAACAGCTAGCAATGGCCCAGAACTGATGTAAAAAGAGGATATAAAAGGGCCAGGGATTTGGCTCAGTGATTATGCCACTGGCCTCACAAGTACAAGGACCCAAGTTCGATCCCTGGTACAAAAAAAAAAAAAAAGGGATATAAAAAACAGCAGTCATTGACTTGGCAGGAATACCCTCTTACTCTTGTAGTGTTTTGCTTTATGTGCAAGATGTATTTTTCTCTCTTCTTTCTTTTTAGTGCTTCTTTTCAGGGCACTTTTTAAAATTCTTTTTAGAGCACTTCTTTCCTTCTTTTCAGAACACTTTTTACTTTTCTTGCTTTAATACACTTAATATCTTCAATAAATGTTAAACTTTCTATTTGATTGTTCCATCCAATTCTTTGAATGGGATAGTGGGAGCCCGGAAAGGACTCCTTGCCATCACATCATCTGATAACACTTTGAGAAGCATGAAAAGAAATATAACAGAGAGAAACTCTATGAATGAAAGCTATGTGGGAAAGCCTTCAAATGTTCCCATTACCTTCAACATCTTGGAAGAATTCACACTGCAGAGAAACCTCACGCATGGAAGCACTCTGCAAAAGCTTCCACTCATGATGGTAACCTTTTAAACATGAAAGAAGTCATGCTTTGGGGAAATGTTATGTATGCATGTCTTGTGATAAAGTCCTCAAGTTCTTGTAGTCTTCAAGTGCATGAAATAATTGACACTGCAGAAAAACTCTATGTGTGCAAGCAATGAGAAAAAGCCTCAAGTTCCAGTTCCCTTCAAAAGAAGTATTTATATTGTAGAGAAATTTTATGGAGGTAAGCCATGTGGAATAGCCTTCAAATGCTCCAATAATCTTCACAAACATGAGTGAGCACAGGACTAGGGAGATATACTTGGCCAGGTCATGCCACAGTCAACTACCTCTTCTAACCAGAGCCTCTTTTCAACTGTACCCTTAACTCTGAACAATGAATGTTGCCCCCATGATCTAATCACCTACCAAATGCCCCATCTGTGAACATACAAGAAATTTGGGGACATTCTGTATTTAAAACAACATTCTCAAAGTTGTCTAGGGAGAACTAGAACTTTCTTTCTTTCTTTCTTTTTTTTTTTTTTTTTTTTTGGTAACAGGGATAAAACTTGGAGCTAGAACTTTTGATTCTAATGCCTCAGCTTTCCAGAGTCTGGGATCACAAGGGTGCACTGTCACATCTGGCTTGATTTAGTGTACTTGGTGTTGGCCATTCTGGGATGAGATAGAATCTTATTACTTTGATATGCATTTCTCTAATGGTTAAAGATGTTGATTATGTTTGTTATACTCAGGGATCATTTTTACTTCTTTTGAGAAGTGTCTGCTCTATTAATTTATCCATTTATTGATTGGATCATTTGGATTTTATTGTTGTTGTTTGGTGTTAATTTTTATAATTCTTTAAATATGTCAGAAGAATGAGTGGTAAAGACTTTCTTTGATTCAGTAGGTTGCTTCTTCATATGGTAAATAATTTCCTTTGCTATGCCAAGGACTTTTAATGTAATGTAATCCCACTAGTTGATTCTTGCTATATAATTTCCTGGGTTATTGAAATACTATTCAGAAAATCTTTGCCTGTACCTATGACTTCAACTGTTTCCTTCACATTTTCTTCTAGTAGTTCAAAGTTTCAGGTCCTTATCTATTTTCAATTTATTTTTGTACAGAATTATATCAATCTCATTTGAATATTCTAGACATGGATATCTAGCCTTCCCAGCACCATTTGTTCAGGAGACTGTCAAACACATGTTTTGGACCCCTATGACTAGACTCAGTTCACTGTATTTGTGGAGGTTTATTGTGTCCTCTATTTTTTTCCCATTGGCTTATGTGTCAACTTTTTGTCAATACTGTGCTGTGTTACTGTGTCTTTGTAGTATAATTTGAATCAAGTATTGTGATATGTTCAGTACTGCTATTTTTTGAGGGGATTATGTTGGTTATTCTATCCCTCTATATAAAGTTTAGGACTGTTTTTTCTAATTCTGTTAAGAATATCATTAGTATTTTTGGTTGAGATTGAATTGAATCTGTAGATTGACTTTGGTAACCTAGCCATCTGGACAATATTAATTCTGCCAATTCATGAACATGGGAGGTCTTTAAATCTCCTAGTGTGTTCAATTTCTTTCTTTGTGCTTTGTAATTTTAATTGTAAAGATCTTTCTTTGGTTAGGTTTATTCCTAAAATTTTTTAATTTTATTATTTGAAAGTATTGTGAATTATTTTTCTGATTTCTTTTTCAGAAGCCTTATTATTGGTATATAGAAAAGCTATCATCATCATCATCATCATTATCATCATTATCTTTGTTGTTGATGTACTGGGGATTGAACTCAGTATTTTTACTGAGCTATGTCCCCAAGTCCAGCCCCTGTTTTTTCTGTTTGTTGTTGTTTTTTGTTTTTAAATTTTAAGACAGGTTCTCACTAACTTGTTAAGTTACCTAGGCTGGGCTCGAACTTACAATCTTTCTGCCTCAGCCTCCCAGAATCTAGGATAACAGTTGTGGACTTGTCAGCAAGGATATTAATTTTTTAAAGTTGATTTTGTATCTTAACCTGCTAAATTTATTTATCAGGTCTAATGGACTTCTACTAGAATTTTAGTCCTATAGGTAAAGGATCCTATTACCTAGAAATAGGTTTCTTTGATTTATTCCTTTCCTATTTACATTCTTTTATTTATTCTGCCTACATACTTTGGCTAAAACTTCAAGTACTTTTTTTTTAACAGAAATAGTGTGTCTGGATACACTGATCTATTTCTACTTTGAAAAGAGATCTTTCAATTTTTTCCCTGTTCAGTATGATCTTGTGTGTGTTTTTCATATATAAGCTTATTTGCACAGAGATATTTTCATACCTAGTTTCTTCTTGTTTTTAATCATGAAGAGTTATTGGATTTTATTAAAGGTATTATCTGTGTCTATTGAGATGATCATGTGATTTTATCCTTGATTTTACTTATGTGGTATATTATACTTATTAGTTTGTATATGTTGAAAAATTCTTCTATCTCTGGAGTAAAATCTAGTTGATCATGTGTACACTATTTTAGTGTGTTGGTGGATTCTGTTTATATGGATCTTATTGAGGATTTTTGCATCTATATTCATCAAAGATGTTGGTCTGTAGTTTCCTTTATTTGTTGTGTCTCTATCAAGCTGTGTTATCAATGTGATACTGGCTTTATGGAGTGAATTAAGAATAATTCTTATCTTTCCAGTTTTTGAAATAGACTTCTTTAAAATATCTGATAAAATTTAGCGTTAAATCTATTGGTACAGGACTTTTCTTTGTTTGAAAACTTTTTATTGCCTCACTCATTGCTTTTTATTGATTTGCTTAGGTATTTAATATCTTCTTGGTTCAATTTTTATTGGTCATATGTATCTAGAAATGTATTCATTTTTTCTACAATTTTCAGTTTATTGCAATGTAAATTTTCAAAGTAGTTCCTGATAATCCTGCGGATTTTGGTGTATCTGCTCTAGTATTGCCTTTTTTCTCTTAGTTTATTAACTTAGGTCAATAATGGCAAAACTTTTAGAGATGAGAGCCCAAACTTCAGCTCAAAACTCACTTATTCATCACAAAGTTTCAACACTGCAATTAAACTACAACACTGAGTTTTTTATTTAGAAGAAAAAATAATGCATACATTAACATATTTGTCTTAAAAGAAAAAACAGATAACATGCATGGCATAAGTTAACCACCTCAAATTTAGGTCATCTCTTTCTTTGAGTAATTTGACTATGGATTTTGTTAGCAAAGAACTAGCTCTTTTTTTCATTGACTCTTTGTACAGTTCTTTTAGTCTCCATTTCATTAAGGTCAACTACAATTTTTATTAATTGCTCTGACTTTACTATTACGCTCTAAAATTTCATCTTCTACTTAATTAAATCTGCTTCTAAGCTTTTCCCTTGACTTTTAAAAAAGTTTATTGAGCTTTTCATATTCAATATTTTTCAGAATATTTATCTCCTTATCAAAGTGTTCATTCATAACTTGAATTGCATTTCTTATTTTATTTGTATCCTGTTTAAATTTATCAATTATTTTTATAATCATTCTTCTGAATTTTTTAGTTTTTTCATCCATGTTAATATCATTGGAATTGGATACTATGGAAGTATTAACATTTGGAGGAGTCATGTTTCCTTGTTTTTCCGTATTTTCTATTTAAATTTTGTGCATCTGTTGGTTTGGATATCTCCTCTCTTTTTATTAAATGACTTTTTAAAAGAACAATCTTCTCTTGATTTGTGTCCTGTTATAATGGGTTATGTTAGTATGGTGTCAAATGTATTTCCAAGTGGGTTTCATACCATAGTTCCTTGCTTCCTTTTTGGCAGCGATTAATATATGTTAACACAGTGTGCACTTTATTGGGGCCTGAGTTTCTTGCTTTCTCTATAGGTTGCTGGAGTCCTCTTAGCTCAGGCAATTATATTGTGGACTGTTGAGTATGTGGAGTGTACTTTCTGTTATTACTTCTCTGGTTTTATCAGCAAAGTACATTCTGAAAGGCACGGTAATGGCCTACACTTAGGCCCCTCAGAGGGATGCTCTCCTCAGTTTTTGTTTGATTTCTCTTTGCAATTGTAGAAATGAATGTCCAGGGGCAGACCTTCAGACACAATAGCCAGTTAATTGAGGTCTAGTCATCTGGGAATGTATGTGTCCTTTATTTCTGGAGTTAAAATCTTCACTGAAGTTTCCATAGGACTGGGTTGTACATGAAGTCCAATCCACTACATCTTGTTTGTGCTGAGGTTGTGGCTTATTCACCTGTGCAATTCCACTTTAACTGTATTTGTCTACTGTTATACAACTTTCAAACTCAATTTCACAGCATGATTTTTGGGGGGTTTGAGAAATTATTACTTTGTATTCTCTCATTTCAATAAAATATTAAATGTTCTTATTTACTGATAATGCATCTAATATTATTTTGAGCTATAATAAATTCAACAAATAAAATCTGGCACAGATACTTTCACACACTAATTTTCTTCTTCTGTTGCTTGTGTTCAAATTAAATAAAGAAAATAACAGAACAGAGAAATTTTTTTTTGCCTTTGGAAAACTGTAATATCTTCAGATTCTGAAGTATCTCAATTATGAAATACTTTAGAAAGTTAAAAAATAGTTACTTGCAGGTAGTGAGGTTTAGCTTTGGGTGCTGGACCATTGCTTTCTTTTATGACTCATTTTAACTAACTATATGCAATTATTAATAGCAATAAAAATGAAGAATTCAAAATATTCTTAATAACTCACTCTAGATGTCATATAAAATTGTGTCATAAATGTAAGAAAATCAATATAGCTGCAGTTGTAAAGAAATCAAGAGAAACAGACACATTTTGTGGGGATTTAGGAGGTAAGGTCAACAAATCCAGTCACTTTAGGTTTGCTATCTTGGGGAATCTTCCATATGAGAGTAGTCACCATCCTGAGTATTAGCCTTGTGCTCAGGACCTACTTGTTAGACAGAGTATTGAACATAAGAAAAGAAAACTGTATATGAGGGGCTATTTTGGAAACAGTAGTCATCACAAGGGATTTGAATCTTGGCTATAGTTAGTTCAGTAGTACATACACATTCTGAAATCAAATCTGTCACAAATTTGAAACCTGGGTTTAATTTTATCAATTGAGTATATTTGAACAAGTAGGTTAAACTAAACTTCAGCTCTCCCACCTATAAAATAGGATATTGGGAATCCTTAGCTCACCAAATCCTTGTGAAGATCAAATAATATTTGCAAAGCCTTAAGCATAGCACATGGCAGAGTAAGCTTCAAATAAAAATTGGTTAGTATTATCATTGATCAACCACTCCATCAAGGAGGTATCAGGAGCTTGAGGGAGGGCTTCCTAAATTAGGATTCCCAAGAGAGTTAATTGAGGTTTCATTTCTACCTCCTCTATTGTCCATATAAGTCAGTGGTCATCTTGGAGGCACATTAATTACAGGAGACTAAGCTATCCATACCTTTTAAATTTACAGTTCTTTCTATATAATTGAAAGTTATTTTTATATTTGCCCATAAATACTACGTACATACTTTAAACAATTATTTAAAATCCAACTTTAAATGTCACCCATTCCCATATTCCTCATTGTACCTATTAATGGAATATCTTTTAACAATGTCTACAGCATACTTGTAAGATAAACAGATATTGAATGAGTAATGCCAATGTTACCATTTTGTATTTCTACTTTAGAATTCTTTAATTTGAATATTCTCAAAGAAAACCTAGAATCAATAGTTAGCTATGAAACATTGTTTATTACCCACTCAATAATTATCAAATGAGAATGCTTTGATTCTTACTTAAAGAAAAAGGTCACTTGAGAATTGACAGAATCCTTGAATATTAGTTGTGTTTTGGGGAAATGCACTGCTCAATACTCATTTGAGGATATGGTAATGATCCCTGGTGGATTTGAATTCACATTTGAATCTCTAGAAAATTCAGAGAGGGATTATCAAAGGCAAACAATAATAAAAGACAGACTAGCTGCTATATAATAAGAGGAACCTTCAATTTCTTATGGTAAGATGATGAATTTTAAGAGGTAATATTTTGGAGGTTGTGGGTGAACCTTGTTTACTGATTTTCTTTTACCATTGGGAAGAGTTTATTTTTGAAGTTGTATGTATATACACAAGCTGTACAGATAGAATCAAGAAGTCAGGTAGTATTAAATTTAGCTGAATTAATTGAAGTTTCCACAATCAGATTCCTCACTTATCCAAGCATAATGCCAGAAGATTATATGGTAACAGCATTTAAATGTGCATGTCATCACAATGGCAATAAATTTACTAGCTTTGAAGGGCTTTGAAGACTTACTGTCAGTAACTATGTGGAAGGAACTGTTGTGATTACTGGTCTGAATTCTGTAGCATCACAGGCACTGGGCACTTTAGACAAAGGAAATAAAGCCAAAATTCTGGAGAAACAAGAGTCAACCTGCCTCTACCCAGGTGAGCATTGGTTAATATAGTCAATTTTTAGTGTGAAACTTTATTTGGCTATTGAAATTAACAATAACTCATTATACGATAATCCAATTAAAACATTTTACATTAGGAAATGATTTTAAGTGTTTGAACTAACACAACCTATATTCAAAATATTACTATGTTTCACATAGTAATAATATTATTTTTAACTTATAAAGCAATGTATTAAAATATTTTTTAAAAGTTGCATTTGCAAATATGATGTTTTCATTTTCATTATGTAACTTTATTCATAAACTTAATTTAAATTGTTTTGTTTCTTGTTTGTTGTATCAAGAAACTTATTATTTCCCCTTTGTAGAAAAAGTATCATTTAACTGGTAAAAATCATGAACTATGCAATAATTCACACATTAGCTATCAGAAAAATGAAATTCTAGCCTGTCGCCTTCCCTTTTAGAGTATGTTCAACTTCAATGTAACAATTATTTATTTTTATTTAAGGAATAGTTCCTAAAAGATTGAACTGAATTATGACCAGGATTCATATACTGATTTCATTATTTCCTATGCAATCTTAGATGAGTAACTTAATATTTTCACCTTGTTTTCTTATCAGTAAAAGAGAAATAATAAAAGTACTTATTATTGTTCAGAAATTAAAATAGAACTATGTGTATAAAATGTTTAATTCTGTGCCCATAATTTAGTAACTACTTAATAAATACTGTCTGTTGTTTGAACTGTTACTCCTTTCTCCATAATATAATCTTATATGTATAACTTTTAATTCTTTTTGTTATATATACAATTTC
>NW_022900928.1:21454316-21474615 GCF_012274545.1 Fukomys damarensis
GCGTATGCCACCACACCTGGCTTCAAATGAATGAATTTTAATTTTTTCAAGTTGAATCTTTTTCAAAGCTACCTGGAAAAACAACATTTTAAATTTCAAATATGTAAAAAAAAATCCAATGTATGTACCATAGAAGATTTCATTTATAACCCTAAATTAAAATTTCTACTAGTAGTATTAAATATCATTTTATTTCTTCTTATTCAATATAGTCACATTTAACTGCTAGGTAATTCTGAAGTGCACAGAAAGTATATGGCTTGGTTACACATTAGTTATCAGTAGGCATACATGAATCTGTTACTCACTCATTGTTAGAAGTATTGGACTTCACAGTAACTATTCTTTAACTCCTTTTTATTTTTTAAGGTAGTAAAGGAATATGCAGTCATATTCCTGGAATTTATATATTGACTCAATGACTTGTTGTGGACCCTTGTTATAAGGTAAACAATATCACTCAGAATCCATTAATCAACTAAAAAGTAATAAACTTAAAATATTATTTTGTGGAAACTATAAAAAACTTTATATGACTATATGTATAATATACATATATATAATTCTTAGCTGTGCACTTATCATTTATAAAACATGTAATGAAGTTTTTCATTTTGCACGTTTTTATTGGAAAAACCTATGTATGTATTCTTATTCTTTTTTTCTCCAATGTGCTCTGCAGTCACTTATGATATTATTGGTCTTGTGTTTTTTATATTTTGTATTAAAGTCATTTTAAGTACAATTTTAGAAATAATACGATATGTAAAGAAAAATAGACCAATAACAAAAATTTTTCAAGTTTTCTGCAAAGATCATTTTTATTATTAAAGACAGACTCTTTATTCCATGTAAAAATGTACTGGTAATTGAATATCTTTATATGTAATGACATTTCATAAGTGTTAATGAGAATGAAACTATCATATTTATAAGTATTTTCATGGAATGATTCATCAGAAATTTTTTTTTCAGCAGCTGTATCGACTCATGGATTTACTTGTGGATGGGAACCACACTGCAATAACAGAATTCATTTTATTGGGTTTAACAGATGACCCAATCCTTCGAGTGGTTCTCTTCATAATCATCCTGTGCATCTACCTGGTGACCTTATCTGGTAATCTCAGCACGATCGTTCTTATCAGACTCTCCCCTGAACTCCACCATCCCATGTACTTTTTTCTTAGCAACTTGGCTTTTGCTGACATAGGCTTTTCATTTTCTGTCACACCCAATATGCTTGCAAACTTCCTGGAGGAGAAAAATACAATCTCCTATGTGGCATGTGGCATCCAGCTTGGTTCAACTTGTTTCTTTGGGACAGCTGAGTGCTTCCTTCTGGCTGCCATGGCATATGATCGCTTTGTGGCCATCCGCAGTCCACTGCTTTATTCAACCAAAATGTCCACACAAGTCTGTGTCCAGTTACTTGTAGTGACTTACACAGGTGGTTTTATTAATGCTTCCTTCTTTACCCTTTCATTTTTTTCCTTATTGTTTTGTGGACTAAATGCAGTAAATCACTTTTTCTGTGACTTTGCTCCCTTAGTTGAGCTCTCCTGCTCTGATGTCAGCGTCCCTGCAGTTGTTCCCTCATTTTCTGCTGGCTCCATCATCGTGGTCACAGTGTTTGTCATAGCTGTTTCCTACATCTACATCCTGATCACCATCCTGAAGATGCGCTCCACTGAGGGGCGCCACAAAGCCTTCTCCACCTGCACCTCCCACCTCACTGCAGTCACTCTGTACTTTGGGACCATTTTCTTCATTTATGTGATGCCCAAGTCCAGCTACTCCACCGACCAAAACAAAGTGGTGTCTGTGTTCTACACGGTGGTCATTCCCATGCTCAACCCCCTCATCTACAGTCTCAGGAACAAGGAGATTAAGAGAGTTCTGAAAAGAAAGCTTGGTAGGAAAACATTTTTTTAGTGGCAAATGTTTTTGTAGGACCTAATACAGTAATAAAATTCCAAAAAATATAATAATAAAAGGAAACTGTGTATCTTTTCTTTTTTTCTTATAACTCCTTCCGCTAATTGCTTTATTTTTATCTTTATTAAATTTATTGGTACATATTAGGTATACAATACCGTTACATTCATCATTGGGATCTTGTACATTTACATGGTTTATCAGGTTCTTTTTTCCCCCTTTCTCCAGCCCTCCTCCCATCTCCTCCACCCTTCACTATTTACAAAAACATTGTTTCCATTTTTTTCCTTTTCACATATTTTTTCTTTTCCCTTTTGGCTTTCACCTTCCTCTCTCCCACTTTGTCATCTCTTTCAGACTTTTCCTATTACACAATATCAATTATACATTTTAATCCTTATTTACACTTTTACTTTTTCATACCAGAGAAACTCTTTGGTAACTACACATGCGTAACTTACTAATTTCAATTAAGAATGTGGCCTCGATGTGCATTAATTTAGCTATAAATCTCTATAGTTTCTCATTCTTTACAGAGTAGCATTCCATTTTATTTTTTGAAAAACACATCTTCTTTATCCAGTCTCCAGTTGATGGCAATTAGGCTTTTTCCGTGTTTTAGCTATTAAAAACTGTGCCACTATGAACATGGGTGAGCATAAATTGCTGTGGTATGATTCTTTTAATTCTTTTGTGAAGAAACCCAGAAGAGAAATAGCTGGGTCAAATGGGACTTCTAATCCTACTTGTTTGAGGTATCTCCATATCAATTTCTATAGTGGTTACAGCAGTCTGCACTCCCCACAGCATGAAGAAGGGTTCCTATCTGTGCACAATCCCACCAGTATTTGCTATTGGTTGATTTCTTCATAGCAGCCATTCTTTCTAGGTTGAGGTGGAATCTCAGTATTGTTTTCATCTGTATGTCTCAAATGACCAGTGATGCTGAACATTTTTTCATATGATTATTTGTTGATTTTACTTCTTTGTCTGAGAAATTTCTGTTCATTTCACATGCCCATTTTTGACTAGGGTTTTTAAATTTGAGGGGCCTGATGTTTTTGAGTTCTTTATATATTCTGGATAGTAGACTTTTTCCTGAGGAACAGGTGGTAAAATTTTTTTCCCATATTGCAGGTTGTCTCTTAGCTCTTGGTGGTTTATCTTGCAGTGAAGAAGCTTTTTAAAAAGATGAGATCCCAGTTGTTGATTCTCTGTGCTAGTACCCCTGCCACTGAGGATTTATTCATAAAGTCTTTTCTTATGCCAGTGGCTTCACAAGTTCTACCTAATGTATTTCCCAAAAAAACTTAGATTTTTAATCCACTTCAATTTTAGTGTAGTGCATGGTGGAAGATGGTTTGAATATCTGACATGTTGAAATCCAGATTTTCCAACACCATTTATTAAGGAGGCTATCTTTCCTCCAGAGAGGGTGTTTACTCCTTTGTCAAAGATGGGTAGTTGATTATGTCAGGAGATGTCTCTGCATCTTCTAATCTGTTCCACTGATCCTGAAATCTGTTCCTTTGCCAGTCCCATGCTGATTTTATCACAGTGGTATTATACTATAGTTTCAAATTGGGGATTGTGATACCCCCTGCCATGTCTCTGTTGCCTAGAATCACTTTTGTTCTTGTAGGTCTTTTCTGATTCCAAATGACTTTTTTGATTGTTTTCTCGAGTTCCATGAAATATACTGTTGGGATTTTGATAGGGATTGCATTGAATCTATATGGCAGTTTTGGAAATATGGCCATTTTCACTATATTGACTCATCCTACCCAGGAACAAGGGATGCTTTTCCATTTTCTTATATACTCTTCAATCTCTTTTTTTCGAGTGCTGTAGTTTTGAGTGTAGAGACCTTTTGTAGCCTTCATTAGATTGATCCCCAGATGTTTCATTTCTTGGATGCTACTGTGAAAGGGATTGTTTCCCTAATTTGACTCTCAGTGAGACCATTATTTGTGTACAAAAAGGCAATCGATTTTTGAGTATTTGCCTTGTATCCAGATACTCTACTAAATCTGTCAATTAAGTCTAGAAGTCTTTTGGTGGAGTTTCTTAGCTATGTAGAGTGTCTTATCATCAACAAATAATGGTAGTTTCACTTCTTCCTTTCTTATCTTTAATGCTTTTATTTCTTTCTCTTGTCTAATTGCTGTGGTTAATGTTTCCAAAAGTATATTGAATAGGAGTGGTAATAGTGGATGTCCTTGTCTCATTCCTGATTTTAGCATGAAGGTTTTCACTTTTTCACCACTTAGTATGATGGCTACTGGATTTTCATAGATAGCCTTTATCAAGTTGAAATAAAGACCATCTATTCCAATTTTCTGTAGCATTTTTTTAAAATCAAGAATGGGTGCTAAATATTGTCAAGCGCTTTTTCTACATCTATTGAAGTGATCATATGGTTTTTGTCTTTGATTCTGTTGATATAGTGTATTACATTTATTGATTTGCATATGTTGAACCATCCTTGCATCCCCAGGATAAATCTGACTTGTTCAGGGTGTGTGATCTTCTTGATGACCCTCTGTATTCTGTTTGCCCGTATCTTATTGAGGATTTTTGCATCTATGTTCATTAGGGAGATTGGCCTGTAGTCCTTTTTTTGGTTGGGTCTTTCCCTGGTTTTAGAATCACCATAATAATTGCTTTATGAATGAATTTTGAAGTATTGCTTCTCTTTCAATTTCACTGAAAAAATTAAAGAGTAGTGGCAATAATTATTCTCTAAATATCTTGTAGAATTCAGTAGGGCCTGGGCTTTTCTTTTATGGTAAATTTTTAATTACTTTTTCAAGTTCACTGATTGCAAGTGGGGTGTGTAGAACTTTTATATCTTCTTCATTCAACTTGGGTAATTCATATGTATTTAAAAGTCTGTTCATTTCTTCTATGTTCTGCATTTTATTAGAGTACACATTCTCGAGGTAATTACTGATGATCCTCTGGATTTCTGCTGAATCTGTTGAGATTTCACCATTTTCATTCCTAATTGCATGAATTTGAGCCTTTACTTTTTTTGATAAGGTTGGCTAAGGATTTAATCAATTTTATTCATTCTTTTGAAAAACGAGCTCTTTGATTCATTGATCTTTTTGTATCATTCTCTTAGTCTCTTTTGCATTGATTTCTGCTCTGATCTTTGTAATTTCCTCCCTTGTGTGAGCTTTGGGTTTCTCTTGCTCTTCTCTTTACAGGAGCTTAAGATTCATCATTAGGTTGTTTATTTGAGCTTGCTCTGTTTTTCCTAGTGTGGACTTTCACTGCTATGAATTTCCCATGTAAAACTGCTTTTGTTGTATCCCATAGGTTTTTGTATGTTGTACTGGTATTGTCATTAAATTGTAAAAACTGTCTAATTTATTCTTTAATTTCTGCTGCAACCCATTTGCTGTTCAGAAGAGTGTTATTCAATTTCTATGTGTTTTTGAAGTCCTTATGGTATATATCTAAGTATATATCATTGACCAATATGGAGCTAAAAAAATAAATATAGTCTTTCCATTTTCAGATGACATGACAAACCAGAAGCCCATTATTGAATTACCTTTAATAAAACCAAAATAATTTATGATTATGAGTGCAAATTTAATGCAACAAACCTGCTTAATATCCTTTAAAAGTTTAAGTTGAGGCTTTAATACTTTGTGGTAGTTGAATTTAAGGGCCCCAAGAAGCAGGAGTATTAAAAATCTGGTCCATAACATTGCAAGGTGAGGCCACTTTAAGAAATGGAGCTTAACGGGATGCATTTTGGTCATTTAGTGTATGCCTCAGAAAGGGTGTAATGGAACCCCACTTCCTTTCTTTTCTCCCTTTGGCTTCTCAACCAAAAGTTAAGTGATGTTTATCTACAACAGATGTGCAACCACAGGCTATGGCAGTAGAACTGTATGATTCTTGCCTGAAACCTCCAAAATAAAATTGGTTCTCTTTAAATAATTTCATTATCTCAGCTAGTAGAAAGCTAAGTAACACATGCTTCATTGGCTTAGGATTTGTTCAGTTTAAAATAAGCTTATCCTGATAATTTTAGTATGACTGATAGTATTTTTAAAGAAATGATAAAGAGTGAAATTAGACAGGAAAATTGGTAGAAATGTCATATTGCTGAAAAGTTGTCTGTAGAGGGTGATCTTTGTGGACACAATCAATTCTGATCTTTGTTCCTGGCCAGTGAAACAAATTCTTTTAGCTGGTAGAATCAGGGACATTGATTTTATCATTCAGTCACTTCTTTTGTACATTTAGTAATTATACCAAATGATTATTATACTCTATGCACTATTTTATTCTATTAGTTAAAAGTGAAAATCAGTAAAATATGGAATTTATCTTCTAGTATTTCATTCAGACAAAAAACTTAAAAAAGATGTGATATAGACCATGCAAAAGATCAAGATGTAGAGAGAAAAAAACAAAACAAAGCAAAAGCAGAAAAAAGTGCAAGAAGCTGATGTGCCGGGGCAGAGAATGAGGGCCTCACTGGGAACATCCTGAGCAAGGGTAGTAGTATGTGAGGACTTTTCACTACCAGTGACCCTAATATGCTACTCAAACATGTGTAACTTACCCCCAAGGATCTTGTTCCAACAGCAAGATTTGTCATTTAATCAATCCATGGTGAATACAAGTAAAACAAATGATAAAATGTAAAGCATTCCTTAAATATTAAATTATAGCTTATAAAACAGTATGGAATTGCATCCCCCTAGTATGTGAGACCCAGGATTAGCTCTAACACTCAAATATTCTTTTCAGTTTGTCAAATCAGAAGAAAGTATTGCTAGCATGGGCTGTAGACTTAGTGTTTTTTGAGATAAGAGGGACATAGGTCAAAACCTAAGGCATGTACTTTTGGGAAGTCTGACTGATACATGTCACACGTATCCTCAGGATAAAGAAAAACTATGTAATCAATGTATGCACAGATTTCAGGCAAAGAGGGAATCTCAAACTTGGAATTTAGATATCAAATAATTAATTTCAGTAAGGTATGGAGTTACCTGCCTGTAATCATAGGGACTTTGGAAGTTGAGACAAGAATGATCACCAGCTTGAGGCCAGCCTGGGTAATTGAGTAAGACTCTGTATCATAATAACAAAAAAGTGCTGGAGAAGTAGTTCAGGGTGAACTGAATAAACAAATTTATAACCAAGTCTTCATGTTTTCCTTTCAAATCCAGAGAAAAATAATCACCAGCCCAAAGGAGTTGTATACCAAATATGCGAACCACTAGGAGCAACAGACAGGGCACATCAGTCTGGGTTGGAGGTTGTTTTTGTTTAGGTGTTGAAATACATCATACCATGCTCTTCTTGCCTTGTGGGTTTGTGATGAGAAGTATGCTGTTATTCTGAAGGGCTTTCCTTTGTATGTGATTTGTTTCTTTTCTCTTACTGCTTGTAGAATTTTGTTCTTGTTTGGTTTCTGGAATCTTAACTATTATATGCCTATATGTAGATTTTTTTTATCATGGCTAGTTGGAGTCCTATATGCCTTACTTATCTGTATGTCAGGTTCTCTTCCCCTATTTTGAAAGTTTTCTGCCATTACCTCTGTGAACAGTATTTTTATGTCATTTGCACTCTCTCCTGTTTCTCCAATCAGTCTTATGTTATTATTCTTTGCATCATCTACCAGCTGCTGGATTAATTTTTCATGGTCCCTTACTATTTTTAAGAAATTTTTCATTTCCTGATCACTAATTGCAATCCTATCTTCTATATCTGAAATTCTGTCCTCGAATTGGTTTGTTCTGCTGCATACATTTTCAGTGGAGTTTTTAATCTAGAAATCTGTTTTATGAATTCCATTTGTTTCCTATTTTGAGACTCCATCATGTTTCTCAGCTCTGTTTTTTTTTTTTAATCTTTGTCCATTCTAGATTTGTTAATCATGTCTTGTACTATGGGCACAATCTCTGTTGTTATCTGAGAAATTATTTCTGATTTCATTTTTTCCAGGTCCTCTTTTGTTTCCTGTTCAGGAAGTCCAGATGTTTGAGTACCAGATTGTCAAATATCATTGCCCTTTGGGATTGCCTTAGATGATCTGGAAGTCTGGTTTTGAGTCTTACTTAGGTGTCTTTTCATTTCATCCAATGCAGCATGCTGTGCCTTTGTTGAGTCAACTTTTTTTCTCACCTAGTGGTCTTCAATTCTTAGCAAGCCACTGAGCAGCCTTTACTCTGCTGCTCCCAGTACACCAATTCCTGAGTTTCAAATAGTGGTCTTTTGGATACCTGAGCTGACCTGTTGTTTGGGTGGGCTTCTGGCTGGGTCCTGTGCACACTTGGGATGATATCTAGATGTGCCTCTTGCTGGGGCCCCTATGTAACTTGTCTGCGAGGGCCTTTGGCTGGGGGCTGTGTACCCCATTTTCTGTTGTCTGTGTAGGCTTCTGGCCAGGGTCTCCATGCACTTATCAGTGGTATTAGGGCAAGCCTCTGGCTGTTGCTTGTTCATCTTTGTCATTCTTTTCCAGGTGGGCCCTTGGATGTGGGTAATGGTTTAATGGGCCTTTGGCTGTGCACCTGTGCAGCTCTTTTCCAGATGAGCCTGTGGCTGGGGAGGGTGTGCCTGCAACTCTGGGGTCAGGTCAGGGCCCTGACTGGGATCTGCCTGCAGCCATGCCACTGTGGTCCATGCAGCCACTCTCTGGGATCTGCATGCACTTACTGATGGTATAGCAGGCCTCTAGTTTGTAGAAGTTTCCATTCATAGTTGGCTGGTTCCAAGACAAGGTGGCATGGAAGAAGAGAAACAGTTCATGGCATGGAAAATGGAAGGCAGGAGGCAGCAAAAGCAGCAAGTGATTCCTTCCCCATTCTTGACTCTTCTTGCATGGAATTCCCCACATAGCCTGCTCTTTCATTCCATTCCTCTATCTTCTTTTTCATTCTTTAGATGCTATGTTTGAACCCAGGGTGCTGTGCACAGTAGGCAAGCCCTCTATCACTGCACTACATTCCCAACCCTTGGTGTGCCATTTTGAATGCTACTTCTTATACCTGGAATACCTTTCTAGTGCCCTTTCTGTTTTATCTAGTAATGTTTTAAGACTAATTCTTTATTTTTTATCCTCCAGAAAGTGTTAGTATACAATTCCAGTAAGGAAAGAGTACATTTCCTTTGGGACTATTGCTTCTCATTATACTTATCATGTTGTAAGTGTGCATGACAATTCACTTTGAGACAAGCATCCACAAAAATTTTATACAGTGTATGAAATGATTGGATCAGACAGTGGTCTGACTGTATGTTTTGTATCAATACAATGCCTGTCACTTATTAAGTGTTCAGTAAACCATTGTTTTGAACTGAACTGTCTTCAACAACACTAGAAAAACATTTCCTTGGGTATTACAACCCCCTAAAGTACAAAATGCTTAACTGGACAAGAGAAGGTCCTTGAAGATGTCACAAGAATTTTCTATATGACTGCAGTTCTTCTGTCCATAAATGGGACACGGAATATATCTCTCAATATTCAAAGGGGGGTGGGGTTCAGATGTCTATATTCTTCTTGTCAGGACAGATACATGGTTTTGAGTACCATGGTTTTGAGCTACCACTCTAGCCCCTATTCTAAATCTTTTCCATAAATTTGCTTTTACTTTTAATGTTTTATTATTTTAAAGTATTAAAATAAGAGAAATCCAAAATGCAATGTTCCTACACCATTATTCAATTATTCCATGAGTTTTAATTGATTCTGTCTTACCTTTCAGGTACTGTTTTTCATTTTTCACCAAAAATGCAATAAAAGTATAGATCTCTGCATTTCACTTGAGTATATTAGTGCTATTTTCATTTTATAATTTTTTATATTTCCCATATTTCTTTTATTACATTACAATAAGGTAAAGAAAAATTAAGTATTTCTTTCACACACCAGAAACAATTTTCTTGGTGTTTCCTTTGATCTGAGAGTCCCTGAGCTCCAGAAAAATCTCTCTTTACCTTTTCCAGAGTAGTGACAATGATGAGGAAAGTAGATTGTTCTGCTCCAAATCCCTTTACCATGATCTTTGACAACATTTTCAGATTTTCTTCTGCATGAATTCTAATTTTTAATAGATTCAGACCTATGAAATTATGTGTATTTCTAGCAAAGTAATTGCAATACATAAAATTTAAAAATACCATTTAAAATTACTACAAATCAAAAAATTACTTTATGGCAAATAGGATTACTTGTTTTTAACAAGTATTTAGGTATGGATAGATTTCCAGAGAAATAATATGACTGTAGTGTCAAGACTTGATTACCTGAAGATGGGAACCAATCCAGTTTTCCATCCTTACCCTTGTTCCTCAGTCTCCATCACTTAGATCAATGGTGGCAAACCTACACCATATATGAAACAGCAGAGTGCTTGTATCAATTAAAGTTCTAAAAGGGTCACCATCCCTGACTTATACCCTGTAAGGGATAGAGTTTGTTTAAAAAATTGTTACACAGACCTACCTTAGGCTGAATCACCTAGCCCAAATCCTCTAGCTCAGCAACAGTGTTGAAGTCATTAGAGTCATTGTGATATGAGACAGACTAAGTGCTGGGGTCTAGAAACAGAAGACTTGAATTGCACCTGTCTGGACAAACTACTGGAAGTCTCTAAGATTCCATTTTCTCATTCATAAATTGGGTGGAGGATTTGCAATTATCTTCATTATAGGATTGTCGTGAAAATTAATTGGGAAAACAAGGTATTTTGGGAACTAAACTTTATGGATATAAATACTTAGCTACCTCACTTTGAGAAAGGTACTTTTTGTCTCTTTGCTTCAGATTATTCATTTGTAAATTATAAGTGATAAGACTACTTCATTGAGCTGTTGTAAGGAACAGATGAGTTAATGAATGTGACATGCTTACAAACAAACCTGGGGAAGAGTAAATGCAAATTATTGCTTGTTAAATAAATTAATAAAAGAAATGTGATTAGCATCTGGAGGAGTTCATTCTGAGTGACTATTATTACTATCATTCTTACTGATTTCAAGGTTTCTTCTGATTGACACACAATGTATAAAGAGAGCAAAGAAATATGATTTTAGTTTAAGCAGTGTGTTAAACAGCATGTGGTAGGTGATTTAGGTAAATGAAAAATTTTATAAGTTGTTTTAAATTCAAAGAATAGATCCTAAGAATATATTCTGACAGTTACCTTTCTCAGGGCCTCTGTTACATCTCTATTCACCAGACTGTGGATGAAGGAGTTCAACATGGAGATCACCACTGTATAGACCAAAGACATCACTCTGTTATAGTTAGATAAATAGCTAGTCTTTGGCAGCACATAAATAAAAGTAATAATTCCATAGCTGAGGGTAATGACAATAAGGAGATAGATGCATGTAGAGGAGACCTTTTGGCACCCTTCAGTGGATCACATCAGGATTTTGGCGAGCATGTAACTGTAAGAGAAAAAAATAAGTACTGTGGCCACAATGGTGGAGCCAGAAGACATGGGAGGGATTATTTCAATAATGGGGCATCTGAACTGGAAAGTTGGCACAAAGAAGAGAATTTACAGAAAAAGTATCTATTTGATTTGGTTCACACAAAGACAAACTCAATAAGCAACTATTAAATGTCCAAACATTCACACAGTCACCCAGATGAGAATTCCCCACTAAAAGAGTGCGGATTCTAAGGGACTTGTGGATGGAATAGAACAGAGGTGAGAAGATTATCATATAATGACAGTAGGTCACCATGGCCAACAGGAAGCACTTGACCCTTCCATCTGTTACCAGAGGACAGAGCTGAGCTTCACAAAAGCAAGGAACCTTCAAAACATAGACAATATAAAAACTGATATAATTAAAGAAAAAAATATGCAAAGAATTATAGTGATAAACTTTTCACAAACCTCAGTAACACAGAAAGCAATAACAAAACTGAATAAAGATGTAGATTTGAAAGTGACAGTTTAATCTTATGGAATGTATGTAATATATAGCTATACTATTTCCAAATACAATGACAATGTTGTATAAGAAAAGTCAAATCTTCCAGAAATAACGAACTACCTTGAAACAATTTTAGTGAAAATGATATGTTTTGTGACTCTAGGAAGTTATAAATTAAATTGCCATTAGTCAATATGCTAGCACTGTATATGTAAGAGTTCTTCACATAAAATATGGCTAAGGAAAACATAAATGTGTATCATATAAGTCCTGCAAACTATTGTTTTATAATTTTCAGATTCACATTTGGATTTCTTTCAAAATAAAGAATGCGTCCTTGGCATCAATTTCTTCATGGCCTCTTTTACCTCCTTGTTTCTCAGACTATAGATCAGGGGGTTCAGCATGGGGATCACCACTGTGTAGAACACAGACACCACTTTAATATGATCAGGTGAGTGAGTGGATTTCGGGATAACATAAACAAATGTAACTGTCCCGTAAAACAAAGTCACTGCTGTGATGTGCGAAGTGCAAGTAGAGAAGGCCTTGTATCTTCCCTCTGTAGAGCGCATCTTCATGATTGCATGGAGGATGTAGAGGTATGAAACAATGATGATGAACAGTGTGATTACAATGATTGACCCAGCAGAGATGGCGGGAGATATTTCAGCAACGTAAATATGGGTACAAGAAAGCTTTACTAGGGGTGGGAGGTCACAGAAGAAATGGTTGATTTCATTTGGTCCACAGAAAGTCAGGCTCAATAGGCAGCAGGTAAATGATGAAGCATTCATTCCCCCACCCAGATAGGAAATAACTAATAATATGATGCAGACCCTGGAGGACATGAGAGTAGAGTAGAGCAGGGGAGAGCAGATGGCTACATAGCGATCATAGGCCATGGCAGCCAGCAGGAAGCACTCAGCTGTTCCAAAGACAACATCGGAGCCAAGCTGGGCTATGCAGCCAGCCACAGGCATAGTAGTTTTCTCTCTCAGGAAACTCACAATCATGATAGGTGTGACTGATGTGGAATACCCCATGTCCACAAAGGCCAGATGGCTGAGAAAAAGATACATTGGGGAGTGAAGCAGGGGGCTTCTTCGGATTAACACGATTATGCTGAGATTGCCCAATATAGTAACAACATAGATTCCTAGAAAAACTATGAAGAATATGGAACAAAGTGTTGGATCCGCTGTTAACCCCAAAATAATGAACTCCGTTACCACTGTGTGATTGCCAGTCTCCATCCTGGGAATGATACCTACTGAAATAAAAACTAGTGGCTATTACAATAAATTAAAAGACCTCATAATTGATATCTTTACTTCAAAATTTGGCTTTTAAAAGAATCAATAGATAGATTTCACATTTCTCAAATGCACACACTTTACAAAATGTTCATGAACATGTTCCATTATGCAAGATTTGAAAGTGCTAAAATCAACCCTGGCATGGTGGCGCATGCCTGTAATCCTAGCACTCAGGGGCTGAGGAAGGAGGATAGCTGTGAGTTCGAGACCAGCCTGGGCTAACAGTGAGTTCCAGGTCAGTCACAACTACATAGTGAGACCCTGTCTCAAAAAAACCAAAAAAAAATTTTTTAAAAAATGCTAAAACTATCTTGCCACAGATATAAAGTGTCCAATGACTCAGATCAGAGCATTGTACTCACAGTCACTGCATTTGATAAATTTGAATTGTTGAATTGTTAAATAAATTCTTTCAGTGATGATGTTTTGAGAACACGAATGGTTAAAGTGCTAGTGTTGGTAGCATCCAATTTACCTCTATTTCTTAGTGGCACCGAGGAGCACACTACAAGTCCTCTCGCAGTTCAGTGAGTCTGTGAACAGTACGTGTCAGTGAGTTGTGAGAGGAAATATGTGTTTTCAGAGCAAATTAAATCACCAGTAGGCAACTTTTCTTCCTTTCTTGCAGTGATATATTTTGTGACACAACTATAATATATGATATATACATATAGATATAGATATAGATATAGATATTACCTCCTAAGAGTCTGGAGAACACATAGTGTACTAAAAATATAATGAAGTGAGAAATATGTCAATGTTGTATTAGACTGCACAGAGTTTCCACGGTTAGCTTGTCAGAACAGCATATCACCTAAGCTGGTTAGTGTAATTACAGCTTAACTGTAATTGGAAGTTACATATAGAGTTTAAGACTGAAAGAAACATGAGAAATAAATGCACTTTGGGTCATTAGTTGAATTAACAAAAGCAAAATTTCAAAAATTGGGCATGAATATAATATGCAGTAGAATATACTTTTTAAATACCTAATGTTTATTATGCCAGTTGTGGAGCAAGAGAGTAATACATAAAGTAAAAAGAATAACAAGAAGTCACTTTTTTTCACAAAAAAAGCATTAAATAAGTTTAGTCAGGAGAATGTGAAAAAGTAAAACAAAGGCAGACTTTCATTTAAGCAATATTGTTAACCTAAAATATCCTGAAGCATTTTTAATAAAATACTTGGACAAACTGCCAATAACTTGGGTACTAAAAATATGAAAAAAAATTCAACAATTTTAATCATAAGAGAATTGCAAGTTAAAACTACAGTAAAATATCATCTCATACTTGTTAGAATAGTTATAAAATAAAAAAAATAACTAATCTTGCCAAGAACTTGGAGAAAAAATAACCCTGGTGTACTTGGAGGGAATGTAAACAGTACACCCAATTTGGAAAACAGTGCGGCGGTTCTTCAAAAAACCAAAAGTGGAATCACCATGTGATCCAGCATTTCTGGGTGCACATCCAAAGGAATTGAAGTTGGTATGCCAAAGTGATGTCTATGCTTCGAAATGAAGACCAAGAAAAATCCCCATGAAGACCAAGAAAAAGTCCAACTCTTTCCAGCCAAAAGACAGGGAAGGAGGTAGCCTAGCAAGATAAAAGTTTAGGACAATAACCGATATAATACACTCCATAGCTAAAAATAGAAAATATCAAGTCCTCCTCTAATAACCACCAGCAAAGTTTGAGGCAGAAGGAAAAGCTTTTGGTACCCTTCCTGCTCAACTTTCCATGATAAATGTAAACACTATTTGGAAATGATGAATTTTCATATAAATTAACTTGATAAACAATATTAAAATGCTACATCTCTGGCTTCATTTAGTCCCAAATCTAAAAAAAAAAAAAAATACTTATCTGAAATAAGTAATATTTTTATTTAAAAAACATACATGAAAGACTGAAATGAATTTAAAATATGAGTTCCAGTGTTATAGAGGAGGCAGTCCATCTGTAATGGAAATAAAATAACATTTCAGAGATGACCTATCTAGGTAATCTCAGAGAAGTTACGTAATCTTATTTTAAAAATTAAGACAATAACGCCATTTAACTCATGTGGTTGCTGTGTCAAATGAGATAATGAATGTGAAACACTCAGCAATAAACAGCAATGAATGAGTAATTCACAGTAAAAACTTACTCAAAATAAGCAATTATTAGCTTATTTGCAAATGCAAAGGACATTTACTTATATGCCAGTAACAAAGAATGAACGCTACCTGCTAGACAAATGTTATGATGAAAACAGACTCCTCCTACAATCCTCTCTGTTCAGCAGGGCCTATTTACATAAGATTTGGGACCTTTTGTGATATAAGACACTAAATATTTCATCCCCAGACACCTGCAGGTTTGTTAGCACCCTTTTGAAAATCCAAGGAGACTGAGAAAATTAGATGTGTTTATATTTTCATGCACGATTTTGCTGGCTGAGCTATTCATTAAAATCTCAGGGGCTTTATTTGTCCTCCTGATTATTAGTATGCAATTGGGGTGATCTAATTAGTTTTGAAACTTGACTTGGATAAACATTTTTGGCATGGGTGATGCTTAATCATCTGTGCCTGTCTGAGAAGAAACCGTAAATAACCAGGAGCCTGGAACTATAGTCTGGAGCACTGTTTTGGAGTTGATGTATAGCCAAATCTTTGGGACCTTCAAGAAAAGCCATGCTGCTTTTCTCTGTGTGAAAGTGACCCTCATTTTATTCAGTTTTGATATTTCCCACTGATCATGTATATGTGCTTTCAAAATCCTGGACTTCTGAAATAGTGATCCATTTATTGAAGGTATAAGGGGTAATAAAAATATGGTTAATGATTTTAAAATTTTTTACTTATTGCAGTAAAAAACACATTGCATCTCTCTGACTATCAATGATGTTGAAGATTTTTTTCATGTGTTAATTGGCCATTTGTACTTCTTCTGAAAAATGTTTACTCCTTTCAGGTGTCCATCTTTAATTGGTTTTTTTATTTTTGGGTGATCTAATTTTTATTATTTCTTTATATACTCTAGTTATTAGTCCTGTGAGGAGTAGCTGGCAAAATTTTTTCCCATTCTGTAGGTTGTCTTTTTACTCTGTTGTTGTTTCCTTTTTCAGTTTGATATGAGTCTATTTGTTGATTCTTGATACTAAAGAAAATGTACTTATACACAGAGAGTACTACTCTGCCATAAAGAATGATAAGCTTGCATCCTTTGCAGAAAAATGGGTGCACTTTGAGACCATAAGGCTAAGTGAAATAAATCAGACACACAAGCTTAAATGCCACATGGTTTCTTTTATATGAGAAACCCAGAATATAAATAAGGAGCAAAACAAAAGACAGATAATAGGAAATAGGGAGATCGATTTTGTTCAAATAGGAAGGGATCAAGAGATGTAGAAAAGGGAGAATAAGATTTTAAAAAATTAAAATGTGCTATGTGCTTGTGTCATCTTCAAACAATGTAAACAATATTTGAGAACATATTTCCTCACTTAATGGATGATATCAAACTTGTTCATTTTTTTCAAAGAACATCACTTATTATGATGTGATCTGATTTTGCTTTCTTTTTATTACTTTTGCTGTATTATTTTTGTTGTGTCCTATTATTATTTTAATTGGTTGGAATGAATTAGTTTTATTTTCACTACTTTTAATTTAATAACATAGAATTTGTGCATCTTGTTTTTATTTTTCCAGTAGTTATGACGCTTAAAGTTTTAACATTTTGTTTACATTTTCTACCAGTGTCTATAATTGATTTGTTCCTAGACTCTGACTGAATTCTACATGAATCTAAGTATGTCTGTACCTTTCTCTGTTCTTACTTTTACCATGCCCCAGCTTGCTTGTTAAATCATACAAAAATTTAACTACAAATTATTATTTTGATCAACAATTAGTTAGACTCATAATAAATTGCTTTTTTCCCTTTGTTTGCTCCTGTTTCAGGTCTGTCATGTGTCCCCTTGTGTTCTCTTATCAGCCAGAAAATCCTGTGAATAGTGAGATTTCTGAATCCTTTCGTGATATCCAAATAACTTGGTTTTTCCTTCTGCTTGAATCGCATGCAGTTTGGGTAGAGAATTCCACATAGAGTATTACTCCCCACCTCACAACTGGGAAGAGGAACTTCTTTACCCCTCTGACTCTGGTGTTGCTATGAAAAATATGGAGCCAGTATTTTGCTCCTTTGTAGATTATTATTATTATTATTATTATTATTATTATTATTTATGGAAATATAGGACAAGTCTCTACTGTCCTTGTTTTTAAAATGTTGTTATATAATTTTGGAGTGATGCCTTCTTGTCACCTTCCTACGTGATACTTAGACATTTCTCTCGGAGGGCTCGTCTTTCTGTGGCACTGAGTCTAGACAATGATGGTCAAGGGCTGTTTAAAATCATATGTAGAAAAATATGGGGGGGTTATAGTGGATAAATTGGGCTGTCAAATCTGAACTTACGAATTTTTCAATCGTGGAAAGCAAAACCAGACATGCACCTCACTATAGGATGCAATAAGGAGTATACAAGCCTACTATGAAATTTCTTGCCAAAATCCAAAGGGTAATCTCGTGAAGATTTTATATAGATCCACCTGTCACTTTACAGTCACACAGTGTTCACTGGAACTCTTTATTTAAAGGCCACAGATCCTCAATGCTGTGCACCCCAAGCTCATGTAAGGAATTTCTGCAATTTTGACATTAGCAAGATGTAAAATTTAGAGATGCTATGGTGAATTTTGGAGTCAGTAGAACCATATTTCTAGGCAAGTTACTCTGGAAAGTGACTGAGTAGCTTCAAGTGCTTCAAGAACAGAGGTTGTCAAGGAAGATTAAGATGTTTGTTTGTTTGTTTGTTTGTTTTTTGAGACAGGGTCTCACTATGTAGTTGAGACTGATCTGGAACTCACTATGTAGCCCAGGCTGGTCTTGAACTCATAGCGATCCTCCTGCCTCAGCCTCTCAAGTGCTGGGATTACAGGCGTGCACTACCATGCCCTGCTGAAGATTGAGATTTTGATCAGGGCTTAGACCTACTGATTGATTGCATTCCTCTTATTGCAGACACCACTCCCAAACTAAGAGCCCAAGTTTTTGGCTTCAGAATTAATGTATTTGTAGAGAAAGCCTCTGTTTATGCTTTGATTTTTACTTCTTTCCACAGTGTTTCCTAAATATACAGGACTCCCAAATTTTAGGTTTTAAAAGATTTTGTTTTGTCTTTATATTACTTGCATGTGTTTTGTTTTTATACATTAATTTTCTTGTATGAAAGAAAATGTTGCCACAAGAAAACTGGGGGCTTCTGGCTTGATATTTACTATTTTGAGCAGGTAGTTAATAAAACACTGAAAAAAAAATCTCATACTGCTGTGTGGCTGCAGACAGAATTGACCACTCTATATGTGTGTTTTGCACACTAACCACATGCCAAGAACTCAGCCAAGAAAAAGACTTGCAGATAATCATAGCCTTTTTCCTTGACATCTATCAGATGTAGAAGTGAAGATTTGGTGTTTGCTGTCTATAAAATTTTTTTTAAAAAAGAGGGAGAGTG
The DNA here is from genome assembly GCF_012274545.1 of Fukomys damarensis. Lineage (NCBI taxonomy): Eukaryota > Metazoa > Chordata > Mammalia > Rodentia > Bathyergidae > Fukomys > Fukomys damarensis. The sequence goes on from NW_022900928.1 coordinate 21,473,088, forward strand.
TACGTTAACAAACGCTCCAGTGGACACTTGTATAAATATCTACGTAGCAGCATGAATCCCTGAGTGTGCTTTCTAACTATCTTTCCTCTTCTTTTCTAACACACTGACTATCTAGTTACACTGAGATATAAGAGAAAGAAGAAATTTTGGTATATCCTATTGAATTGTTTGTAAACAGGGAAAGTCTACTTTTGCAAACAAGAACAACATTGGTATTTAATCCTCTGGTAGAAAATGGTGACCTCTAAGAATTATGGGAGTGAGTGTTTCTTGTAAGTGAAAACCATAGACACCAACCACTCTGCTAGACAGAAGCACTCAGGGGGAAGCAACTAATCAGTGCAGGTATAATAGGACACACAACACTGCTTAATCAATTCTATTTCTTTGGTTGATTTTCTGCATCTTGCAAAATATATTTGCAAAAAACTATTTTCAGAAACATCATGTGGACATGGTTGAATGCCTTAAGTTTTGGTTAATGAATAAACTTGTCTTAAATTGGTCTGTTGCTGGTCTCCCATGACGTTTTTTTCTTTTTAGTCCCTCTAAATTTCCAGGAGAAGAATTGAGTTTCAAAATGCCTATGAACATGAACAAGCTGATTTTACTACTAGGAATGATCTGTTTGGAACAAGAAGAATCTGCAATTCTTTCTCTTCCCAAAGGTAAGATTCAAATGAAAGCTGTAATACTTTGATCTAAAGGAATAACTTTTTGGCAATGGACATCACAACTCCAGTTCCACATTTCTTTGGCAAAATAGGACACATAAATATATTTTGGAGATCTAATTGTTTTTCAAGTAATTATTTTGGACTTTGCTCCAGCAATCAGTATATGAAATGAAACAAAACATTTGTGGAAAGCAACGAAGTATTTTTTTTCCACTTAGTTTAACCAAATTAACAGATTATTCACTTCTTTGAACACAACATAAATCCCATTTTCTTTAGTAAACCAAATTTTGGAAATCAGCATAGATTTGGAAGCACTATTAGCTTTTGGGAAGTTATTTTGCTGGGAAATATGAAATACATTTACTGTAATAAATGGTCTTTTTTCCCTTGACTGTCATGCGTGGAAAACAATTCTTGGCAGGCTTCTTCATGACCAGACTTGTGCCAGCCCAGAGAAGCACCATGTTTTCTGTCTCTGCTTCAGTAAGTTCAGGAAATAGTAAAATATGGGTTTAAAGTATTTAAGAGTCATTGAGCAGCAGCAGTTAGAAAATGAGCTTTTGATCCAGTGTCCTGCCTATACTGGATTCAGAGTGAAAAATTATTATATTCATGTTTTGCCATTACTTAGTGGTGCATCTCTTTAATTCTTAGTTTTCATGTCTGTAACGTGAGAGGTAACACTGCTTGATTCATAGGCTTAGTGTGGGGATTAAATAAGAAGTCCTATGAAAGAGCTTGGCATATTTTAAAATATTGATCTAAATAGCTGCCCTTTTAAGGATATGTTCTCAATTTTTAAAAAATCTCTTCATCGGTTCTTCTTTTCCAAATGCCATATGTACTAG
>NW_022900928.1:21475411-21515729 GCF_012274545.1 Fukomys damarensis
CTTTTCCAAATGCCAACTATGTACTAGAAATTGTGCCAAACCTTAAAAATACAGAGAGGAATGAAACATAGCCCCCCACACACAAATGTTCAACAATAGAAGATAACAATGCATGATGGAAATACAGCATGACAAAACTATTAAAGGGGTAAAGAAAAAGTGCTGCACCCCACAGTGGAGAGACCCTTCACCCAGTTCGAGAAAGGCAAGGAAGACTTCTCAGATGAGGTGATCAACAAGGATCAGAAGGGGCTGGGGATTTATCTCAGTGGTTCTGCCGCCCACCTTGTGAGCACAAGGACCTGAGTTTGATCTCTGGTACAATAAATAAATAATAAATAAATAAATAAATAAGGATCAGAAAGTTTCACTAGGAAAAGATACAGTGATTACAAGGCAGGGCCTCCTTGACCCTCCTAAAAAAGCATGTGGAAAAGAAAGGCTTACAGGAAGAATATAAAATGAGCCACCACTGAATTACCTGGCAGAAGTAAACAATTTTAGTTTATATCGTAGCCGAGGAGTCAAAAAACCCTTTTAAGGCAAATAAGTAGTGCAACCTTTTCAGAGATAAAATCTTTTCCACAAAGATGAATGAGTTCTTTCTTTCACTACCTGTCAACCTCCTATCCTAACACTGGCATGTGAGTCAGGATACTGTCTTCCCTCTACTCTCCTTGAACAACCTTCCACTTTCCACCCTTCCAGAGAATTAAATCCAGTAAGATTTGTAAATATCTGACTGTGTGGCAGGCATCCTAGAGCATGATCTTAGACTCATCTCCTGGGTGGACCTAAGGAGAAGATATGCACACAATCGCATTCTAAGGCAGACTATGGTGTCATTAACAAATTAAACGAGCATCTCTGTGCATCAGGAACTGTGAAAGATATTGTAAACATAAGTATTTGTAAGTCTGTCTTTGAGGAGTCCGCAACTAGTTGGGTTGAAGACATAGAAAGAGCCATGATGATAGGTGATAAATGTCTTGAGAGAGAGTACAGAGTGCTGTAGGGAGACTTTCAAGGGACAGAATGACCCTGAATCAAAATGGGTCAGCATTTCTGATAACCCAGAGGAGGTTTACCATCCTGGCCCTTAACCGTCACTTCTGAAAAATGATCTCATTTACATGTCAAAAAATGGAGTAATCTCTTGCACTTCACATCACAGTAAATCCCAACAATTAACTTAAAACTATTTTGTGATCTTTCCACATTCTCTATACATTCTCTATACACTGTCTTATCCAGGATAAGAGCTTCCTGGATTCTTCAGTCATACAGATTATCAAATGATTCAATGTTTGTCTTTTTTCCAGCTCCCAACTGTGGGCAGAATGTGCCTAAGTCTCAGCCTTGGAATTACTTAAGCATTTTCAGTCGCATTGTTGGGGGAAACCAAGTGGAAAAAGGTTCTTATCCCTGGCAGGTCAGTCTCAGGGAATATTCTCTGGTGGGTGGGCTGTGAGATGTCTTGAAATTGGATCACAAGGAATCTTGCGCTATGCATCAGTGCTCTGTTCTGCATACCTCTTTGACAAAAAGCTTATGTGTATGTACCAAGATTTGAGTCTCTCATGAAGCATGAGATTGTTCTGCATACCTCTTTGACAAAAAGCTTATGTGTATGTACCAAGATTTGAGTCTCTCATGGTAAGCATCAGTTGAATTCCACAATGTTTATTCAGAATAGTTACATGCATTGTTGATTTGCAGTACAAACTAGAAATGCCATCCCAAGCTTTCAGCCCATAAGACAAAAATTCTACTTTGGGTATCTAAAAACTTTTAAAATTTACTATTTAAAAAATAACGACTCAATAAGTGTATTTAAGAATACACTTATGTTTTATAGTTAGAGGAGACCAGAGAATTCATATCCACAGATCCACGTTGTGTTAGGGTGTAAATCTTTCACTTTATATAGGACTCCTCAGAGATTAGTCAAGAGTACTGCCTCCTTAGTAGCTAATGTTCTAAGAATTTTGCTTGAATTTAATCTCCTGGTCATACTATGTGATGACTTTGTGCCTTTGTGTTTCTGCCCTAAGCCCAAGGTGTTTGCATTTATTGTCTTTGAAAGTCTCCCGATTCTCTTTACCCTGGGAGCCATGTAGTATTCTTGATTCTTAACTCTGCAAGTAGAGCAATGCTTTATTTTTAGTTCTCCTGAGATGGTCATTAACTTTTAAGTGAAATGATTGATTGAGTTCTGTTCGCTGTTCTGGGTTGGCTGAAGAGCTAGGTCACTGTCATCGATCCACTAGTTAATTACTTGATTAAACACTTGATTGATCAGTTGGTTACTTGTTTAATTGGTTACCAGTTGGGTCAGAAGTCTATATCTAGATTACAGTAAGGGTGACTCATTGTTTATTACTTTGTCTTTATTCTATTCTTAGCTTCTCTCTGTATTACTGTTTTTTGGGTTTGTTTGGGTTTTTTTTGTTTTGTTTTGTTTTTGGAAGGGTGGACTTTTGTTGTTGTTTTGTTTTATTTTGTATTATGGTGTTAAGAATCAGGCCAAGGGCCCACAAATCTTAAGCATGTATTCTCCCACCGAGCTATATACATTTTTTTTCTTTATCATTAAATAATTTTTGGTCAAAAACTAGACTGATCTAATAAATACCTTTTTTTGGTAATTCCAAAACTGAAGATATTCATTGAATGTACTTTCTTGCACATTGTAAGTCATTTTAGAACCAAATAAAATATCATGAAAAGGATGAATCAAAGATAGAAAGTATGCTGGAGAGGCAGAATAAAGAATAACCTTGAAGAAGTTATAAGAGGCAAATTATTCATTAAATTTAAGAGAAAATGGTAGGTCCAAACTATTTCTCTAAGAAGCTTGGGGGTATTGGGTAGGTACTGAAAGGCTCCCTCACCTTTCCTTTTCCCCGAACCTCTTCAGCTGGTCTCTGCTACACTTTTTACACCTTTTTGAAAATTCATAGGTACTGTTAACATTGTTAGAGCCATAGATATGGGTCAACAGTGTTATAAAAGTAGTAAACAAATAGCAGTAATTCTAACTGCCAACTCTACTGAAACAATTATGACCAGTTATCTCTAATTAACTATCTCTCATCCTGGCCAGTGCTGGGAAAGCTCTGTTCTTCTTTCTGAGCTGCACTGCATAGGTTTTACCCCTTCACAGTCCATGAGTCATGATAATTATGAGTAAGATATCTGGGTCTATTTTTCAGACTAAACTCATCACCAGCTTTTGAAGATTCCTAGGTCATTAACTTGCACCCATTTGAGATCTTTGCAATTCAGGTGTCTCTGAAAAAAAGGAAGAAGCACATCTGTGGAGGAACCATCATCTCTCCACAGTGGGTGATCACAGCTGCTCACTGTGTCGCAAACAGGTAAGGAAGACCCAGCTCAACAATGAGAATCTATCACCTCTTCGCCTTTGGAGTCAGCAGCAATAACTCTGTTACAACATGCAGGAACATCATAATCGCAGGACGTAAATGGGATTTGGTGAGATTGCTGGATTGCAGACAACTTGGTAGAGAACATACATTCATTCTTTGCAGACATATTGTATTTGTTTACTTAAAATGCTGATTAATGAAGAATAATATCCAAGTGAGAGAAAAGATAGATTTTTGAAAAATTTCTCTAGTTTTTATAAATTTCACAGAAAATGTATCTAATTCATTATACATCTGATGAAATATTATAAAAGAAAACCAAGGGAGGCTAGTAATCTTCCTTCCTATTATTCTTACTTCTCTGAGCCTCAGCCTAGCAACTTCCATCCTTTGTGATAGTAGGCACCAAGGATATTAAAATGACTAAGACACAATTCCTGCCCCCAGACAGTTGATAATTGAAAAAAAAATAGCTTGGTAAGGTGGCACACTTGTAGTCCCAACCTTTTAGGAGAATAAGACCTGGGGATTGCTTGAGTCCAGGAGTTTGGAGCCAGTCAGGGCAACATAACAAGACCCTGTCTCATAAACAGGCAAAAAAACAAATAAAGAGTTCATCGATAATGGCACTGAATATGGCAGGTGGTAGACTCAAGGGTTGCTAGTATTAGGTTAGGTACTTAACATCGCCCAGATTCATGGAAGTATACCAAGAAAATATAATACCCAATTCCAATTTTGTGTAAAAGAATTACTTCTGAAAATGAAGAATCCCAATGATGTGAGTATCAAAGCTCTTGATCCATCCACCAAGTTCCTTTCAAATGACATTGTCCCAAGGATATGGGGTCTTTCCCAAGGCCTGAGAAATTTCTAAATTACAAACAGAAAGAAGGTAAAGAGAAGATCCTAACATTCCGTTGTGGTGATCATTCTTAAATCCCTGTGTACGTGTGCTCTCTGGGACTTCAGAGTTGTGATATTGCCCTTCATAATACAGACCTTGCATGAAATCTTTGATGCTGAAGCTTCACACTTATTGGGAATCACAAATCATTTCCAAAGCCTCTCACTGGTGTTGAAACTGCATCAACCTCCTACAACCACTGAATAAACTCCCCTATTGCTTTTAGAGCCCTGCCTTACAACGTGTATGCATCTCTAAGTCATATAAATAACAATTCAAAATGCTAAGTGAATTATATCATTGGCTCCATATGAAGCCACCCTCCACTGGAACCAGGAATTTCATTATTTTTTTCCTAATAGCATTGGATCCATTCTCATTTTCTCTACTCAGCAGTCTTGAACCTCACATTTTTCATCCATGCAATTTTAAATTGGCAAATTTGTTGACCATTTACAACCCCTCTCAGAAGCTCTTTGAAATCCTCCATTTTTCTGCTTCTTCTTTTTAGAAATATTGCATCAATGTTGAATGTCACTGCTGGAGAACACAACTTGAGCCAGACAGAGCCAGAAGAGCAAATCCTCACCATCAAAACCATCATCATACACCCACAATTCTCCATCAAAAAACCAATGGAGTATGACATCGCCCTTTTGAAGATGGCTGGAACCTTCCAATTTGGTACACATTTGAAGTGCACCCTGAGTTGCTTACCCAATATTCCGTATAATCTCTGGTCCATTGTACATCCTCTACAGTCCAGGCTGTGTAGCATATGATCAGTTCCCTGTTATGTGCTTTGAGATAGTGATTTGGACTGGTAGGTCCCTTACCCCGAGACTTTGTTTGCTTGTGGTTATGGATTCAATGGAATCAGGAGAGGGTCTCTGTCTGACAACTGACCCCAGGAGATTCTAGGAAGATGTATCACAACTCTTACAAGGTTTGGGGGGACCACCAGATCCTAAATGGTGAGTCATTTATGGCAGCCTTTTCGCCATCACTGAGACAAGCCCTGCCTTGTTCTTTTTGCTTCAGGCCAGTTTGTGAGGCCTGTGTGTCTTCCAGAGCCAGGAGAGCGATTTGAGGCTGGATTTATTTGTACTACTACAGGTTGGGGCCGCCTGACTGAAGGTAAAAAACAAAACAAAACAACTATGCTACTCCTTTTAATCAGATCAGAATTTACTGGTGGTTAATCAGAAAATAGAATATTTAATTTATTTTTTAAAAGTACTGTGAAAATATTTTGAAAGAGAGAATGTCACATTGTACTTAGAAATTCAGGTCTTTCCAGGGCCGGGGATTTAGCTCAGTGGTGCTGTGCCTGTTTTGCAAGCACAAAGTCCTGAGTCCGATTCCCTATACCAAAAAAAAAAGAAAAGAAAAGAAAAGAAAAAGAAATTCAGATCTTTCCAACAGACATAAATCTGTAGTCATTTGATGACAGTGAACATGCCATCTTCAGCTCAGAAGTGCCTTGCTGGGGCTCCCGTCCCTGTATTCCAGATGGAATCTTTCCACAAGTCTTGCAGGAAGTGAATCTGCCTATTCTGACCAAGGAGGAGTGTGCAGCAGCTCTGTTAACCATAAAGAAGCCTTTCAGTGGGAAGACCTTTCTCTGCACAGGCTCCCCAGAGGGAGGGAGTGACGCATGTCAGGTGAGTGGGAACCGCGGCTCTGCCCTCAGCTTTGTTGTCCAGCGAGGGGCAGATATAGGCTGACTCCTGGTAAAGCTGCAATGTGGGAAGGAGAGTCAGGACTCGTCAGAATAAGAGGACAGGTTGAACATTCTGTTTGAGCAGTGAATGTGAATTCAGAGAAGGTCCAAATAAAAGAGTTAAGGCCAAAGATAAGCTCAGAGCTCTCCAATTTCTAAAGGATTGCTGGTTCTTTCCTATTTAGAAATTTCCAACTTGTAGATGTTAGGATCTTTACTTTTCCTCCACACTTCCTGTTAACCAAGACTGAACCCCAGTCTCTTCACTGGGCAGGACTCCTGTGAGTCTGTAGCGTGAGACAAGAGAGGAAAGAAAGTCTGCTGTTTTGATGAAAACCTGGGATGGTGGAGATGGAGCTGGAATTGATAGATTCCAATGATATTCAAGGATCATTTGGGTATTGTGCTTGGCCGTTTTCTCAGGGCCTTGAGTTTCAACTACTAGAAGTGAGAAAATGTCACTGATCCTCATCTGGCATTCCTGTGGGGGAAAATGAGCTCTCCGCAGCATAGACACTGACAGTGGTGGTAACAGAGGCTTTTTCCTCCTGCAGGGAGACTCAGGAGGTTCACTTATGTGCCGGAATAAAAAAGGAGCCTGGACTCTGGCGGGTGTGACTTCCTGGGGTTTGGGCTGTGGTCGAGGCTGGAGAAATAATGGGCAGAAAAAAGATCAAGGATCTCCTGGGATCTTCACAGATATTAGTAAAGTGCTTCCCTGGATCCATGAATACATCCAAACTGGTAATGAAGCCACCACGCAAGGTTAAGAAGCTGCTGTTCTGCTAGGGCAGAGAGCACCAGGCAAGTCAGGACCACACAGCATAGCCTTTCACTTCTGTTCCCAGGGCAGCAGATAAGGATGTAAAATTTACTGTCCAAAACAGTAGCAAAACATGAAATGTGGTACAGTGCACAAATATTCAATGAAAAATGAATCCATCTGTTGTAGATTTTGTCAATCACCCGATAATATTTTTTATTACTTCTTGACTATCCTAGGAAGATACAGCAAGATGTAGCACATATCAATCAACCAGGGTCAATTTTGCCACCTAGGTAAAAATGTGGGGAAACGTTTTTGGTTGTCACTAATTGGCATCAGGCATGGAGGGGCCATGGATGCTGCTAAACAAAGTGCAATGCAACACCCCAGACACTTCTTGCGCCAAATGTTAAAAGCACAGGAATTCTTGACGTAGAAGCACATTGGAAGGGCCAGGGTCTACACAAAACCTTCTGCTAAACTGGTCAGGGAATAAATTTCAATCTCTTCAAACCCAGCTCAATTGTTTTTGGTGTTTTTCTTGTTTTGTTTTGTTTTGTTTAACTGTTGTCTTCCAGTCTCAGACAGGCTTTTCAATCTTCCCCAGTGAGATTAATTCACATTAATTCAGTAGGAATTTAGATTTGTTTCCAAGAGTGTGGCACATGGTAGTTATCTTAGCCATCAGTTCAAGTTGTAGCTGTTCCAGAAAATTTTTTTGAGCATATAGGCAAGTTATTTCTTTATCTAGCCTCTATTCTTGTGTAACATAACTTCTTCTTGCTCTCTGTAATTGCCAAGTTAATCATGACTCTATCTTAAGGTCACTCAATAAAGTGAATAAAATCATCTCTGTAAAACACCAGGGTCTCTTTCCAGTTTTGTTCATTTATCACTTTTGTTCTTCCTACATGTTGGGTTTTTATTAGTTGTATATTGACTGTGCATTTGAGTGAAAGAGATGTTTGCTTCTTGAAATATCATTCAGGAGATCACAAGCTTTAAATCCTTTCTTTTTCTTTCCCAGGGCATCAGAGGAAGAGCTTCAGGGGTAAGTATTGCTTGCAGTCTCCTCCACCCCCAATATGAATTAACATTTCCAAACATCAGGCCCCTTTACAATCAAGTCTTCCTTTGCAAATTTCCATGCTGACTAGGTACAAAAATACCAGGTGCATCCCCTGCTGGTCTGGGCTGTTTCCATACCCAGGATGAGCCCTGGATTCACTCCCATTCTCCTTCTTGCAAATCCAGAGCACCATCTAATTCAGCAAATTATTCATTTTCTAAACCCTAGCTTTGTTTTTTATTTTTTTCTCATTGAGTTGAGTTTATTGGTGCATTTTAGGTACACAGTAAAGTTGCATTTATCATTGGAATCTTGTACCTTTACACGACAGGTCTTGGTTCTCATTTTTTCCCCATACCCCTGCCCTTCCCTCACCCCCTCCACCCTTCCCTATCTAAAAAGATGTTGCTTCCATTTTTTCCTTTTCTCATACTTTTTCTTTTCCCTTCTTTCCTTTCCCCTACCCTTCCCACTTCCCCTACTCCTTTAGCTCTTTTCTTCCTATTTCACATGATCAATTATACAATTTGAACCTTATTTACACTTTTAGTTTTTCATACAAGAGAAACTATTTGGTATTTATACATGTGTGTCCTAATTACTTCACTTAAGAGTACGGCCTCAACCTGCATCCATTTGGCTATAAACGGTTTCTCTAGTTTCTCTTTCTTTATGGCTGAGTAGTACTCCAGTTTATAGAAAAAACACATCTTTTTATCCAGCCTCCAGTTGGTGTACAATTGGCCTGTCTCCAAGTTTTAGCTATTACAAACTGGGCCACTATAAACATGAGTGTGCATATATCACTGTGGTATGATTCTTTTAATTCTTTTGGAAAGAATAAAGCAGAGGAATAGCTGGGTCAAATGGAACCTCTAATCCTAGTTCTTTGAGCTATCACCATATTGATTTCCACAGTGGTTGCAGCAGTCTGCACTCCCACAACAGTGGGTTTCTCCCACAACCCCTGCCAGAATTTGTTATTGGTTGATTTCTTAATAGCAGCCATTCTTTCTGGGGTGTTGTTTTCATCTGCATCTCTCGAATGACTGGTAATCAAACCCTAGCTTTGAATCAGAGACTCCAGGGAAGTTGTCCTTACTGATATATGGGACTCACCTGTGTTACACTACAACTCTGCAATGAATTAACCCTGTGATTTCTGGCAAGCTCCTTCTTGTTTCTGGGCCTCAAATATCTCATCCATAAAAAAAAGAAGCTGATGTTCCTCAGACAAAGGACTATTATCCAGAATATATAAAGAACTCAAAACAATCAGCCCCCCTCAAACATAAAGACCTGATTCAAAAATGGACATCTGAAATGAACAGACATTTCTCAGACAAAGAAGTCAAAGCAGCAAGTAAATATATGAAAAAATGTTCCACATCACTGGTCATTCGAGAGATGCAGAGGAAAACAACACTGAGATTCCACCTCACCACACAAAGAATGGCTGCTATCAAGAAATCACACAATAACAAATGTGGGCGGGGTTGTGGGGAGAAAGGAACCCTTCTCCATTGTTGGTGGGAGTGCAGACTGGTGCAACCACTATGGAAATCAATATGGAGATACCTCAAAGAGCTTGGACTGGAGGTTCCATTTGACCCAGCCATCCCTCTGCTGGGTATCTTTCCAAAAGAACTAAAAGAATCATATCACAGAGAAGTATGTGCACCCATGTTTACAGTGGCACAGTTTGTAATAGCTAAAACTTGGAAACAGCCTATTTGCCCATCAGTTGGAAACTGGATAAAGAAGATGTGGTTTTTCTATAAAATGGAATATTACTCAGCCATAAAGAACTAGAGAATATATTCATTCATTGGAAAATGGATACATATTGAAGATATACTCCTAAGTGAAATAAATAAGTCACACATGTGTAAATACCGAATAGTTTCTCTGGTGTGAATAATCTGCAATAATACAGAAGATCCTAATAAGATTACTGACATTGAGAAATGGGAAGAAAGGAGCTAAAGGTGTAGGGAAGGTGGGACAGGTAGGGGAAGGATAAAAAGGGGAAAGAAAAAATGTGAGAGAATGAAAAGATGAAAATAAAGTGTTTGTAGATGGGGAGGGGAGGAAGGGGTGAAGGGAGGGCAGGGACAAGGGGAAAAAATGAGAACCAAGACGTCATGTAGGGGTACAAGATCCCAACAATGAATGTAACTGTACTGTAGCCCTAAAATGTACCAATAAACTCAATTAAAGCTGAAAAAAACATGTCTTCTGGAAGATGACAGGAGGCCAAGGCAGGGAAATCACAAGTTTGAGGCTAACCTGGGCCACATAGTGAAAGCCTGTCTCAAAAGATATACATACGTACATGGTAATGAATGTGGGTTACTTTAGCTTTAGCGGTACAAAAATCAAAGCTATAAAAAAGATCTTTGCACAGATATACATACCTTTTCTCATGACTACATATATATAACTTTATGCACACTGTGTGAATTATCTGGAGGATAACAGTGAAATTAGTGGGTCAGTTTTATTCTGATAGGTATTACAAATTGTGCTTTCAAATTTTCACAACCTTCACCTTGCTTCACAGTGAGTACTACTTCCAAACTCTTTGCCACATCAAATACTATCAAAATTCTGAATTGGTTTTGTGGCTCTGACATATCCTGCCGGCATTTCTATTAGCTTTCTATTAGTGATGATGTACATTTTAATATCTTCAGTAGAGTTTTAAAAGTTTCCTTTATATAGGGAAGATGTATTTCTTATTAACATTAGTTCTGTGGTTTAAGAGACTATTCCTTCCATTATGCTCTCTTTATATTTGTTATACTAAATTTGAAAATAGCTGCCATTCTGATAATTCCTCTTACTTCTAGTCACGATAGTGAATTCTCTTGAAATAAAGCTGTTACCTGCAAATAATAATAATTTTGTCTCCTCTGTTTTAAATTGTATAGCTCTTAGTTGTCCAACATTAATTAATTCAACTATCTCAAAATAAAAATCAAAAGGTCTGGAGATGTAGCTCAGTGCTCCCTGGTTTCAATTCCCAGTACTACTATTTAAAAACAAACAAACAAATAAATAAATAGGATATGGAAAAAAAAAAGAAGAAGAGAAGCTGGACCAGATGGTCTCTAAGGTGTATTTAGCTGAAATCTTAAACGGTTCTTTGAGCCCGTTGAACTACCAACAAAAGGTAAATATAGTAATATAGTGCCCCAAGAGTTTAGATTAGGGAGAAGCTGCATCTAGCTGAAAACAAACAAACAAACAAATAAATGGAGACTTTGAAACATAGATTTTGTTTTAAGTTGAACCTTGTCAGAGGAAGAAGATTTTGTCAGGTGGAAATAAGGTATGGTAAAGAAATGAGTCCAGCTGAAGGAATCATCCCTATCAGAAGCTAGGCATTGAAGGTTAGGCACAGAAAGATGTAGGGTGTACTAGAGACCAGTAAATCAGCCAACATAAATTACGTGTAAGATGTGTAAAAAAGGTCTACAAGGGAAAAGAATATGGTTAAGATAATTTGAAATCAAATTATGGAAAGTTCACACATTGGTCAGAAAAGTTTGGAATTTATTGAGTAATAAAAAGATAATTCATTGGATGCACAGATAAACCCTATAATTTAATGATATAAGAACAGCATATCGGAGGTGGATTAATGGGAGACTAATTCAAGGAGGATTGATAAAATGATGTGTGAGTGCAAGAGACAAAAAATAAAGGTTCTAGCAAAGATAATGTCAAGAAAATGAAGAGGAAATGGGAGAAAAAATTATAACTTTTTCTAGTCAATTTTAGAAATGGTAGTGAAAGAGGAAAAAAATCAAACTTGATTCTTTGATGATATCAAAGTTATGAGCATGAGGGACTCAGAAAAGGACACATGAAAGCAAGAACACAAAAGTGGATGTAATTTCTCTGACTCAGAGAAATTATACTAGAAGCAGGTTGAGTTACAGGAGAGATAGTTGGGAAACAACTGTACAATTCCTCTCAAGTTTATAAAAGTAGAGACAATAGTTGAACCCTAAGGTACAAATCCTGATCAGCAGAGGGCTCATAGAGAGAGAGAAGATGAACCAGGATAGAACCAGGGAAATAGCTTTATCTGTAAGATGAATTTAGGGGATCTGAGAAAGAAGAGTTAAGGAGAAAAGAATATCACAGGATCTCAAGGTGAAGCAAGCTATAAAAAATGAACGAAAACAGAATGATGCACCATAAACAACAAAGAGCAAGAAGAAGCAGGGGCTCTGGTGTCCTCAGCTTCTGGAAGCAGGTGCTATTGTGGACAGCTGTTACTGTCAGCCCTGATTCTGTGGTTTTTCCCTCCAGCCTCATGCTCTGAGCAAGACGGTACAGTCAGCCAGTCTGAGGGGGAGTTGCACTTGCCAGAAAGCATCCACCTGTACTATGACAGCAAGCAGTGAGTAGCCCCCTCTGCCATCCTCCCTCAGACGCCCACCTGCAACCCAGCTGTGCCCATTAACTGAACCGTGATAGTCACTTTCTGTCTAGCGGTGACATCCTGTCTGTGTGTCTGCCTGCAGGATGTGTGTCTGGACCCTGCTGGTTCCAGAGGAAATGCATATGTTGCTCGGTTTTTTTCTGCTTGGATATGGAGGCTTGCTACCACAGTTATCTGGCGATGTATTCTTTAGAAGACAGACTCATTGGCGAGTGGATTTTCACATTGTCAAATGGAAAGCAGTGCTAAGTGGGTTTACAGGTTACAGTGTGTTTAGCACTGAATTATCTGCAAATGCCACACTTCTCATTCCAGTTTTGAGATTCAGACTGAGAGTGAGGAGGAACTGAATCTGAGTTTGTTGATGGTTTCAAAGCCACAAAGAATTTCACTTTCTGCACTCTGCTTCCCATCAAACCAGGCTTTCTAGACCTAGATCCAATTAGGAATAAAATCTAAACTCATTGCAGGGTTCCTTAGGGCACTGCAGACAGAACTTAGGCATGCAAATGACGTTACTTCATCAAGCTAAGAAGATACCAATAGATAACCAGGAGGAGGAAACAAAGCTTACTTATATGAGAAACAGAAGTGGAGTAATGTTTCTGGGGTTCTTAACTGGAGGTGATTTCGCCCTCACCCCAGACATTTGGCAGTATCTTAGAAACACTTTTGGATGTCACAACAGGAGCGCATATTAATGGAGGAGTCAGGATGCTACAGAAATCCTATTAAAAGCACAGGAGGCCCAACAGTGCCACGGTTGAATCACCCTGGTTTAGACAAATCTGATATTTCACGGCCAGTTCAGTTCTCAAGTCATTTAATGGGTGCTGATTTCTATAATTTGAACCATGAATCTTCTTTCTTGTGTTGCAGGAAAATTCTGTGGAGAAAGCCTTGCTTCGTCCATTCTTGTGGGCTCCAATTCTATAAAGCTGAAGTTCTTCTCGGATGCCACAGATTATGCCATTGGGTTTAATCTCACCTATAAAGCTCTTAAGCCAAAATACCTTCCCAGTAACACTATTCACTTTTACCACATTGTATGCAGGCCCTCTGTAGCAGTTTTGGCCCCATAGGAATCAGGTGGCGTCCATCACAGGGAGGCTCTCACACTGTCAAACGGAAGGCATTTGAGCAGAGTGCAGTCTCTCCTTCCATAACTCAGATTTATCACCTCCCCACATGAACCAAGAGGTTCTGAAGAGCTCTGGAAAAATCAGTGCACTGGTCTGTTCCTTCCTGATGGCTCTGCCTAAAGTTCCAGTCTACATCATTTGTGAGAGACGGGAGGGAGAACACTGAGAACGTCTCTTTCTTTGGTGGTGCCATTCTTTCTTTTCTTTTAGACCTTTTTTGCATATTTCAGATTCTGGCTTCAGTTCCTTAACTGTCCTTTTTGAAGAAGCCATCATCCAAAGTCTTCATTATCCTGAACACTACAGTGACGTGATTAACTGTAACTGGATTTTTCAAGCCCCAACACATCACCTAATTAAGGTACGGACTTTGGTTAGCTTTACATAACTATGGTTATGTATATTCATAGAATAGCTAATATAAGAACAATGTGGGGAACAGTTTTTACCTGAATTTATTTGCTTTTATCAAGCTCTCACTAAATACTTGAATACAGAATTGACCAGCCAAGTTTGACCTGCAACTATCCACTGTGACCACTAGATGGCACTTGCACACTGGTTCCTTTTAAGCAAAACAAAAAGAAACGAAAGGAAAACGAAAACATTGCCTTAACCTTGGTACCTCATGACTGAGATCAGTCTCCAGTCCCTTCTAATAATAAGCATTTTTCCTTAAAAATTTAGCTGCTAGAAAAACCAAATAAGTAATGGCTAACAAAAGTCAATGACTATTGAGCCAAATCATTAAAGCTTTCAAGCAGAGAAGATAAAGCAAAGAGGAAGAGTAGAAAATAGATGGGCATGGCTGGTTTGAGAGAGCTGTAAGGTATTGCTGGAAAGCCTGCTGGAAGGTGACGCCGAGACCAAAATATGGAGACCTGAGAAAGGCAGGAACAGAGTTTAATCCACATTTGATTAGTAACGTTACTGATCATGTTTGTTTCTTTGCCCACTGAACGCTAATGGACTCTGCAGAGAGACATTTTGAGCTAGTTGAAGGTAAGACTGCAGTCAGGATGACCCTGGAGGTAGGCATTTACTTCTAAGTCTCTTAAAATAATACTTGAAAAGCAAGGGGGTATATGATGAAGAGAAAGGAAAATAGAAAAAGGGGAGAGGAAAAAGGTCAGAGACAACTTCAAAGTTCTAATATAGCCATGCATTGCTTCATGACAGGGGGATGTTCTGAGAAATGGGTGATCATTAGGCTTTTTCAACATTGTGAATGTCACAGAGGGAACCTGCATGAACTAACACAGCTACCATGTCACTAGTTGATGTAATCATATAGCACTGTTGCATAAGTGGTCTGTTGTTGACCAAAACATCATTATGAGGCCCATGATTATACCTAAGATGGAAAGGGAGCTGGGGTTCAGGGGGAAAACTACTTTTACAGTCTTATTGTATCATAAAACAACCCAAAGCAAACAAACAAAAGGTTTATTCTTTGGGCTGTTTGGATCTACCATGCAAAGTTAGAGTTTAAAGAGAATGAGAGTCCCTCAAAAATGGTAGAATAATTGGATTAGAAAATTGAACAGCTGAGAGCCCTGGGACTTGTGGCATCTGAAACATCAAGTAAGGCTGGAAATTAGGAGCAGAAAAAGATCATATGGGTTTTACAGGTGAGTGGGAGAAAAGGACCCTCTTTCTGAAAGTTTCTGTTTGAAACATTATGAGAGCGGGAGGGAGGGTAATTCAGTAAGAGTTCTTGCCCAGCACACTTGAGGCCCTGAGTTTGATCCCCAGCACCCTGCACAAAGGGAGAGGGAGAGGGGAAAGGGGTAAGAAGAGAGGGGTGAAGGGAGGGGAAAAGGCATAAGAGAGAAAAAGGGGAGAGGTAGGGGGAACAGAGAGACAGAGAGGGAGAGAGTTTGTAGGAGGGAGAAAGGAAGAGGACATTTCCTGAAAATACTACAGTTAGAAATGATTCAAAAACATTATTAAAGAGGTAAGTGTTGATGCTTCCCATCACTGAAATGATGTTCGCACACCCTGCCCAGGACAGCATCATCCTGCAGGACCCATCCTACATAGTAATTTAGAAACTGCTGCTGCAAATTATAACAATGTGCCTATACTTTGACTTGGAATCTCAGGAGTGAGGTTTGGAACAGGAGATATCCAGAGGAGCAGCTGTTTGTCCACACAACCAGCCGTGTGCCTAAGCTACCATAACCTAAGACCTAGTTGTTTCTGAAGAAAACAGTCTCCAAAGAGGGGCTCCGCAGCCTTTTAGGGATGGTAGGAAGTTCAAGTATTTGCACATTTTCCCTCCCTTACATTTAGCCTATATGTGGTAGCTTTGATATTTCAAAATGTTTGAGAGCCTGTGATATAATATCTTGTATTAAATTACTGAACCCTACTCATGGATACTGCACTAACTTTCTCATTAAGGTCTTACTCCAGTGCAAGTTGAGCAATCCACATTTCTCTGCTTTATTAAAACCTCCTCATTCACTCATACTGTTCAGTCTGAATATAACGTCAGATCTTCTTAGCTGTCATTTCAGAGTCTGGAAATAGAAGAAAGTGGAGACTGCACTTCTGACTATGAGGTGGTGCACGAAGATGTAGAAAAGAAAAAGGAAATAGGTTTGTTTTCTCCTGGACTTCAGATTCCTCTGGTTTGAATGTGGGCCCGATCTTGAGATGCAAATAAAAAAGACATAGATAACTTTTTCTTCATTTCGCTCCACCGACTCCATTCCTTCCTGTGGTCTCACTATAATTCCTTCTTTACACATAGGGGCAGAGAGAGAGAGAGAGAGAGATAGAGATTCAAAGAACCATTTGAACAGAAAATGTGAAAGGGGGTCACAGGTGCCACTGAAATGGAGCCAGATTGCTTATTGGCATTTCATTCAGCAAGTGAAATAGAACTGAAATTTTGATGGGGCTAAGGATATATTTTTAAAAAGCAAATTCCTTTTCTACTTTGAAAACAAATTGTGACATTCATCAGAAAAGCTTATTTCTCCACCATTACCTAAAGGACACATTTTTTTCTTCTATTCAATGCCACATCTGTTTGCTGGGACCTTGATAATGTCTTTCCTGGGCTGGCCTTCCCCTGCTCAATTCTGTGGCTTTGCCGTGCCCACACCTGTGCTGAGCACCTCCAGAGTCATGCTCATCAACTTCCGGTCAGATGGAAACAGGACCTTCAGAGGCTTCCGGGCTACTGTCTCCTTCATTCCTGCCACAGGTAAGAAGACAGCGGCACCAACTCTTCAGTTCCCGAAGCTAGTCCTCCCAACAAAGGGCAATAAAAGGCAGCAGGTAGAGCCCAAAGTAGACACAGTCAATGCTCATTATTTGAAATAACTACAGCCCATGAAGTCACCATGGAGCCTTAAGAAGGGGGTACTGAACCACTGCTCCAAGGAAGTATACATTTTAATGGACAAATCAATACATAACCTTGCTTTATGTGTTGAAAAAGATCTAATTTGATGTATGGTGCCGATTCCTTAACATTAAATTCACTGTGAGCAGCAGTGTAACTTATGTTCTCACCAACCTTACCTACCACATAAGTTCATTTACATATATTTTCTACAGAAGTATATCTTGGGAACACTAGATGGCACCTCAGCACTACACTTGGAAGCCATGTCATACAGCTAGATAGCCAACAAAAAACAAACAAAAGGCTGGGTGTGGTGGTGCACACCTGTAATCCCAGCACTCAGGATGCTAAGGCAGGAGGATTGCTGTGAGTTCAAGACCAGTCTGGGCTACACAGTGAGTTCCGGGTCAGTCTCAACTACATAGTGAGACCCTGTCTAAAAAAAGGGGGGGGGACACTAATAGGCCACAAAAGGGACGTTAGCTTACATGCTTTTAGTACAAAACTAAAAACAAGGCAGAACATTGGTTTCCATGTTCCATCTTGGCAGGGAATATTCAAATGTTTCAGGAAAGCACCATGAGTATTGCTTTGGGAGTCATAAGTAAATCTCAGGGAGTAAGTGAATCCACACTTTTGGAGTCCACAAAGAATGAAGCAGCTTACACTTTTGGATCTTGGCCTATCTTCAGTAGAGAAAGTCATCTGAAATGCGTGGATTTCAACATTACAATGGGGAATACCTCATGCCTAATAAAACCAGAGTAAAGGTTAAATCAGATAAGTGCACTTGGCACAAGTAAGTGAATAACATGTAACAAAGGAACAGAATGCCCCGGCCAGCAGGGCTCATAATTAGCAGAGCTTGAGAAGGGGAGATACCTGGAAATAGGACAAAAGAGGCGCAGAGAGAAGGAGACCAAGCAGAGGCTTGTCAAGGTCTCATTTATTTGCAGGCACAAGCAGTATATAAAGGCAAAAACCACAAAGTTGTAAGAGGAAGTAGCTAATCACAAGATGATAAAGGAGAAACATATTGTACAGTAACAGTCATGATGAGATATAGTTGTTATGTAACAGATTAGGTCATTTGTTGAGCAAGGCCATTAGTAAAGGCGACGGCACGTCTGTGCCAGTGAGGTGACTCAGAGGTTAACATGGAGGCGGTTAGGTTAGGCTCAAAAACAACTCTGAGAGTATATATATTTGGTTTCCTACAACAGAACACGAAATCTCAGCAGTCCCCAGGCACTGGGCAGTTGCACTACTCAACTTTCTTCCCAGTGTTGACACCCATGATCTGCTTCCAAAGTGGTTCTTGTTCAACATTAAGCCACTGGGGATGGAAAAGCTCAGTTATAGTTAAAACTCTGCTTCTCGGTTAAAAATACTCCAGGGTCCTGCTTACTGAGGCACTCCAGAATTCGAACAGTATCTCTATAAATGGTTCTCTCATATTACCAACCCCAGTCTTCTTTGTGCGAGTGATTGAGTGATTGCATTGTGTTTAAACCCAGATTTAAATATCTCCATATCGGAGGATGAAGAGACCCTCGTGGAGGTGTGGGCTGTGCCACCTGGAGAAATTAACCCTTCTGGTAAGCGCTTGGGCAAATGTGGCTAAGTGATACACATAGAGTACGTGATATGGGGCTGTCGGAGAAGCGGGTGTGATGGGTTAAGCATCTTCCCCCAAAATGTGTGGAAATCCTTCAGTACCACTGCATGTGACCTCATTTGGAGATAGGGTCTTTATAAAGGTAATCAATTTAAAATGAGGTCATCCAGAACCACGCCTGCTCATGACCCAGCCGCCATCGCTCAAGCGCCGGGAGGTAGGCTGGCCCGATCCACCGCGGGAAGGAGAACCACGCCTGCTTCCGACCCAGCAGCCATCGCTCAAGGGCCAGGAAGGTAGCTGCTGCCCCTGAACCCCCATAAGCCTCCCCCCCCCACACTCTCAGACCTCCTGACTGTGCAAGTCTTTGGACCCACTCTGCAAAGACAGAGGTGGTCATCAAGGGTATTTTTCTGATTTCCCAACTTTGAACATCTTTTAAAAAGGGTGGAGGAACCATTCAGAAGGATGGGGAACTCAATCTGGGCCTTGCAGCCCAAGGTCAGTCAGCGTCATGGGGTTCAGCAATCAGCTAACTGAGATCAGGGGTCTTGCATCCTCGCTCTGTCTGAGCCATTAAATGGTTAATAACTATGTTGAAAAGTGTGTTCACTGCAGACATTTCTGGACTGCTTCTTGATTTCAATTTAATTCAAATGATTTAAGGGTGATAGACTTGTGACTACCACAGGTGGTCAGTGTCCAAGTTGTGCTTGATCTTAATGTGTCACTGATTATATCAGTTAGGGTAAAGCATTGCCATTGATTTGATGAGCTGTTTTCTCTGATGTTATGAAGATGAGAATGTCTGTGGGTCGTTAGAGACACAGAAGCTAGAGTACAACTATATCAGGAAGATTTGGGTGATAATCCAGAGATTAAACCAAGGACAGTCCAACAACAAAAATTAAAATGAGAAAACACTTAAGCAAGACACAAGGACAGACTTCCAGTTCACCAATGGCAAAAGTAGGGTAAATGAGGATGAAAAGACCAATAGTGAACCACCAGGACACCCTGAACTCAAAGCACAGGAAGTAACAAAACAGATCAATCAGGCTCTAGAAAAATTCAAAACAGAAATAATTTCCCAGATAACCATAGAGATAGTGAGCAAAATGGAAGTCGTGATTCCAGACTCTAGAGCAGAAACTGACAGAAAAATAGATGAGCTCAGGACCATGATAGAAGCCATGAAGGCCCAGCATAAGAAAGAAATGGAAAAAATAAACGCCCAACATAGGGAAGAAATGGAATCCATAAAACAGATTCAAACAGATATCCAGGAGATTAAGCACTCTATTGAAAGTGTACGCAACAGAATAAAAGAATGCGAAGATAGGCTCTCAGATATAGAAGATATGATTGCAGTCAGTAACCAAGAAAAGAGAGGTCTCTTAAAAACAGTAAGAGATCATGAGAAATAAATCCAACAACTCCTAGATGATGCAAAGAAGAATAACATAAGACTGATAGGAATACATGAAGTAGCAGGAGAAAATACAAATGACTTTAAAAAGGTGTTTGCAGAATTAATGACAGAAAACTTCCCAAACAGAGGGGAAGAAGTTGACATTCAGATAACTGAGGCATATAGGACCCCAACTAGCTACAATCAAAAAAATCTACACCTAGACATATAATAATCAAGATCCCAGAAACCCAACAGAAGAACCAAATACTACAAGCAGTAAGAGAAAAGAAACAAATCACATACAAAGGAAAGCCCATCAGAATCAAAGCAGACTTTTCAACACAAACCCTTGGGGCAAGGAGAGCCTGGAATGAGATATTTCAAGTACTAAAAGAGAACAACCTCCAACCTAGACTGATGTACCCAGCAAAAAGAAGGTTCAAACCCCAACCCCTGTCTCTGCAGCACACCAGGAGTGATTGTGCCCTTCTCTCAGGGACACTGTGGAGAGCAGAGAGTGATGCGCTTCCTTCCAAGGAAGGCAGGGATTCCTGTGGGCCATCTCTCCACTCTCCTACAGTGCTCCTGGGGGCTGGGAGTCACACCAACAGTTTAGCTGAACAGCCTCTGAGTTGGAGCCCCTGTGAAATCTAGACTCTTCAAGGACCTCAGAGACACATTAGAGGCAATTTAAAAAACGTTTAAGAATGAAATGGTTTCTTGTTTAAATTAAAAACAAAGGCTTTTTGTCAACTTGCACACACATCCTACTCCCAATAGGAAGTAAGGGAAAGGTATTCTATTTATATATTCAGCATTTTTAGCTTCCTTTTTTATTATTTCCAGAATTGAATCCCTGTTGGTGGTAGCATGAGGCAGGGTAGGAAATTCCATGGCTTCCAATTTTACTAGGGGAAGTAAAATACAGGTGACAACTCTTACAGCCTTCATTCCTCTTCAATCACTACCATTTTTTTAAATGTTTAAAAAAAACCTTTGTGTTGGGTGTACGGTACTTGATCTTATTTTTTAAATTTTGATTAAAATTGACAATGTGTAAGAGGAAGAAAAGGGCTAAAGGAGTAGGAGAAGTGGGAAGGGTGGGGGAAAGGTAATAAGGCAAAATAATAAAATGAGAAAATGAAAAAATGGAAATAAAGTTGCTTTAAATAGTGAAGGGAGGAGGGGGTAAAGGGAGGTCAGGGATATGGGGACAAAATGAGAACCAAGACCTGTCATGTAAAGGTACAAGATCCCAGTGATGAATGTAACGGTACTGTATACATAAAATGCACCAATAAACTCACTGAGGAAAAAAAATTTAAGACTCACTCTAAGTCGCTAGGTTGCCCGAGCTGGGCTCAAAGGCAATCTTCTTGTCTCAGCCTCCCAGAGTGCTGGGATTATAGGTATGTACCACCACACCTAGCTCACAATTATTATTAACACAGAGATAAGAATGTGAAGTTGGGAGATGAAATATATCACAAGACCCAATCATTTTACACACACACACACACACACACACACACACACACACACACTATCTATCTATCTATCTATCTATCTATATATATATATATGAAGACTGATGACCATAAAACCCTAGCTTTCATTATAGGTGCTTGCCTTTTGCAGAGAGAGAGAGAGAGAGCTGGCATAATTATTTGTATCCATTGCCCAACTCCTTGCTCTGGAAAATATTCTCCTGCCTATTTCCAGACCCTTTTTCTCTTCCTTTTCTGGTCCATTGTCATCTGGTTTTGCCTTTCTTCCCTCATCCTCAGTGGAGCAACCACTACATTTGAGGAAAGCTTATGCATTTTTATGATGGCAAGCACCGTGCCTGCTCTGCTTGGTCAAGCCCTTTATATTCCTCTAGGTTTCTGTAAGATTCTGAGCACTGCACCATCTTTGGGACAATCAGCTTGATCCCCAGCTATGGACCAATGAACACCCAGACATATCAATGTGAATCAGTTTCTTTATATACTGGATAGGTCTGCACTTCCATGACAACAGCAGGAGGGATATGTTTGCTGAGGGCAGCACTGGCCCTTATCCCCACAGGTCTCCAAGGAAGGCATGGGAACGTTCCTGTGGGGAGGAAGAACTCATCTGTCATTGTGTCAGTAACATGTTCAGTACTGTGTAGACCAGGATCGAGGGATCATGTGCAGAACAGATAAGTTCATTTGAGGGGATGAGAGTGCTTCTTTTTCTCTGCTGTTTTAATGATTTAAAAATATACATTAACACTTGCTAATTCATTGTGAGGGAAGGAAATTAGTACATATTAAGTGGTAATTACTGTTATGGGTACTTTACACTTATTTTTTCATCAAAACTTTTGTAAAATTAATAATGGCTAAAATATACATAATTTATTATATTTTAGGCTCCATTCTATACACTTTATGTAGGAAACCTCTTACATAAGTTTACTTCAACCCTGCAAGGTATCATCATCATCATCATCATCATCATCATTATCATCATCATCCTCATTTTAGAGATGAAGAAACCAAGGCTTGGAAATAGGGAGTAATAGGCCCCAATCAGACCATATTCAAACTTGCAGAGCAAGGGTTCAAAGCTCAACAGGCTTGAATCAGAGCCTGGTACTGTGCTATTATGCCTCATAGGCCTACATATTTGGTGTAAATATTTACAACATACAAGTCAATAAATCTGAAACTTAGAATGATTAGGCCATAAAATGTGGATCCCCTGCTGACTACATCTAGGAAATCCTGTTAGTGAGTAGGTTCCAAATTCACTTCCATCCACTGGAATGAATATTATTCTTTGAATTTTAATCTGGTCTTTGGGTGAATTTCCTTCTTTAAGTATGTTAGAATCCAGTCAGATACCTGTGGGTTTCCTTCTTTTATCTACACTGAGAATATTCTGAAGGCAGTTCTGGAATGTAAGGAAGCAATAAACAGGTAATTTACTGAGTGCCTGTGATGTGACAACCAAGCTAGGCAGGGACAAGAGACAGTAGACAGGTGTCCTTGCCCGCAAGGGCCTCCCAGTCTCATTTGGAGATGGAAGAGAATGTTTCCTGCAATCATTAGGATATAGTGGTAGTTAGAAAATGATGAAGGCAGGACCTGTGGCTAGACATTGGGTAGGGGCTGTTTAAGAGCAGGTGAAAATACCAGACATAGTTATCCAAAAATGCTGCATAGAAAAAGATGTGTTTCCTGAAAATATGTTCAGTCCATGTATTTGTTAGTATTTAAGAAACTCACTGTGCAAGGTTTAAACTTTTTACAGGTAAAGAGGATATTCTAAGCTTCCTCAGGCCTCATCAGTCTATGGAAACAGTCACCTTAATAACAATAGTTCAAGTTCCACATATTTCTGCTCTCACCTACAGAATCTAAGACTGTGCAAGATGCCATCCAAATGTATTGTGTTTAGGAGCATATCCTCTCCCACTGGGCTGTGTACTGCTCACCCACTCTAGGTCTACCAGGACCTGCATTCACCTGATCGGCTACCAGCAAACTGCCACTACACTGCTCCTCATGCACCACTCTTCTAGCAGGTTCTCCACTGAGTCCCTGGATCCCTAGAGGTGTTCCTTGGTGAAATCAAGGAGAATAGTTCTCAGCTTTGTGCTACCTTCCAGAAGCACCCAAGAGTCTAGGCACAAGATCAAAAAGTAAGACGTGCTTTTAATGTACATTATTGGTCCTCAATGCAAGAGCCAGCATGAAAAGTTTTTTTATTTCAGGGTGGATGACTGGCTTCTGTCAATCAAACCAAACTCAGAAACTTCAAAAGTAAAAAGGTCTTTATTTGGGGTATTATGAATTCCAATCCAGGAGACACAGGTTCATGTAGTTCATATTTTGTATACAATTGGTACAAAATAAAGAAAAATGTATGCATAAAAATATAGAGATGTCCATAAAACAAGGAGCCTAATAAGCTATTAATATGAATCTCAAGTCTTTGGGTAGAATGGAACCATCTGTTCCAGATGCCTGCAGGGAGAAAGTGACCAAAGTTCAAATTTCCAAGCATCCAGGGGGATTGTGCACAATCTTTCTCCCTTAATGGCCTCTGAGATCCACTTTGAAAAGGCTTTTCAATGTTTTCACGGTGGTTTTTCTTTTTCAAACTTCTCAGGCAGAGTCTTAGATGTCAGGGTGTAGGTCCTCAGCTCTTTCAGCTCAGAAAATCAACTATGCCAAGATGTCGGCAGTGAGACAATTCACAGAAAATGAATACTGAACAATATGAGAGGATGTATAAACACCAAGTCCAGTGTATTAGGATGTGAGACTGCTATTCCTTTCTAGTGAATGGAATAGATGACATGGGACATGTACATCTACCCTCCCCAACTTTTGGTGCCCAAGGTTTTTTATGTACAAAGGTCATCCTCAAGGTCTTCTCCTCCAGGTATGGAAAATGTCTGCTGAAACTTTCCCTCATCATATTTCCAGTAAGCAAATGCTCTTGACCCCTGGGCAGGATATCAAATTCTTAGGTTGAGTCCTGTTCTCTGACACTCTTCTTTCAGGAACCATGCATACCTTTCTTGTATTTTCCCTGGCTATCTTCAAGATCGATTGTATGGCTCAGACCATAGATTTATTTTTTTTTCTTTTCTTTTCATTCAGTTTATTGTTACTTTTTAGTTATACAGTACAGTTACATTCATCATTGGGATGCTGTACCTTTACATGATGTATCTTGGTTCTTATTTTTTTCCTATACCCCTGCCCTCCCTTCACCCCCTCCAGCCTTCCTTATTTACAAAGACTTTGTTTCCATTTTTTCCTTTTCTTGTAATGTTTCTCTTCCCTTCTTTCCTTTCCACTACCCCTCCCACTTACCCTACTCTTTAGCCATAGATTTATTAAACACAGACACATGGTACCATCTACAGAATACTGAACAATGTGACCAGGCATAAGGGTTCCCTACCCCCAATCAATGTATTTGTACATAATGTCCGGGGTTATAATGATCTTATCCCCAGCACATACACATAGTAGGAACTTGATCAATGGTGCAACTAAGGATAAACTAATACAGAAATCTAGTCTCCTTTACTATGGCATGACCCATGATGACCCTCAGGAACTTTAAGGCCCTGTGATCCAGTATCAACACACATTATAGACACCCTAATTTTCTTAGAGTAATTGATTCATTCTTAAAAAATGAACATTAATGCATGCGTTTGGGAGATTTGAACTGTTGGTACAAGGACTGTACTAATCTCAGGCATTTCATCCTGAAGTCTTATCTTTCTCCCTTTTTCTTCCTATCTTTTCTTTTTTCTCTTTTTCTTGAGATGGGGTCTTGCTATGTAGCCCAGGATGGTCTCAAAGTTTTGCTCCTCTGACTAACCTTCCCAAGGGTTAAATGTGCACCACTGCACCTTCTCCAGAAACCCTTTCACAAGACTGTAGATCCTAACTGATTTTACCAAAACCAAATTGGCTTGAAACAACATGTTGTTTCATTTTATCAATCACACATTGTATAAAACCTCGAGCTAAGTCCTGGGATCCTCCAGTCAGTCAACACGTGCGGGTTTCTGGAAGGCGGTGTGCCTGAAGAGGGCACAGCACTCCACTCCCCTTCACCCACACCACCACTGTGGGTCTCTTCAGTCTGGCTGTTCATCCGTATCCTTAGTAATATCATTTATAATAAATGGGTAAATGTAAGTAGAGCATTTTGTGAGTTCAGTGAGCTGCTCTTACAAATTAATTGCAACCAAGGAGAGGGATGGCTTTATAGCTGGTTGATTAGAAGCACAGTCCAAAGCCTGTACTTGCAACTGGAATCTGAAGTCAGAAGCAGGGGTGTGGGACTGAGCCTTCAGCCTGTGGGATCTGTTGGTATCTTTAGGTAGACAGTGTCCAGAATTGAATTAGGTTGAATTACCAGAAGCCTAGATGATGTCCCCCAGAGAATTGTTTTCTTGGTGTATGGGGGGAAACCCCACACATTTGGGGGTCGCAGCAGTATTCTGTGCTGTGGGAGTATGATAGGCTTGTTTCCCTGTATCATTATAAAGTAAGTATCAGTGTCAGGCATCAGACACAAGGGATATGTCAAGGAGCAAAACAGATAAGAATCTGGTATGGATGGAGAAAGAGAAAATAAGCAAAGAAGTACAATAAAAATTAATGCTGGTTGGTAATAAAGTTACTAAAGAAAATAAAACAGGGATGGGGCAGGTAGCGAATGCAAATTTTTAAAAACATGGTCAGGTCAGGTGTGCAAGCACAGCCTGTAATCTTAGCTACTCAGGAAGCTGAAGCAGAAGGATTGCAAGTTCGAGGCCAGCCTGGAAAACATAGAGCCATCAAGAGTTTCTTTTTGTTGATGATTTGAATCGCCATGGTCACTGAGGGGATGTTAAGTGGGCGGCTGGATGTGTGAAAGAACCAGGCTGCACATGTAAACTTAGCATTGTCACCCTGCAGCTCATGTTTAAACCCATGACATGGGATAAGCTCACCAAAGAAGAATGAGATTTGAGTTCTGGGGCACCCCAACATTTCCAGGTGGTAGAAATGAGGACTGATCATTATTACCTCCAATGTGCGGATACTAGTGATCTCAGTAAGGGCCGTCTTAGCATCTGAAAGGAGTGGTGAAGGCAAAAGCTTTTGTAAAGAGTAGATTTAAGAAAGAATGTGATGGGAAGATTGGCAGCAGCAGGTGTAGGCTGCTTTTCCAAGGAATCTTATAGTACCTGGGACCACGGAACGGATTAGCACCTAGACAGGCATATGGAAGTGGAGAGAAGGGACTTTGTGTTTTTAGACATCACAGAAATTACAGCACATATGTATACTGGTAGGAATTACCAAGTAGAGAGAGGGAGTTGATAACATGGGACAAAGAGGAAGGAATTGTGGGGACAATGTTTTTAAGCAGCTAAGAGAAGAAAAGGATTAGAACAGGAGGGGAACAATTGGTGAGATGTGAACAGGGCAGGTGACATAGTATCAGAAAAAAAGGGAGAGAAAAGGATGGTGCTTTCTTTACTTCTGTACTTGCTGAATTTTATTCCACAGTGGAAAAAAGCTTGCACATGTTTTAATAAAAAGCATGGCCTGTGCAAAGCAGCCACCTTAATACAAGTGACCTGGTCAACCGCGGTCCCTCCTCCAAAAGCATCACTTAGCTCCGAGACCTGGGTCTCAGCTCTGTCAAGGTAAAAAAAAGGGGGGGGTTTCTAAGTTTAAAATCAAGAATCTAGTTTAAATTTGTTTGGTACCTGAAAAGGGGATTCGCATGCCCTTTTGGGTGCCCCTTCCCAATTAGCCCACTCACTCACCAAGAGGTCTGGCAGGAGATCTTTATTGTAGGGAGGCGAGCAGGAGGCAGAAAGGCAGAGAGAGAGAGAGAGAGAGAGAGAGAGGAGGAAGAAGAAGCAGAAGGAGAGAGAAGAACAAAGAAAGGAAGATCCTTTTATCAGTTTTGGGGTGGGCTATTGCTTATTTATGAGGAGTGAGCTACTTTTAACCTATCACAGGCCAGATTGCTTTTATAGGCCCAGTCCTGCAGACACAGGTTTCAACTTTCCTGGACCACTGTGGCCTTTTGGAGGGGAGGTAAACCAGAGATAAGGGCATGAGGTCATTTTAGGAGCCAAGATCTACCAGGAGAATGCAGCCTGTGAGGTGGCAACACAGCATACTTTAACATGATCAATTCCCTAACATTCCCCACTCTTTGATTTTGGATGACAATTGACAGCCAACATGTCCATGGCAGGCAGAAAAAGGGGTGGAGAGTCTGTTTTCTGTACCTACTTCCTGCTGAATTGGGGTGACGAATCAACCTAGGGGCCAGGCATGGAGGTTGGCCAGCTGAGTTGTCCTTTAATGGAATTGTTGACAGCAGCAGCATTATCATTGGAATTGTTGGTAGGGCTTCCTGAGAAAAGTCCAAGCACACAAATCAGTTAATGAGGGAGGGGAAAGTAGAAGATAATTTGTATGAGGCTGTGGACTGGTTGGAGGGTTATTAAGAACAAGTATAATGGTAAAGATTGTGACTTCAGACAGGGTGAAATCTGATAAAGTTTTTTTGGAGCTGTGCATTAGTGATCTAGTCAGCTATCAGGTAATAGGAGGAGGGTGGGGAGCAAACCAGAAAATAAGAGTCCAAAGATCATTTAGAAAATGTTTAAATTGAGCCAAGATCTGAGCTATGGTTAGTTGGCTGGCTGTTATGTAACACGTTGGTCTCACTGGGGTCTCTAGCCTGAAGTATCAGCTGGTGAGCCATCTGTCAGGAGACTTGAGTGGAGAGGCGACTGATCTGGGATTAAATAAGATGGAGAACACAGGGGGCAACTGTATAGGTACATATGGAAAGGGCAGCAGAAATCAGCTGTGGGCCAGTCTGAAGAGTGGCAGGAATTTGATGATTTGGTCAAAGAACTGGCATAAGGTGGCCTGGAATGTGATTTCAGGAGATCATACCTGGGTCTGAAGGAGGGCTGAGTTAGGCTGGGAGTGAGTCAAGATACACACCAGGGGCTTATTGGCTTGGGTAAGATTTGGGAGAGAAAACAGGAGCAGGAGAGGAACCATTATTGTTTCCAGTAATTAAGAATGGCAAAGAATGAGATTATGAGGTAATAGGTCAATGAGAGTAAACACCTGGAAGTAAAATTATAATTGGGAGGAGATACTGTGGCCAATCCTATCCCAAGGACAAGTCTCAGGAGTACTAATATAAGAAGACTTAGGATATCAATGGCTGTTGTAGTGTGAAATGGATCACAATACCCTGTGAGAGGATGAGAGGGTGAACAGTTAGGTTGGCTTATCTGACTTCCAGGGGCCTATCGGCTTGGGTAAGGTTTAGGAGAGAAAACAGGAGTAGGAGAGGAACCATTATTGTTTCCACTGATTAAGAATGGCAAAGAATGAGATTATGAGGTAATAAGTCAATGTGAGTAAACACCTGGAAGTAAAATTATAATTGGAAGGAGATACTGTGGCCAATCCTATCCCAAGGACAAGTCCCAGAAGTACTAATATAAGAAGACTTAGGATATCAATGGCTGTTGTAGTGTGAAATGGGTCACAATACCCTGTGAGAGGATGAGAGGGTAAACAGTTAGGTTGGCTTATCTGATTCAGGACTGGACGATGGTGAAGGATCCGGGGCAATATTTAAGTTTAGAGCAGGGCTTTGAGTGCATTGTTTCCTGGAGTCAAAGTCTATGAAGTTTTCTGGATAGACCTGTTTTACTTTAGAGTGGTGGTAGCTGAACTTTAGT
Source organism: Fukomys damarensis (assembly GCF_012274545.1). Lineage (NCBI taxonomy): Eukaryota > Metazoa > Chordata > Mammalia > Rodentia > Bathyergidae > Fukomys > Fukomys damarensis. Next base: position 21,504,543 of record NW_022900928.1, read on the forward strand.
TAACTTTACAGCTGTGGGAGTAACCATAAGTGTCTTATATATGGCCCTTTTCATATATAAAGTCTTTCAAGATATAGGGTGGCCTTTCAAACAAGATCTCATATGGGGAGAATCCAGTATGACTTGGGGTATCTTTTATTTAAAAGAAGGTCAAATGGAACTGATCAACTCATAACCCAGTGTTATTTGACAATATTTACCTTAAGGGTATAACAGTTTAGCTAGATCTTATATAACCTGTTATAAATGTTGGCCCATTGTCATTGCCTATGGAGAGAGGCAGACTAAACCTTGGAATTTTTTAATAAAATCTTGTACACTTCTGAAGCCCTCTGTTTTTATAGGGAAGGCTTCAGGCCCTCTAGAAAAAGTATAGACCCATATTAACACATTTATAACCTTTACAGGAGTTGGGTGTCTTAATCAAGAGGAATATTTGGGAGGAGAATGGGCCTCAAAAGTCTGCCACTAGTGCCTGTTTACTGATTGTCACTTTTGGTTATTCTTTTCTGATGGGTGTTTAAGACCATATTAGAGTGAGACTTGTGTGAATCAATATGAACCTCTTGTTATCTATCTGCCAAGGTCAGTTAAGTCTCTTTAGGCATTATTTTGGAACCATGTATAGAGCCTCTCAGCTCCCAGTGTCAGCTGTTAGGATGGGTCCCGGTCTTGCTTGACCATGGAGCTTTTAGTAAAAGCATGGAAGATTTTTCTGGTGATGCTCCTTTAGCACACATTACATTTGTCCTCTGGTGTCCAGCAATCTCCCTGTTCAGGAGGTTGGGTGACTTACCAAAGATGTAAGGTGTTGTAGAAAAGGTTCCTTCATACCTTGGATCTTTGATGACCTTGGAGGGCCAGAGCCAAAATATTGGTGATTTCCTTAACCCAGTTACCTTTTAGTGTTGGTCTCTGCACTTTGGTGGTTGAACACCCAGAAGAGAAGGTCAGTGACATCAGTAGTATAGTAGGAGTTTAACTATCCTAACTATCTAGATAGTAAGTATCCTGGAATTTCAAATATAATTGGAGGGCTATTATTTTATCAGTCATGGTTGTTTAAGTAGTTAATTTTTTGTAGAATATTAACAGAAAAACTTGTAATCAGGAGTCACACATAATGATAATATTTTAGCATGACGACCATGATGACATCTTGGTAACAAACTTAGATGTGTATCATAGTATAGAATAGTCATTGTTAAATGTATTCATCTTTAAAAATATATATAGACAAAAACAAAAAACCAAGAAACATATTTAAGTTATTACCTTTTGATATGGTACCATCTAAGGAAAGTGTATGGGCCTATAAATATACCTGTAACCACAAGTAGGTGGAGCAGAAGAGAAGAGAGAATACCTGGATCAAAAGGTTATTGTCATAAATAACATGAATTTCTTTATACAGAAACTATTATATTTTGAAGATAACCATCATAAACATGTTATAATAACATATTTAACAGTGTATATCTTTCCATAATGCTATAAAAATTATCTAGGCTCCCATTAGTGAATAAAGATCAGAATAAATTTTCTGAGCAGCTGCTTCTTTATTTATCAACAGGAGTGTACCCAAACTTAAAAGTGTATATTTAATTATTTTTAAATTTTTATTTGACCTATAAAACCAGATAACATTTAGACAGACAAACATATAAGACAATTTAAACTAGAGTGTACCCAGATGGTTTTGGCCAATTGTGCTGCCGACCGTAGGGGAGCAAAGACTGGATTTCACGAGGAGAACAGGGATCTTCAGAAAGGTGGAAGCAGGTTCGGCGGTGACAGTCAGAAACCACACAGCACTGAGTAGTGAAGGTAGTAGCTGCTGCAATTTTATTTCTAACTCTAGATGTATATATACTAGTTTCAAGGGCACACTTCAAGAGTGATTCCAGTCACAGGCAGGCATGAGAAAGATACACAATAGTACTGTAAAAGCTAAGACCACTAAGTCAAGGTAAGACCACACCTATACACAGTCAGAAGGGGAAGTTCGTAAAACAAAGGACTGGCTCCAGCATGTCACCTTCAGGATCACCTTCAGGACTTCACAGTCCGGGGCTCAGGGTCAGCACTTTGGCCGCCCGTCCTCTTGTGCCCCAACACCTCCCCATCTCTAGGAACATCTAATTGTTCCTGACCTTTCCTGGGCCCAGAATACAATTCTACAGATAATGAACAAATAGTAATAAAGACAAAATAGACAGAATTATAAATGAACTCAATGTCCCCAGACTGCAGGCAGAGAGGCCAGCTATTCTCTTCACGGCTGACTTCGCATGCGGTGTGTGCCAAGGACTTCCAGGAGGCTTAACCCCGTGGGGACGATACCTCGGGTCTGGTTTCTGCCAGGTGACCGGCATTGTCACGCAGACTCCACTGGAGTGGTCGTGGCACAATTGAATTATAAAATCTTTTAGTTATGATTAGTCAAAACCTTTGCAGGTCAATTAACAGATCTCATAGAATTAGAATCAAAAGGAATGAAAGCTGCTACTATAAAAGTAAACCTTCTGTAACAAACTTGAAACCAACAAGCAAACATACATATTTTCTTGTAAATCATTTCCACATACCTTTTCTTCATATTTAAGCCTTCTGGTCTTGTATATCTTTCTTTATATCTTTTTAATAAGACATACATACAAAATCTTTTCATATCAAAAGTATATCTCTTTTGCCCATAGCTTTCTTAATATTTTTTTTCTGCCGTCTCACTTATTATAAACCTTCTATAACAAACTTCAGTTTAAAGTGTCCTTTTTCTGTTTTTAGATTGTTACATCTTAAAATTTGACTGGCTGTCAATAGAACAGTATTAACCTTGAGTTGTTATCAACAAAGTACAGAAAAGAGCAAGTTAATCTTATAATCACAATTTAAGAATTTGTAATGTACAAGAAATGTTTAAAGCACACCAATTAAACTTAATTCAAATTGAAACAAGGATATATTTAACAAATAGTTAAAATTTTTAATTTGATTTTTATTATAAAAATATTTTGATGTCTGGTAAAACACAACTGCAGTTTTTCTGGCTTGCAGTTTTTTTTTTTTTTTCCTTACCTGATTTTAATCTATTAGAAATTTTTTCATTTAATTCTTTTTAATCTGAGTGCAAACCCTGTTCCATTTTCTGAGTCTGACCATGTTTACCCATTTGTACTCTTTAGCACAGTAAAGCTAAATAATCCTGTTTTTGTCCCCACCTATTTTACACTTTCTTAGTAACTCAAGTGGGGTGGGGGATAGCTAGACTTCCTCCAAAGGGGAAACACCAGAATTTGCCTGTATCAATGTCACATTTTCTGAGAGGCAAGTTTTCCACAGAAAAACAGCAGATTTTTCAAGCAATTGTTTTAAGAATAAAACTAAATAGTTTTCATTAGTAGCTGATTATCATGGAGCAGAAGCTGGAGCAGTTCCAAAGCACAAGGGGCTCCACGTTATCAAAGTCTCAGGTAAGTAAAACAAAGGCTGATAACTTTTCCTTTGTCTAGAGTTGTCCTGTGAGCAAAGTTTGGCTTAGCTGAGACCATGATGACTCACAAAGTTTTTTTTTTTAAAAAATCTTCGGTTGTAGTTTTATCTTATAGTTCCCCATAAAATTGTTATCAAAATTTTGAATTATGTACTTAAGAACATTTGGTTTAGTATTAGCATTCCCCATGACCATTAGATATTCTCTTGTCCAGTGAAGCAAGACAAACAAAGGGTGGGGTGTCATTCCAGAAAACGGCCTTGTTTATTTACCAGGAAGGCTCTTTAAGTGTAAGGGATCAGTCCAGGTAAATGTGAAAATGTCTTGAGAATCTTTGTGTAAAGAGATAGAAAAGAATATATCCTTGAGGTCTAAAACAGAAAAATAAGTGGCATTGGATCGGATGGAAGACAGGAGGGTATATGGGTTTGGTACGATTGGGTGTTTGAGAATAATAGCTGAATTAATGATCCTAAAGTCCTGAACTAATCGGTATGTCCCATTGGGTTTTTTAGTACTAAAATGGGAGTGTTAAAGGGAGAGTTGGCATGTCTCAGGAGTCCCTTTTGTAAGAGATCATGTACCATGGGAGTTAGTCCCTCTAAGCTAGAGCGGGGGAGGGGATATTGTGCCAAGCTAGGGAACTGTGAGGGATTTTTAAGGAGAATTCTGACAGGGGGACATTTGGCTATTGAGGGAGAGTGAATATCCCACACTTGAGGATTAACAAGAGAGGGGCTAATCGGCCAGTTGGATTGGGAAGATGGAGATTGGAGGGCTTGGGATAGTACCAGGCAAAAGGAAGCTGTCAGAGTGTTGGAAGGGCTTGGCATAGAAAAATGAATGGATGTTCCAATTTGAGATAAAATATCGTGGCCTAATAAAGGGACCGGGCAGGATGGGAGGACTAGGAATGAATGAAGGAATGAAAAGTCACCAATTGTGTATGACAGTAAGGGAGTCTGGCGAGGGCGCTGTAGTTGGCCTTGTATCCCAACAATAAAAGTCTGAGAAAGGGAGGTAGGCCCCCAGTATTCTCGTAGTGCAGAGAAGCTGGCACCAGTATCCAATAAGAAAGAAATGGTCCTACCTGCTACAGTCAAGATTACCCTGGGCTCCTGGGCAGTGATCTGCATTGGCCCAGGTGTGCCAGGGCCTCTTCATAGTCCCTCAGTTGTCACTAGACCTATCAGGTCCGCAGGTTGGGGAGCTGTGGTGCTGACGATCAAATGACGGTTGGATGCCAAGGGACAGTCTATACCCCAATGTCCCCTCTGGTGACATTTGGGACAGGGCTTAGATGGTACCTTGGGATTAGGACAGTCCTTTGCCCAGTGGCCTTCCTGATTACACCTGTAACAGGGGCCTGGTGGTTGGGAACTCCTTTGTAGGGTTTTTTTTCCCTGTGGCACAGGTGGATTGGTCGAATTAAGAGCTTGTGTTAGCAATTGATATTTTTTGTAGCTTTAAGGTCATCTCGGCCATGGTAGGCCTTGAATGCTGTAGCCAGGACCTCTGCCGGAGGGGTCAAGGGCCCCCAATCAAGCTTTTTTAGTTTAAGCCTAATGTCGGGGTAGCTCTGAGAAAAGAAATGCATCATAATTAATCTCTGGCCATCCACAGACTCGGGGTCAAGTTTAGTATGTTGGCAGAGGCCATCAGTTAACCTTTGTAAAAAGGTGGACGGATTTTCATTTTTATCCTGTATGATTCCATTTAACTTTTCATAATTAATGGACTTCATGGTGGCTCTGCGAAGCCCATGAAGGAGACAATTAAGGTACCTGTTTTGAGCTTCAATTCCCACCTCTGTGTTGTAGTCTGGGTCTTGATCAGGGACTGCAGCAGCACCTGTTGGGTGGTGATTGTTGGTTATATGTTCTTGGTCTGCATGTGCACGAGCCTGATCCAGCACTCTTCTATTTTCCTCGGGAGTTAAGGCATTGGTTAAAATTATAAAAAGATCATGGTAAGTTAGTTGATAAGACTGAGTCAAAAGTTGAAATCGTCTTATAAAGGTAGTTGGATTGGCTGTAAAAGAACCAAGTCTGGCCTGAATGAGAGCTAGTTCAGACATAGGAAAAGGAGTATGAATGCGGACAATTCCTTTGGCTCCGGCTACCTCGCGCAAGGGCACCATCGTGTGACCCATATGTGACCTGGAGCAAGTGAGGGGTGGAGTTGGCCCATGGGGTGGGGCAGTGGGTGGTTCAGAAGAAACGAGAGAGGGGGGAGATTCAGGGGGTGGGGAGGAGTCAGAGGGGGTGGGGGGAGGAGTGAGAGGTCTTCTTGCCACCCTGTAAGGAGGAGGGTCATCTGCCAGATCTGGTTGGTTTGAAGAATCCAGAAGGAGGGGGGTCAGTTGTGGGGCGACCATGAGACAATAGAAGTATGGGAGAGACTTTGGTGGTGGAACATAGAGAGGATTGGCTAGCCAGATAGGAAAATCCCTGGACATATGGGATCTCCGACCATTTTCCTTGTCACTCGAATAAGTTGTAAAGGTCTCTAATCAGACCCGATTCAAAGGAGCCGTTAGGCGGCCAGACGCTTTGATTGTCTAATTGATATTGGGGCCAAATTTGAGTGGATAAGCAAATTAGCCGTTTGGGTTTTAAATTTTAAATCAAGAACCTCCAAATTCCTGAGTAAGCATCCCAAAGGAGAGTTGGCAGGTATAGAGGAACCAGAGCCCATGACCACCAGGACAGGAGGTTATCAGAAGACCAGACATCTCTGAGAGTTCTGATAAAACTCCTCTTTTTCTAGACCCGGTCTAGTAAGCTGAAATTCGGTCTCCCGCGAAGGCGTCCCTTACACAAGATAGGAATTTATGCGAACTAAGTCCCGGACTTAGTTCAGTTGAGTCCCGGACTCAACAGAGGCAAACCCGGTTTTCCAAAACTGAGGGACAGAGGACCTGGGCCCCGGCCTTGTCCCGGACGTGGTCCTTGTGGGTGGTCTGGAGTCTGGGGTCCCTGTTACCCTGAGGACTTCTCAGAAAGGGGAACTTACCCAAAAAGGTGTGGGTCGGAAGATCAGTAGGTCGGTGATGGCTGCAAAGATGGCGACGAGGAGAATGGTCGCGGACGTCGGGCGGAGGTCGAATAGGGGCGCCCTGGAATCTGGGTTTTGGGCCCCAGGTGTTTAGCCCGTGGACCTGGCAATCCCAGATCCTGCTTCTGACACCAATGAAAGGGGGTTCACGTGCCCTTTCGGGTGCCCCTTCCCAATTAGGCCACTCACGCACCGAGAGGTCTGGCAGGAGATCTTTATTGTAGGGAGGCGAGCAGGAGGCAGGAAGGCACAGAGAGAGAGAGAGAGAGAGAGGAGGAAGAAGAAGCAGAAGGAGAGAGAAGAACAAAGAAAGGAAGGTCCTTTTATCAGTTTTGGGGTGGGCTATTGCTTATTTATGAGGAGTGAGTTACTTTTAACCTATCACAGGCCAGATTGCTTTTATGGGCCCAGTCCTGCAGACACAGGTTTCGACTTTCCTGGACCACTGTGGCCTTGCGGGGGAGGGAAACCGGAGATAAGGGCATGAGGTCATTTTAGGAGCCAAGATCTACCAGGAGAATGCAACCTGTGAGGTGGCATCACAGCATACTTTAACATGATCAATTCCCTAACAGTACCAACAAAAGTTCTTTGTACATTTCTGCCCCACAGGTTGTGGGGGTGTAGGGCAAGAACACAAGGCTGGATCCAGGAGCGGGGACTCACATTCCAGCCTTGCTATGTCACACCACGTGACCTTAGAGAAGGCCCCAAATTGACATGGTGGCAACAACATTACAACAATTTCAGGGAGACATATTTCATTGTCGGAAATGCTTTGCGACGTCTATAGCTCTATGAAAATGAAGGTTCAAGAACTACTTTTAGAATGCAGATTTTAGTCCAGTTTGTTCTTTCAACTTGTTCCTGCTTTTAAAAACATTTCAGAAATGGAAATTTTCCCCACAAAGGTCATATCTAAAAAGCTCCTGCTTTTGTCTTTTAGAAATAAAGAAATAGAGGCCAGGGTAAGGTTGTGAACAACCCAAGTGTGAGGTAGGGAAATATCCTGTTCCGAATATATTTCCTTGACATATTGCAAGGTGGTTATTGAGAGCAAGTGCAGACAAAAATAGCTCTTAAAAATCTGCCCTTTTCTAAAAGAAATTTCCATTTATCTATATTAATAAAGTAAGTGAGGGATAAAGGCAAGGTTTTCACTGTGAGATTCCTGTAGCTGCTAGGGAAGATCTTTTCATAGGAAGAAGCGATTGGGGGTATGAAAACTGGGCAGAGAGTGTCACAGGTGACCTTTTGGGGGTCACCTCCTGGGAAGCTCAGTCTATGTATAAGATCCTGTCAGGGCCCTGCTGTTCCTCTCCTGACCCTGACGTCTGTGTTGTGGCCACCTCCCTGCCTCTGAGCTTCAAGCCCCATTCCTCTGTGTGATGCAAATTACTATGTAAATGTCAGCCCTCTAGCCCTTTCCCTGAGAGTCACACTTGGTATATATGGCTTTCGTGCTTCTGTACGTTAATTAATTGATTTGGGTGCTTCTCCCCTGTTAATCTTTTTTATGTCCCTTTTTCTAAAAGTAAATCATCAAAATTTTAGAGGGAAAAGAGAAAACGTTCAACTTTTCTCACCACAACTATTTGTGCTGAGTAGGAGTCAGGAGTGGAAAAGAGCCATCTCTCTTCTTTGGCCCCTCTTCCCCTTCTCCTCATCCTCAAGGCCTGCTTTTCTCTGACTGTAGGGCTGGCAGTGCCCAAGCTGGCAGCTATGCTCTGAGCAGGTGGGATTTTCCCCTGGCAGTGACATTTGCTTTCACACTAGCTCTCTGTTGTTGCCAAGCTGTGAACTCACAGTCACTACCTTCTGGAGGCTCTAACCCAGCCTCTGCCACAGCAGATGCTATTCGGGAAGAGTTGAAGCAACTGCTGTAAATATTGGTGGGGAACGTGACTGGCATGGTTGGCGTAGCTCTGCAGACATAGCTGCTCAGGAAGGATTCCCCTGAGTGTGGGAGAGATGACAGGAATAGGTTCTGCAAGCTGTTCTTTTGACTGTTCCCAGTCACACAGTTTCTATCAAATTCTGACTATCCCAGGTGTCTTGGGCCTCTTGTCTTCTACAGTCTTGCTCCAGGAGGCCCTTGACAGATCTGTATGGTATGCAGATCTTTCCATAGCTACATTTCTCTTGCACAAGTCTAGGCTGAAGATATTTCAGAAAGCAAAGTATACCACTGTAGTGCTAGGAGGGGAATTTTCATCAGGTACTATTAGTATTTCCTTGAAGAGGAGAACCAAGAAACATCCAACTCAAGAAATACTCTGTTGGTCTGTTTTGGGTACTTGGAGTGGGCTGGGAGTTTCACCAGTGTTTCTCATAAAATTCACTGTCACATATATTTAGCTGCTGAGTTTCTTTGTTCAAGACAACATTTTAACAAAATGTACAAGGGATGGGCCAGAGCCAGAGTGAAAAAGAAGGATGGTGTGGGTGGGCTCCTTATGTGTCCTGGCAGGGACAATGAGGTGAAGTGTGACCAGGTAGGAGAAGGTGCTGTAGGAAAGAAACCCATAATTAAAATGATGACATCATCAGAACTAGGGGAACCATCAGATTCAGAGGGGAAGGGAATTTCTGGGCCACCAAGTCATGGGAAATATGTTTTGGAATAAGTGCTGGTATAGATAAACCTGAAGAGATTTGTTAAATAGTTTATTTAATGTATTCATTTTCTATTGCACTGTCAACAAATTGTTACCACCTCCAGGAGTTCTTTGACTCCTGAAAGATCAAAACCAAACATGGTCAATGAAAATAATAAAGAGAAAGAGTTTATTAGAATCACACAGGATACAGCAGCAGGCTGGCTCATAGACAAAATAGCCGAGGAAGGAATGGCAAAGGAGGTCACTTCGTAGAAAGAACAGCTCCACTCTGAGGTAAAGTGAGATTATATACTTTTTAAAATAAGGCCATTAGCATGGCTATAAGCATTACATCAATCACACACCATGCATGTGTGAGCATGAAGCCAACTGATGTAGTCTCCCCTCTTGAGTGTCTCTCTTAGCACGTAAATGAGGGTCTCAGTCCCCTCAAGCAGATCTCAAGGGGAAAACTGGCTTCCATCAGCTCAGAAAACCCCTGTTTTTGTCTTAAGCAAAGAACAGAGTGAAGTATGGTGACACAGTCAGGCTTGGGACCTTTCTGTTTGTATCTCAAACATTGAAATGGGATGAGGTTGATGAAATGATTATCTCAGGGAGAATGTGTTGCCTTCCGTGGGACACCACAGTCATTAACCCTCATGATTAAAACTCTTTCTCCTGCTTCAAAATCACTATAAATTTAGTAGCTCAAAATAATAAAAAATTTTTTCTCTTATGGTTTTTCTAGAAGCCAAAGTATGAAAGCAGTTAGTTTATAGGCTAAAGTCAAGGTATTTCCACAGCTCATTCTTTCCAAAGGTTCTAAGGGGAAAATCCATTTCCTTGTCCATATCCTTGGTTTGAGGCCCCTTCCTTCATCTTCAAAGTTAATTACTCCAGTCTCTCTCCTGTCACTGAATTGCCTTGTCCTTTGATTGTCTTCTGATTACTTCTTATCTGGACCAATTATATCAAGCTTACCCAGACAACCAAGATTTCTATTGTGAGACACAGAATAACATTAGCAATTATTAGACAAGGCAAGGTTCATGAGACATTATTTTACCTTGTGTTTCCTGAAATTAAGATATCTGACAAAATCCTGTCACTTGCAGGCTTTATACCAGAGCTCACTACATGTGCCTATGATGATCTGTATTTTGATGTGGAATTATGGGTTGTTTTATCCTCCTGTTTCTATGTGAAACTCTAACCCCCAGTACCTCAGAATATGACTTTAATGGGAGATTGCATCTTTACAGAGGCATCAAGTTAAAATGAGGTCATTAGGGTGAATTTTAATTCAGTATGACCAATGTCTTTATAAGAGGAAATCTGGATATGGGAACCCATAAAGGGAAGCTTATGTTAAGAGACAAAGAGGGAAGTCGCTGTCCACAAACCAAGGAGAAAGGCCTGGAACAGATGCTTTCCTCACAGCCCTTAGAGGGGACCAACCCCACCTTGATTTTGGACTTCTAGCACCTAGAACCTTGAGACTGAAAACTGATGCTGCTTAAGTCACACAGGCTGTGACACTTTGTTACACTGGCCCTGTTACCAGGAGCGTGGCAGAGGGATACCCCCTCGCCAAGGGAGGCCAGAGGCCAGATCCCTTGTTCCACCAAGGACACCCTCAAGGCAGCCATAGCAGGTGATTCAAATTATTTTAGTACTGCGGATGGATGGATGGGTGGATGGATGGGTGGATGGATGGATGAACGAACCAACCGTCCCAAGCTTTGCTTAGGTGTCCTTTATCTGCATATACGGTATGAGGCATGGGGGACCATAAGGAAGACAAATTGTAATAATGCTCACCACCAGGCAAGCAGCAGACGCCCACGCTCCGCGAGGCCGGGGCAGGGCTGGGCCGCAGCCGGGGTCACGAGAGGAAGAACCCTGCACCCCCACCGGCGGCCCTCGGGGACCCACGAGTCAGCCGCTACCGGAGTCCACTCTGTCCGCCTTCAGCTCCGTCCGCCGCGCAGAGACGCCCACGGAGAAGGCCCCAGTCCCTGCCATGCTGGGCCT
>NW_022900928.1:21516284-21559418 GCF_012274545.1 Fukomys damarensis
GTGCTGGCGGCAGTGCGGACTCCAGAGAAGGAGCTGGCCTGGGCGGGGAGTGAGCGGGCTACGAGCAGCTGGCAGATGAGGGGACGCTGGCCAGGCCGCTCCTTCGCCTGCCCTGGGGGCCCCTGGTCCTGAGGTCGTGGGCCACCCCCTTCTCAGACTACTCACCCTGAGGGACCAGACGTGGGTGGGGGACTGGAGAGCTGAGCCCCGCTGTCATCCACCACCGCCTCAGGAGCACGACTGGCAGGCCTCCTCTTCCTGCAGTTCTGGCTCAGGGCTCAGGCCTTCATTCTCTGCATTCCTTCGTTGCTGATTGCTTGGTACAAATACTGTCATCACCCTCCGCCCCAGGGCAGGCCTCCCAGTGTCTGTGCCCTTGAAGAAAACAGCTCTTCTGGCAGTGGCCCTGCCTACCCTCTGGCCCAGGGGGGCTCCCCTGCCTTCTGGGTTGGTTGGTGCCTCCCCATCTTCTGTTTTCTCTGAGATGTAGCCTGCATCTTCTGTGGCATTGGCAAGGGGACCATGTGCTGTGCCTGAGGAGCTGGCCCGCCCGAGGCAGGCGGGACCTGAGGTGCTCAACTCCCATTGTCCCTGCCAGGACCAGTCCCTACTGCTGGCCGTCACCGTCGTTGTTGGGGTCACAGTGCTGCTGTTTGCCCTGAGGAACATGAACTCCAGGAGGAAAGACCTCATCACCTTACAGGATCCCAACACCAAATACCTGCTGCCCTTGATTGAGAAAGAGGTAGCAGACAGCCCAACTTCTCCTGTGATGGGTAGAAGAGAGGGCAGGGTGGTGGGGAATGCTGGCTGGGAGGTGGGGTGGGTTGGCACTTATCTCATGGCCAAATGCAGTGCTTTCCCATGTGCCTGGGCCACCCAGCGAGGCTGCTAGATGCTGACAGAGCCTGCCTCAATTTTGTTTCACCAGCAAATAAACCACAACACCCGGAGATTCCGCTTTGGGCTGCCTTCCCCGGACCATGTCTTAGGGCTTCCTGTAGGTGAGTTGGGTTTGCTGTCACCTCTAGGGCTACATTTTATGGGGCCAGGCACTAGGCTCCTATCAGAAGCACAGGTTTCCAGTCTCCCAAGGTGTGAAGGGAGAGTGTACTCTTCCTGAACTGTGTGAGCCCAAGGGAGATGGACCCTTCCCTCATCATTCCATTTGGGCTGACACAAGAGTGGCAACTCAAGAGTATTGAAAAGAAGTGACACTAGACTCCGAAGGTTTAAGATCTTGCCTGAGGTTCCTTGCTGGGTGACCTTACCCAAGTCCTCAATCTCTCTGATCTTTATTCTATGCAATGGGGTTTCCCAGGCCTGCCTGCTTAGCTTAGGGGGGCTGTGTGAGGATAAAGTGATGAGTCAGGTGCCCCATGTGGATTCTCTGCAGGGACCTCAGACGCACACAAGAGGGGACTCTTTGTGGGCACCAGCCGAGTGGTTCTAGAGTTCTAGTCTTCATGAAGTGGGAAACCTCAGGGTCCAGGGAAAGTGTCCACGCTCCTTCCCTCCTGGTGGAAGAGCCAACCATGGCCCATTTGTCTTATCTGCACAGCACAGAACCCTGCCCTCCACTCTGTCAGCTGATGAAATCACACACAGAACACCCAGGGGCCCAGGCCTCCTTGCCACTCTCTTGCTCCTTCTCTGTCCTTGAGCACACAGTGTCCTGTCACCTTCCAGTCTCTGCCAGGCCTGCCACCAGTCCTTTTGGCCGGAAGCATGAAAGACTGAAAAACCTGGAGGAAAGAATTTCTTAGAAACCGCTTTGGCCCACACTCCCTCAGCCCTGGGTGAGGCTGTGCAAAGCTAGTAGAGTAGGACAAGGTGAGTTAGAGGCTTCTGGGCACATGTGGTAGGAGGACTCCGAGTTGCTGATGCTGATTGCTTGGTTAGAGATGAGGCCAGCAGGACCAGCGAGTCAACCCCATCTTGTGTGGGGACACCGCCAGGCCACTCCCTGTGTGGCTGCATTGGACAGAGCTTTCCGGGTTCCCTGCTCCACTTGAGGTCTCAGATGGCTGCTGCCGCAGATGTGTATCCTGTGTCCCTGGAGCTCAAGAGAGCCATGGCCAGGTGTTGAACCAGTGTTTAGGGCTTGGACCTCAGGCTTCAAGGCCTCCTCAAGGGCTCTTGCTTGTGCTTCCCTTGAGCACCTCAAACAAACTGCCTTCCTCCTTCAGTCTCTTCTTATCTCTGTCTCTCCCTATTTGCATATCCATAGTCCGCTGTCCAATTTCCTGGACATTCTAAGTTTCTACTTCCTCAGGAACAAGCAAATAGCCTGCTTTCGCCTCTAGCTCTTAGCATCTCTTCATGGCAACTGCTGCCCTCATTACTAATTTCCTTTGTTGCTGAATTCTCCACCTTAGATCCAACAGATACCTGAGCCACTAATCCTCTCGTCTTGACACTGGGCAATAGACACCATCCATAGGTGCTGGCCTTACCAAGTCTACTAATTCTACCCTGGAGGGGAAGAATTACAACTTCACTACTGCCCCTCAGTGAAGCCCACAGATCAGGAAGACACAACGCTACTGCTTTATTTAAGCCATGGGTGTCTGGATCCAGAGTCCCCATAGCCGAGTTCTGCTCTGTGCCAGGCAACAGCATATAAACAGGGCAGCTGTGACTCACTCGCAGACCTCCATTTAGGAATAAATGAGTTTGTGAAGAAATATATGTTTATTTAAAATGCAAACACTCCTGTTATCATTTTTAATAGGCACATTTCAACTTAATTAGCTCTTCTTTCCCTTTAGATTGTTTAACAGCATGACTACAGTTTTGTTTTGCAGGCATTTTCTTTTCTTTTCTCTTCTCTTCTTTTGTAGTGCTGGGTATTAAATCTGGGTCCTTCTGCATGCTAGGCAAGTGCTGTCACTGAGCTACATGCTCAGCCTTTCATCTTCATTTTAGAGATGAACAGACTGAAACCCAGGGAGGTGAAGTGGACTGCTCAGGGTAGCATCAAGGGCAGGTGTAGGAGTCAAGCATCTTGCATTGGAACTTTCTCTGCTTATACCTTGTTACATCCTGCCATTTTGCCCCTTCACTGAAGCTCAGTACTTTATGGGATTCCTGGGTCATACTTAGCTGGCCACATTCAGACTTAACATTTGATGCCCTTTCCATAGGGAATTATGTCCACCTTTTGGCCAGAATTAATGGTGACCTGGTGATCAGGGCCTACACACCTGTCTCCAGTGATGATGACCGAGGCTTTGTGGACTTAATTATAAAGGTAAACTGCCCAGCTGTCATGTACTCTGAAGTTTTTTCAGGTGGTGGGGTAGACGGCTGTGCTTTTGCTCTGTGGGGAGTGGTGCCACAGATGGGGCTTTCCAACGATGTCATTTAACAGCTGAGGTACAGGTAACCTTGGGGTGTCTTAGGAGAGTGCTGACAGCAGCCACAGAGGCAGCGAGCTTTCCCTGCTTGGCACACAGTGGCAAATGCCTCTGGTAGCTGTGTGCAGCTGTGGCCGTAAGACAGGACACATGAAAACTATCCTGCTTGATTTTTTTTAGATCTACTTCAAAAATGGAAACCCCAAGTATCCTGAAGGGGGGAAGATGACTCAGCACTTGGAGAACATGAAAATTGGTGACACCATCCTTTTTCGAGGGCCGACTGGGCACCTGTTCTACCAAGGGCCAGGTACGGGCGGGACCACACTAGTTCTCCAGCTGGGAGGAGGAAGATTCCTGCAGTGGCTTGATTGTCCTAGAACTCTGCTCAGACCCCACATGGCCTTGGTCCTTCAAGCCACCATACATTCATTTGTCCAGATTAACATATAACCACATCATCCTTTATTCCCCACACACCCACGTCGGAAGATCCTTAGCTTCATGTGGTGTGATCTCATCACTGTTTCTCTAGTACAGGATGTGCTAACCCTGAAAAATGGGGCATGGCTGGAGTCCGCACCGACTAGCTCGGTCACAGATTCATGATTTGCTCAATCATCTGCTGTGGGTGTGAGTGTTCTGGGAAGCTCCCTACGAGCTTCAGCTTGCCCCTCCTCAGAAGAGGAGGCCCAGGCTCTGGTCCTACTTTGTACCCCAGTGTGCTGGGGCCGACCGAGGAAGCCGCGGTGGCCTGCTTCTCCGCCTTAAAACGGGACAGCCATCTCTTAGGCGTACTTGTCTCCTAGAGGTCCCGAAGAATGTCAGGAATCTTTTGGAGGCTCACACACAAGAGCCACAGAAGTTAGAAACATCCTCTGTGCTTCTAGGGAGACTTGCAATCAAACCGCACAAAATGAGCCGGCCTGAAAACAAACTAGTCGACCACCTGGGAATGATCGCCGGAGGCACAGGTGCGAGGTTCCTGGGGGCTTTGCCCGGGACAGTGACCCCCCAAAACCATTCTGACTTTGCAGTTGCTTGGCTCTACAAGGTGTGGCTTGAGTTATTCTTCCCTTAGCCGTGGGTGAGAGGAAGGCAGCCCAAGTACCTACCTTGGGCCTGATGGTTCCCTGCTTCCCTTAGCCAGTGTGGCTGCCTGGGAGTCAGGCTGTGGGGTCAGGCCGGGTGCCTGGATTCAGTCCACGGGCTCTCCCTGTCCCCTGTGAGTGAAATATGGCCACAGATAGTAGCCTTGACAGATACACACAGGGTGCCATGCACCATCATAGGGGTTTTAAAACCCATCACATTTACTCAGCACTGATACTTTTTGCAAATGAGGACACTGAAGATCTAAGAATTCTCTTCCCATCTTGGGGAAATAAAATAGGGGTTCTGACTGATTGTTGCATTAGAAAGCAATCCCAAAACAAAGAACAATTCCCCACTTTGAGTTTGGAGGACAGCGTGAGGCGGTGTAACAAGGACCAAGGGAAACTTTAAGCGGCTACAGGTCAGGGACTGTGGTCTCAGAGATGGAGAAGGCCAGCCCATGCACTCCCTGTGTTCCAGGCATTACGCCTATGCTGCAGCTCATCCGCCACATCACCAAGAACCCAGGTGACAGGACCAGAATGTCCCTCCTGTTCGCCAACCAGGTCAGTTCTGCCGCGTCTGCTCTGGGCTTGCAGCCATGGCATGGAAAGTTCACTGAGCTGGGCTCTGAATTCATAGACCCCCCCCCACTGATGGAGCATGCGCTGTTTGGGGGCCAGGGCTGTGGGAAGGCAGAGCGGGCTCATCAGAGAGGAGCTGAGCCTGTCCTGTGTTCCTCCTGGGTTTTGTTTAACTCTTGTGTCCCCAGTCAACCCGAGTTCTTAGCTTTCTTTCATTAATATTTATTTCTCTGGGTTTTTTTATTTTTTAATTTATTTTTTGGTCTAAAAATCAAAGTTTCCCTCATAGAAATCTTGGGAAATACAAAATGATATTTCAGTTAGCAGTACCACACAGGATTTTCTTCTCATTAGTATGCTTTACATTCCTCGTAGCCTATGTTAAGTTGAACTATAGTTTATTAAATCTCCTACATTCATGTTCTCAGTTTTTAGTTATAAATGACAAATGATACCATGATGAGTAATTATGCCAAGGCCTGACTACTTTCAGATTAGTTTTGTAAATCCCAGAAGTGGAATTATTGGGGCAGGTGCCACGAAGAGCTTTCTGTGTGCTCTCCCTGAGCCCATGACAGTGGCTCTGGCTCCCTTTTCCCAGGTGAGGCTCCAGACTGTCTTCCCATACGAGCTCCCCAGTGCTATTCTCCCTATGACTCTTTAGCCCCTTCTTCCTTGCAGAAGACCCTCCTGAGCTTGTTCCAGGTGGGTGTGCCTCACCTCTGCCTAGTGTGGATTCAGGGATGTCCCCAGGGCCAGCTTTCCTGCTGGAGGGCAGTCACTTCCCTCTGGGGATCCTCACTCTCCCAGCTGCTCACGGATGTGAGTCAGAGAGACAGGCTTTGGTCTGCAGGTGCAGCACAGAACCCTTATTTGCCCCAGGAATCTGCGAAGGGCACTCCAGCCAGGGTGGTACAGTGTAGGCAGGAGCGGTGTGGGATAGGCACACTGCCTCTGCATGGGGCTTTTCTAACGCTCCTTTTCTAGACTGAGGAGGACATCTTGATGAGAAAGGAGCTTGAAGACATTGCCAGGACTCACCTAGACCAGCTCAGCGTATGGTACACCCTGGACAGGCCTCCCCTCGGTATTCCCCCTTTTCCCTCACTCTCTGGGTCAGCTCCTACCGCTGCTCTTCTTCCGGGTTGGGCTCTGTTCATTTGACCTTTTTAAAAAGGGTTTAGGCCTCGTGTTCTGGGTCCATATGGGAAAGTCAAGACTTGGAGGGAGGATTTCGGTGACCTGCTTGTAAGGGGGGTAATCAAGGGCAGGTGCCCGATATCTTAGTAACGCTCCACACACTGTGCTGAATAACAAGAGGGACACCGAGCCATTGGGCTACCTGAATGCCTGTACCCCTACAGCCATCGCACACACTGCATCCCATGTGGCCACTGGTCCCTTCACCTCTCACACCACTGCTAATAGCCACAGCACCCCTCAGCACCCACCTACGTCTTCTGGACAGCAGTCCCCACATGCTGACCCCCAACCACCAGAATGTGCTCTGCACCCAGTTGCACCTCATCATACACGACATTGACCAGCAGAGGGCGCGCAACTCCACCAACACCATAGTGGTTTAAGGCCCTAATTTACACTAGCCCTGGTGCAGCCCACAGGGGAGTTCTCCACCCTCCTCAATGCTTTGAGCGAGTAAACACCAGCACGGGCCTGTGAGTCCCCGCAGGGAGCCTGAAATCTGGGGTAAATACTGCCAGAGGACTGTCTGAGGCTCCCACACTCTCTTCTCAGGGCTTCACAGGAAACAGCAGTACAGACTTCTAGACCTGGGTAGGACAGCCTTGCCTCTCTGCTCCTCACTTCGGGGTCAGGGACTTAACTCAGAACTTCACAGTTACTTCCTGTTCTACTTCATTTCAGGCTGGAATTACAGCTCGGGCTTTGTTACTGCCGACATGATCAAGAAGCACCTCCCACCCCCCGGGAAGGCCACACTCATCCTGGTGTGTGGCCCCCCACCCCTGATCCAGACAGCTGCTCACCCCAGCCTGAAGAAGCTGGGTTACACCAAGGACATGATTTTCACCTACTAACGACTCCCATGTTCTTTGCAAGTGTCCCGGGTCCCTATCCTCTGTTTCAGTGTGAGTTTGGCTTCACTAGGTTTAACTGGGATGTTTGCAAAAGTGTCTCCTATGCCCCATGGGCGTGCACACCCAGGCACCTCTCTTTTGGGTGTGGGCCAAAGAAGAAGGGTACCAGTCACCAGACAGAGTGGCTTCTGAGGCCCCATGGCTTGAAGGCTGAGAACAGATCCACTATCATACTTGTCTCCACTGTTCAGCGAAATAAACTTATCTTCTCAGTAGACAGCCCAGGACGTGTGGCTCTGTGGGCCCCTGCTGGAAGTGCCAGTGCAGAATCCAAGCGGGATCCCATCAACTGCCACTAATCTTTCTCAAACCCCTCTCCAGAGCTATGAGAGTCCTCAGTCACCCTGCATATGCACTGTTTCTTCCTTTGTGGAACCCCTTGAAACAGAAATGGGTAAGTGGCTTGGGGGCTCCTTCCAGACTTCCTGTGAGTCTGGAGATGGAAGGGTGGCATGCTTTTTACCAGCATCCTCCTGGCTCCACCCTGGCATTAGGCTAGGTTAGGAGTAGTCATTTAGAAGCTTTTCAATTTGACACATGGCTCTGCTTTAATTCCTATCAATAAACCTAAATGATTCAAGGGGCCACTGTCCCATCCTCAGGGCCAGGACGACACATTGCTGCGCTGTTGCCTGAGTGGACAGGGCCATTTCTGTGGGATTTCATATAATTCTCAGAAAGAACAGAGATCCTGTGATCTTTTGTTTTGGTTTTTGTACAGGGAATTAAAATCAGGGCCTTTCACTGTGCCACTAAGCTATATCCTCTACCTGTGAGGATTATTTCCATGTTACAGATGAGGAAACAAAACTCAGAGATTTAAGTGCTCTGAAGTTATTCCAGCACTAGGTGGCAGAGCTGGGATTAAATTCCCAAAACTGGCATAACAGCAGCAGTGTTAGAACTTGGTTCCACTGTGCATGTGTGTGTGTGCGTGTGTGTCTGTGTCAGTGTGACGGAGAGTGGGAGGGGACAAAAGGGGCAGAGGAGAGAGGCATGTAGCTCTGCGGTGCTCTGCAGCATAGCCGTGTCTTGATATCTTTGATCAGCTTTTTCCTTCTGTGAACCTCCCACTGTGACCTCATTCTCTAGCCCAGGGGTTTTCAAAGGGGGGCAGATTTGCCCCTCAGGGAGTATTTGACAAAGTCTGGGGTCATTTCAGTTGTCACAACTAGAGGAGGGTAGAGGTCAACAACGCTGGTCAGCAGGACCCTGATCAAGAAGCAATTTGAGGGTCAGGATTTGGGCCTATTCGGATCTGTACAGGCTACAGTCTACAGCAGCTGCTCTGTGAGTCTGTGATGAGGGAGGATGTATTGTAGGACAACGTGCAAATTTAACTTCAAGGCTTATTGTGCAGCATTCAGAATCCAGGGGGAACTGTACAGTGGGGCAGAGTTGAACTCCAGTTAGAACAGGAGTGAAGACTTCCTGAGAGATGTGGAAGAGGTAGTGTCTGTGCTGGACCTTAACAGGCAGGATTTGGCCTCCTGGAGGGGACGGGGGAAAAATGATGTTCCTGGGAGGGAAGGGCCAGAGTTAAGGCCTAAGAGGGAACTAAGGCCAAACACTGGGCTCCAAAAGGGCCGAGGACAGTGAGGGGCCTGGATGCTCATCTGTGGAAATTCTGTAACTGAGTTCTGGGCAGAATGGTACCAGGAGTGATGGAATTTAAACTGCTTTGGGAAGGTTGCTCTGGGAACAGGGAGAAGGGAGGGGCCAGTTAGGAAGGTGAGGGACCAAGTAAGAGACCAGCTTCAGCAATCAGATGAGAGAGAAAGCTGAAACTAGAGTAGCCATGCAGTGGGAGGGAAAGGGCACACTGGGGCCTCAGTGGTGCCTCTCTCTGAGGTGGGAGACAGCAGAAAGGGAGTAAGGTTCTAAGGGAAGATGGCAAGTTTCGGTGGAAACATGTTGCGTTTGGTTCCTGAGGGCCTTCCACTAGGGGGCGCTGTGTGACCAGCCATGACCCTTGAGGCTGCAGAAGGAGAAGGTGTGAGCGTTGTTGATTCTGCTCAGAGACTGCGGACTCAGCAGGCACCTGAGCAGGCCTCAGCAGGGTAGGTGGAGGACAGTCAGGGCGGCAGGGGAGGACTCCCATTGTTCTCACCCTAAATCCCCTCACCTCAAATACACGTTCCCGTGAAGATGTCTCTGAGAGAGTTCCCGGTTATCATTTCACCCAACTGTGTCACTACAGAACATTCAGAACAGTTTCATAATATTTTTTTCCAGCAGAGGTTTTATGAACTGTCAGCTCTTCCCTTTGGTGTAAGAGCCGGTATCTCACTGCCTTCCCCACAAAGGCAGTCTGCAGTCCTTGTATAAAAGTATAAAAGGCAGAAAGCTGCAGGGAAGAGCACAGCATGGCTAAAGACACCTAGGGCCACCAGGCCACCTCCTAGACACCCGTGCCACTGCTCCGCTTGGATCCAGTCAGCACCCAGGTCTGAGATGCCCCTGCCAGCGCCATCTGCAGTCTGGGCTCTGCGATGGCTGTGTGCCAGGTCCCCTTTGAGACAAAGACAGGGCGGGCCCCACACGTGCCTCTCTGGGCTCTCAGCCACAAAGAATGTCATCTCCAGTCATCAGATTCGGGGGCAGTCAGGCAAGAGTCGTTCAGCAGCTGGTCCTGGCTCAGCAGGGTCTGAAAGGACACAGCCAAAGGGGCAGTTTGACAGAGTTTGGGTCCGGCTTCCCCCAAAGCCACAGAGGAAGCAGGGGCCACCAGGTGTGATCTGCGTCTGACACTGGTGCCCTATAGGTTCGTGGCATTCCAGGACCCGGTTATTAGGTCAGAATAAATAGCACTATTAAGATAAACATAAACTGCTCATCCTAGAGGCAAGCTTACTCTTTTAAAAAGACACCAAAGGCCTCTTAGATCATAGGGAGGGCAAGGTTGGGCAGAGACCTTCCAGTGTGTGGGCCAAGAAAAGGACAGTTGCATTAATGTGATCCTGCTTAGATTTGCGGAAACTCTGATGCTCATTCAGTCTTCTAAATACCTCTTGAAAGATCCATGAAGCAAAGCACAGTGACTGGGCCTCAGTACAGAGAGACACTGCAGCTACGTGGTTGGGGGAATAGAACTAAAGGGCCCTGGAATGTATGAAGCCTCAGGATGAATCTGCTCTGTGGCTGGCCTTTGCTGCCAGCTCTGATCTATGAGCCATGCAAGGGGGCGGGGTATTCATCCTGCTTTACAGATAACAAAGCCAAGGCTTAGAGAGGGAATGACACACCCAGGGTGCCTGAACCAGTAAAAGTAGAGCAAAAACTTGAACCAGGTCTGCCACTCTCCAAAGCTTTCTTCTCCTAAGACCAGGCAGCCTCCTATGGTCTGGTTTGTTCTCTTGGATATGGCAGGATATGGCCAGATTGCCTGTGGTGTCTGTGATGTCAGAGGCATGGTATGGGAAATGCAGGAGTCTCGTGGGCAGAGAGGACAGGATAGAGACAAAGATTAGACTTTCATCTATGTAGAGCCTCTCAGCTCAGACTGAGAAAAGGACCTGAGACCTAGGATGCTCTAGCTGGTTTCAACTTAAGGCCTATGATGCAGCAATAGACCAATGGACAGGGTCCTCTGGCTGCTTTCTGCCTCTGAGTTGGATTCAGACTCTGAAGCCAGTGCCCAGCACTTTCTCCCAGCCTTGACCACCACTGCACCCAGCCTTCTGGGCCTCCCTGGCACTTTACTGTGAGGAGAGGGTCAGAGTCCTACCGTAAGACGGTGAATATCTTGGGAGAGGAGCCCTATCTGTGTCACAGTGCCTTCCGAAGGTGTCATCTGTAAAATGGGCAGCAGCCTCGTCAGCACAGATGGGTACAGCTTGAGATTTGCAGACAGCATGCAAATCCTATCCCACTCAGGTCTGGCTTCTCCAGGGCATGCTTCCCTGGAGGGATGGGCAGGGGATGTGCCAGGCCTGAGGGGTGACAGGTGGTGAGGCACATGCTGCTTCTGTCCCTGAGGAAAGTCCCACAGTACATGCACAAGGTCTCCTGAGGCCCTGCTTGGTAGCATCGACATTCAGGGTATAAAATGCAGGGCAGAGGAAGAGCCGGTCAAAAGCTGCCCTTCTGTGTGTGCTTAGTGTTCAAGCTGCTTTCCAGGAGCAGCAGGCAGCAGGGAAGGGAGGCTTTCAGGATGATGGACAGAGTCACAATTCCCAGGCACCAGTGCCCCAGTATGGCAAGGCACCTGGAGAAGCTGCTGATAAGAGCTGGGCTTCCTCACTACTCAAGAGCAAGAGCCCGCTTCCCTGCCCTCCTCCACCAGTAATACCAGTCTCAGTATTTAGATGCTGTGGATTTGGGAGGTGTCCTTGTTTTACAGGTGGGAAAACAGACCCATTAAAAGGAATCGGACTTGCATGAAGATGCCCAGAGAATTAGTGGCAAAACAATTCCATGCAGGGTTGTCAAAAAGGCACATGCAGAGTCTCTCACCAGGACATAAGAAGCACCCACTAAAGCCTGGCCTGACTGGCTATCCAACTGCAATGGCCAGTTATCAGCCTTGAGAAGCACTGTGTTCTGTGGCGCTGGGTACCAAGACCAAACAGTGCTGCTGGCTGGTGAGCTGGGTCCACATCTCTCACCAGCTGGACTTCAGGGGAAGGGGAAGCCAGAGGGAATAGGCCATGCCTCAGGCTGCTGATAGTTAAACAAATCTCAGTATCACTTCCTCTGGGACAGAATCAGAGGGCCTCAGCAAGGTCTCTGGTCTTGCCCGGCTGTCAGATGGTTAGAACATTGCTGTTATTCTTCTGCAGATGAGGCCCATGGGACCCCATCCAGCCAAACACTGCCCTGGGGTGACCTGGAATGGCTGGCAAAGAGTGTCTCTCTCAGTCTCCAGCCAGACAGGGCCCATCTGGAGGGCCCATTATCAGCTAGTCAGCCTCTAAATGAAGAGGCCAGATCTTTTAAAACATTTTTAAAGAAGCCAGATCTGTTCCAACCCTGCCAGCACAGAAGGTGCAGCCGCTCAACAGTTACCAGAAGCTGGCAAAATATATGAAGGAACAGAGTCTTGCCAGCATGACTGCCCTGCGCCCCTCGAGGGGGCTCATGCAGCGGAGATGGAATTTGGGATATGCGTGACTGATGTGGCCTAGTCAGTGAGACCCAAGGTTCCCTTCTGCTTCACAGCCGGAGGTGGGGCCTGAGGCAGCAAGGCTTCTGGCTTCCTCTCAGGGATATGAAGAGGGGAGCGGGAACCTCCTTGCCCACCCTGCTCAGTGAATTCTGAGTGTGCACCTGGCCGAGGACTGGGCTCGCTCTCCCAAGTGCCTAACCTGCCGTCAGCAGGACTCCATCTCCACCGGTGCCCAGCTCTGTCCCCAACAAAATGAAAGCTAGGTTACACTGCTTGCTGTCTACATAAATATTGTTTTTATTACCAGAAAGAAGTGACCATCTCTGTAGTAAGGCACAACCCAATGACACTGTCACAGTGGCAGAAATCCCTGCTGCTTGTCTCTCTTCTCAGCTAAGATTCTGTGGCCCTTAGGCCTAAGGCACTTGAACTTTTCCCTCAGCTGGAGCCCAGGGGAGGTAACTGAGAGCCGTGCCTCTTGGGCTTGTCCAGAGTTCCTGGACCTGTGTCCAAGTTTGCGTGCTGCAGATGGACATTAAGAATTACTAAAAATGAAAAAGGCAACTTTAAGTGCCTTTCCTGTTAGTTCCACCTTTGACAATAGTCCCCAAGGCCTCTTTGCAGAGGTCTAGCTCTGCATCCTGGCTGCCTGCAGGGTGTGAAGAGACTGGCCCAAGGGCACACAACTGTGGCACTGTTCTCTGTGAGCCATGCACAAGTGCAGGGGAGGAGGTGCAGTTATAAGGTGACACACACGGCGTTACTGGGAGCTCTCAGGTACACAGAGAAGGCAGGTGGCAAGGGCATCAGCTAATCTGTCCCACCTGGTCCAGCCCATCCAGTTCAGGGGTGTCAAGGGGACCGAAGCACCGGTAGCCACTGTAGATCCTTTGACTGTCACTGACGGCATCACTGGGTTCCATGGGGCAAATGTAGTCTGTTGATTCATCAAATTTCTTTTTTCGCATGTTTCCAAAATGTGAAAATCCTAGTTTCCTAGGCTAAAACACAAAATACAAGATTATGGGAAGGTGATGAGCAAGCCAGTGTCCATATACAACTGACCACATATTCAAGAGCAGGCTCAGAAGGAAAGGAATAAGGCAAACTACTTCTAGAAAACTGAACCAAGCAGAGTGCTTGGAGGCAGTTTCCATGCTGAGAAAAGGCTGCCTGATGAATAATCTTCAACAGGAAGAGCTGCTCCTGAGACTGCCTGAAACTCCCATCCGGCTGCCTTGCCAGCAATTTTCTGTTTCTCCGATGGGCAGGGGATCCTAATGCACGCCACAGACTGCACTTGAGGCTGAGCACAGAGGGTTTGCTTCAGCCCAGCTCCTGACACCTAGGGAGCAGCACCCAGGGCCCCAAGAGCCACACTGGGTAGCCTGGGGTGGTCTTCCTCCTTGCCCGAGCTGCTTCTCCTAGGTGCCCCCAAACACACCTGCTGTCCTGCTCCCTCAGGGAAGGAGGTCTGTGTGTGAGTCATCGCTGGGCCTGAGGCTCCAGGCTGGCTCCCTGGGGATGGGGCCAGCCTGGAATCCAGAGTGTGACTGCAGTCTGGGGTGGACGCGGTCTGGGGATAGTGTTTCTCGGGCAGATCTTTACGGGACTCAGGGAGCCTAGGGGGTGGTGCTGGTGCACTGATGAACTCAGGATCCTGGGACAGCTGCTCGCCGGCCACCTCACAGAACAAGACAAGCAGGCGCACCTGCCAAGTGGTATACACTCTGGCTGGCAGGACAGCTGTGACCAAGGCCCATGGTACCGTGGCATGCAGATGGGCCCGGACAAAGGAAAACCAGCTCCAGAACTTATCTATTTTGCCAGATGAGCAATGACAGCACTGGGTAGTGGACAAACTTCCAGCTGCCCAAGAACAGATACTTCCTGCACATAGTTTCTGTGTGTACAACCTGCACTCTGTTCCTTGACTCACGATAAACTGGAAAACGGCCTATCAAGGACGAATAACCACGGGGCCAGACTCCCACAATGAAGCTGACATGCCCCCTCTTCCACACTGCACACACTGGTTTGGCTCCAGACACTGAAGCAGCAGCTGTGTGACACAAGGGCCAGCAGGCAGCACCTCTGGACCACGCAGCAAGGGTCCGAAAACTTACCCGAACTTTGGCTGTGGTGGTCAATGGTGTGTAAGCTGGGGAGGCCATTTTATCTCGCTTTTCCTGCTCAGCCTCAGGACCAATTAGGGCGTTGAATTTGGTGGTGAGGTGGCGCCGGAGAAGCGTCTTCTGTGGTGGGATGTTGAGGAGCATAGCCAAGGTGTCCCCAGTGAAACGTGGCTCCAGGATCTAAGAAGAAACCACGGACAAACCTAGCCAGTGGTAACCACAGATGGCAGTAGGTGGGTGACAATGAGAAATGAACTTCTGGGGCCTGAGTAGCTCCAGAGCAAGGGCTGAAGCTCTATCATTTGTTCTATATCCCACTCCCCTATCCTTCCCAGGCACAAGGTCTGGCTCTGAGGAGACATTAGCTTATTTGCTGACTGCCACTTCATCTTCACAGACCAGCACAAAACCAAGCCTCTTTGATAAGGCTAGATGACATCTAATCCACCACCTCCATATTTCCTGTCTGGCTCTGCCACTTGACGGATCTGAGTGGTGATAAGGATCATACCCACGGCAAGCAAGAAATTACACGTGATGGCCGCCCCTTCACTTCCCTAGTCCCCTTGTTCCTCTAGGAACAAATAGAGCTGCCTCATTCAGGGTTGGTTGTCATGAAACCTACCATGTCCTAGAAATCTCTGGGTCTGATACTGGGGAAATCCTTCCCGAGGCCATCTTGTTTTCATGAGGTATAATTCTCAGCCACAAAATATCAAAACATTTTCTCTGAGACTTCAAACTATGTAAGAAACTCAGGTGAGAAATCTTATTTTTTTACTAGAATTTATATCTGGTCTTAGGAAATTAGTTTCTGAACACCTCAATGTGTACCAAGGCAGGTAGCCTAGTCCAGAAAATCACTCACAATAAGACCACCATGGACACCACTCCCTCGAAGGTTGGGTGCGTATTCTGCCAGGTCCACAGATCGCAACCATTCCATCACCCTGTGGTTGGACCACTGCACAACTTCTGAAGGAGAAAGGTTACTCTATGAGAGAGAAGAAGAATGGCAAAGTTAGACTTCATTGGCCCCACCACATCCTCTGTGAAGTCAGCACCTATGACTAACCCTACCCAGATTCCTCACTAGAAGAGAAGACCTTTATGCCTCGTGACTCAAGCTATCTAGACCACCTGCCTGAGAGCCTTCCCAGTCCCAAGAAATAGGACTCTCACCAAATCTTGCAGGATGTTTGGCACAGAGATATCTGAGTCCATAGTCTTGTTACTATAATTTTCAGGCTAAATTGGGGCAAGTAAATGAAGACATATAGGTTTTTAGTCATAGATTTTGTTTGTTTGTTTGTCTGTTTTTTGAGACAGGGTCTCACTATGTAGTTGAGACTGACCTGGAACTCACTATGTAGCCCAGGCTGCTGGTCTCGAACTCACAGCAATCCTCCTGCCTCAGCCTCCCAAGTGCTGGGATTACATTTATTCAATAGAATTTTGAGTTATGAGCCAAATATTTTATGGAACAAAATCTCCCTGGTGTGGCCGAACATTTTAGTGGAGCACAAATGAAGATACTTATGTGTAAGTGCTCCCACATGGCATCATGGTCTTCAAAATGCTCAGTTTTTTGCCTGACATGAGAAAGGTATGCAAAATTGTTGAATAGCAAGAGACTAGGAGATGGAGAACAGAGGCAAGAGTTGTTTAATCCATCTGGAAGTGGAATTAGACAGAAGAGGTGGGCTGTGACTGACAACCCTTCAGTTTGGGACCCATCAAGAACTGCACAGTTCACGAACATTATCAGGAACTTCCCCTGGCTTTGTGTTGCTGTGTGCCTGCACAATTTCTCCTCTAGCAAGACTTGCTCAGGAATCCTGTGTCTCTGTGTCTGGAAGTTTGTTAATTTTGTACCTACAAGTAAGGAGACCCGTTCTGAAATGTCTAGTTCCTCATGGGCTCCTTGTTCCACCTTTGGCTCTTCTCTGCCTACTCTGACACCATCTTTCCATTCTGTCTTTCCCTTCTTCTCTCCTTTGTACCATCTTCTCATCTCCTATGATGACTTTGAAAAGATTTGTTTCCACTGCCCATACTACTTGTTTCCCTTAAGGGAAGGGAGAGATTAGAAGTTCAGTGGTTACCATGGACCAAAAGTTCAGGCAACAGGGCTGTTTCGGCTACCAGAATCCCAAGAACCATAATCTGAAATGCAGCTATTGGTGATGATGTCATTCTGACATTCTCATAAGCAATGTTTCAGGTGTCCTGGCTTGGGGCACCTGCATAGCTGCTCTCCTGCTCTTACCTCATCAGCTGGCCGCCGATGCAGGCAGTGGGGATTGAATTTGTTGACATGCAGCACGTGAATGGCACATTTGATGCTGAGATGATGTAGTTGGCTGGTGACTTTTAAGAAAAGTAGATCATTCTGGAAGAGAAAAGTTTTGGCTGATGGATCAGAGCTTCCAAAGTGACAAAAGACCCCAGAGGTTCTTCCCTGGCCAAACAGATAAATCTTTTGCATGTCAGAAAGGTGCAGACAGACATACCAACAGATTCTTTTATCACAATGCTTCATACTTCACTATTTGGGACCTCTTATTTCAAGGCTTTAAGAATTTGAAGTAGGAGGTGGAACCACGTTTAAAATAACCACCACAGGCACATCTGAGCTGAACACTCACAGCAGTAACTGACATTTAAAGGGAAAATCCTCACCACAGTTAGGTATTGCAGCATTCGTCCATCAACTCTAGATTCATGAAATTGGTCTTTGTATTGGGGTAAGCCAATATCATCAAGCCACCCTACAAATACAGAAAGAATAGAGGTATTGGGATTCATGAGGATAGTAGGATGTGGATGTCAAGAAAATCCCCCCAGCAAATTATGATTTTGGGTTCCAGTTTTATTCCCCAAAAGGGAATAAAATAGGGTTTAGTAATCCATCTGCCTTTCACAAGTAGACATCTGTCTTTAAGGCACATATTCAACAGGGAAATTCTTTCCACCTTTAGGAACTGCCAGAAACATATTTAATCCATATTTGCCTGTCCTTACTTGTCACCCAAATATGGTCTAGCAGTGCAGACTTCTCTTCCTGCTTGGTGTTGATGGCTTTTACTGCTAAAACCAGCTTCTTCCTGTGGAGAGGGTGCTTAATTCCTAGCTCCTGAAATTGAAAGATGAAGGCCAGATGTGAAATTTTGGCAGGCAGTTTGGTCTGTGGAGGATGTCATGTCAGGGTGGAGAGGCTCTGAGAGGGTGGAGTGGGATCTCTGCACAGTGCCTTGGGATGCCAACCTGCCACTACAAGGGGAATGTCTGCCTTCCGTCCTGCATAGGGTGGGGCTGGGGCGGGTTTCACCTCCCTGTATGCTGGTTCCACACATGGGTCTAGGAAGAAATGGGAGCCTCTTCATCCCATGCCTAGCCCTTACCTTTTCCATATCTTGAGGAGTAGCTGTCAGTAATGTGTGCCCGGATGTCACCCACTGCCTGGCAAAGATCACGTACTGAGCCAGGCCAAAGTCCTCAAGCCATGCACAGACGCGCTCTGTGTTCCACTGAGCAAAAGGGGCGTTGGCATCACTGGGAAGCAAGGAAATGGTATGCTCCTGTTAGTGGAGAGCCTGGGCTTCTGCATATAATAAAGCCTCCCAAAAAAGGAACTTTTAAGAAACCACCTAGACTATCACAGGATGTAGTTGACTGAAATTTCACAGCAACCCACTCAGGTGAAGCAGATGCTAGGCTCTCTGATAGCATGGTCTGAATTTCAATCCAGCTACTTGGAGCACAGGGCAGCCTGTATGATCCCCAGAACACTGCTTTCTTACCATGTGTCCACATATGCAAGCCCAGGAGGTGGACCACTAAGATGAACATCCACAATGAAATCATTCTGTCCACAAAACTCAGCACCGTTTTTAGGAAAATATTTAGAAAACTAGGAAAAGATGATCTGTTCTCTAACATGAAAAACAAAAACAAAACACAAAAACCCCAAAGCAAAAACCTTCTATTCAACAACAGGCAATGCCTATTTATTAACATAATACTAGGGATATGCGCATTAAAATCACAGGACAATATACATTTCATCAGTACATATTGATAACACTGATCTGAGAGCTGTGTACAGAAAAAGAAATGATAAAAATAAAAGTAAGAGGGCCAGGGATTTAGCTCAGTGGCACCACACCTGCCTCGAAAGTATAAGGTCCTGAGTTCAATCCCCAGTACCAAAAAATTGAAAAAATAAATAAAAGTAAGAAATACAGCTATTAGAAAAGTGGAAACGAAAACAATTTCATCCAGATGATATGACTGCCACCTAGAAAATCTAAAAAGGCTTAGTAACATGGCTAGTGATCAAATACACATACATACATATACGTACATTATGTATATAACATGTAAAAACCAACAGCTTTCCCTATAATATTCATACACAAATAGTAGTGCTTTCTATCCATAGCAACTGAATTACAGATTATCTGGGAATTGCCTTTACAAGGAATGTGTGGGCCCGGTGTGACTGTGTGGGGATGTGGGGTAGAGAGGGGTGATGTGGTAGCTACAAAACTTAACTGAGCAACCCACGACATGAAGAAAATGAAGATTAAATCATGTTTCTAGACAAGAAGGCCAGGTATTAAAAGCCATCCATTCTTAAAGACATCAATTTTTAATTTAAAGTGTGAATATAATGGCACTCTCAAAACCCCAACGAAGTCTTTGTGGAGATGGACAAAGCAACTTTATATGCATTTCTAAAAATACATGGGGACTTATGGAATGCAGAAGCTTAGGTATTCAAAAAGATGCTTTTCCAGAAAAATGCAGCAGTCTCTTGGCATCCACGAGGGATTGCTTCCAGAACCTCTGCTGATCACAAAACCGAAGATGTGCAAGTCCCTTAAACAAATGGAGTAATACTTAGCCTCCATAAATCCTCCCATATCCCATCATTTCTAGATTATGTATAATGCCCAACATAATACAAATACAATGTAAATATCTCAGGGAACAATGATAAGATATTTCCAACCTTGGATGAACCTGGAGATGTGGAACAGCCTGGATATAGAGGTTGAATGTATACAAAAGATGAAGAAACCTTTTCTTGAATGCCTGGATGAGCTATGGCTAAAGTGAGAGAATTCCTTAGAGGGCCAAAATGGCAAGACACACCATTCTAGAACAAAAGCAAGAGATGACATACCCCAGGGTAGAGGCTGACCATTTCTGGTCTATGTTTTAATGGGTCCTCAATAGGTACAGACCCGAGTTTTATAAGGACTGGAATTTATAACATGTAGGATATCCTCTTCAGAAAAGTATAAAATTTGGCCAGGCAAGGTGGTGCATGCCTATAATCCCAGCATTATGGAGGCTGAGGCAGGAGGACTGCAAACTCATCCCCGCTCTGGGCAATTTAATGACTACAAAAAAATCATGTCTCAGAATAAAACTTAGAAAAGTGCAAGGCTTTGGGTTCGATCCCCAGTATGACAAAAAAGGTGTAAAATCTGAACATAAAATTACTGAAAATTTAGAATGAGAAAACAAATAAAAAATTACAAATTTAACCAAAGGAAAAAAAAAAAAAGCACAAAATCCAGAAAAAATTAACATTTTCATTAATCCCTGTATATACCTCTACAGTTCTTTTTTACTCTAATTTTTTGAGTGCATATTCCTTGACTTCTTCATGTGTCCACAGTCTAATTGATTCAGTCTTTCTTCTAGGACAATGTCAATATTTGTTTTTTATCAGGAGAATTTTTAAACAAGTTTTGGTTTCACAATTTATAATTGGTATTGCCATGCACATTTTTAGAATCATTGATTAAAATTTAGGCAAATAAGTGCCTTTTACATGTGAGTGGTAAAACTATACAGCATTAAGTTTTCTGGTGTTGTGGCTAATCCTAAAGATTCTTTGAGTTGAGAGTATTCATGAACTAGAGTGGTGTCTCCATCTTTGCGGTGGTGGCATTATTTTTATGTTATCTTTGTTGATATCAGTATATCAGGGAAGTCAGCAAGAACTGGAGAACTTTGTGTTCATACAATCTGTATTATATGAATAACCTATTCACTAGTTCTGTTTGAAATTATCTCTTGAGCTTAGCTTCGCATGTGATCTGGCATTTTGTTTTCTTTTTTTTCTTCATAATTTGTTTCTTAATGTGAGAATACTTTTTTCAATGTCCATTTTTCTCAGTTTTATTTCACATTTGATTAGGTCTTTTTTTTTTTTTTGTACCAGGGATCGAACTCAGAACCTTACACTTGCGAGGCAGATGGTGGAACCACTAAACTAAATCCCCGGCCCCAATTAGGTCTTTTATTTCATTCAGTTTCTCATTTCTAGAAATTTTTGGGAAATTAATATATCAGCAAAGAATTTCAACTCTAAAGGGGGAAATAAAGTATTTTCAAGATGGTCATTTGAAACTCTCTGGGCTTTCAAACCAAACTGGAGTTCTGGTCCTCATCTCAGCAGTCTTCTCACTGAGTGCTTGGTGCACCCCCTCACCCGTGCCTCAGGCTTGTGTTATTCCCAGGGTACCAGACCTAGCACTTCCTCAGCTCTTCTCAGGGTCAGGAGCCTGCATACCCTCTGTGGGCCATGGCCAAATCACATGGTGATGATACAGGAAGCATCTTCTATGGACAGCCAAGCCACGTGTTTTACTGACACAGTCCTAAGCATCTTTCCAAATTACAATTAAAATGATGTAACTGCAGTTATCAGATACAATCGCTACTCCCATGGTAGAGGAGAGCACAGGGTACGTTTGTAGCTGCACACACTTTATCAGCAGGGACAGTCCCGACAGGGAAGTATTTCTGTTTTGACTGGGTATCCAACAGAAATGAATCTACTCCTTAGGATTTTGCAGATGTGAGGACTGAAAAGAATCCCCACAGATTAGCTGCTGATTTTGTACATCTCAAATATGGTTTTGTTCCCTACTGCCCTACACTTGGGCACATAGTGGCAGAGGACATATTCACAGTGGGACATTACCTCTGAGGTGCATCTCTGTGTCAGTGTGCTGGGCACCTTGGCAAATGAGAAGTGACTGCGGAAGCCATTTGCACCTAACTCAGTGAAATATGAAGTGAGTGAAAGTCATATACATATATTCTACTGAGCCCAAACTAATTAGATTCTCAGTCGAACTACCTGAGTCAGTTCCTCCTAAGCCTCCTAAGCTACTCCATCATCATCTGAGGTAAGGAAAATGTAGACTAAGGGAAAACTAGAGCAAAAGGGTCAGCAATCCTGAAATTGGCTGTGTTTAAATGATTTGTGAAAAATGTCCATATACTTGACATTGTCAACACATCGATCAGCAGCTCCTCCCTGGACACTGGAAGGGGACCTACAAGTAGTGGCCTAGAAGCTTCCTTACATTTTGATCAGTCTGGTTCTGTGATGAATCTGATTAATGTGTGTGGGGGAATAAAATGGGTTCTGAGGTGGGGAAGTGCTGTGATTAGAGACCCCCTCCGAAAACTACATTCCGCAGATCAACTCAGAAAATCCTCAGTGTGAGACCCAGAGTGAGGCTCCAGAATGTGTCTGCCTTAAATATGATGCCTCATTGGCTTTTTCTTGACACACACACTCTCTGAATTTGTATATTAAATCTAATTATTTAAACATGGTTTTTAAAAATTGTACAAATGTTAAAAACAAAATAATAAATCAAAGGAAAAGGTAATAAAGCTTACTATATATAAGTATAAAAATTCTACACATCAAAGGATGACAAACAAAAGGAAAATTTGGCTGCAGGCCTAAAAATGCCCCATCACAATGATTAAACACAATTTAATATCTTAACATATGGAGAGTAGACATAAGTCTATAAGAAAGACATTAATTAATCATTGGCAAAATACACAGACAAGTTGCAAAAAGAATTGAAATGATTATCATGCAAATTAGCAATACAAGTCTAATTTTTTGAAGTCTATAGAAGTAGAAAAATTTAAAAATTAAAAAAAATTAAATACTTAATGCTGACAAATATATATATGGGTAATGTCTCCCTGTATAGCAGAACTGATTGGAATGTAAATCAGCAGAACTTTATCTGGAGGGAAAGATAATAAGGATCACGCTTCCATAATCTGAGAGAGATTTGTACAGAATGCTATTGTTGAATATCATTTTTTTTGAATTATCAGATAAAAGGGGATTAGGCCTGGAGGCTTTCAAATAACAAATTGCTTTTCCTACCAGCATATTAGTGAAAACATTTTAAAAGGTTTTGCCTTAAACATCTACAAACTATAAACATCAGAAGGCATTAGCATATAATTATACCAGATTTCTGCCTGAGGGGAACAACAGCCTTCCTCTTCCACCAGCATATTCGTTTTGTTACCACAAGCATGGCATAAGCACTGCCATCACATCAAGACCTCTTCACTCTTACTCCCTTTATTAACCAT
The DNA here is from genome assembly GCF_012274545.1 of Fukomys damarensis. Lineage (NCBI taxonomy): Eukaryota > Metazoa > Chordata > Mammalia > Rodentia > Bathyergidae > Fukomys > Fukomys damarensis. Next base: position 21,539,124 of record NW_022900928.1, read on the forward strand.
TGTTGTGGTTAGAAAAACACAAAAACATTTCAGCAAAGCAGCCCTGTGCTAGAATTGCAGTTTTTTCCTTTGGCAGAGAACTTGCTGAGCTTGGTTATACTCATACTCTAACGCGACTTTCAGAAGGTAAGTGGGCTCTCTCACCATGCAGTCCTTCCTGTCAAAGGGTGCTCTTTCTCCCCAACCCAGGGATTTCCCTTCTACAGTCAATCCTTAAACTGCCATACCGGAACCAAGATCAATCGTTCAAGTTTACTGTAGCTTTATTTTTTTAATCTCAGAAACAACAGTGATGTCTAAATTAGGAAAATCTCTAGTAAATTAGAACATCTAATTATGGAATAGAATAGGTAGGCCTTAATTGGTCCTGAATTGGTCCCTGACTTCTCAGACCCTGTCCTCAGATTCCCTAGACTCCTGACATTTACTGAGAATTTACATATGTGGCTAAAAGCATCAACACCACCCTCTTGGGTCCTTCCTAAGTCCTGGGGAAATGCGCACAGCAGGTCTGTACATTCTCACATTTCTTTTAAAGGCCCTGGAGTATAAAATAGTAGTGGGGACACCCATCAAAGCACAGATGGATCTGGAAAAATCCTGTGTCTCAAACACCAGGAGGATTTGGCAAAGTCTCTTGAAACCCGAGGATGGCAGGCCAGGCAGGGAAGTATCTCATCCATGTGCAAAATAAAATAAGACTTCTTTTTACAGGGGATGCAGGTTTGTGAATGAGTAGGATGCATTTAGGGAAATATTCTTCTCCTTTAGTTGGAATCTAGACTGCACTATGTCTAAGAATTAATATTTGAGTTATACATGTCTTACTCAGTAGTTATGTATTTCACACTCGTGTCTGGCAATCTTGAGGACACTAAAACTTAAGAGAGCTTACTTTTCTCCTTTGGGCTAGATTTTAAAAGGGACAATGCAGTCCTGCAGGAGGTCCCCAGAAGTACTGACTTCAGCTCAGACTCAAGGAGAAGTTCTCGCGGATGTGATGTATGACAGGGACACTTGATATGAAGAGAGTTTCCTCTAAATGCAGGAGTAAGGATTCACCTCTGCAGGTTTGAAGGTAGCCATTCTTCCTCAGAGCAGGAAGAGCTAAAGAAAGTGGGTAAGGGTAGTAACTGGAGGAAGTCACTAGGGACACCTCTGGAAAAGCTTAATGTTTTCTCAATATATTCAGCAGGGCACAATGGAGACAGTCATGTGAAGCTCACCATTTTTATTCCAGTGCTATTCATGCCTCAGCAGCCTCCTTCAGTTACTAACTTTCAGTAAAGTTTGGTACGGTGAGATCATGAAGGACAATGATGGATCCAGCCTGCTCGACCTGCATCCTCTCCCAGAATGTGCAGAAGGGTGGGACTGGTCCACAGGCAGGTGAGAGATGAAGTTTTTTTGTTTGTTTGTTTCCCCACACAGACTAGAGGATGGTGACCCCAGAATGGCAAACAGCTAATTCTTGGGTTAGGTGAGCAATAGCTCATGTAATCCTCATAAGAAGCTTAATAAAATACTTGTTTTTGATCCCCTTGTAACAAATGAGGAAGTGATGGAATAGGGGCATTATATAAGTTAGATTAGGGCTCACAAGTAGAGACTCAGGACTGGAATTCTAGAATCTGTGCCTTAAATGACTGCAGGAGAGCCTCTCAATCCACTGTGCAAAGAAAGGCACTTCTGAGAATGGGTTATGGATGTAGAGTTGTTGGGACCCTCACACCCCAGCCACCTCCAGCTTTAGGGAGCTCTTATTTCCTCTGACCTAAGCACTTCTGAGTATGAGCAGTGTCAACCTGTGTCAACAGGGCATGTTATGAAGCTCTGCATTAGGGCTCTCGCCTCCTGTCTCTGCAGGTTCTTTAACTGTACCTCCACCCTACTTTGGCCAGGGTTTCAAACAGCAATTTGCAGATAGACTGCAGGGAGCCTTACCATTTCTGTCCCTTGGAGTCCCTGGTTCTTGAGAGTCTTGGCCCTGCAGTTGCCCGGAGCCCTCCTCGTCGAAACTCCGCCATTCCTGGTGCATCAGTGTTGAAATTTCCTGACTGGGTTCTTCGGATTCTGTGTGCAGAGGAATCCAGAAACTGTCAGGGGGGCAGCCGGAGAGCTCAGAGGCAGTGCATCCTTCCTTTGCAACAGGGCCAGACCCAGAACTCAGGAGATCAAAGATCATGGATCAAGGAACACAACCTGTGACAGTTCCTTGGCCAGCTCTCAGCCTCAATGCTAAGCTTCCTCTGGGGTTTTGTCTACTCCCTCTAGGGAACAAAGTGAAGGATGATGCGACATTGGAGGCTCATTTCAGACTGGGTCACTGTAGCCAGTAGTACCCAGCTGTCTTCAAAGCTTCCTCAAGATACAGACTAACCTCTAAGAAGGAAGAATCCAGTTTCACCTATGTCTTTTCCAAATAACCTGCAGAGGATATGACCAGATGTGTGGGATAGATGCCTAGAAGGGGTACATGTAAGGCAACAGGCTGTACTTAATGGTGTGTGTCAACATCCTTCTCTGGGCCCGGAAAAATAACTCAAATTCTTCTCTGAACATGACTGCTCTGTTTTTATTGTTGTTTTGATGTCTGATAAACCAGGGGCTTACACAGACTCTTTGCTAGGTCAAGAAGAAGTCTAACTGATATGATTATGATCACCAACTTACTTTCCCCAGAATTTTTTGATGCCTTTGGGGCTCCGTTTACCATCCGGTGTCAGGGGAGACTGGGGACTGGATTCAGTACCCGATGAGGTGGATGAGACGTCATTGGCCATGGTGGTATCTTCCCAACCACTTTCTGTGTCTCCTGAGGTTGAGAGAAGGAAATGGAACATAAAGAGTAAGAAGTATGTTGTGGATCCCACCTTCCACAGCAGTCCTGATGACCCGACCCACCTCTGCCTTTAGGGCAGAGCACCACATCAAAACCCCAGAGGGCCAGTGAGGTTCAGACACATCCCAAGCTCTCTTGTTAAGGAATTAGTAAGCTTAACATTTCAAATCTGGACAAGGTAATGTCTTTGAATTCTAAGTGGTCCAAGTACTTATGGATTATTCAATAAGGAGAGCTTGCCTTCTTCCCTCAGAGGCAGATGCAGGAGTTCAGGCAAGAGGGGGAGCATGGCTGAGAATTTGGGAAGGGAGGTGTTAGGGTAGGGGAACAGGGAAGGAAAGCATTCTCACTCCCCACCTCACCTGGAATGGGTACAGTACCTAATACGGGGGCACTGACACTTCGGCCATGATCTCCAGCCAATCAAGAAGCAGAGAAGCCACATGAAGAAACAAGAGAGGCCAAAGTCCAGCCCAAGAGAGTTACAGGGAAGCAAAGAAATAAACAAAAGAGTGTCATCAAACAAGAGAGAAAAACTCAAATAGAAAGGAAAATATTTCCAACAAAAGCGGTAAATAGAAACTAAGCCATGACCACAGTGTCAGAAAATTGAGAAAAGCCTCACTCAAGGGGTCAAATGCTTCTGGTGCTATTTCCTGGAAGACTGAGGTGTCCACACGTAGGATTGGGAGAGGGAACAACAGGGTCTGAACAGAGAGGGCCACGCACGGCTCTCATGTGCCTGGGCTCACTCAGACCAGAATGATCTGAAGCCACTGAACATCCAGGTAGGACTACTGGACACACATTTGAGGGCTTGTCTGGAGCTGCTGCCCCGAGCAGAACTGGCCTTCAGGAATGGATTCACAGGCTGGCTCCCAGAAGAGCAGGCAGAGGAGTCAAGGGTAACAAGAATGCTGCCAGGACTAGAGCATTCCCTCCTGGGCTGCTTTTAGGGAAAGATAATTTATCTTGATGGAATGGAGCTAAGACTGAATAGTTTCAGGTCCCACCCTCCAAAAGGATGCCTGTGGATTGATATCCTTGTCCCCCGGCTACTGCCTCCATTTGCCTAAGGAAGCGGTCTCACTTTGAAGAGCCTAGAATATTATCCTACTGGTAACAGAAAGTCTGCAAAGAAGTCAGAGACAGAAGAGGGAAAATCAGATGGCAGAGGAAGAATGGGGGATAGGAAAGGTGGAAGGGAAAAGAAATGGAACGAAGGAAAAACGGGTTGAGAGGAGAAAATGAGGTGAATAACTGCAGCTAGAAAAAAATAGGGTGCATACATAGCCTGTTTTGGGTTTTTCTGGTTGTTTGTTTGGTTTTGTCTTTTGCCATTCTGAAGTGCTGACCTGAAACAGCTTGCCTAGGCTATACTGTAGGATACGACCTTTAAAAGTGGTTCTACTTTAGGGTACAACTTGGTCCAGGACCTCCTGAGCCCTGCCATTCTCAAATGTGGGTGGCAGTGGTGGGTGCAAGTATCTGGTACAGTGACTGAAAGTGTCAAGGACAAGATACTCACTCAGCCTTAGCAGGTTGCTCCCTGAAGCGTCGGGCTGTGAGGTGGTGGGAGTAGATTTGGCAGCTTCTCCATTGGGTGTGGCTCCCGAAAGCTTCCCAGGTAATGTTGGATATTTCTGCTCCACCAGAAAAGGGCTGTCCTATTGGAAGGAGAGACGGAGAGAGGCTGGATAAACCCTTAAACTCAAACTCTCAAACTCAAAACTCCTCAGGAAATCCTTGGTTAAACAATTTCCAGTTCTCCCACAATCATTTTCCACTTATCTTAACTCTAAGACTGCAAGAAAACCATTCATCCCATGTCAGGAAAGGGAGACCTGACAGAGTGAGACAGGGAGAGAGTAAAGCCCCAGTGAAGGGCTGAGAGCAACTGCATCTGAGAAGGAAGTAGAAAAATAGAGGTGTCTTGCAAAAGGGGACCTTTGCCATATGGCCTTGTGTTCAGAGGCTCCCTGAATTAGCAGCCATGAATTACTCCTTTCCAGAAGGTGCTACCTAGTGCCTTATCTCATATATGTATGTTTGAATACACACACACACACACACACACACACACACATTCTCTGAAAGAGAGGAGAATGAGGTCAGTGTGGGCTGGGTTTCTCTGTTCTCTCAGACTTTCTTTAGTGGTTAGTAAAGAGGCACTCTCGCTAAGTAAGACCTTCACTCACATCAGACTAGGGAAGAACTCTGCAAGACCTTGGCCAAGTACACAAATTATGTGGATCTTTAATAAGATAAACCTACGCTATAAGAGGAGATTCAGAGTTTAAATTTGAAGCAATAAAAGAAAAAGTTTGAGCCAGGTGTGGTAATGCATGCCTATAATCCTAGCATTCTGGGAGGCTGAGGCAGGAGATTTTTGAGTTTAAGGCCAGCCTGGGCTACAGAAAAGATTAGTGGCCATCCTGGAACACAGAAAGACCCTGTTTCAATCAATCTATCAATCAATCAAGTCTGTTGTGATAATAGTTCTTTTGAAAAACATCACGTTAAGGAAAATCAAGAAGGCACACACACTTGGGAAAGATGACAACAGGATAGGGCTACATGCCAACACAGAATTCCCATAGGAACTGCATGAAATACAGCTTCAGAGCAACTGGCTCTGTGCTTGGAACCTGGCCATATAGAGTACCAAAGAAACAAGTTGATTAAACAAGAAAGAAGAATAGAGTTTATTTGGTTGAAAAGGATATAATGACCCACCTGTCTGCAAATCTGAGGGAAACAAAGTGAAATGTATTATGAAAGCCAGAGGAAAAAAAGGAGAAAGTGAAGTAATATCACTGAGGGAATCAACTGTGGATCATTTGATTGGGCCCAGAAGAAAAGTAACATGAAATATGAAACAGATTTTGAGACTGGCAAATCAGAACAATAACGAGAGACTGTGGTGATGGGGGCATCTTTTGAAGTTTCATTTAACTAAGTCAAGCGATCAGTACATTTCCAAGTTCACTTTGCTTACAATCACATGGCCTGGAAATTGTCCAAAATTCAGTTCATTTACTAAACACTGACAGTAACCCACTCAAAATAGATTCAGAAGGAGGAGATTCAGGGAGAGAAACTAAATGCTTTAAGAATTCCCGAAAAACTGGCCAGTGAGTAGAAGTAATTAGAACCCTGGGAGATGAAGACTAAGATTTTCACGCTTGTGATGACCTGGAAGATAGAGCATGGACGTGAGCAGACACGTAGGCAAGCTCAGCAGTTCCCAGTGCTGCCTCAGATGGTGGCTGCTTCACACTCACCTGGAACACTGCAAAGACAACACGCAGTCCCCACTGCCTCTCCAGCCCGGTGAATCAGCCACTCTGGAGCACACCCCAAGAGTCTGGACTTTTAACTAGCGTCTGAGATTATTCTGATACACAGTCAGCCCCAGGAAACAGTGACCGTGGGAAGAGTGTTCGACAAGTGTAGAGAACTGCAGGGAATGACTCCAGTTTCATATGCAATGGCTCCATGAAATATGCAATGGCAAAGGGCTCTCCAAACAGGTTTTTGGCTGTGTCATCACAAACACCCCCAGAACAGACAGAGACAGCCCAATGCTTTTCTCTTCAACTTCTCAGCACCTCCATTTTGTAGTTTCTAAACAGTAGTGAATAACAATTCCTGCCTCCAAGCATACTAAGTGATGCGATACTAAGTGCAGGGACTAGCACACAGTGGACAGCAGATAAACAGAAGCAGAGAATGTCAAATGTTGAGTTCTACAGTGACAGCAATCCACAATAGCAGCCCCTAGATAAAGGAAGGTTTGGGTTAGATGACATCTAGAAATCACACCCAAGTGTGGCCCTGGGCACAGTTTAAAGAATCCTTTGAGAAACTTGTGCTTTGCAGGCTGCTGAACCAGGCACATGTGCAGATGTTCAGCCCGGAGAACAGACTACTTAGAGAGAGCTGCAGGAACTTAATTGTAGAACTATCAGAAGTAGGGAAGACTGACTCATAGCCCAGAGAGCCAGATCAGGAGGTAGAGCTTGGGAGAAGTTCAGAAGACACGTCTAACATTCAGAGCTGGAAAAATCACACAAGGAGGTCTTACCTTGTAACAAGTTTAGTCACAGAATGCAAGGGGCCAGCTGAAGCAAGGCCACAGTTAGAGGACGCTGATGCAGAAAGTTTATTGCACCTGTGAACTGCGCTGGGGAATCGGTGTGTGTGTGTGTGTGTGTGTGTGTGTGTGTGTGTGGTTAAAGATGTGGACACATTTAACTGAGTTGCACAAGGTTATTGATTATGGTCAAAGCTATATCTAAATATAGAATCAAATTTTTCATCTGGAGGATTTATATTCTTTCTTTGTTAAGAAATCTCACATCATTCATATTTCTTGGTAATTAAGTTTGAGCCCATGAACTAGCTGTGTTTGCAAAGGAACAGACATGCTCACATGTGTACTTAGAAACATCTACGAACAGCCTCTGTGAGGCTGAGGTGGTAAGATGTCACAGAGCAGTGTCCATACCAAGGCTTTTGCTGAGGGGCCACAGTGACCCCAGGATCAAGTGACTATGTATCCAAAGCACAGGGATGCGGGGGGCAGGCAGAAGATTTTTGCTCTACAGGTCAGATGGCCCAAGGACTAGATGCCTAATTTTAGCAGCAGGTGCTACAAATGTGAAAGTGCAAAGAAGCCCCATGGCTACAGACAGAGGTCTTACACAGTTTGAAGGGCAGAGATTCCCCATTCTGTCACATTGGTGCAAATATATAAAAACAACCTTCTCAGGCCAAAGCCCACACGGAGAAAAAGGAGACAGAGAAGGGCCATACCCAACACATTCTTCCATATGATGGTACAAGTGGTTCTCGGGTGTGGCTGAAATCATGCTAATTATGCAAAGTTTCAGTTCATTATGGGCTTAACATTTGTTCACTGATCTGGAAATTTAATCATCTTCCACAACAGGCTTCCTGGGAGAAAATCAGTTGTAGTGGAATTTTTATAACACGACTTGTTCATTAAAGGGGCACTCATTGTCCTCCTGTGTTTGTTAACTGACAGCATAGAAAGCATGAGAGCTGTCATGCTCTACTGGGTGCTAAGATCACTCTAGCTTCCTTTTCAGCAATTAAATCTAGATTGCATTATTTAAAGACTAATTTCTCCAAGTCTATAACATGGAGGTGATACTAATAAATCCTATCCCACAAGTAATGATAGTAAAAGCACATTATACATGAGTGCACATAAAGATATAATGGGAGGGCCAGGCGTGGTTGCGCATGCCTGTAATTCCAGCACTCGGGAGGCTGAGGCAGGAGGATCGCTGTGAGTTCCAGACCAGCCTGGGCTAAATAGTGAGTTCCAGGTCAGTCTCAACTACATAGTGAGACCCTGTCTCAAAAAACAAAAACAAACAAACAAACAAAAGATAAAATGGGGAGGAAGAATTTTCTTATTGCCTTCTTACCCTTTATGGTTAACATATTTTATGGCACCAGAGCTATAACTTGCTAAAAAACTAGCAAACAGTACCACCACAGATAGGTGATAGAGATGTGAAGTTAACATACCTTGGGTTCTGCCACAGGAGAGAGCTGGCTCCCATTGACACACTAGGAAGTGACAAGGATTTTGATTGTGTGGAAAAAAAGAGACTGATGTTAATCACAAACAAAAATCTCAGGATTAACAATCTGCTTACATCTGAAAAGGACACACGCACACACACACACACACACACACACACACACACACACACACACCCCTTTGCCTTGGGTATCACCATTCATGGCAACAAACACAGGTCCCTGGTTCAACACTGTAGACAGACATCTTGGATGGCTGCTAACAATCTGATCAGGATAGCAAGAAGCACACAGCCAAGGGAGCCAAGCCCATGGCTCCCGCTAACTTCAGCATTTATGAACCCAGGGAGGTGGGCACACTGCTGGAGTCCAGGAAATAAATACAGCATAGCTTGCTGAAGGCTCTATCAGGACAGGGCTCCTTGTTCTCTCCTAGCTAAGTCCAAGAACCCATGATCATTGTCCAGCAGAGGATCCACCCACATAGTCAAGGGATGTCCTCAAGTAAGGGGCCACAAAGCCCTCCTCATATCTTTTCTAGATATTTTTTAAAGCTGCCTCTCAGTCTTCTAAATTACTCCATATCAGACTTTGGGGGTCATCTTTACTCACATTACTTCTTCATTCAGAATTTCTGCAATGATGCCTAGTGTGCTAGGAAGACAGGGCCAATAGTCAAGGATCTTCTGTGGTTTGACCTGACGCATGGCTCTGACTTTACCTTCTCTTGCTCCCCACTGTTTTCCCAAACCTGCCACTATCCACCAGACTTTAACAAGTCTTGTGCGCACCACAACCACACTCTTATCACCACCAGCCAGCATTTTCTGAGGGTCCTGTCTCAAGACTGACTTGAGCCAAACTGTTTTTCTAAATATGTTCATGTAATTCTGCCTTCCCAGCAACTGTACAGGTTCCTCTCCAAGTTAAGGACCAGGATTCATCTGCATACCCTAGCACTGAGATGGGCCCAGAGAAGTAACTCAGTAATCTTTATGGGTAGACTATGACTGACCTTATCCACAGATTCACTTCTCAAGTCTTCTAGACTACAGGAGAGTTTTTTCTGAGCCCTAGACAAACACAAAGCAAAGAAATAGTTACTAGAGAAGCAGGTACATGGTATCAACATGCAGGGGACAATCTATGTGCTTAATCAGTGGTCTGACTTGGGCATAGAGTTAAAAAAAAAATCAAACCTTTCATAGTAGCCAATATATAAAACAGACTGGCCCACCTCAGGAAGTAGCCTGGTCCAACATTATGTCGGTAAGGGCTTTAGATCCCAATGAAAAGTCTGAGGCATTGTTCAAAAAGCTGGAGTACACTTAATTTTGTTTAACTGATAGAAAGTGACTGCCATGTGCTCACACAGCAGAGTCAATGGACAGGAAAAGCAACGATGCTGGCTTGTCTGTGAAGTTAAGATTGATCGAGGAGAAAGGAGTCAGTGCCCCTTCGGAGTGGAGACACAAATATCAGCCAGGCCACTGGCTGCCCACAGACCTCATGAGTAACTTGACTGTTTTGCTGATAATTTAGACAAATTTTTTTCAGACCCATGATTCTTTCCCCTCGAATCCAATGTTGTGATCGCTTTAAAAATATATGTGTAAAATGAGAATAATCAAATCTGTGTGTCAGCCTTTACATGCCTTTTTAGACTCTGTCTTGTACTTAGTAACATACTCAGGTGTCCTTTTAGCCAAGCACACATCACCACAACCTTTCATCTAGTTTTCTGTTTGCCTCTGTACGTCTGGTTCTCAGGGAATGAAAGACTCCACTGGTGTCCATGTGCGTAACTCAGCACACAGATGTGTTACTGCTACTAAAACAAATACGGTGCTGCCAGTGGGCCTTGAGCATTCGGGTGTGGTGGCTAATTCTTGCCCCGTCATAGCAAAGCTGTGGAAGTCTGCAGAGTGGGCCTTCTAGCACTTGGGATATGTACAGCCTGTATCCTGCAGCATATTGTTTCAAATGTGCATATATTTCATGTTTGACACTTTCTACTTACTGACCAACAGAGGGTCCTACTTGATTTTTAACAAAATAAATACCATGTCTTCAAATCAAGAGCATCACTGCTTAGATCCTCTAGCTCAGCTCTGGCTCTTCACAAACTGAGCAGTCTTCTCAGAAGAATTTTGTTTTCACAGGGCCTATTTTGCAGATACAGAACCAAAAGGGAGAGAAGAGGCAGTGCCATCTGTGCTCCCAAGGATAACCTGGTGCTAAGTCTCCTTGGAAGTCATATTCCTTCATTATTAGTCTTTTGTGAGTCTGTTCAGTATGAGCTCCTCATTGTTAATTTCCAAAATGAATTATAAACTAAATTTATTTTTCTGAAAAGTTAGGCCTGGCCAATCATCCTCTCAGATACTGCCATTCTCCTGTGGGGTTAAAACCCTGGGAGGACAACTGTTGTCCAGAAATTGGGCTCTGACAGTATAGATTCTACAGCTGAAGAGTCAGCACTATTTTGGGGAAGTTTCTGTCATGCTGTAGCCGTCTTCCCCAGGCACCTTGGCTCTAGTCTGTTCATGGTGGTGACATCTCCATTGTCCCCCTCACATGGAACTAAACTTGGAAACACACTGTAAGGAGTAGGGATAACAATCTAGAAATGGGTTAATTTTAGAGGAACTATCCAGGTAGTAGTCAATGGCCCTATAGACCAACCCATTATAAGGGCACTGTTACCAAAGCAAATGGACTAGCAATTGGACCAGGGAGAAGACATGGCCCTCCCTACAAAGCCTGAGTGTTCAAAGGACTCAGTCCATCCCAAGATCATTTCAAAGGGGCACATGAAAGTGACAGACACACATCATCTCAACAGCAAGAAGCCACTGGAAGGCACGGAGGAGTTGTGGCCACTTTCTCTCTGAGGTTCAGACCCCAGCCAAGTCTTTTATCAGTGACAATGACCTGGACCTCAGCCTGTGAGAAGACAGCCTCTCTGTGGCCAGGAGAGGTAGGCCTGGTTGGTGATACCCTGACAATGGAAGGTTGGGTATGCCCAGGGCATGGTGACTATTCTCTGCACACGGGCCATTTTCCATCCACTTTAGGAACTCCAAGGGGGACCAGTGAGCACAGAGGCTCTAGGCAAAATGTTCAAGTCTCCTACCTGGTTTCCAGTGATTTCTGTGGCAGAGGAGGAGGCGCCACCTTGGGAGAGCTGCATTTGGGAGGCATCTGCATCGAAAAAAGAAGGGACACCAGACAGGAAAGTTACTATTTAGGGACAATCCCTTCCTCTTCTTTGGATGATTCCTTTGGGGAACTGTATTTTCACTCCTGGGTATAGTCAAGGTGAATACATCAAAATGGACAGCTTGCTCTTTGAAGATGCCATAATCGGTAGGCATAATAATAACTTGCCTTTCCTTCCTAATCCCCAAGGCTTAGATAATGTTCTTATTGTAGCAGTAAAATCCCGAAACCCGCATCCCTAGGCTTTTGCCACTCCTGCCCTTTCTGAGCTTGGCTCTCCAGGCTCAACACATCCTTTCAAAAGCATTCCCTTTTGACTTAGGTTAACCAGTCAAATTCTGTGGCTGGCAAGGGAGAACACTAATGGGAGTCACTCGAGAAACATCAGCAATGTCTATTGCCTGCCATCCCTATGCTGGGCGAGGGGCAAGCACACCCCTCAGCTGGGAGGCAGACCATTATGCAAGGATGAAAGATGCCACCTGTCCTTTCGGCACTGATAGGCACTGATACTTATAGTACGTATGGGAACAGAAGGGATGGTGGGGCTCCCTCTGGCTGGGGGAATTGTCAAGAAGGCCTCAAGAGGGGAGGATATGTGAACTGTGTCTTAAGGAGTGATAATGAGCTCACCATGAAGGCAGAAAGGAAAGAGTACCTCAGGGGCATGAGTATGAGCTAACAGGGGTATCTCTGGTACTGCACTGACTGCAAAGACAGCCTCTTTTCCCCACAGCTTTTTATTTACTAAGGCAAGAGCCCCAGCATCATAGCACCGCTGGGTTTTGAGGTCAGGTAGATATAGGTTAGAGTTCAGGTTCTGCCATCTGCTTGCAGTGTGACCTGGAGTACATTTGGATGCTTTAATGCTCAGCCTCACCACAGTACACTAAGGATTCAGTGAGGTGCTATGGGGAGTAAACAGCTGAGCTGCATAGAGTACGAATCACAGTGACCACACAGAGGTACTGAGCAAGCCCTGGTTCCTGCTGTTTCGTTACTGTCAGAAATGTAGGGTGCTTCTTCTGACTCAGTAACAAACTCACTGTGATCTTAATTAAAAGGATTTAGTTGGACTCTAAAATCCTTTTCTGAAGTCTTTCTTCCACCTGTGTTCATGTGTTTGTTCATTTATATTTAGTCTAAGCACAGAAAGATTCATATGATAGGACCAGATTTTAAATCAAAGAGAAGGGAAATCTGGGTGCTGACTGTGGGGTCGAAGAGATAGCTGTGAAACAGGAATGTATCACTTCAGAAGGTGAAGCTATCTCTCAACACACATTTGCTGAATTCCCTTCATCAGACATTGCAGATCCTGGAGAAATAGTGGCAAACAAAATAAATACATCTTTGGCCTACATTTACATTCCAGAGCGGAAAGACAAAAGTAAACAAGGGAAAGTCCTACCCTTGAGTGTTCTAGGGCTTTACCAAGCTGCTGCCAACCAGAACACAGGCCTGAGCCTCAGCCTCTGCTCCCCTCCACTCTCTCCCTCAAACCCGAGGGCTGTTCCATGCATATAATTACTCACAGTGAATACGTGTACTAGACAGGTGCCTGGCTAGATCTTCCTCTAGGCTAAGAGCATGCTCTGGGGAGGTGCTGTAACCCCACCCTGTGGATGGAAATGCAGTACCTCTTGTTTTAATAATTCTTCAGGGCCTTTATTTGCAGTGTTCCACTTTCTGAAACTTCCCTCCAGTTGTTCTTCATTGACTGAGAGAGTTCTCTCAGAAGGCCCTAGAAGCATTAATGCAGAAGTAGTACATCGTTACTGTTACGGTTTAGACCTAGGAGGCCCTGAAAAACCCTCAGAGGTGTTCAGTGGCAGGCTTTTGGGTCATGGGGTGCTACAATCAACAATGGCTTCATCAAATGATTCTTTCACAGCTTACTTGCTGTGAGGAAATGGGGCTTGGCAGGTCACTAGGGGCGTGAACTGGGAGGGTTTATCTTCCCTCCCCAACTCCTCCCTTTGCTCTCTGCTCCCTGGCTATCATAAAGTGAGCAGCTTTCCCCTGCCAGTCCCACCACAATACTATTTCTGCCTTGGGGCTGACTGACCATGGAATGAACCCACTCAAAGTGTGAGCCAAAACAAACCTCTCCTCCTTTAAGCTGTGGGTGTCTGGTATTGTGTCCCAGCAATGGAAAAGGAATTAAGACAGTTGCTGTGTTTGGTCAGAAACTTTTAATTGTACCACAGAACCCTCACTTCATTTATCCTTCATGGATATAGAAAGAACAAGCAAGAATGTGATCTGAAAAATTCTTAAGGCACTTGCACAAGCAAGGGCTGTCATGAGGGTCGTTTCAAGATCAAAGTTGATCCCTGAAAAAGAGAAGTAAGGCACCCCTTGCCTTCAACTTACCTATTTCTTGGCCATGGGCCATCAGACTTTGAAAATGCCTTTCCCAAGATCATAAAGGAGAAGAGAAAAAAGGGCTGCAACATTTGTGTGAGGTTCTGATAGATACCCAGGGTAGTGAGGACCCTTCTTAAGAAGAGGTAACAGCTTAGAATCAGAGGTTCCAAAGGATGCTGAAAAATATTTCTTGAGAAACAGCTCCTTCTGCAGGTAACCAGAATCCAGATCAGTGGCATAAGTGACAGGGCAGGCAGCCCGGCAATATACCACTGTGCCCAAAAGAACACAGAAGCTGCCTGCATGTATCAGTCTGGTCATCAAATGTGAAACCAACAGCTTTTCCTGATTAAAAAGGTGAAGTCCTACCCTTGAAGTTCCAGGGTCCCAACCAGAGCACAGGCCCAAGCCTCAGCCTCTGTTCCCCTCCACTCTCTCCCTCAAGCCCAAGCGCCGTTCTATGGATAAAATTACTGACAGTGAACATGTGTCCTGTCCTCTCGCTATCCTGTGACTTCCTTGGCAACCTGGGTACCAGGTAACCCAGGAAAGGCTCTCAGGTGCCCTGTGAATCTTCCAGAAGCTCTAAATTTCTAAGAGGTGAATGAGCTCTAATCTCCTACAAGGGCACGGATTGATTTCTGATCCAGGTTTGACTCTCCTTTCTGTCTCTAAGGAGTATCCTGGGAAGATGCGTAGGGTGGGAATTCTCAAGGGGAAAAATTGAAGGCTTTATTTTCTTGGTGATCTGGATAGTCCCTAGAAATGCTGTGCTGACTACCACTTGACAGAATTTCTAGATGTCAATAACTGCCAATTTCCCACGTTGGAGGACAGTCTAAGTGATCCATTTTTTTCACTAGATCTTTGCCAAATAGGGTAAAGAATCTGACAGAACTGTTCTGGGACTTAATAAAGAAAACAGTATTTTTCAGGGAAGATGGTGTACTGGCCCTTCCTTACCTTGAGCTGCCATCACAATCTCCTTCACCCTTAGGTACTGGTTCAACAGCCCCGTGAGCTCCTCTATCCGACGGTCCTGCCATGGTACGAGAGCAGGTTTAAATTTACGTTATGTCTGGTACCTCAGCTGATTACTTTTGGGGGCCCATCTATATCCTGGGCACACTGAAAAGAAATTCCAGGTGAAAATGCTGGAGTATCCCAAAGGGAAAGAGAAAGTGGGCCCATCCTATTGAGCTGGGGCCCTCACGTCTGCCAGAGGCAGCTGCAGCCATGACTACCTGAAGATCATGGTCAGCAATCACTGACACACTCTTCAAGGGGCTTTCACATTCTCAGAGCATGAAGTAGCCATGATAAAGTCTGTCCCCTCTATAGCTAAACAAGATAAGACAAAAACAACCTTGTTCTATTTATCCTAATAGCCTCATCTATTCATTATGAATCTTAGAAACACTGAAAACAACCAAAGAAATTCCCAGAGGGGATCAGTTCTTTCAAGGAGAGCATCTAGGGACTTAGGAGGCCTGGACTTAGATATACTTGGGCATGAACTCTGGCCCCGCTATCCATCAGTTACCTGACTCTGGCAAAAGTTAAGTAAAAGTGGAGTCTGCTTCCTCATCTGTAAAATGCAGCATTAGGATTCTCAGAGCTATGTGTGTAGTAGCCAAGTGCTTTGCACTTATCTGTGGTCATTTTACGATTATGCAGGAATTAGATGTGAAGAATGTAAGGTGACAGGGTAGACTGAGGCACCACAGGCTGCCAAGCGCTTGTATGATGGTTCTGTCGTAGAAATGGATTGTGTGGGTGGGAGATTCGTTGACTGCTCCTGAGTTTTGCTAGGAATCCGAGCAGGACTATAATACTGACCGTAACCACAATGGTAGTTTTTCCCCATGCCAGCAGCAACAGGCAGAGCTCTAATTTGCCTTTTGGAGATTCCACTTAGGCAGGGTTCCCAAGCATTAAAGTAAAAAACCAGTGCTGACTCTGAGT
The DNA here is from genome assembly GCF_012274545.1 of Fukomys damarensis. Lineage (NCBI taxonomy): Eukaryota > Metazoa > Chordata > Mammalia > Rodentia > Bathyergidae > Fukomys > Fukomys damarensis. Next base: position 21,555,100 of record NW_022900928.1, read on the forward strand.
CTCTAGAAGGCAGGAGCTGCTCTCTTGACCCCTCCCTGTATCACTGGCCCGACAGGGATGCCGCTGTCCAGAACAGCAGACAAGCAGTGCCCAGGCAGAGATGTTAAGAGGGAAAGGACAGGATTATTTAATTATCATCTTACTTTGTCTTCATTGGCAACAAGCAATGTTTCCATGCCCATTTTCAGACGATGAATTTCTTGGTCTAAAATAATTGAGGCAGAGAAAGAATTATTCAGGTAAATGCTAACAGCTACTGATATACGCTAAGATTCTCCACAAGTTCAAACTTGAAGACTTTCCGTGTGCACATGGCTCCTTTGTTTCTTTAAAGAACCTAGGATGGTAACTGGGCAGTGTCTGTCTCCTAATATTTTTTTGGACAACTAAGTGAATGAATCTAATTTTCACTTTATAGACATTTATGGGCAAAATAAAAATGCCATTTCCTAAAAAGTGGCATAGAGGAGCCAAAAAGCCCTTACAGTCAACATTTGCTAAGAACACAGACATTGTTGCTCTATGTCAGCATATCCCTAGGCTGCTGGATGCTTTTGGGGAAAATCATATAGTCTAAAAGACTATAAACAGAGGAGAATTTAAAATAAGAGAAAGAAAAAAGTTTATGGCTGAATGGATTAATTATTTTGTAAAGAAATTTTCATAATTGGCTTAATTTAAGATGCTAGAGTCATTATTAAAAAATCTATAGAGGGGCTGGGGATTTAGCTCTGAGGTTCTGCAGCCTGGTTGGCAAGCACAAGGACCGGAGTTTGATCCCAGTACAAAAAAAAAAAAACAAAAAAACAAAAAAACAAAACCTTTAGATGTACCAATAAATTTATCAAAACAAACACTATGGTTAAAGGGAAACTCTTATTTCACCATAAGCCTACAGAATTTCCTTATGGGCTAAGAGTTTGGTGGTGTTAGAAAACCTGTGGTTTTTTTTTTTTTCTTACTTTAGACCCAACTGGGACTCACTTGACTTTTCCCAAACTTGTCTGAAGAATAAAGTGAAAAGCCAATATTTGAAAAAATTGGAGATACTTTGCGAGACATTTAATGATGCAGGAACAGGCATATACCTCAATTTTCCAAGGAAGGACTCATAACTATTCCTAAACTGGGTACTGCCAAGGGAATAGGAACGTCTGTATAAGTACAGAAGATAAGGAAACAAAGGTACAGGCATCCTATTTCCCTTGAGATGCTTGTTATATTCAATAAAAACAGAACAGTAAATGTATGGACTTTGTATGACTAGTTATGAGGATTTAGTCTCATAGTAAAGTAGAAAGCACCTTGCTTATTTTTTTAAACTCCTAACAGTTGATATCAGCTTGGCAGCTCAGTTTGTGTAGGGAGAGGGGTACAAGAAGGTAAATTCTAAAGATTCTAGATAAAGACAAACCTGGACTCATTGGTCAGAACCCAGTTGGGCAGCAAATGACCAAAAGACCAGTTCCAAAAGGTACATGACAATGGGACTGGGGCAGACCTGGAAGGCATGGATGGTGGGGAAACATGCAGTAGAGGGCGTGGCTGTCTGGGCCGGATGTTATGGTACCAGGTTTGGCACACAAGATGGTTCAGAATATCCCAGTCTTCATAAGTTGGCCTTGGCAGGTAGGTGGTGCACCCACTGGCCTGAGAGGACACTGATGAAAGGCTGGGGGAAGAAGGAGCATGCTAGTCTCTCCTTTAGTTTTTTAAGCCTAAGCCATTGTTTCAGGAGTGCATGGTCTTCCCACCCCAGCTCGGAACGACGCTAAGCTGTACTGAGGCTGAGCTGAGACTGGACAGTGGCAACAACGCACAGGGCTGTATGATCTCTGTGGTCACCAGCAGCCGGTGGGCAAGGCAAGAGGTTGGAAGGTGTGTGATCATTCTGCATACATGACACACAGCCATAAATATAAAATGCTTGTTAAGAAGAATATTTATATTTGAAGATTTAGCCTCTATTTGCAGCCTACAAGTCTTGAGCTCCTTAAGGATCACTCATTATCCTTTAACTTATTCAATGACTATTTCATAGGAGGCTACCATGGGCTGTATATGGAGCTGGGCTCTTACACAAATCTGCTCCAGTGTGGGAATGCCCCAAGACCTCTCAAAATACAACACTGTTAAGTTATAAGAAGTGATAGGAAAGATGCTGAGTTAGCGATAACAGGACTAAGGGGATCTACGTGAGGTAGGGCAGCCGGAAAGGCCTTTTTGAGAAATGACCTTTAAGTTGAGAGCTAAAGGGTGAGAAAGAAATGATCGGCATCTGTAACTTCAGGGCCTTGCACAAATGCCAGGAAGGATAAATTGCTAAGCTTCCTCTCTGGTGATAACCTAGAAACAAGGCTTTTCAATCATTGAGAGTCAGGTATTTCCTACATTCTGGGTAAGAGCTCCTCTGGGAGGAGGTGTCAATAACATAAAGCTTCGATTAACACGTAGCATTCAGAGCTGAGTGTTCTGGATAAGGGAGAAGTCCATGGCATGATTCCACACAATAAAGCATGCACATATGCGTCCATTTACTTGGACATGCTCACACACATAATGCGTGTACACACATTAGTATACCTCCATGCACATGCACACATGTGAACCCAGGGCCCAGGGCCCAGGACAACTGCTTTCTGTCACAGTCACCCCAGTCACCTCTGTCTGTGTGGTCACTGTGGAGAGCTGCAGTCCGAGAGAGCTGGCTGTGCAGACGCTCGATCTCTGCATCTTTCAGGGCCACCTGCTCTTGTAGCTGGGCTACTTCAGCCTGAAAAAGCAACAGAGAACCCCTACCACGTTAAAGGGACCACACCAAACCATGATAAAATGTCTGCAGTCCACTGGACCCTAAGACACATGAGGAGTTAGGGGCAGTGGTAAGAGAAGTTAGAGGGGCTCATTGCCCTCTCCACAGGACGGAACTTTACTGAAGGAATTTACTCTTCCTGGCCATGAACCTTCTCCTTCCCCTGCATCCTCCTAACTCATCAGGTCTTTCCCTCCCTGCTCTGTGAGGCCCAGGTACCACTGAGACCCAAGGAGCTGGGAATGTGTGTAATGGGAGGTGACTGCTGTGTCCTTGGTGCAGAGGTGACTACTGTTGTTTTGCATGTGGTTTTCCTTCTCTCAAGATACTCATGCTGCATCACTTAAGATACTCTGCTGTAACAAATGCATGCAGCTTCATCTTTTCACCCCACACAGGAAACAAAATGGAAATCAAGTCAGTACGGTGGATAGGGTGAGTCTGGGCTCCTTCTACTCAACCTCAAGGCATGTGCAAATTTGCCCACATCTACACAAACACAATATAGGTGTGCTTAGCACATACACTTTTGCAATGAAATGTGCACATACCACATAATATAACACTACACAGTGCACAGAGACTCGTTTAAAGTACACATGGGCAGCTGCCCTTGGTGGTTCCCATGTCTTCACTAAGCAGAGCAAGTTAAACTTCATGGACTGTGGTATGTATTGTGTCCATGCTTTCTCATATTCATTACAAGATCAAAATTATGCCAAACCCATCCCAAGTGGCAACTTCACTTTGGAGTAAAAAAAATCTGGATTTTTCCATGTGCTTGTTTGGATGACCTTGACAAGCAAGTGAACCTTTCTGAGTCTTAGCTCATCTATAAAATTGAAACTTAGTACCTACTGCATGGACTGTAGTAAGGATTAAGTAATGTAATCATTATGAGCAATTTAGTCTGATACTTAGTATATGTTAAATGCTCAATACATGCTATTACTATCGCTTTTCTCTCCTATTCCTTCCCTTGTGAAGAATCCATTTGAGTCTTCAAGCATCAAACAAATAAGAGATTAGAACTGACTCCCAAACAATGGAACACACAGAAAATGCTTGGTCACCCTTCCTCATATGGTAGCCTCTAATCAGTACCATTTCTGGTCCTTAGAGTATAGATGTCCTTTCCTACAGAGGCCCAAGTTATCTTTGAACAACTTCACGTAACCAAAGAACACTGGTCCTGTTGGTCCTCCTCTGCCTGACAGGCCTTGCTTTTGGATTCAGCACACTGATGCAAGGATCCACCTTGCATCAAGCCCATGCTCACTGCTTTCTTTTATCAAATCTTACTAAATCCTCCAGGGTGCGGGGAGAAACCATGGGAAGAAATACCCCTGTAAGTTCCTGGGAAGAAACTGAAGCGGCACAAGTTTCAGTATCAAAATCAGACCTATTTTGGGCCGGGGATTTAGCTCAGTGGTTCAGTGGCCTGCCTTGCAAGTGCAAGGATCCGAGTTCAATCCCCGGTACCAAAAAAAAAAAAAAAAAAAAAAAA
>NW_022900928.1:21560334-21605525 GCF_012274545.1 Fukomys damarensis
AAAAAAAAAAAAAAAAAAAAAAATCAGACCTATTTGGTGAGCTGGCAAGGACTTCAGTGAGGTGGGCCTATGGAGGCAGAGCCCTGCACTTGGCACTCTGAGGTCTCTACTACCTGAGGCCTACACCTGGGTGAGGTCATCTGTGTATGTACTGTGGACCTTACAGACCAAGTGACTCAGCCCAACCTCCTTAGATCCCATGTTCACAAGTGACAGGAATTCAGTTATTCTCAGAGTGGTACCTGTCCCCACAGGTAGGGAGGCCAACGAGAGCCCAGAAGCCCTCTCCCTGACTATCAGCCATCTATACTCCTGCCACTGCTGCCTTCCCCGTGGAAACTAGAGCTATGTTGCAAAAGGTTAGAGATAGGCAGGCAGGCAAGCAGGCAAACAGGCAAACAGACAGGCAGGCAGGAAGGCAGACAGAGAGAAGACACAGATGGTGACAGGGGCTCTGGACCTGCAAGTGCATTAAATCCAGGGACCATATTCTATGGCTGCTCTACTCAAAGAGGAAAACTTTTTAGGGACTGAGAAGGCTAAAGCAGAAAACTGGAGAACTTTTACCAAAGGGCAGAATTTCCCTATGGGGAATCAGGCTGATGCAAAAGACCCAGATCTGAACCTCCCTTGGGTACTCCGAGTCCCTCCTTCCTTACCAGAAAATCAAAAAATAAAACACACCACATCGGATTATTTTATGAATTAAATGAGAAAAGTGTATAAAGGGCTCAGGACCTCAGGGAAGCAGGAGGTACTCCACACCTGGTAATTATTAAATAACCCTTAGCATCTACATGTCAAGGCAAAAAGCTTGGGTAATTTTAAAAATTGCTTGGTTTTATAACTGAGGGTGGTGTATACAACTTCAAAGGTTTCATCAGACAACACTCACTGGAGTGGAACAGCAAAGGGGAAAGTTTTGAGCTATAGGAAAAAAAAAATGTTCCTAGCACAGATGACTGAAGCACAGCACATACAAGGCTGCCCCAGGTAACTGCAGGCCAGGGAACAGGTGACCCTTTGCTCAGGTTCGTCCTGACAGGCTGTGCAGTCTAGGAGTTACTGCATCTCTCTGTGCCTCAGTTTCACCATCTGTAGAGTAGTTAACAGACTATTTTATACTTCTACATTACAATATTATTTAGGCATGAACATATGTTCAGCATTCTCTTTTCTTTTTCTCTTCCTTTTTAAATTGATTTTATTAGTACAATTAATGTATACAATATAATGACATTCATTGTTGAAAATTTGTTTCTTTACATAATCAATCTTGGTTCTTATTTTTCCCCACTCCCCTGCCTGCCCTCCTTCCCTCCCTATGAAAACTTTGTTTCCATTATATATTAATTTTCTTTTAATAACATATTCCTAAATGAAAAATAAACATGAAAGTTGTATATAAATTATTAATACCAGAAATTAAGACCCAGAGAGAGAGAGAGAGAGAGAGAGAGAGAGAGAGAGAGAGAGAGAGAGAAAAGAAAAGATAAAGAAAAGAGGTACCCAGAAGAAAATATTAACAATGGCAACTCCTGGGTGGTCTGAGTGCTTTCGTTTCATTGAGTTTTTTATGGTTTGGAAATTCCCTGTAAGGAGGTTGCTTTCATAATAATTTATAATTAACCTGTAGACAAAAATTACAAACTATAATTTAAGAACATCCTAGCAAAAAAATAGTAAGAAACCAAAATTAAACTGCATACAGTGACCATGTGGGAGCACGGTGGAGGTCGCAGCAGAACCTCGAGGAGAGGCAGGTGTGTGTCCTCAGCAAGCTGGGAATGGGCTTCTACCTTACTGAGAGCTTCCCTCTCTCTCCCTGACCCCAAATTTTCTATATCTCTGTGTATATTAAACTATACCTGCCCACCCCTTTCTCTGCCATCTGTGTCCTCGGTGGGTTTGCCTGTTTCATTCCCACAGGGAAGGGGAAGGAGTGGGAGGAACAGAGATGCTGAAAAGAGGCGGCTTCTTCCCTTTAGATGCGGACAAGGCAGTGGGGAGCAGGTTAAGGAGAAGTGGAGCGTCTCTCCATGCTGAAGGTGTACGGACGCCAGAAGAGGGGGCTGGTTACTTTGGAAGGCTTCACAGAAGACGTGACAGCCAGCATATATATATAATTTGTATGAATTATATATGAAATATAATCTTTGTACATCTTTAGAAGGTACTGCTTAAGTATGGTAATCCCGCACATGTATACAATGTATAATGATCAAATCAGGGTAATAAGCACTTTCATCTCTCAAACTTTAATCATTTCTATACTTGATCTTAGTCAAAAGGCCGAGAAGAGATTTTAATCATTTCTATGTGTTAGGAGCTTTTGTTCTGTCCTAGTCATTTTGAAATAGATCATTGTAGACAACAGATTCCTTTGAAAACTAAAAGTAGCCTAGCTGTATTTTCATATGGAATTTCCCAATGTTTAAATGGCAGCTAATTTAACATACAATATGTAGGGCAAAAACAATATTCATGAGCTGAATTCATTCCACCAGTTTTATTATTTGCATTTCAACTAGGAAGAAATACAGGGAAGGAAGAAATTTATTTCACAAGACTTCACTGTTGGCATCCTTTACAAAGCGAGCTCCTGAGTTTAATAGAAATACCTTTTGACTGAAAAAAATCAAAGTATGCATCATTTTAGGAAGGCACTCATTTCTAACTATAAAATATCTCCCAGTGGGACGCTGCTGTTCACCTGCTGTAGGTCACCACTCATGCGCTGTCATGGGCGTGCTCACTGGCTCACTCACGTTCTCACTCACAGAACCTCCACATGCCTTCTGTGAGCATCCCGACCACCTTTTACCTTAGTGGCCTTCAGCTTCCACTCGTACTGATTCCGCTCATTTTCTAACTCTTCCACTTTGATCTTGAGGTGCCTAAGCTCTTGCAGTAACTCCTAGAGGCAAGAAGGAGAAAACAAAGCAGTGATGATTAAAGAACTTGCCCTGGGTCTCCACACCTGGGTAAACTCATGCAGAAATGCCAAGGGCAACAACAGCCACAGCAGGCTCCAAACAGCAGCTCTGATCTGAGAACATGGTCTGTGTTCCATGAATAGCTGTGTGGTCATTTAAAAACAATAGAAGTTCCAGGCATATGAAAGAGAAAATCCTCCTTTTATTTTGCTAACCTGTTCTGCCTTCCCCTTTCTCTGCCATCTGTGTCCTCGGTGGGTTTGCCTGTTTCATTCCCACAGGGAAGGGGAAGGAGTGGGAGGAACAGAGATGCTGAAAAGAGGCAGCTTCTTCCCTTTAGATGCAGACAAGGCAGTGGGGAGCAGGCTAATGAGGAGCGAAGAGCTTCTCTCCATGCTGAAGGTGTAGGGACCCCAGAAGAGGGGGCTGGTTATTTTGGAAGGTTTCACAGAAGAAGTGACAGCCAGCAGGACAGACAGGAAACACTCAGGAAGAAATGCTAGACACCAGCATAGGCATCCCAGTGGAGAGGGTCGGGTGAAAGAAAGAAGGGCGGCAGAAGCATGCAGGTGAGAGTGAAGCTAAGGGGCAGAAAGGAGACAACCTGTTGGGCTAGAACAGAAGAGGGTGTTGGCGCATAGTGGGAGAGAGAGCTGGAAAGTTAAAATGGAGCATTTTAGATGAGAGTATACAAAGTTCTGAGTCTGTTTTTTGAACAGGAAGGAGGCAGTGAAGGTTGCTGAGTAGGGAAGGGATGCTTAAACAACTTGCTTGTGTTTGTACAGCTAGGGAGGGGCAGAGCTGGAATTCTAGCCCATATCTTCTGACTCTAGGACCTTTGCTTCTTAAAGTACCCACTAAGAAACTATCACGAAGCCCTCCCTGTCATCGTGAATAAAAATGTCCTTTAATGGAAACTTGGTCCTGCTGCCTGATTCCTAGCAGAATTGGCACGAAGGTCATTATTCCCATAGGCTTTCTGAACAGCAAATCTCTCACCATCTCATGCGGCTGCTTCACAGGCACCCTTAGCAATGGGAGCTGGTAGCCTGACAGTCTCTTCACTGAACTGTGTTTGCCCCTCCTGAATACACTGACCTTGACAACATCAGGCAAACAACAGGATTAAAACACAGATCTGTTCATGGTGTTCTCCTCAAAGCTCATAAACTTGAAACATGACTGGGTCAGTCTGACTTATTCCAGCTCCCTACCTGCCTCCTGAGCTACTCTTTCGCCCCAGTTAGGCTCTAGTCACATGGGATAGTTTTTAGTTTCTCTTCAGCCTTTCCAAACATTACGCCCTCTTCTGAAACTGCCAAGTGAACTCCTACCCATCATTTAGGTCTCCCTGAGCAAAGCTATCCTAACTTCCACAGGGTACCAGGTCCCTCTGCTTCACTCTCTTGTTGCACCCTGTGTGTCTCCTTCATAGTCTGCAATCCAATACTTATTTGCATAATTGCTAACGGCTCATTTTCTTATTATGTCGTAATCCCCTTAATTTGCCCTGCCAGCCTCTCTGATCATTCAGCAGTTGCTGGCGCATAGTAGGCATATATTATTATGGATGAATGACGACCTCAAATTCAAGTCATTATTTAACTAGCCTGCAATTCTTTACATTCTGAGCCAATCCATCTTAAAGTGACATTGCCAATACTGGGATTTTTTACAGTAATTTATTAAGACTGCCTTCTATCGGAAGTGTGCATTTGTTGATGTCTGTTTAAAAAATAAATCTTCAAAGTTGAGGTCATTGTGTATATGACGTGCAACACTGCACTTCAAGGCCTTGGTCACCTGTTTTTATGTGTAGCAGACTGAGAATCACTTTCTAGGAACATGGTGGGCCCTGCCTGAAGGGCTCTAACATGTAGCAGTTGGGAGTTCTGTTCTGCTCTGCTTTAGCCGGGCTGCTCAGTTTGTCCTGATATGGCACCAGGCCCACTGACAGCAGAAATGGGAAAGTACAGGTTACTGCAGCCTAAGCGGTTACCATGATGAGGATACAGACTGTGCTCTCCAGGCTCTTGTGACAGCGTTGGCGCGTGGCCCGGAGGTCGTGAAATCATCCTAATGTGATTATGTGGAGGATTTATGTGGGGGAAATTCTGAGGATGACTTAACTGTTGACAGCAAATGAAAACTTGTGCCCTCTTTTCTTACTGCGGTAAACTTCTTTAAACATAAATTTAAAAAAGAGTATTTTTTTCATGATACTATTTTCTTTAAAAAAAAAAAAAATCACATGGACTGAAGCTTCACCTAATCCCCCAGCCCAGGAGGAGGAATCGTGTCTGGATCATATGCCTAGCAAGCAAATCCTGAGACCTCCCTGTGTACAGATGCCCCATTGCTGGGAGCACCTGACACATCTCACTCCTGGCCCTAAGGGATGAGTGCCACCACATGGCTCACCTGCTTATATCCTGTGAAGTGAAGGTCCCAGAACTCAGCCCACATCCCGAGAGCATCCAGTGAATCCCAGCTCTGCCCCCAAGGTGATACCAGATCCATGCTAAGCCACTGCACTCTGTTCCAGTTAGAAGTCCCAGCCCTCCGCCAGTGAGCTTCCCCCACACACGCATGCTCTGATATACTTAAGTGTGGTTCCTACAGGTGACCCCTCCCAAGGGGCACAGTCCTGGCTGCAGAGCTGGGGCTCAGCTGCACTGTCACTGTCCACCACCTCATCAGGGTGGTCCCTACTGAGCACCAGGCGCTCTTGAATCTGCTTGTGGATGTCCAGCTGCAGCCTACACATCTGTTCCTGCAGCTCACTGATCACATTGAGAACCGACTGTGGGAAGGGAGAGAAAGGAGAGAAAAGCATTCAAGGTCAGTCAGCTGGCAGGTGCAGAACTCCCTGAAAAGGAGAAAAGGAGGAAGGAGGAAAGGCAGCTGGCAGAGGAGGGGACAGTCACTCTCCATGGACAGCTACTCTCTGCAAGGGAACCAAAGACAGAGTATTCTTCCCAAGGCCTGTCCTATGTACGGTTTGAACAAACCCTTGACAACTCTTTTGTGTCACACTAAATGGGTGTCTTGCATGTCAACGCTGGAGGTTCAGGGTCCAGAACACCTCTTCATCCACACAGAAGTGACAACAGAGTCACACAGACAGACATATCCCTCTTCACAACATGTCCATGCTACACATGCCAACTCCCCCATCACTATATTCAAACGTAGACACCCATGTAAGGTAGCATAGATGGCACACACCACACTTAGACGCGACCCTAAACTTATCCAGGTGTCCATAGGCCTGTTTTAGTATTCTGCCTGTATTTCCCCATCTCATTCATGAGACTATCTCAAGCAGTGCTTTTGTAACACCTCCTTGAAGTATTCTACCTGTGTACTGCCTTAAGATACATTGTAACCAAACCAATGAGTCAGTGGACAGGATGAACTCCCAGTGGACATGGATCGTGACCTTGTTTTCTATTTCCTGCAAACCATCAGAAGGTTCATTTCAAACGCAATACACCAAGTTTTAGAGAACCCATGTAACGTTTTTTGCTATTTTGAAAATCAAGAAGTAAATGGTTTGTTTCCATATGTCTACAAACTCATTTGATTTTTCTGATTTCTTAAAACTCACATACAGTATGCAGTTTTTGAACTGCTGTCAAGTTCCTTCATGTGTCAGGCATATTTAATAATCAAGTCCATTTTTTCTTTGATCTTATTATGAACATACTATTTTTTTGGAAAAAATAAAAGGCTTTCTATTGTTCTCAGCATTGTGCTTTGTTTGGGGGTTTTCCCTTTCCAATATTGGTTATGCAGCTGCACTTTTGTTTGTTTATAGTAAATGTCCTTTCTGTCTTTTGTACAAGTCCCTTTAGAATTTAGTTTCCTCAAGGTACTACGCCATTACTTGTGAGAGGACACAATCATAGCTACATTATTTCTCAGAAGTTCAATATTATTGAGCTGTCTTCTCTTCGACAGCTCTCCAGCCCTTTTATTTCTAAGCTTTCAAAGTACACATCTCTCTACGCCTAGTTTCCCCCCTTACTCGATTTCATGAACTACAAATTGGAATGGCCACTTACTCTCAAAACACCTACCACTTCTATTTCATAAACTAGCTTCCTTCCTTGGCTTCACAAGTGGAGCCACAATGGTGTTTTTCCCAATTTCGTTTTCTATCCTCTAAGTAGTCTAAAAGCAAGTGAGAAAACTATACAAGCAAACTTTCAAACATTTCAGTATTCAACTGGAGATTTTTAGAGGAGTTATCTGACCAGTTGGTGTTCCACTCGCTCCATTACTGCCTCTTCTCTCTTTCCATCAGTGCATCAGCAATGGGTATCAGCAATGCATCCATTTTCCTCCCCCTTGCTCAGTGTAACCGTGTGGTAAATCCTAACGTGACTGGGCCCTCTGCCTTTGTTCTGTCTCACCACAGGTTGTGTTTTCTGGTATATATATCTATCCTCAGGCCGGCATTTCCATTCAGGTTCCTGCTTTTTTTTTTAATTGCCAGCACTGGTCCAGCTCCTCTCTTACGGGTCTGTTCTTCTCCCATGGGCTGACATTGTTCCACTCTTAGGTTGTTATACATCATGAAATCTAGATGACATTTTTGAAGCTGCAATTTGTGAGGCTGTTCTGTGTTGTAATCTCTGCTTACTTTATTAATCCTGCTTTGCCAATCATCAAAGTTCTTTTTTAGGGTTCTTTTCTAAGTGAAACTACCACGCACCTCCCATAATCATAGTCTCTCCTATCCCATTACTACCTGTTAAACTTGTTCACAATTAGCCTTAGTTTTTAGTTCTCTTCTTCTTCCTTCATGCCCAGTTTAACACTGTCCTGGCACTCATAAACACAGCACTGTTGGTGGGAATATAACCTCTACTTTCTATACAGCACAGTTTGGACCTGTGTCAAGATTTCAAGGGCATGTACCTTTGATCCATCAATTCCACTTCAAGAACCTCATAAAGGCGTAAGATTATTCACCGCAGCACTATGCCTAACAGAAGAAACTTGAAAATGACAAATATCCATCAAAAGATAGCTGGTTAAATATATTAGGACACAGACAGTGGAAGATATACAGACATAAATACGATGTTTTTGTTACTATTGTTTCTAGTACTTGGTATGAAAAGAACTCTAAGACTGCTATATCTAAAAAAATGGTCTAGAATAGTTTGTATTTGAAGGAAAGTGTGTTTGAAAATATAAAACAAACTGACTGCTGGCTGGAGGACAAATATATAGAACTTTTCCTATATATCCCTGTAACAGAGTATGTCCCTTCTGTCTACTTCAGGTGGAGTCCTTCCCATCTTTCCTCTTACTTTCCAATTAAAGTTTTTTTCATATAAATGTGTGCTTTCGCTTTAATTATCATTTCTACTAAAGCAAGGACCCACACTAGGTAGCAACAGATTTTGGCAGCCAACATGGGACTGTGTCAGCCGGCTCCAAAATTTGCCCAACCACGTCATACCGTGGACCTGTGAGTCTTCAGCAGGAAGCTGGCTGCACCGTCTTCTAAACCTTTGTTTTTCTCTTCTCCTGACCCCTCCCTGTTAAACTTCCTTGGGATTCTAGGGAATCATTTGGACTTTTAGTAACTGGCAATTGTAGGGCGCAGATGGTCATCCTGATTAATTGCTGTTTCACTTTGGTTGTTGGTGTTAAAGTGTTGACTCTTTTCCCAAAATACCCCTTCATTTTTATCCCCTTGACCTTTTGAATTATTGATTTTTGAATTGTAGGAATGTGTTGTCTATATTAATTCTAAAAGTAAATTAATAAAATAAAAACAAGAACGATAAAACTCTCATTAGGCGATCCCATCTCAGGGCAAATACGATGTTCCCAGCCCTCTGTTCCCAAGTCCATCATTCTGGTAGCTCAGGCTCAGAAATCAGAATCCTTTCTTCCCAAGATCTAGATCATAGGAAGAAAGAAGCAATGTCAGCACCACCACCTGGGTTGTGAGACAGTCCGTGTTCTGCCAGTAAATCCTACAGATTCTGTCAAGTTCTCTTCCTGCTCATGTAAATCCCTCAACAACTGGGACAACTGCGTTTCCTAACACATCCTTGCTCCCCTCTCAACAGGCTGCTCTGGCAACTGTCAGAATACATTAGGTCCCACAGTGGGGTCCAGGCAGCCTGGACCTGTGGTCCACAGGGAAGGCAGACTCTCTTCTCTGAGATCCTTCTCATCAACACGCCTTTGATCCGGGGTGTCACAAAGATGTTTGCCCTTGTCTCTGGATCTTTCTTTCATGTTCCATCATCCTAATTCTAGTATTCACTTTCCATGTCAATTACTGTTCTGCAGTCCCGACTTTCAGGAGTAAATCTAATTCAGTCAATCTTGGCTACCCTGAAATGACCCAGAGCTACTGCAAAAGGCTGATGAGAGAAGGCAAACTGGAAACCAACATTGCACGCGGGCTGTACTAACTCCTGATCAGTGCTGGCCATCAAGAAACCTGTACTTTCAAGCCCTCAGAACTTGCAGGATGACCGCCAATAATCATTTCCACAGCTCACAACAGGCAGAAGAATGCTGGTTTATGGTGTGATCAGAACCAGAGCAGAAGGAGCAGCCTGCAGAGCTCTTGTTAACAGCAGCCTCATTTCACTGAAGCATAAAATGGCATTTGAGGATAAAGCCTGAGCTACACTGAAGTTTATTTCAGATCCGGTTACAAAAAAAAAAAAAAAGGTCCTGCTTTTTCCAAACCACATGCAATCAGCCCTTCGGCTAACTACATTCCCTGGAAAAAACAGCAGCAATATAGGAAGGGAAGCAGCATTTTCTTTATTCACACAATTACAACCTCTGGTGACCTGAGTTAGCAAAATATCTCACTCAAAATAAACATTTCCATCACGTGACAGCAGTGCGGCTTAAGCAGCACTCTTGGATTAAGGCCCCAGAGCTCAACATAGCTACAGAGCCAGAGGTTCCGAGCACACCAAGTATGTTTAATTATGAGAATGAGGAATTTATTTCAGGTCACGTGGTTGCTCACTGATTATCACAGGTTTGAATGGCCTGTAAAATTCTTCCACATGGAAACCTAATATTTGTACTGGCAACTGGTAAGGGCTGCACTCTGGTAGGAAAGAGGACAGAATCTCAGTCGATGGGGCCTCGTGCATGAACAACCTGATGGAAAATAACAGCAAAAAAACTCAGATGTAAAAACAATCATGGGGATGGGGTGCGCAAACAGTCCAGTGATTGCTATAGGACACAAATTCCAGATGTGGGAGCTCTCTTTGCTTCCTGACTTCCCTACTGAGTGAATGAGCTACCCTGGCTCCGCACTCTGCATCCTCCCACGGATGGACTGACTCTCACATATCCAACTGGTGAGCCCGGACAGAGAATGATCAGTGCAGAAAGAGGCATATGACACAAATTTGGCCCGTGAGGTGCAATCCTTCTGCTGGAACCTTTGAAAGACAGTCTCTGCAGGGGCTGCCAGGACATCAGTCTAGAGCTACTGACGGCGATCTCTGTCACCAGGTAGCAGAGCCTTCCTGATAATAAGGTGAAAATAGAACCAAGGGAGACAGTTAAGACTGACTTCTACTGACACTGTGAGATGATCTTGATCTAGTTATATTGGACTTCTTAAATCTTGGACTTTTAAACGTTGATACCAAGTTGTGTGGCCTAACAACTCTCTCTTCTCCCCTTTTCTCTTAAGTGGCTTTGAGTTGAGTCTCTGCCACTTTGGGCCTCCCCACAGAGATTAATGAACTCTTCCTTAAAGCCCTAATGTTAGTTTCATATGTAATCGCACATCTTGAAGCATGGATAAAATAAACCAAAAGAAAATTCAATTGCTTTTCTATGAATATTTAAAAAACAGAGTCCATTAATACTTACACAAACCAGCTTTCAGTCTGTGTGGTCTCTGCTGTATGTAAATAATGTATTTAAGTCTACATTTCCATTTCTAGCATGCTTAACAACACCATCCATGAGTGATAAATAAAAACTAGTTCTTACTATGTGTCTCATGCTAATAAGCTAAGGGCTGAATGTACATTATCTCATCCCCTCCTGGAATAGCCAAAGAAATGGGGAGTATTACTATCTCCATCTTATAGAAGAAATGGAGGCTTGAGAGATTAAATTGCATGACCCAGATCATAAAGCTACTGACTAGTTAAGCATGGAACAAAGGTGGAGCTCTGATTCAACAGGCTACTCTCCACTGTCCTCAGTTAATCAGAAATTGTATTTTTGGCAGCTACGTTAAAGAATATGCTCTCAAAAGCAATGTAAGGACTATGTCTTACACATGAGAAATATCCCAATTAACAGTATTTTCCCAGAAAACTAGAACAATGATAGGTATCTGTACAAATGCAGTTGGCACTTATTAAAAATTAACAATATCCATCATTACATTTTCAGGATGTCTAAATATTAAGGAGAAGATGTATCTACAAAATGCCAAAAGCTATGATAGCAGCTTAACTTTTGTGATTTCATGATTTATTTAGTCTTTATTACAGTGCTATCCATTTTGTAAGATTTTTTCCTTGTTTATCTTATTAGTACATGTGTGTAATTCATACAGTTTACAATCATCTTGAGGAGTGGTTACATGGACATACCACAACTTGTTTGTTTATTTTAATCCCCTTCCTTCCCCCAACCCCCTCCTCTTATTCCCCAATCATCTTTTTCATACCTGTTGATTATTTGTCTTAGCACATGCTATGACTTATAATATTTACATTGATTAGGATTATTAGGTTCCTGCACATGGTATATCTTTTTTGCACTTTTTTTTTTTTGGTACTGGGGATTGAACTTGGGTCTTTGCACTTTGAGGCAGGCAGTGGAACCACTCAGCTAAATTCCTGGCCACATGGTATATCTTTATTCCTCTCATTTCCCCCTCCCTTCCCTCTTATCCCTCTCCTTGTTCCCTCATAACATTCTCTACTGTGCAAAATCTGTCCCCTTGTCCCTTTCTATTAGTCTTTTTAAAACATTTCTTTGCACTTTGCTTCACTCAAATGAAGGATACCATATGGTATTCAAACTTATGTGTCTGATTTATTTCACTCAACATTATGTTTTCAAGGTGCATCCCTTTTCCTACAAATGCCTCCAATACAGGCTGCTTCCAGGATTTAGCTATTCTGAATTGTGCTGCTATAAACTTTGGTATGCCAGTATTGCAGTAGTATGATGATTTAAGCTCTTTGGGGGAAGGTATCTAGCAGGGGGATAACTGGATCACGTGGAATTTCTAATTGCAGTCCTTTGAGAGATCTCTATACTGATTTCCATAATGGTTGTACTAGCTTGCATCCCCATCAACAATGTAGAAGAGTTCTTCCCACAACTATGCCAGCATTTGTTATTGTTTGATTTCCTAACGATTACTATTCTTTCTGAAGTAAGATGGAATCTTATGTTGTTTTAATTTGCATTTCTCTAATGGCCAGAGATGTTGGACGTTTTTTCATTTATTTGTTGGCTATGTGTATTTCTTCCTCTGTGAAGTGTCTGTTCATTTCTCTAGCCCATTTCTTGACTGGGTCTCTAATTTTAGATGGTTTAATTTTTTTTTTAGTTCTTTATATCGTCTAGATATTAGACCTTTGTCTGAAGAGTAGCTGGCAAACATTTTTTCCTGTTCTGTAGATTGTCTCTTTACTGATTGAATCTTTTGCTGTACAGAAACTTTTTAGTCTGATATATCCCATTTGCTAATTCTTGCTGCTATTTCCTGTGCAATTGAGGTTCTGTTTAGAAAATCCTTTCCAACTCCTATGTTTTCAAGTGTTTTACCTATTTTATCTTCTAGGAGAGTTAATGTTTCTGTTTTAATGTTTATATCTTTGATCCATTTTAATTTTAATTCAGTATATGATGAGATATAAGGGTTCAATTTAATTCTTCTACAAGCAGATAATCAGTTTTCCCAGAACCACTGGAATTGGTCATCTTTCCTTCAATGTATGCTTTAACACGCTTTGTCAAAGATCAAATAGTTGAATATGCTTGGAGATATTTGATGACAATGATTATACAATTCGACAAAACATTTGGATACTTCAAAAGCAGTTGTAAGAGGAAAATTTATTGCAATTAATGTGCACATTAGGAAAACAGAGCAAGCCCAAATATGGAGATATTTGATGACAATGATTATACAATTCGACAAAACATTTGGATACTTCAAAAGCAGTTGAAGAGGAAAATTTATTGCAATTAATGTGCACATTAGGAAAACAGAGCAAGCCCAAATAAAAAACCTTATTTAGAAATCTTAAGATACTTGAAAAACAACAACAAACCTGTTCCAAACTGAAACTAAGGACAGAAATTATAAAGATGATGGCAGAAATTAATGAAATTGAGCTTAAAAAATAATAAAACAAATCAACAGAGCAAAGAGCTGGTTCTTTGAAAGAATAAATAAAATATACACGTTCTTAGCAAGATTCATCAGGAGAAAGAGAAAAGACTCACATAAATGTAATTAGAAATGACAAAGGTAAAATCCCAACAGACACGGTCGAAATCCAAAATTGTAATTACTTTGAAAATTTATATTCCACCAGGCATGATGGTGTATGCCTGTAATCCCAGAACTTGGGAGGCTAAGGCAGGAGGATCGCTGTGAGCTCGAGACCAGCCTGGGCTACATAGTGAGTTCCAGGTCAGTCTCAACTACATAGTGAGACCCTGTCTCAAAAAACAAACAAAACAAAACAAAACAAAATCCAAAAATTATATTCTAACAAATTACCATATTTTAAAGAAATGGATAGATTCCTAGACACATATAAACTACCAAAAGTAACCCAAGAAGACAAAGATATACTTAAAAATCCAATCAAAAGCAATGAAATTGACTCATTAATAAAGAATCTGCCAACTAAAAAAAGCCCAGGACCTGATGGATTTATGGTCAAATTCTAACAAAACCTTTAAGTATAATACCAATACTCCTCAAGCTATTCAAAGAAACTGAAAGGGATGGAGTGCTTCAAAATTCAGCAGGTAAGCCATTATCAATCACCCTGATCCCCAAACTGGATAAAGACTCAACTAAAAGAAAAAAAAAACAAACAACAACAACAACAACACACACACACACACACACACACACACACACACACACGAAACTATAGGCCAGTCTCTTTAATGAACATAGAGGCAAAATTCTTTAATAAGATATTAGTAAATAAAATGCAGTATATTATCAAAAAGCTGATACACCATGATCAGGTAGGTTTCATCCCAGAGATACAAGGATGGTTCAACATACAAAAGTCTATAAATGTAATACATCATATAAACAGGAGCAAGGTCAAAAGCCACACGATCATATCAATAGCTGCATAAAAAGCTTTCAACAAAATCTAACACCCTTTCATGATAAAAACAAAAAACTTTCAAGAAAATAAGTATAGAAAGACCATACCTGAATATGATAAAATCTACATATCTATGACAAGCCAATTTCTAGTATCATACTAAATGGAGAAAAATTGAAAGCATTCACCCTAAAATCAGAAACAAGGCAAGGATGTCCACTATTACCTCTGCTATTCAGCATAGTACTCAAAACATTAGCCAGAGTAATTAGGCAAAACAAAGATATAAAAGGGATACATATAGGAAAGGAACAACTCAGGTTATCATTATTTGCAGATGACGTGACACTCTACATGGAACACTCAAAGAACTCCACCAAAAAACTCTTAGAATTAATAGCCAATTTTAGCAAAGTAGCAGGATACAAGATCAACACACAAAAATCATTAGCATTTGTGTACACCAACAATAAATAGGATGAGAAGGGAATTATGAAAACAAAACCATACACAGTTGCTTCAAGAAAAATAAAATACTTAGGAATTAACCTGAACAGAGAAGTGAAAGACTTCTACAAAGAAAACTACAGTACTCTGAAGGAGACTGAACGAAAAAATGTCCCTTGCTCCTGCATAGGCAGAACCAATATTGTCCAAATGGCCATACTTCCAAAACTGCTGTACAGATTCAATGCATTTCCAATCAAAATACCAAAAGCATACTTTTTATATCTAGAGAAAACAATCCTAAAATTCATGTGAAACCAGAGGAGACCCCAAATAGCAAAAGTAATTTTCGGCAACAAGAGCAAAGCAGATGACATAGCAATATCAGACTTCAAGCTGTACTACAAAGCAATAGTGATGAAAATGGCATGGGATTAGAACACAAACAGACATGTGGATCAATGTTATCCCTTTTATATATAAAGAAATTGACATTCAGAGTGATTAAATAACTTGTTGAAGTTCAAAGAGCTGTTGAGCAGACCGGTCAGAAAATGAGTCAAGGTTTCACTAAACTTAAAATCTCCCTTTTTTCATAACTCAGCCTGAATATAAGGACTTGAAGGTAGAGGAACATAGGTGGTTATCTAAGATTAAAACAGGCTACCTTCTCTAAAATAAAGAAGCTCTAACCCTAAAGCTCTCTAAACATTTATCCTAAAAGGAGGCCAATGTGCTCTAGCCAATAGATTTGGGAGCACAAAATACTAAGCTGGGTATGGTGGTGTGTACATGCCCATAATCTCAGCAGTCTGAGAGGCCAAGGAAGGAAGATCAAAAGCTTGAGCCCAGCCCGGGCAACTTAATGACTTACTGAGACCCTGTATCAAAGTCTTAGGGATGTAACTCAATGCAAATGCCTTGGTTCTAATACCCAGTAAAACACACTCACACACACTCACACACACACACACACACACACTTTTAGAAAAGATATACTTGTGGACTCATCCATATGACCCATTAAGAGCAAAGAAACACATAATCTGAGGGTTCCATCTGAGTCAGTGAAATGTATATTTAAAAACATCTCAACTCCTCGGTAGAGCAAAGGTGGCCTTTAGGAAGTTGTCTTTATCCCAGCACACTGTTGTTACCTTGATTCTCACAGAAAATATCTTGTATTCTCTACATATTTCAGATCTTTTCCTTACTACTGTTTCCCTTTCCATATGGTCAGCAGTTTGAGGAAGGAGAAATCCTTTGAGCCAAAACTGAGTGGTTTGGGCATTGCAGAAATTTGCAGCCACAGCTAAACCCGATAACTTGATGTTAGCTGATCATTGTATCTCTAGTGCATACATATTTCTGGTACTCAGTAGCTGCCAGGCATGGGGTTACCAGATGGCTTAGGCCACATGAGGATAACCCCCCAGGTCTGAGCTTAGGACAGTACAGATCCTCTCCACCCACCAGCAATGGGGTATCACACTTACTTCTGCTTTTTTCTGCTTTTCTTCTTGTTCTCTCTGCTCCTTCTCCATACCAACCAGCTTCAGCTTCAGCTCAGACACTTCAGTCATTAGATCGAGCTTCTGGGTTTCAAGAGATGTACGACTTAACAGCTCCTGCAAGCAAAAACAGATTTCAAAATCACAAACCACCATAGAAATAAGGGCATCTCTAGCTCCACCTATGGCACGGACAGCCATATCTAAGGTTGTGTTTTGCATAACACAGAACTTCCAGTGCTGCACATGAGCCACAGGTCTATCAGAGATGGGCCTGGGTTGACATTGGGTCACTTGGGGATAACACAGCCCTTGGTATCCCCCAATGTGCCTTGAAAGACAATGTGATCTACATTTTTCAAAACCATCTTTCCCCACAGAAGCTATTTTTAATTATTTCCAAACAGAGAAAAATGGATGAATACCCTTTCAAAAATCCAACTTTGTTTGTCCATCTCTACTTTTAAGGTGAAGCAGCGGGTCTTCTCTATCAGAACAAACAAAAACATATTAACAGTATATTTCTTAAAACCAAAACTTCTAGATCATGTCTTGGGCAAAATCAGTGCTCAGCCCAGTCTTCAGCATTATAATTCACCTCCTTATAGTGAATGGGGGTTAGAAAATATAGTGGGTATTCAGTGAGTATTTATTGGGTTGATTATATGACCCTTAGTATGTGAGCTGGCTCTTTTCTGAGCTGTAACAAAACTACAATTTGGCAGCTGTAGGATGGAACTGAAAAGGTCTTTCTTTCCTGATTGTGAAGCAAGACCAAGGAAGTTATTACTCATCCTGCCTTCATTACAATATTGGCTGACTACAACCTGATACTTCAGGTTCTTGACAACAAATCTATCACACACACATACTTACTAAACACAGCAAGAGAATTATAGAAGACCTCAAAAACCAGAAGCATTTAACAAATTACAGGGAAATATATTTTTTCCATTAGTAAATGGCAATATCATGTGATGGGCAAAAACCTGTAGCAAGAAAAATGTACATGGCAACAAGGAGAATGACAAGACCAAAGGAAAGGATGAAAGGGCACAATATCCTGAGCATTTTGTATCATCTTGGGCAATGCAACCTTGGTATCAGAATAGTGATCTCAAGATTCTGACTCAATAACTCTAATTTCATTAATTTAGAATTGTCCTCAGATGAATCAAACCACCAAGGACAGAGAGTTTGATTTAGAACACATGATTCTCCAGGCCAAAGGCAATCAGCATCTGGGAGAACTGGGCCACAAACAGTGCACATGTTAATCTTAGAGGATAGGAATCTAGAACTTCAGCATCTTGGAAGAGGGAGCTTCCTGAAGCTGGGTGGAGGAGGATGGCCCTTCCTGGGCCAGCCAGGCTAGAAGCTGGCTGATAGGGCCGAGGCAGTAACACCATACTGCTAAGACTGTGGGCTACTTGGCCATAAGGAGTCAGGCAAATGAACATGTCCAATATAATGGAGTGCTTGGATTTGTTGACTGTCTTCTTGGCTCCAGACACTGTTGGGTCCTTTTACATATATCATCTTCTTAATAAACCATCCCAAGGACTTGGCAGGAATATTAAGAGTCCTCTACAGATGAGGAAACAGGCCTAGAGAGGCTAAACAGATCTTTTTGCCAAGAACTAATGCTAATCATGAACAGAGTTAGTTTTCAAACCAAGATGTTTGACTCCAGAACTCATTTCTTTCTAAAGTATTATACTGTTTCCCAAATGAGAAAAAATAAAAAAAAAAAAAAAAAAAAAAAAAAAAAAAAAAAACTTCCAAGAATTTTAAGGGAAAGATTTTTTAAATACATGTCTTCAAAAGGTAATCAATGTTCACTGAGCCTAGAAAATGTCTTTTCAGATCGTGGCCCAGTTCATCCCTAGGGATTAGGGCTCATAGAAATGGTAAGTTCCATTGATCTTAAGTATTTAAAAACTTCTTAAAATACAATCTTCCCCCAATACAACCTATTTTAGCCTCTTCTGCATTCTCTTCACCCACATCATTCTCTGTATTTCTCCATTCCTTTACCTACCAACCTTGTTCCCAAAATGATTTAAACCAGTTTGCAAAATAGGTGTTTCCAGTTAAAAAATAAATCACAAAAATTAAAGCAAGTAGGAAGAAAAGTTGAAATCAGAATTACAGTTACAGAAAACCCACACCATAAAGTACTGTGAACATCTAGAAATGAAGTACAGTGTATATGAGAGCTTCCTATCTGCCAGTGCAAAGAGGAAAAGGAACAACTGTACAAATTAAAATCCACAAAAACTACAGAGTCCTAAGAAAAATAATTCCTCTGTGACCTTCATTCATGCATATTCCAGCACCAAGGGGTGTGACCAGTAAAAACACAGCCCCCGTTGACAACTTGAGTGTCTCAGGGTGATACTCATGCAGTTTACAGATTAGCATTCAAGGTACTGCTTGGAGGAATTTAGGAAATGCTCAGAATGTATCTCTCTTGAAAACTAACAGTCTACTCTACTTCCACTATTGTCAAAAATCCCTCTTGCTGTTTTAACTACCAGGTTGTGAGTGGCCATTCCAATGTTCCAAGTGATGAGATAATATTGTAATTGGTTCCAATAACTATTTCCATTAGTCAGGCCAGTGCTTAAATTGGTCACGCTAACAGTGAGAGTGGTCATTCCGGTTAGACACACTGACGTTTTAATTAGAAATCTGAGCTTGATTAATTTATTATAGTTCACTAATCATATAGGTTTCACTCACTCCCTTCCCGCTTATATCTATTAGCGCATGCCTCTACAATTTCATGATCATCTCCCCTGTCCTTGTCATGAACAGTTACCGTTCTGGTCTGTGAACTCAAGAATAGGCCTTCAAAAGCTTCCTTCAATCCACTCCACTTCCAAACCACCAGACCCAGCAAGGCTCCTAGGTACTACTACATACTGGGATTTCTAAAATGCATAACTTAATAGAAACTAAATATCCTACATCCTCAACTGCTCCTTCTCCTTCCAGCATAAACTGACTCCTGGATGCTACACAGTGTAACCCATTCTGTCCAGTCATTTTGAGTGGAGAACACTTTGCTCCCAACAACATAACTTGTAGGATACCTCTCTCCCTTCTTCATGACAGCTTTTCAACCACCATTTGCCTCCATTGATCATCCATGTCTCTACCCTTCACTGGCTGTAAGGCAGCAAGTGCTATTCAGTTGTATCACAATCTCCCCAAATATCTAGAACAAGACAATCTCCCACTTCCCTGGGGGCATCTGCCTTTTGATCAATAGCTTTTCTACGTACTTTACGCGCTTTCCGCCTCCTCAGGAGCTTCAACATCTTTGTTAATGACTTCAGAGTTCAGAGTCCACCCATTAACTATTCCGCTTCACGTTGAGGTTGACTTCAGTTCCCACAGGCTTTGCTTCTACTTCCTTTCAGCTTCTCAGCAGCACAGCCACAACTCAGCTCTTTATCTTTACCCAGGATATGTTTGTTCTGTTTTAAGATCTTCAGCTCTGAAATTCTTTCCTCTGGCCACAAACTTCTGACCTTGCAACTGCCCTACTTGCTCACTCAACCTCAAATTTCTTCTTCTGCGGTCTCTGGTTACTTAATAACTACCTGTTTTCCTGGTTTATCACCTTTCCCAAGCAATACCTGCCTCCCTATCTCCCCGTACCTTGAGGTTAGTCATTTCAATTGTATTCCTATCTACACCAAAAATTCTTCATCGTCCAGCTCGCCCAGCCCCCAGATCTGATCAGCATTTGTCTAAAGAGCCTACTTCAGACAAATCTCATGGTCTTTTGCTTAGGTTTCTTCTCTCCAGGGCCTGAGAGTTGCTAATGAAACACCTAATAATGACAATTGATTTCAACACAAATTCACACTATTTGATTATAGCCAATCTTCCAATCCGGCCCTGCAAAAGTTGTTTTCATCACTGGCTGTTTCCCTTCAGAGATTGTTCCAAATCTCTTATGTTCTCCTCAAGCCCTATATCCCACAATGGCCTCATTTTCTTCTCAAATAACCTCTCCTCATATTTACTGAAAAGATAAAAGCCCATAGATCATTTATTGAACTTAAATTCTGTTTCAAAGTCTTCCAGAATCATCTCATTCATATCTCTTAAATCTCTGTCTTAGAGAAAGCAAGTGCACAGTCCCTTTCCAAGGCTAATCTGTCACTTTGCACATTACCATCAGCTCTGTTTAACTGTTTCACTTTTAAGAACTGTTCCCTGGCCCAGCAAGCTTCCAAAATGCTCATAAAAAGCATACAGAAAAGGATACATCCTTCCAGAACTTGTTCTTAAATTGCCCCAACTGACTGACCTTCCTGTTTCTGGCTATTTCTGTCTCTGGACTCTTCGCATTTTCACACAACTTGATGAATCCTAAAGTTACCTTCATTGGCAAGCAGTAGTAGCCTTTGACTTTGTCCTCTGAATTCTGATCCTATTTTTCCCTTAGCTGTAACTCAGAAGGACTCCCCTGCACAGAGCCCTAGCCTCCCTCTCACCTCTGTACCGCCTTTGAGGAAATTCCCACTCAGCTCTGTGTCAGTTCAGGGTAGGACCATCAATCATGTGTTCTGACAGGTATTTAATCTCTCCCTCATCATCAGCTCCTGTTCCTCGGGCTAGAAACATAATCAAATTTCTGACATTCTGAAGAGACTTCTTTCTTGACCTTGTCTGCCTTTCAAATTACCACCGTCAACTCCCATGTCCTCTGTTGGTGAGAGCATGCTGTGTGTGTGTGTGTGTGTGTGTGTGTGTGTGTGTGTGTGTGTAAATTTCTGTTTTTGTCCCTTCTCCCCCGCTTCACAGCCAATCTCCTACAGGAACAGTCCACCCATAGTGCCTCTTCTTCCTGTTACCCCTTAACAAGAAATCTGCCTGTCTGCAACCTGGCTTCTGCCTCCAAGTAAGGCACAGAAATAGCTTCTGGAAGTTAATGTCCAAACTTTCCGGGGCAATTTATACTTTTCCTCTGTTAACTAACTCTATTTCATTGACTTAATGTAAGCTTCTCCTTAGGTATCTTCCCTGGTTCAGGTATTACTGAGATTTTTTTTTTTTTCCTCTCCATCTCCTTTGCTCTGCCTTTATTCTTTCTACCCTTTAAAGAAAACATTCATGGGCCGTAGGTCACATGCCCAAGATAAGAATTAGCTCTGGATCCAATCTGCTTTTCTGGAACTCCAACTTCCTTGCCAGACAATGCTTGACCCATGCTCAAGGCATCCTGACTTCAGGGAATTTCTTGGAGTCTTGCAGCTACGAGGTAGTTGTGGAGAAGCAGCAGGCTAAAGCTAAGGAACAGAGGTTTCATAAGCAGCATTCTGCTTCTGCTCCGAATTGTTTTAAAGTTGCTTATATTTTAAAGGACAAAGGGCAGGGATGAGGACGGAAGGAGTATGGAAAGCTTGTTTTATTTACTGCTGAGAATCATGAACTGAGTAATGAAACTTTAGAAAGAAAACAGTGGAAAAAATTATCACTTGCCCTTCTCACTTCACTACCACTAACCTCCTCCAGAAGGACAAACACAACTCCTTTATGATAGATGAAAGAAAGTTTACATCTCAGAGCGGGCCACTATTTCCTTTCTCCAAAGCCCAGCTTCTGCCTGGAGCTGATAAAAAGAATTTGTCTTTCAACTCACTCACTTCCTTCAAGAGCCACATCTTGAAGTGATTACCTCCATTTTTAAGTGTGGAATATGACCCAGGGAATTACTGACCAATATAGAGGATTGCAGCCACACTGGCAATCTGAAACCAAAATGAAAGAATGGGCCATGGAAAGACATAAAAGAAAAAATATGTCCCCTTGCCCTTTGAAGTAAAAGGCTGGGCCTTACTGAGGAGCCTCGTTCATGAGTAACTCAGTGTAAAAAAGAGGTGGTCACAATGAACTGAAGTTGTATCCAGACTCAGTCCCACTACCCAAATCATCTTTGCTGAACCTGTAAAAAGTGTTCTTCACTGTAATCGGGAGACTCAACATCAAATAATATGAGCTTGAAGAAACTAGTTATTTGTACCTCATAAATCTCCCAGGTGGGGTTTCATGGAATGTTTGGGAAATGCCTGTTTTTCCACTCATGACTCAGTGCCTTGCCTCCTCAGATTTGTGCTCCTGCAGGATCATGTGCATGGCTCTGTTTTAGGTTCTCTTTGAGACAGAATCCCCTGTTATCAGCTAGGCACTAGACCTCTGCCTTAGGCCATATAACCTCCTAATCAGTGTCTTGACTTACAATGGCCATGTGTGATAGTTTCTTT
This sequence comes from Fukomys damarensis, assembly GCF_012274545.1. NCBI lineage: Eukaryota > Metazoa > Chordata > Mammalia > Rodentia > Bathyergidae > Fukomys > Fukomys damarensis. The sequence continues at coordinate 21,582,861 of NW_022900928.1, forward strand.
TAAATGTACATGGAATAATTTCACAACTCTAGCAGGTAGTAAAGTTGAGTAATATAGAGTCTGTGTTGTCACCCTCATCGTCTACAAGTAAGAAAACTTGGTGCACTGACCTTCCCAGATCAACAGCCAGTGGTCAGTCTACAGAAACTCATGTCCAGTGACTTCCAATGACCACCATTTGTCGGTCTGCACACCTCACCTAAAAGGCAGCCAGAACCACAAAGTTGCCTATGCCCTGAAGCTTTGGACCAGATGGGAAGCTGAAACAGTCTGTTGTCTAGGGTTTCCCTGAGCCGGATGGTGTCCTCACAAAGGGAAATTTGCACCCTTGCCTCCTCTCCCCTCCCTGATCCTATCTCTCTTTTAGCACTGAACACTGTTTCTGATTTCTATGTTGATCATATCTGTAAATGCCCAGTGTCTGGGAAGTGTTCCAAGTGGCTGCCAGCTCTACGTAGAAACTCAAATCCACTGAGTATGATCAGCTTTTCCCTCCCAGCACCCTTTGGAGAGAAGTTAGTCATCATTGGCAGAGGACCTCATTTTATAGGACCCAGTTAGATACCAGAGAACCCCCGTAGGCCACTTTTGAAAACGCCACCAGGGACCTCTAATATAGCAGCTAACCTGAGGACCTCTCCTTGTAATACAGAGATTCTATTGCCAGCATGGTCTGGCCCACACCTGTATTCCGAGGTGCAACTCTGGGCTTCAGGTTCCAATTGCCTCTGTGTATAGCTGGGCATTGTGCAGACCTGCTTAAGAACCAGAGAGCAGAACCCCATGCTGTGAGCTGATATCCAGACTATCCAGATCAGCAGAAAGTAACTCTGACTGTACCCTTCTTAAATATTCCTTTGTATATTTCCTGAAAAAAAATGACTCTTCTTAACAGGGAAAGTCTCCTGGGAAATAGAGAGATGTTCAATGTGTCTGAGGCCAGAATATAAGAAGATGCTTCCAAAGGCAATCAATCTTGAGAGGTGCTCACAGCTGCCCTTAACCCACCCTGTATCTGACACTAGGCTGAAAACAACAAATATTTTGCTTTGACCTCAGATGTGTTCACAATCTACCTGCTAAATATACACCTGCCCCTGTGCTGATTCCACTTGGTTTAGTTTACCTGTTTAACCCCAAGAGAGGTCTTCTTGCTCTCTCTTTATGGAGGCTGGAAGAGATCATGTGCAGACCAAACCAGCTTGGAGCTACAAGATCAGTACTGAGCAGGGGCTGGGTTTGGCTAGGCTAAGGGACACCTGGCCCAAGACTAATTCCCTCCTATGGGTTCCTGCAGGGAGTGTGACACTGGTCAGAACAGCTATGGGGAGACACAACTCAGTGGGGTTTCTGCAGCCCATTGAAGCACAGAGTTTGGGCTGTGTGTATCAGATTGGGGCTTTCTCAAGTCTCCTAGTGCTACTCCAGTCAGTGGAGGGGATGGAGTCTAGACTAGAAGTTGCAGATTAGAGGTCTACAAGCCAGGCTTGACCTATAGATATGTGTTCTGTGACATGCACAGTATTTTTTTTAACATTTAAATTAATTACCAATACTTTTAAAACAGACATTTTAGAATCTTTAATTCTAGATTTCTAGGTCCTTGTAAAAAATGAGTATCTAGCATTACTAGGGCTACACAGACAGTCAACCAGAGTTGAAAGCAGGTGCTGTCTGTAGACAAGATGCACTGAGTGTGCAGGGTCATTAGGAGCAACATCCCCAGGGAAAATCCTGTGTCTACTGGAAGTCAGAAGCCCCTGCTGGAGAAAGCGGAAGAACTTTGTTCAGAGAAATAGACCGGGCTTGGCACAGGGCAGGAATGGTCTTTCAGGCTGGCAGAAAGAGTCAATTGTTTGCCTTTGTTCTCTGCCATTAAGCTATGAGTCACTGTTGCTGCTGCCACCAGAAACCAAGAGCCTGGCAGCACAGGATATCTCAGCTAAACTGGGCAAGTCTCCACCTGCCCCCAGTTATGAGGACTCATACATACCCTGCAGTCTAGGTGGCTGTGGTGCAAGAACCAAGTCTCTGCAAACAGCATCTAGCAGACTTTAGCACATGCATCGAAGCTGAGATTTGGATCTGAGACCAAGTCTGGCTCACAACTGGCCAATGATCTGAACTCACAATTTGTCAAGAAATTTTACCCTTGAAAGACTGAGAAAACATTGCAAATTCTATTGGATACAAAAATGACTTGGTCAAATTCAGCAAGATCTTTCAAACCTAGAAGTGGCAATTAAAGAGCTATCACAATCCAAAACACCCACCCCTCTGGCACAAGCAAATCAGAGCCTACTAATACCTGACTCATAGCACACAAGAAACAAGATTTAGAATAAACAGGCTATAACACATCATCTTGCTTAAGGCTGCTTAAAAAGTCTCAAATGCCATCCTTGGGATAATGCCAAGGGACAAACCAATCTCCCCACAAGTCATACTGGGCACCTACATCAGAATCCTTGACCCAGAGACTCTGACCACAGAGTAGAAATACTCCACAGAGAGACGTAGAGAAGACCAGAAAAAAGCCAGGGCAAGAAAGCAGATAACTCAAGCATCACAACTCTTCCCAGTATGTTGTCACATGCCAGGCACGATTTTCCTGAAATGTCAGCCTCCTGACAGTTTTCTCACAGGTTCCCACTCACATTTAAATTTTCATGGTCTTTTAAAATTTTTATAACACACCATCATCTTTGTCCTTTATCCTGTCCACTTTAAAACCATATTGAATGTAGACTTGAAAATGTAATCTAGAAGACTGCTCTATGCACTCTTTGTGAAAATGCTTTCCTGTCAGTTAAGGTTCCCTCCCCCAGGCTATATTTTTTTTGCTTGAGTATTCCAAAGAAAGCTTCACTTTTAAAAAGAGGAACAACTTCAGTTGTTATTTGAATTTTCAGGGAATATTATGAGCAAGACAAATGCTTTATAATCTAAACAGAAAATGAAATAGTGCCAAGAATAGGGTAACTTATTAATCAGTAATGAAAAGATAAATTAACAACAACCTTTGGGCTTTGGAATTCGTTTTTATAAAGATATTTAACTGAATCTACTCATTTAAGGAAATATCTTTTGTTCTTTAAATAACTGGTGAGCATCTTTTATGTGCCAAGGGCCCTATCAGGAGTTCCAAAGCACACACATGAACTTTTGGCATGGCTTCATTTTTAAAATAACTAATAATGCAAGAAAAATTTAAGTCTAGAAAACTTATTAATAGGCTTAATTTTTTAAAATTTAGCTTCTCAATAGATTCTGAAAAGATGTGATAAGTCAATATTCCTTTGTGATAACTGAAGGTCATTAACAATATTTACAGTACAGTAAAACTATTCAGAGGAAGAACAGTTAAGGCAATTATGATACATTCACACACAATAAAACTGCTATAAGTGATAATGAAGATGACTAAACAGTAAAATTCTAAAATAGAGAATCACTACATGATATTAAGCATATAAAACCTGAGGGCCATGTCGCATGCCTGTGTGACCAAAACTTTTTAAATTATTTGTACATGTAACGACAACAACAAAAACAAACAAGGAAAGGACATTATTTGAATGCTAGGAAAGCAGCTGGGTTTTTTTGTTTGTTTGTTTGTTTGTTTGTCATTTCAACATCTATTAAATTCTGTTACAATAGGGAATGAGACCAGGGAAAGGGCAGAAAATAAGCTGACTTTCTAAAACTCCAAATGCCACCAATGTCAAACTGTGGTCCCTGGGGTAAGACGAGGGTGACACAGCCAGCAGAGCTCAGTGTACCCTGCTAGAGAAAGTGCCTCCTGAGAATCTGTCTAACCAGCTCAACAGGTTATTTGGCTCAGGCCAGCTCTTCTCTGCCCTCGATGTTCAGGCTGGTTTCACCTGCTGTTTAAACACTGAGTGAAGAACAGCCAACCCCATCTCCAGGTGGCATGGGAAAGGAAGCAGGAGCTCAGAAAGGAATTTTTAATACAAGCCCTGTTCCCTTCCACCCAATTTGCCCTTACCTGTTGGAGCATTTCTTCGGCAGCATTGAGTTTCACCTGGTGTCCTTCCAGACACACTTCCAGGTCCCGAATCTTTTCTCCTTGGGCTTCCACTTGGTCTGTGAGGACACTCACCTGTTGCAGGAAATAAGTCAACAATGGAGGAACAAGGTCTGTGCTATAAAGCAGGTGAGCAGTGAAAGTGCACCACTGACTCCCACATGCTAGGGACAGCTGTTATTTATTTATTTATTTATTTATTTTTATTTTTGGTACCGGGGATTGAACTGGGAACCTTATGCTTGTGAAGCAGGCAGCAGAACCACTGAGTTAAATCCCCAGCCTCAGGACAGCTGTTCTTTTAGGTGAGGTGCGGGGGGCATGGCCTGGAAGAAGGCAACTCCAGATGGAGTCTTACCTTATTAGGGAGTCTCACCCACTGCTTGAATGATTTTGGTCACCTTCCTGTCCTCGATAGTTTCAAAAGAGAAGCGCACAACAGCTGAGTGCTGCCTCTGGGCTGGAATCCTGCATCTCCTCCTTTACTAGGACAGCCAACTTCAAGACATAGCTTACCTGGTGTGCCAGGGCTTCTGCCACCTCATGGGGAAGGGCAGTCCAAGCCTCCATGGAAATTAACCAATGACCTTACCCCTCTCATAAAAGCCTAGGGACTGCTCACCTATCAGATGAGGGTTTTGAAGCAATTAAGGAATGTGGGACGTAAAGGGCATGTGTTAGCACTGACAAAACTTGGCTCCAGGAAGGTTTTTGTGCCTCACAGGCCAAAACATGACTCCAAGACATAGATACACAGAAGCCACAATTGCACACATGGCAGAAAAAAGTCTTTTTCTGAGGAACTCCAAGATTCTCTTGGAAATATTAATTAATAAAAACCCAGTTACAAGTAATTTCAGTTATGCACTAAATACATATTATGAGGGTTTTCATGACCTCTATTAGCAAACTGCTCCAGGGGCTCTTTTTTCTTCTTTCTTTCTTTCTTTAAGACAAAGCAAAGCAGGAAGATAAAGAAAAGGAATGGGTGGCTTCTTGAAATAAAGACATCAACTGATGGTAAACTGAGAACTTTTTAGTTAGTCATTGCTGTTTGTATATAGATTATTCTAAATTATTTCCCAGTCTGCAATAGAGCGATAGAGGGAGCATCAAAGAGTTGAGTTCATTTACAACTGTTTAAATAAACTTTATGAATTACAAAGTTCCCATAAAAAGCAGTGAATCTAAGTGAGTATGGCTACTTTACGCTTTTCATTTTTTATGCACCCAAATGTTGAATGAATTACTGAAACATTTCTGAAGTTGAGGCATGGTGCATTTAACTTTTCAATTTTAAACCAACAATTGACTCCTTCTGTCAACAAGGATCAACTTACACAACAGAGCTTTTTGTACTTTTCTTGCTTGCATTTCAATTCTTCTTCAACACTATCAGCAGCCCTGGCCTTTTCAACTACTAATTCCAATTAGGAAAGAGTAACACTGGGGTGGTAGGGGGAGGGGCACAGACCTCTGTTCCCTGGGACAAATTTCCAGTTGGGAAGGACGTGCTATGGTTAATTCCATTACGAGGATTAACACCTATATGGTCCCACCGTGCCTTGAAGCCACCTGCTGGCAGCAGCACCCTGAAGAATAATATATGGCCCCAAGCAATAGTTCCTGGTGTAGCTGCACATGGGACTAAAGACATCAGGGTTGCAGGGGCCTTGAGAGCCTCAATACTAGCCCTAAGTATTGTAAATGAAGAAGTCTAGAAAATTGGGACAAAATGTATAAAGATCTCAGAATGTGACCTTCATTCAACAGAAATGACTATTTTTTTGAGCCCCTGTACATGCTAGGCATAATTTTAGGTACAGGGACCCGGGATTCAGAGATAGTAATAATAAAAAAAAAAAAAGATGATATTTCCTGCCTTAAAGCAATTGCGTTATAGTAAAAATATAAAATGTGTTTAATTAATCTCTGAAACAAATTATTTTATTCTTTATGATTGGTCTTGTTCTCCTACAAACAGATACAGGAAAACATTCTGGGCCAAAGTGTCCAGTTAATTTAGTCTGGGGTAGCTGTTGTGTGACTTTATCAAGAGGTTATATACTGCTAAGGGTCTGTCTAAACAGCTCCATGGCCCAGGAGACCAGGAAACAGGAGTGAGCGCAGAATGCTGTTAGGAGCCTGTCCACAAGCTCTGCAGAATAGAAACCGCTGGGGTCAACCTCTGACTTTGCTGGTAAGTAGCTTCCCAACTGTGTTAGGACTATTTCAATAGGGATTATTCAGGAATTTAGATTTTTTAAAACCATGAATGTGAAAGAGAACACTTTTATATAGGTCTTCTTTATTAAATGTAATCCTTTCTAAATAGGAATGTGTTATTTCAATCCTGGTTCAAAAGTTTGCAATTTCATACCATTTGCTACATAATTCTAAATTGGTATTTTCCTTAAGGCATTGGGATGGTGTTTCAAATTACACACCCCTCAAAATACCTGTGCTATAAAATCTGGCCCCTGCTACTTCTCTGAAGGGGCTCCCCCGCTTCTTCACAGAAGGACTTTATCCACAATGGTGCCTTGATGTTTCTACCTCACACTAAGCGTACTCCTGCCGCAGTGTGCACTGGACCGACCACCTCTTCTGTGTAGAAAGTATTTCTGCAGGTGTCTGCGCGGCTCCTTCCCCAACTCCTGTTGGGAGCTTCCCTGACTGCCAGTCATTATCTGGCCTTTTCTCTATAGTGCTTAACATTGCTTCAAATTCTCTCTCTTCCTTGTTTCTCCTCCCCCTTCCTCCCCTTTCCTCCTCTTCCCTGTCCCCAAGCACTAGAAGAATAGGGACTTCGTCCAAGTTCTTCACAGATGGGTCTCCAGCATCTAAAACTAGGTCAGACAGGTAAGTTATAGGTACTCAATTATTTTATGATTTTAGAATCAATGAAGTGAAAAAAATAAAGTAGAATGCTAAATTTTATAACTGGCATGAGCTCAACTGTTTAAAATAGAAGCAAGGCAGGGGGAAAAAGCCACTAGGAAAAGGTCAAAATGTTCACCTTTTCCTTTTAAATTATTTAGGATTCCTTCAGAATTTCCAAAGTTTCTAAATGGCTTATTGTATGTTTATAATACAAAACTAAAAAGCGAAATAAACAAGCTAAGAAGAAAAAACAAGAATCATGCTGCTGCCTCATAACCCTAGTGACACCAACTAAAGCCCACACCTGGAGAGGGTAGGGGTCTGGCCCTCCACCTGTTGCTTCCTCCATTCCACCACCAGTCTTATTCAACATCCTTCAAGCTTTTTAAGGAGCCAAGACTAGGATATTAGTCTTTACATACTCCAAATTGTCAATTAATATCTGATATACACTAGATTTGAATAAATGCTTATAAATCTATTCAGGCATTTGAGCTCTAACATAGCAAAGAGCTATTTCAGCAGTAAGCTTCTGTAAGAAAGCCTAACTTAGCCAACTGAGGTAGTGCCCAGCCTAGGCACCTCAGTGACTTAGTGAGACCCTGTCTCCAACTAAGAAATGGCTGGAGATCTGTCTTAGTGTGAAGGCCCTGGATTCAATCCCTAGTACTGAAGGGAAAAGAAAAAACCAAACAAAGAAACATGTCCTATCTAGGAACACAGGCTTCCAGTAATGGCAGTTTCTTTTGCTTTCTCCATGACAGGTTTTGGAATTTCTCTCATTGAAGCAAGAGTCATCAGAGGCTTTGCCCATGCTGCCAGCTCTAGGGAATTTGGCACCAAGTCTAGATCTAGCTTCAGACACTGTGGACTCGATTCTGTTAGTGTTGACCCTTAGGCCTATTATCATTATGGCTCTGTTTCATTAGTGACATGAGGCTATATCATCTCATCTCCTTTACAAGACTCAGGGCTCCTGGAGGACAGGGCCCACATTGTTCACTCTTGGCACCACTATTCACTGAGCCACAAGGTTCCCAGTGAGTAGAAGCAGTGCACAATAAATGAATGAATTCACAGCTCCCCAAGGCCAAGGCCATGGTTATGTTATGCTCCTAGTTACTTTATGCTTTGTTCCAGGGAAAGCTTGTTTGAAAAACATACACTTTGAGGTTAAAAAAAAATACAACAAAGTAAACCCTCTCTGCTTACCTCTCACTTAGGGAAGCTACAGAGCTGGAGGTAACAGACAAAACTGGCTTCCATCCAAAGGACCCACCTGTAAGATGAGGGACTCCTTATCTCCTTCTAGACGTGCCAAGCGTTCCTGGTAGGTTTCGTTACTAGCAGCACGGTGGTGATTTATCTGAGACTAAAGAGGGAAGAGAATACATTTAGAATGTTGGAGAAATATTAGCAACCTCCAAATGAAGTATACAAAGTATTCAATTTGTGAGGTCAGTTCCACTGATTATATGTGCAAAAACCATCCACCAAAACAGGAAACCACAGATTTCAAAACAACTGCAAGGAGGACCAGACCACATGCCATTGAAAGGTGTGCCTTGAAGATGGTGCAACCACTCCTGATGACTTCACCCTTAGCTGGGAGGGCCTTGACAGAGCTCAAGACCAGCAGTGCTTGGTTTGACTGGACATGCTGGGTCTGGTTTTACTAGAAGCAAAGTACTGGTTTTTGAGGAAACTAGGGAACTGGTACCATTCTCCAAGGAACTACATAGGAAAACCTGCGCTGAGATCTTGGAATCTCCTAACTTTTACACCAGGGTTCTCCAGAGCCAAGGCACAATCGTGGTAAGGAGGCCCACCCTGAATATCACAGCAATGTGGAGATGGGAGTGGGGAGGTGCTGATAGTAAGGCCCTCTATCTATGTACACTGCCCTCCCCACCCTACTCCCGCTTCTGACAAATGTTTCGGCAGCCAGGTTGGCAGCCTGTGTTTCTGTAGAACTATGGCTGAAAGAAGTAAGCTAGAATGAAACATCTAGAGAAGAACCTAAATAACAGCCAGGGATCTCTAAGAACTAAGTAGATGGGAAAACATAGCAAATGCAGTGTAGCCAGAAACTATAGAAAAACAAACAAACAAATAGGAGAGTATGTGAAAAGGCGGAGGACAGGCAGAAACTGATAAAATGTATTGAGATAAAATGGGAGCTGTCACTTTCTAGGGTGTGTCTGACAGAGTAGTGGGCAGCAGGAAGGGAAGGAGCTGCTAAGGCTTTCAAGCTGGACCCATTAACAGTGCGTGCTTCCTCCGTGTTGAATGGGAGGCTGCCAACCAGAAGTTGGTGGTCTGAAAAGTGGATCTCATTGCTAAATAAGGAAACTATTATCCTTATCTTCTGGGCTTGCCCAGTATTACCAATACTTCAATATTCATGAGGCAAGTGTTTACTACCTGGAGTAGTAAACTATTGTGCAAATGAGCAAATCAGGGAGGCCCAGGGTTGGCTTGTCTGGTCCTGAAATCGTTTCCCTGCATTTTAGCTTCTCTTTCCATGAGAAAAGGTACCTTCTCCATGCTTCATTAACCCTTCCCAATGCACTGCCTAAGTGTGAATAAGTCGCAAAGCTTCTCCTTATCCTCAAACAGAAATGGAAACCTAATATTTCACACTCAAGCTCTAACGAGAGAAGAGTGGCTGTCTGTTGACAGTACAGTGGGTCTCTCCCAAGATAGCTGTGCTAGGCACCATCTAGATGGTGCATGGTGCCTACTGAGATGCCACTGTTCTGTATTCCAGCTTCCCTCAGGCCTGCATCTTGTCCATTGTTACAGGAGCTTTTCACGCCACAGACAAAGGGCCTTCACAATCACAACTGACTTCTTTGTCCATGGCAGTTTATTGTTGTTACATTAATTAATATACCAGGAGCTCTCACTGGGTCAAACTGTCTGACTAGCATCCAAGGATATGTCATACCCTACATTTTCTCAGGACCTGGCAAGGAAATATAGGAAAACAATTCTGAACAGCAGGCCAAATTCCCCTCTGTTAAAGAACTCACAATGATGATTTTTAATGTTCAAAAAGAATAGAAAAAGACCCATACATCCAAGTGCCACTCTGCACGTGAGACCACAGTCAACATGGGCATGGAGACTTCCAGCACTGGCCGGGCCACTTCTCCAGTGGGCATTGGAGAAGAGAAAGCCAAGGAGTAAATCTCCCAAGACTCCAGCAAGTACCACATGCCCTGTGCAGGGCATGTATAGACCTGCACTGAGGACTTTGGTATCTGCTTTTAAATATAAGTTCACCTTTCCCTATCAGAAGCAAGGTTTAGCCAAACTTGACACAGCTTCTAACACTGTACTCCACCAGAATGGCTCCAGCTGGGACCAGAGATAACTTAGAAGCATTTCTCCTGCTGAGTACCACTTCCCACCACTTCCTGAAAGGAACCATTCAGACTACTTGCTGTAAACTTACAGTGACCACCATGGAGTCACTTCCTGGACTTAATGTCTGCTTATTTTAAACATATAAGTTAAAGCTTCCCATAGAAAACTTGTTTGGATAATGCTCTGGACCCAATAAAGGTGTTGATCCATGTGTGTTCTCCAGGTATGCTGTATACTCCAGAGTCCATACAGACTAAAAGCTTTTAAATTTCCACACCATAGCTGTGTCACTAAAGCCCTTCCTGAAACCTCATCCCTGACAGTGAGGGCCCCTGGGGGACCATTCAGGCAGCCTTTGGTCACTGCTGGGGACAGGAGCTATCAGCTGTGCTGATAATGGGACTCATCCAAAACAGTCCTTCAGTGTAATAAAAGGTCTACTCTGTATACAGAGGTACAGTCATTTGTATTAGGTGGCCAAAAAATAAGGGTAAGAAAATAAATTAGAGGCATAAGTTAATATACAAAATGTAGTTAGGCCTTAACAAATAGCAGACATGGATGGAAAATCTGGATCCACTCTAACAGCCAACAAAAAAAGAGAAGCACAGTCAGCTAAAAGATGCATAGATCAATATGGGAAAATCAAACTGGCTACCGAGAAGAGGCATCACTACTCCTGGGCAAGACAGAAACTGCTCATTTTCACAGAGAGACTTTGTGAAAGGGGATAAACAACATCCTTGCTGATGCCTGTGTATTAAAGAGCCCAATAAAACACATTGCTCTTCTGTGATACTTACAAAATAGGTCAACAGCTAATGGACAATATGGGCCAAAAGCCAAAGCAATTCTAAGAGGCCAATACAATATGGCCCACCCACAGTGCTTGCTATGCATGCCAGGTACTGTTCAGAGCACTTTATGTGCACTAACTGATGTAATCCTTCTCATGACCTTCATGAGATGGATTTTTATTCCCATTTCACAGATAAAGGAACTAAGGAGCAAAGTATCTTAACAAAGTACAAAGGGATTAGTATGCTTTCTGTTTATATAGCTTAATGAGGGGGCAGATCAAGTATACCTTTTATCTATTTTATATATTTGGATTATATGATTAGTCACACAAGGTTGGAAAATATCTTTCATAGGGAGTGGCTAAATAGTGGTTCATCCATAATATGGACTATTGACAGCATTTGAAAACAAGAGATAAGTATTTATGGACATCATAAAAATGTAAGACATGGAATAGTAAAAAGAAGAAAGATGCTGAATAATTACATGGTATAATAGTAAAAAACAAAAATTCATAGCTTTTTATATGTATAAAAAATAAATGGAGGGTTAGTTGGTAGCCTTTTAATAGTCTTCTCTTCTATATTTGTCTGGGCTTTAGAAAGGTGGGGGTGGAAGGTAGGGTCAAGAGGGATGCTTACTTTAACTATAGCGTTTTAGTTACTTGCAAAAATATATCGTCTCACGTATCTAAAATACACTGCAAAATCCAGAAGCTTTGTTTGAGGACCAGAACAGAGGTTCCTGGTACTTTTCCCTCCCAACAAATCTGGGGGGGGAAGTCCTCTCCCAGCAATCACACCGGCCCTTTGAGCAGTGGTCCGGATGGCAGAGAGGATCCCTCCCTTCAATCACTGTCCTAAAGAAACTGTATCCCCTACTACACAGGTCCTCCAGAATCACCTGTAAACTTCTGAAAATTTAAAGGCAACAGTGAAATGGAGAATGCTCTAGAGAAGTCCACAGTACCTCCAACCTTGACTTTTGGTGAAGTGTAGAGCTATATTTTCACCTCCTAGATAAAAGCTACATTTTAAGAAAATTGTAGCCCCTCAGAAGGACACAGGTCAGGATAAAATACTAACTTCAGCTGGATAAGAACTTAGAGATTATTTTAGGATGATCTCCTTGAGTGCCAATATTCATCAGCCAAAAGTGAGGATTTCCATTTAGGTGAATAAACGTATATTCCTTGGTCTACTAATAGCTCAGCAGGTGCTATCAGTTTCTAATGTCATTCTTATATTACAAAACAGTTGCATATCAGGACATTAAAAGGCACAAGGTTATTAAAGTTGATTCCAATTTACTGGCTTGAGAGAGATGTTTTAACAGATAAGAGTTAGGGTGTAGTTCTGTTTTGTTCTACTTTAAAATACCTTGTTTTTCCAGGGGGTACACCTGTTTCCTTAATTCTCATAGTCAATCTGCAGCAGAAATCTTGTATCAACATGGAGATCACATATTCGGGCCCCGAGTGATTCTAAATTTGGAAAGTCTCTGAAAAGTCCTGTGCACATTGTCTACTAGGAAAATCAATGGTAGAGCAGTAGCCCAGATCTTCTTGCGTGAAGACAAATTGAGAGAACCACTCCCACTCTCCACTGAAGAAAAGAAAGCCAAATAGGATTCCAGAGGACACTACATGCTAACTTTACTTCTCCCAACTATGAGATAGCAGTGAATTTAAAGGAGAGCTTTACCTTCTTTTGCCTTGTTAAGGATGCTCATCCCACAGATGAATATACATAAGAATGAGTCATTTTTACTCAGCCAAGGATGTTAGCCCTACTAATGTACCAAGCTATGTTACACAAATATTTTATCAAGTTTCCTCCTCTTCTGTGTTGACAGTTATTGCTACAAATGTGACAGAGGGAAAAGTCAATTTTTTCCCTAAACTTTGCAGAGTCAGAACTCTGGGACACTTAATTCAAATAATTCAAAAATACTGTGATGGTCAAATGATCATTGTCCTCATGGAGGTGAAACTTCAATTGCAGACTGACATTTCTAGATTCTCTTGCATTTTGACTAAAGAAGGCCACACTGAAGCATACTATCTCTCTTGTGTCACAGAACTGAATCAAAATTAGGATTTCTTAAATGTATATTGTCAAGAATTGAAAAATTTAGCTAAGATTACTGAAGCCAAACTACCTTTGTCTCTATCAAGGTTGACTCTCAGAAATTGGGAAAAATTGGGGATATAAGAAATACAATCCCCCAAATTCAAATCTGTTAAAGGAAAAAAAAAAAAAACAAAAACAGAGCAGAGCTATTTTATCAAGGTCTTCCCTTACCCTTAAGAATAATGAAGAATAATGTTCTCAAGTGTCCTCAGAAACAGTGACAGCATAGTTCCTTGACTCTCACAGGTCCTCCTCTTCTGGGTCATTTCCTATAAGACCTGAATTGCTCACTTCTGGGGATAGTCAGGCCTAAGATACAGCTTAGCTTAAGGTAGGACTGTTTTCTAAGTTTGATGTCATCAACCAGGCAAAACACTTTATGGCTGGGGATCCTGGAGTTGACCATGACAGTTAATCTGTCTCAGCAATTAGTCAGATGATGGAGAGAGATGGTCTGTGTGGGGCCAGAAATTACAGAATTGAATAATGAGATTCCAGCAAGGACAGTCTCTGTATAAAGGATTCCAAGTTAAACAGAGAACTATCTCATTTCTCCCATCTCTCTCCTGGGTCAGTGAGCAAACAGTTTACTCTTGATGAGTTTCTCATACACAGAAAGTTGGATACTGTCAGGCTCAAGAAAAGTAGGCTTCCAAATCTTGGGGCGGGGAAGTATACTGCATCTTAATTAGCAATGAGATTATCAGACAGTACTTAAGGCTCCCCAAAACCTTACAGGCTGTAGAGAACTCCAGATTAGTCAATTCCTCCCTTGTTCTTTTGCTAAGGGAAAGGAATGAAGAAATCTTGAATTACTCTTGGCAAAGAATTCTTCTGAAGCCTACCTCAATTGAGTCCATTGTTTGTCCAGAGAAGACCAGGATCATCACCCTGCTGTAACCACACACCTCCAGTGAGGACTGCTGTCTTCTTAGAGACAGTTTCATTCCTAGTTCCCTGGATCAGGCTTGGCTGGGTGAAATCCTTCTTTTAAAAAAAAAAAAAAATTTATAGTGCTGGGGATTGAATCCACGGCCTCATACATGCTAGGTAAGTCCTCTATCACTGAGGTATACCCTAGCCCCTCGCTGAATCTTTAAAACTGAGAACAGAGCATGACATGATGGTACAAGAGGTCTCTGTGGTTTTCAGTAGCTATATTCTCCCCCTCATGAAAGAAGCTGGTATCAGCATGAAGCTTGAAGAAGCTGGCATCAGCATGAAGCCAACCTGCACAGAAAAACAAAGGCTAAGAAAAAGATGGGCAATACTTTCATCCTTGGTTGGTCTTCCTAATGAAGATATATATCTTGACCCTTTCTGTTGGGCTCCCTAGGCTTAGACTAGTTCAAACTGAGTTTCTCTTATTTACAACAAAATTTCCTGGCTTATGCAGTTGTCTCAAAGGATGATCCCTCAACTGAAATTTATCCCTTTGGAAATAGACTTCAGAAAAGTACTCTCACTGTTTAGATATAAGACTGACAGGGTACTGCTGACAACCACTGCTTGATTTTCTTGAGCTGGCAATTTTAGAACAAGATTGTCAGTTCTAAGCCAGCTGCAGTACAGTTAACACCTGGATTATCGTTGAGAGCTAACAGAAATCTACTTTGTGACTCAGGGTGTGTCTGTGTGGGTTGTACTGAAATAAAAAGGACACATTGCCTCTTTTGTATGTGGAACAAATGGCTTTCTATCCACCACCTGTTTGCCTGCATTCTTATTTCCCATGTAGAACAAGAAGGTTAAGACAAGAAATGAATATGAGATGCAACAGGCCCATGGGCATTAATGGGTGGGGAGGGACATGACCAGATGATGTGAGGTAGGAAAAATAAGGTAAAAGAAAAAAAGAAGTAAATAGCAGCTAAAGTTTAAAAGCTACAAAGGAAAAAAGGAAATGCATAAATGAAGGGTAAGAACATAAACAATGATTTAAGAAGTTATGTTGAAAGAAATACACATCATGCACAGGTGTTCAAATGCCAGATCTGGACACTAGAAGTCTGAAAGCAGTGGGTTACCTTATACCCACACGTTGCCCAGCTGGAATTCAAAACAGAGGGTCCCTGAGGACATTGTTGAGAAATTTCTATATCCCCTTATGCAAAATTCCTGGAACATCTTCCTCCCCTAAGGCATGGCATTCTCAGCGATGAGAAGACCAACCAGGAATGCTTAGGAAGCCAGGGTCTGCACCACATGCACCACAGCAGTGTGTAAGATCAGGTAGGTCACCTTACATCAGGTTTCCAATCTTTCAGGAGAGAAAGTTACACCCCACAGAGCAGCAAGAAGGACAGTGTGTGTGTGTGTGTGTGTGTGTGTGTGTGTGTGTGTGTGTGTATGGAATAAGTATGGAATTCTTTTCATAGCAGGATGTTCTAACAATTCCTCTATGTTATAAGTAGTATTTGTGTGATCATAAGAATATGGATATCATTTAAGAGGCTTGGTTTAAGCCAAAGACCAAGGTTTAGCTGCAAGCAGTTCATCCCTTATATAAAGAGTTTTAATTAACTCATTCTTTTTGTGCAAAAGAATGAGAGGCAATATTTATGATCAGAACAAATAAGAAATATCTATAAAGTATTGTATAATCAACCCACAGGAGCAATAATCAAAATATTTTTAGTCTGAAAAGAAAAAATTTTCAAAAGCCCGAATGACAATTCAGAACCCACTGTTAGCTAATAACCCTGAAATTATGCGTTTGACACACACAGCTAAAGACACATTCACATTTCCGTTGTTGCTGAAAAGGTGCCCATGATTTGAGTCATATCTTTATGGCCACAATTTTTTTTTCCTTATAAGAATTTTACTGGGCACTATAAAGGACAGTACTAAGTGCTATAAGAATGCTAATAATGAATACATTAATTGCTATCTTCCAGCAGATTAAATGTTTCTGTTTTAACATTTATGTCATTTACTTATTTCGATTTTAGCACATGGTGAGATATATGGATCTAGATTCAATTTTCTGTATGTGGATAGTCAGTTTTCCCAGCACCATTTATTAAAGAAGCTGTATTTCCTCATATGTAAGTCTTTGGCCCCTTCGTCAAAGATCAGATAGCTGAATGTGCCTGGGGATGTTTCTTTATCCTCTACTGTTCCACTGATCCACACTTCTTTTTGTCTTTATTTTTATTTTATTTTTTTGCTAGCACCATGCTATTTTTAAGAAGTACAAATGACCAATAAATACATGAAAAAAATGTTCAACATCTCTAGACACTAAGGAAATGTTAATTAAAATACTGAGATTCCATCTTTCTCTAGAAAGAATGACTGTCATCAAGAAATCAATCAAAACTGCTGGCAAGATTGGGAAGAGAGGGCTTCTACATCTTTGGAGGGAATGTAAACTAGTACAACACTATGAGAATCAGTATGGAGATTTCTCAAAAAACTAAAACTAGAAATTCCATTTGACCCAGATCTTCCCTTTCTAAGTATCTTCCCAAAAGAGTTAAAGACAGACATCATATTAAAGTGATATATGCATACCCATGTTCATAGCAGCACAATTCTTAATAGCTAAAACTTGGAAGCAACCTATAAGTCCATTAACAGATGAATGAAGAAAACGTATTTATACACAATGGAGTACTACTCTGCCATAGAGAAAAATAGACTTGAGTCATTTGTAAGAAAATGGATGTACCTTGAGATCATAATGTTAAGTGAAATAAATAAGACACACAAGTTTAAATAACATATAGTTGCTCTTATGTGAGAAACCTCCCAAAATAAATAAAGACCAAAATAAGATTGATAATAGGAAATAGTAAAAAAATCTTTTGCAAATGAGAAAGGGACCAACATATGGAGGGATGGGGGGGGTGAAAAACTAAGATGTGTTATGTACACGTATCAACTCCCCACAAGGAGTATAATCATTATGTACTGCAAGCACATACTAATAAAAAATTAAATTTGGAAAAAAAATTAAAAACAGTAAAAAATGCATTTCAATTGCTAGTAATAAGCAACCACTAAAACCTGAATTTTATATCTGTTCCACTCTAGAAGTTAGATCAGATGTAGGTGAAATGCCTCATTTCCAGCAAAATCAAGACCCAGAAGCCTCCTCAGAGGCATCATACTCGGCTGTAGTGGCTGTTCAGATGCTGTGATGTCTGCTTGTCCTGGACTAGCGTCTCTGTTAGGGCCTGGCCAAGAAACAGCCATGTTAGGCTCTGCCCAGCATTAGCTGGGGTGTGAGTGCTGATGCCATGTTTAAAGGCCATGTGGAATGCTAGGAGCATAACTTCTTCATAGCCTACCTGGCATCTGCTAGGAGAGCACACTCTTCAAACATGCTCTGTTTGCTCTTAGGGATGAGGGTAGTTCCGCACCATTTCTTGGCTGATGCATTCCAGGAGACACCTTGTCATTTCTGTATTTCACTGAACTCAGTGACAGAGTTGGTTCCAGAGCAGTCAGACAGAGCGAGAGGGTGGTCACAAAGAGGTGTCATTGGAAGGAGTGTGGGAAAATCCTAAGATAGTCAGATCCCTAGTGTAGCAGCTAAGGACAGCTGTAGCCATCATGTTGGCTTTTGGAGCCAACAATTGCTTTTCAAGCTCCTGGCTTGGGGTCCTCAAAATATATCTTCCCTATTTTTGTGATAACAACTCTGTAGTATTGGCCAGATGGAATCACAGTTTGTTCAGCACTTCCTTTAAGCTGTAGGTTCTAGTTCTTTCAGGATCCTTGCCATGATATAAACACTGTTCTAACTTGTCAGAGCATGTGAATTATTTAATAGCTCTTTGCCTATACATATGTTGAACATTTGAACACAATACACTTGGTAAAGCCTTGTCCCTAGATAAATCTTAGAATAACATCCTTCTGTAGCCACATATATAACACGTGTTTTTAGCTAAATAAGAAAATGTGTAGTATTTCCAGGTTGCCTACACAAGAGGATCTTATCAAATCCAGAAAACCAACTGCAAGTGAGACATGCCTACCAGGCACAGGGCTTCAGGGGAGATGTCAATGTCACTAAGGCTGTATCTCAAACTCAGAAGTGTCCTTCACATGCATGCCTTTAAGAAATTTGGAAAATTCAGCCTTTAAAAATAAGAGGACCTAATAGCTAAACCTAAGTGGATCACAGAGGCTATAGTCAATTCCTGTTACATGGTTCAGGTTACCTATCAGCCAGGGAACCAAATAGTGTGAGAGTAAGCTTGATAACTGCTAAATTCTTTTTCTTGGGTGGCGGGAAACATGAGTTTATAGCACTGGACTATCGAAGTGGTACTTGTGGTACATGTATGTCAATATCCTGTGAAGGGATGACATGAAAACCAGGAGGATAGTAAGAATAAGAAATTCTTTGAAGAGTTTCCTCATCTTGCCCATTCCAATGGAGTCACTGACTCATTCTTATTGAAGACAGAATGGCATCAGTGGGTGTTGGAATTGGGGGTGAAGTGGGTACTGTGAATGTTTTAACTCCCCTGGAGGCATCAGAGTTAATTGCCTGGTACCTCTTACACTGCCTGGACTTTCCACATGAGGAGCCAAGAGGCAAAGGAGAAGAGAGATCCACAGCTGAATAATACGAAGTTGGGCTAAGGACAAACTAAGGAGCTGTTCCTTTGGTCATACCAATGCCAGCAGTCCTCCAAGATTCCCAAATGGGAATAAATTCAGAAGAAAATGGATAGGAACTAGAACTAGATATAACACGAACATTATAAGAAGGACTTTTTTGGGTTTGTTTTTTTGTTTTTTGTTTTTTGAGGCAGGGTCTCACTATGTAGTTGAGATTGACCTGGAACTCACTATGTAGTCCATGGTGGTCTCAAACTCACAGTGATCCTACTGCCTTCCAAGTGCTGGGATTACAGGCATGCACCACCATGCCCGGCTAAAAAGGACTTTTAAAGATGACTGCAAAGACAAACCCAGTGTTCAGTGAGCTTGGGGTGATGGTGGAGGTGTAGAGACTGTGAGATTTTAGCCTTGCTGTTTTGAGAATTCTAATGGTAAAAGGAAAACATGTTATAAGGCATCACAAAGTAGTCAGCACAGGGTCAAAGATAATCGTGACTTTTTCCCTAAGAACTGAAGATAAACATTTTCTTGAAGGCAAGAGACAGGGAGGTATGAAGCAGTGGAAAAATAAAGAATTAGAGGATCAGGAGAAACTAGAATAGGATTGTATCAAAAGGGTAGGATACTGGAATATCCTTGGCCAGAAGTGGGGACTCTTGTCTCTTGAAACAGAGGAATTTGAAAAATGATAGCTGTAAACATAGTAACATTTTGTGGTGAAAGGGAGGGAAGATGAAAAAAATTATCTAAATTTGGCCTTTTTTTTTTTTTTATAAAGTAGTCAGTGGTATCAGTTGAGAAGGAGGAATAAGGTTGGAGACAAATAAAAAAACATGAAAGAGCCACTGCAGAGGGTGAGAGAGAGGAAGGCAGGAATGAATCAAAGGATCCCCAAGTGCAACTGCCATTCCAATGGCTGTGCTGCTCTGGAGCACCTACAAACTACTCAGCAAACAAACCTGATGTGATGATACTTACTATGTTCCACTGGGCAAAAGAGGCCCAAGGCCTTCTCTTCAAGGAGCTTGCCAAGAGGATTCACAATGGATGGGGGTAAGAGATGGCAG
This sequence comes from Fukomys damarensis, assembly GCF_012274545.1. Lineage (NCBI taxonomy): Eukaryota > Metazoa > Chordata > Mammalia > Rodentia > Bathyergidae > Fukomys > Fukomys damarensis. The sequence goes on from NW_022900928.1 coordinate 21,602,750, forward strand.
AAATTTGATTGCTAAATTATACCAAGGACTGTGATGGGTAGGCATGTTGGGTGTGTTGGCCACAAAGGAAGGTACTTATAGGAAACCATGGATAGCTGAAGCTTTTGAAGAAACACACCTACTGTTGCTTTCCCCATGGGCTTTCAAAACCTCTCTCCTCATAATCAAGGTTGAATATGGGGATCTGGAGAGTTCTGGGAAGATGACAGAGTGAGTGGTGAACAGCAGAGAAACAGCCTGAGATTTGTTGTTTGTATGATGGAATATAATAGCAATGTGAGGAAAAGAAGGAAGAAGAAGCAAGGATCTGAAGTGAGAAGATAAGCCCATGGGGAGAATAAAGAAAGTTCAGGGCAGAAAAGGGAGGTGGCAAGTGTCACATTCACCCTGAGCCCCTGCTCAGAGCCTAGAGGAGGCAGCTCAAACCTGCAGATGCATGGTGACTACTGGTGACCCCAGAGGCATCCACAAAAAATACACCAGTAGACACAGTGAACTGCTGTGCTGGTGAGTTATTCAGATTCAGACATCCCCTAAGAGAGGGGCCAAGTGAGCTCAGAATTCAGAGCAGCTACAGGTTAGCTCCACCTAGCAGCTCCAAGTGTTAGGGTGAGATGCAACTAAGTTCAAGTCATTAGGAAGTCACAGTGCTGAGTTTAAGCCAGCAGGAGGCACACATAGTACTACAGTCTGAACAAATAAGGTTCTAAATTCACAGCCAGAAATCAGCCTGACCTTCAGAGGAACAAAAGGTGCAGGATTGCTATGGTTATCAACTACCCTGCCATAAATCTACAGCTGGCTTGCTGGGATTAATGAACATAGATCTGGGCTCTGTCTGCCCACTCCATCATGCCCTGAAGTAGACATTCTATTTCTTCTTTTTGTTTTTGTTCTTCATTTGTTAGTTCTTGTTTTTATATGAGTGTAAAACTTGTTTCTAGTTTATTTGTTGTAGTTCTGTTCTGGTTTTTATTTCTTCTCTCTTTCCCTCCTGTCTTCACCAGTTTCCCAAAGTTCACATAATCTTCTTTTGTCCTCTTCATCTCTTCCTCTTTTTCTATTTCTCTATTTGCTCTGCCTAACCCCTTTTAAATTTTCTCCTCTGAGGATAAAATATCCACATTGAGGGCATATTTACTGTATACAATTTTCTGGGTTTAGATTTTGTTATATAACCACAAATATAGTTCATACAGTTAAAGGTGGCAAATTAATAATTACCACAGTTTTTATTTTCTAGGCTGTGTTTGATGCTATTGTTATTGCTGATTTTACTTAGCTAAGGTCACATAATTGTCCTAGTCAGTTCTTCTTCTTGGTATGCTGTTACTGAGATTGCCTAACGGTCTAAACAATATTATAGGCTAGTGCCAAAGAACCAGGGGCTAAGCCAAATAGGCAGCAACTTCTCATCCCCAATAAATTGAAGAGGTAGGATGGTTCAAGACTCAAAACCCAAAAGCCAGCTACACCTGGAAGACATCTCTGAGAAGTGGTCATTTCCTAAGAGTTATAAATACTAGCAATAAAGCTACCTGCCAAAAGCAGTTTATAAACATTAACCCAGGAGTTAAACTAAAAAATAAAATAGAAAATGAGAAGACACTTAAACAAAATGTAACTCTGCACTTCCAGCTCACCAAAGGCAAACCTAGCAGGTAACAAGGTGGAACAATTTGAAAGCCACCTATCTGGACTTTCTGAAGTGCTAACAGCAAAACTGTCTCTACAGATGAATGAGTCTCTAGGAAAAAGTTAAAGCAAAAATATTCTTTCAGGTAACTACAGAGATGACCATAATAAAAGATGTAGTTAATAACTCTAGAGCAGATACAGATAAAAAAAAGAGACAAGCTTAGAAAAATGATGGAAACTATGGAATGCCCAACATAAGAAAGAAATGGAATATGTGATACAGACACAAAAAGATATCCAGGAGATTAAAAAATCCATTGAAAGTATACCCAGCAGAATGAGCCAATGTGAGGACAGAATATCAGATAAAGAAGACATGACTGTGGTAAGTGATTGTGAAAAGAAAGATTTCTAAAAAATACCAGGAGACTATGAAAAATCAATCCAATAGCTGCTAGGTGATGCAAAGAAGAACAACATAAGATTGACCTGAGTCAATGAAAAAGCAGGAGATAGCACAAACAACATTAAAAAAAACCTGTTCACAGAAATAATAGTAGAAAACTTCTCAAGCATGGAAAAAGAATTTGATATACAGATAAGTGAGGGATACAGAACTTCAACTATCCATGACTGAATACAGGGATCTGGAGTAATCAGAGCTTGGTAGTTGTAATCAGTATCACCATCCCCATAACTAGCACTTATAATGTCCTTTCTAAGTACTTTACGTACATTCAAGTATTTATCTGTATCTTACAGGCAAGGGAACTGAATCTCAGGAAGGTTAAATAAATCATCCATGGTTACAAAGAGATGAGAGATGAGCCCAAGCAATATAGAGGTAGGATTCATGCTCTTAACCACTAACAATGACTTTCACAGAAGCTGCTATGTACTTCTCTGGCTTCCACTGCCACCCAACATGAAAGCAAGGTAAGCCAGATACCTGTGAATCTCTTTGTCTTTGCAGCTCTTCTGGCCCAAGTGGCCAGGCTACTGGGTCAACCATTTGAGAACCAGATAACATTGAATAAAGTTTCACGTAGGCAGCTTTAGGTCATTCCACATTCTATTGCAGAACACGAGCCAACTGCATAGTACAGTTGCAGTGATTCCTTTTTTTTTTTTTTTTTTT
>NW_022900928.1:21605846-21609848 GCF_012274545.1 Fukomys damarensis
TTTTTTTTTTTTTTTTTTTTGTAACATTGGGTTGGAATTTGGCTTAAATACTGAAAGAGCTGGGGAGCAGTATGAAGATGCTGACAATGCTACAATTTCTGTTCCTAGGAAAATGAACTTCTGTTCTATAAGCAGTGAGTGGGCCCCACGGACCCTGCTGAGCTATTTTCAGGGGCTCTTTCATGGCTATGTGGGTTGGATCCACTGACCTCAAAAGACAAGTGTGAGCTACTGGTGAGTCAGGTACCAAATAGCTGAGAGGGCTGAAGCATTGTAGGTATTTATGGTAGGAATTACCTGGTACTTAAGCTGTTTTTGTTGGAACAAACAGAATGATCAGCTCTGATTCATTCAGCAACCAGAGAAAAGCTGGCCAGAACCAGCAGCTAACAGGGTCTCTGGCTGTGGGCCAGGTTGTAGCTGTCTCCTTCTATGTCCTTAAGTTTGCTTGGTTTGAGACCTTGATGTAGAACATGGGAAGGGAAGGAAACTAGAGATGAAGAACTAAATAACTTGAGATACACTACTAAGAGAGAACCAATCATCGCCTGTTCCTCTTGTAATTTCCTCTTCCTAGTAATAGCCAATAGCAATGACAGTAAGCATATCATTGAATGTTCCCTACATGCATGGTATTATACTAAGCACTTTATACGCATTAATCTTACTTGAATTTCACAAACCTATAGGTGGCAAGTACTGTATTTCTTATTTTACATATGAAGAAATTCAGGCTTTTGGGCTAACCTACCTAAAATTGCATACCTAATAAATGTGGCAAATTCAGGATTCGAATCCAGATTTCACTCCAAACTGTATGTTCATAAGTACAATAGGACACACTATCCCACTCCTCAAAGAAGCAATTTTTCTTTTCTGAGCAAATATTTATCCTCCGTCCCTGTCCCTCCCTGAACATGTCTCCCTCTTTCTCTGATGCATTAACCCTTTTGTACCTGTCAAGGAGCAGGGGCACTTGCCCTAAGCACCAGGTCACACCACATCCAGACACCTCTTTTTCTGGACACCCCCACACACACACCCCATGCGCAACAATGAAGGAGACAGTGTTTCTACCTTCAAATGCATGGATTTGGAGAAAGCTGCTCTCTGAAAGGAAACACAGGACAAGGGTGGACGAGCCAGGCATGAGGAAGTGCTGGAGATCTGAGCTGGAGCAGCCCAGGAGAGGGATGGGGTCAACAAACTAACTGTGGGAAAGGAGCCTGATGGAGCCAGATCAAGACAGTGGCAGTCAGAAAGAAGGAGGAGAATATCTGCAATAAAAGCTAAGAAAAGAGAGAATGTATTTGGAAGTTCATCAAGGTAGGTATAAAAGATGAGTGAAACTAGAAGAGTAACTGGAGGCAGAGTTGGAAGAAGTCTCGATGACCAAGAAAGCTGAAGAACATGAGCTTTCTCTTCCGAGCTATGAATGAGTCCCGGATATTCATGATCAGAATCACAGAATGAAGGGGATTGTTTTTAAAAGAATATTTTTAAACTCTGGCGATAGTATTTAGGGCAAAGAAGTGACAAGACACTCAGAACATACTGCTTATGACTCAGAGATACTGCTTAGTGTTCAACATTTTGTTTTGCTTTTTAAAATGCCTACCTCTAAAAGTAGAAGAAATATATTTGTTCTGTAATGAGCCATCATGGAGTTTCTCTCAGCAAACTTCCAACTGTCCACAGAAGCCAGAGCTCACGCCTTGGTCGCAGGACAGATGAGGACTTCTGACATTACAACACGTACAGAATTAGTTCCCTCATTAGGTACAGAGTTACGACATCTGCCCTATGGCTGCATTATGGCTCCTATAATCCCAGGCACACTGTGGATGGAAAGATGTCTCGGGCAAAAAGTTCATTTTAGGAATGAGGGAAGAAAGATTAAATGCGGGAAGTGTGCTTACCTACCATCCTCTCCTAGTGAGGAAAGCTTTTTAAAAGCTTAAGGGGATGTAAACATTGCCATAACATCTGGCCATCTAAGCATGTTCTCTAGTGGATGTGATGCTCCACTCCCTGGCTACCCAGGGGCTGAGCACAAGTGGGATCTCTGCTGGGCTCTAAACTAATAATTTTCTATGTACTTGTCAGAAGAGAGGAAGAAGACTGGGTCTGGGAGACAGAGAACGGGGTTCAAGACCAGGGTGCACCACCAATGGCTAAGACACTGATAACCACAAGGTTCTTAGGCTCCCTTGGGCTTTGCTAAATGACAGGTTTGTACTAGTTGATCCCTATAAGCTGTACAGCTCTATAATTGTGTTCAGCCACTTCAGTTTTCTTAACACAACTTCCCATATACCACATCACAGCTCAAGAGTAATCTTCTTAAAATGCAAATTGGACCCCAGGTACATCGCCTGTCACCTCCTTGCTACCAGCTCCCCATCCCACAAATAACTGTCACCCCCCATAGCCTTCACTGTCCCATGTGACCTGGCATCTTCCTGCCTCTATCCACCACTGGTGAGCTCACCCACATAGGCTTTCTCTCAGTTTTGAAACTTGCCAGACCCTCTCTTTCTTTAGGACCTTTGCGCAGATCACCCATTTTTTGTGTGTGGAATATCCCTTGCCTGGTTTTCCACTTGACACTACTACTACTTTTTCAGGTTTCAGTGAATTGTTATTTCCTCAAAGAGCGCTCCCCGACCCACCTTCTCAATCATTCCTGGGTATCCTGTGCCTTCTGTTGCTCTCCTTTACCACACTATCAGTTTGCAATCTGAAGTTTATTTCCTGGGCCTGTGTACCCTCCATCTCCAGCACTGCATGGAAGATCCACAAAAGACCAGTTCGTGCTTAGTGTCCTCAGTACCCGGAGCCTAGTACTTGCTGAAAAGGGAACACACCAGCCAGCCAGGCCAGCGTGTGAGAATGGGGGAGTAGGGAACTGTGTGTCCCTTCTGAGCTGGACATTTCTTGACCCTCCTTTCCTTCTGCAGTTATAACGTCAAATCTCTTATCTGACAACTGCTCTTGACTTTTCTGCCTCTGAAAAACATCCAGCTTGAGACTCCTCAGTCTGAAGATAAATGCAAACATATCTTAGCCAATTTAAAAGCAGCCATAAAAGAAGAGAAAGCCTGAGTTCTACTGAGTACAGTGCAACCCGGCCCGCAATGTTCATTCATTCCTCAATGGCGCACACAAACCAAGAACTCCCCTAGAGCCCTCCTCTGGAAACGAAGGGGCCCCGTCTGTTGGCCACAGACATACCCTCCGCACCGGATAACATCTGAGCTGAGAACGAGTTAAACAACTTCCGAATTCAGAACATTTAAAAAGGCGGCAGCTTCCTTTCTGTGTCTTCAAACAAAAAACAGTGGGCACATTATTCTGGTCACGGTGTTTGGAGCCTATGACTGTTTAAGAGCCAAAGTTAAAATAACCGACTTTTCTCATCATTCTTGCCTTTCTGAACAGAGAGGTTCATTCACCAGAATGTGAGAGCAGAAACAAAAACAGCTGACTGTTTTCTCCCCTGGTGTCTATAATTAGATTCTTATGAAGATCTTGGCTGCAGCAGGGCTCTGCTGGACAAACACCTCCCTCTGTCCCTCTGTGAGACACACACACACACACACATACACACACACACACACACACACACTCACACCCGAAATGTCTCTCCCCTCACCCATCTCTACAGAGGCCCAGACAAAGTAGTCAGTCACTTACCCTCTTCAGCCACGAGAAATGCTTGTAAACATCAATGTCCCCATCCATGCTGGGCACCCATGTCAGCAGTTAAGAGTCCTGCGTTTAAAAAGCCCTTTCCTGGCTGGAGACCAAGTCTTCTCTTCCTTGCCTCTGCCCCCTCCCCCTCAGGAACACCAGGCTGTGTTCAGATTCCCCCACTTCCCTGGCCTGTGTCCTTCAGCCTTTCCCTAAACAGTTTCAGACACACAAGCACTGAGACCAGACGGTGCTGCTCCGGGGTCCTCCCCCGCAGCCCCCACAGTCAGGCACAAATACATACACACA
>NW_022900928.1:21610672-21655246 GCF_012274545.1 Fukomys damarensis
AAAAAAAAAAAAAAAAGGGTGAGGCCTCTTCACAGGCGTCTTCATGACTTAAGGAGCAGCTCGGGTAAGAAAGGGCCCCGCAAATTTGCTGTAAGACAGGCGAGCTGTGTGGATTCCTACCCACAGGTCACGTGACGGCTTTCCAGGGTGGTCTCCCCAGATACCACCGCACTCTCCTCCTCGTACTCTGTCTCTTTGCTCTCTTGCCCTCCCCTTAGTGTGTGGCCTCTGGCTATGACTGATTATGAAAGTGATCTTTGAAGTGGGTGCAGTGGGAACAGTGGTTACATGCAAGGGCTCTGCTCTCTGCTGTCCTAAATGACTTTCCGACACACATCTTGTGACTGAAAGGGGCCTTTCCTGTGTGTGACCTTCCTGTAAGTCCCAGCCTAAAGAGAAGTCTCTGCTTACTGGGTGCCAGCAGCCCCTCAGCAGGCATGGCCTCAGTTATCTACCAGAGTCCAGAATCAAGAGTCCAGAAGACAGGGCAGAAGCAAGGCCGGTCAGGCCTCTATCATCACAGAGGCAAGGGGGAGGGCTACTGCCTGCCAGCAGCTGGCACGGAGGGATAAATTCCTGGAGACACACCCAGCTCGGAGGCCAGGAGCACAGGAGGGCTCTGCCGCCCTGCTCGGAGCTCTAGAGCTTTCTTTGCCCCCACCCCCCAGCCAGGTTCCTTTCTTGGATCATGGGATGTACTAAACAGAGAATGTCTCTGTAAGGTTGCAGGTGTAGGGAGGCATTTTTCTTTTTCTTTTTTCTTCTGTCTAGAAGCCTGAGAAAGTCAAATGAAGAAATTTTGTTTGATCAACACACATTTGTCCAGCACCCAAAGCAAAAGTCACTGCCTTCCTGCCCCGGGTAGGTAAGAATTACCACGTGTCATGTAATAAACTTGGCTGCTGTAGGGAAATGGAGGCTGGGGAGGGGGAAGAGCCCCACTCCCGGTAGGAAGGGAGAGATACTCTTCTTGGAGGGGCTCAGGGCGACTCTTTAGCTTCAGGTACAAGAGAAGAGGAGACGAGTATGAGGGCTACTCCTCATCAGCCTTGTTAGGCCCTCAGAAAGGTGGCTCAGGTGCAGCCTGCAGGCAGCCTCTGTTCACAGTCTTCCCCCACCTCTACTGAGCACCGGACTCCTCTCTCTAGTTAAATGAACTACAGCTGAACCACAGCCAGTGGTTAGTCAGCGAGGCTCTCCACTGCACCAGACTAAGAAAGTGCATCTGATTTCTGACTCACTTCTCTAACTTCCATGCCTAGGACAATTCCTGGGATAGAGTAGGAATTTAAGCATCCTCTGAATAGGAAAATAAGGCACAGATGATAAGACCAGCCAAATAAAACTAAAATCCTACTTGGAGAAAATAGAGACTCAAAGTCTGTTCCCCCAGGGTAAAGATGTTCAACTCTAGAGCAAAATACAAGTTCAAATTTATCAGTTAGTTCAACTAATGTGTGAAAAGGGAGCAGCTTTTTTTTTTTTTTTTTTTTTTTTTGCTTTGCTTTCTTAAAAAAAACCCAAAACACCAAAGTCCATTTTCCTCATGTTGTAATTCAAACCCTGAATCCGCAAAACACCACTCCCAAAGATCTAGGAGCCAGGCACAGATGTGTGGCAAGTGCTGGGGGATGAGTGAGCTGGAGAAACGAATGCCGGTGCTTCAGCACCTCATCCCTCATGATGACGGTCCGAGACAGGGCTCCCTTACACACTGGTGAGGGGAACCGTGGCTGCACCACACTCAGCCCAAAGGCCAGCCTGGCCAGGGACACATGCTAGTGACAGCTGAATCATGGGGGATCGAGTAATTTACTGCAAATATTCAAAAGCTATATGTAAAGTATTACTTGTATGGATAAATCTGTTTCTCTGAAAACAGTTTTCATCACATTATCAAAACAGTCCATGACCACTACAAGGTTAGAATCCTGGGTTTTATCTGGCCTAAGCAATTACCCCTAATATTTAAGCTGCCCTTCTTACCACGTGGTCATGGGGGAGACTGGCCCTCCTGCTTCATTACAGCCCTCTTGGGAGATGAAGCCTCAAGGACCTCCAAAGGTACACAAATGGGTGTCACTCACTGACCATTACAGTCGTCAGGGCCTTCCCAGGAGCAATTCACTCACCTAAAACCAGAACAACCCAGTGTTGCATGGAATGTGAGGCCGCCAGTTGGGGCAAAGGGCAGGATACTGTGAGACTGAGCATCCTGGGAGTAGAAACTCAGGGAGGAGACCAGGGTGGTCAGGAGTGGACAGGAGGATTCATTATGGCTTGCTCCCATCCTATTCTGGGATCTAGAAGAGAATCTCTGGATTTTCATCTACTTAGCTGAAATGCCAAGGAATGGCTGAGGAGGGTCCCTGAGGTCTTACTTCTGCCAGCGACCAGAAATTAGCACCATCTTCTCAGGCAGAACTGTGGACCACGAGGAGTCTCATGAGTCAGATGCCATTCTCTGAGCCATTACCTGCATCCTGGGCTCTGCTCAGCCCTGAGCTTTTGTCTCTGGGCTTTGATGACAATTGCCAAGACACCTCTTTATCAATCAGATAATAGGCTTGTGTCCTTCAGTAGGCATGCCGCATGAGGACCACTGCTCATGAGAAGAGAGGGAGGAGAAAGAAGATCTCAGTGGAGGAAGGCTAGACCATGGTACTGTGTCTTGGCCATCTTTACTCAGGTCCCCTAAACACACCAGCATGGGGAACCCACCTCCAAAATGAATTAGGACAAGGTCCAGGCAGCAGATATTTTAGTCTTGGTGGGTCATAAAGTCTCTATCATCCTCAATTCCAATATCTGTAGCATGAAAGTGGCCACATCCAGTGTCTAGACCAATGAGAGTGGCTGTGTACCAGTAAAACTTTATTTATGGACATTGTAATTTGAATTTTATGTCATTTTCACATCACAAAGTATTCCTGTGATTTTTCTTCAATCATTGAAAAATATGAAACTCATTCTTTTTTTTTTTTTTTTTTAATGAAACTCATTCTTAGCTGATGGGGAAAAAAAAAAAAAAAAAAAACAGGCAGAAGACTGAAATGCAGCCCATGGTTTCCTCACTCTTCCTTAGGACAAAGCTTCCCCATCTATAGTTAATTATCTGGGCTACAGGAGGTTTTAGTAAAACTGCAGATTCCAATCCAGCAGGCTGGCAATGGAACCTGAAATTGTGCATTGCTAACAAGTTCCCAGGAGATGCTCATAGTATTTTTCCAGAACTGTACCTGGAACAGCAACAGGTTAGAAAACTACTTTCAGAATTTATTTGAAGCACGGAGACTGAAAGCATACATTTCCTGGAGGCTCTCAGCCCTCCTGCCTGCCACTAGTGGGTTCTTAAGAGGCAGAAGGTTCTCTATCACATGGCTCTGATGGGCTTCTTTGTGGGTAGAGGGTAAGCGGGTGTCTACATGCTCAGACCTCAAGTTATGCTAACCTGGCAACATAGTCCACCATGTCCCCTGGGCCAAAAGCAGGAAATTTAGTGGGGAAGGATTTATTTGCTCTTTCACCAGTGTTTGCACATTCTTGGTCATTTTATAAACATTGGTTCTTAGAGACTGAAATGGTCTCTTCTGGTTAGGTCTGACAGGATCCAGGTTGCAAGACTTTAGTAGAGCACAAGTTTGGAGGAAGGGAGACTAAAAACACAGGAAAAATAAAACTGCTAAATTTGCAACAGTTTAGAGCCCCAAATCTGGGGTTCTATGCCAGGAAAAAAACATGCAAAACCTCTCGAGGCACAAGAAGCATCTCTGAGTGGGCCAGGAAATGGCTCCTGGAATGCAGAACACCATACCGCTAGTAACCCAGAGCACAAGGCTTTGGACTCAAGAAGTTTAAAGAGATTTTCTTATCATATACAATGGAAGAAAAGTCTGTGCCCCCACGACTGGCCCCCAGTCTCCTTGCCTATTTCCCTCTGGGACCCACAGTGGAGGCCTCCCCTGACTACTACTCCTCTGTCTACTGTTTTCCAAGGAAAATAAGAAAGAACTCTCTCTTCCAAATGACCCAGGTATATTTTCCGGCAGCTTCACTAGTGAGTGATGCTTGTGTTATCTTCCTAATCTAAATAAGACAAAACAATTTTTCCCTATAAAGCCCATACTTTCTGCCTTTTCCTTGGCGTTAGACTTCCCAGCATTTGTCCCTGACTCCCACCTAGTGGCTTCTTGAAGTACTGCAAGGGACAAAGACACCACCCTCAACTCAAGCCCTGCCCTGGATGGGAGTCCGGACTCAGCATCGGGTGGGGTGAGGGGTGTTGGTACCCTCTCTGTTCTCAGCTCTCATTCCACACTTGCCACAAGAGCAAGAAAGAAACCACACTTGAAATTGGTTCACACTAGCCCTTTTTTTCTTGGAAAATACCAGCAAGTCTCCCCTTTTTTAAAATTCAGAGGAAAAGGTTTTCTTATAAAACTCCTATCTGTATCTTTTCAAACTTTAAATGTTCAGCATAAATATATCCAAATCTGTCTTTTGTCCCATCCTGACTGGAGAACAGAGATACATAAATGAATCACATGGCAAGAGAAAATCAGGTTCACAATCTATAATGCATAAAACAGCTTTTTCTCCCTACCTTTTTTACAGTTCTTCTGGCTTTTCAATATGGTAAACAGATTTGCCTCTTTTCACCAGAATGAAAGATTGCAAGCTGAATCCGCCAGCAATGCACAAGCTTTGTTTGAAGCTTGGATCTGAAGGAGCCGCCATCTGTGACAAGGCCGTTAGGAGCTGATGAAGGGGGGCGGTAGCTATGCCCTCTCCAGAGTTTGGTTTTCTTTTTGAGTTCCTTCAGAAACTAGTTCAAAATGTACATGGAGGCACCTGCACCATCCAGGGAGGTATCAGACAGAAGTGGTACCTTCCCCGGCAGGTTTAGCACAGGCCCCGCTGCAGGACAGCCCTCTTTGGGGCTCTTTAGAGGAGGGCCTCAGCTGAGTCCTGCAGCTATAAGGCTCCCTACCCTGTCTCTACTTTGGAAACTGGGGGAAGCCGAGGCTGGTGCTTACAGAGAGGCACCTCAATACAGGCCCCCAGAACAAACCATGGGATAGAATGCTTGGCCGTATCTTGAAGGCACTGTCAGACTCAGTTGTCATTTCCAGCAAGGAAATTGTGTCCCAGAGGAAAGAGGAGGTTTGCTCAAAGCTGTGTACAAGTGGCAGTGCCAAGGCAGAACTGATCTTTTAACTCTTTTCTACCCCCTGTATTCCTTCAGCTTGGTTCAGCTTGCTTCAACCTACAAGACACACAGACTAGGACACCTACAACCTTGTCAAGAGAACCCTACACTTCCAATGGGGTGGGTCACAGGCATATATACTCAGGTTCAAAGAAGGCCCAGAGCATAGCCCCTCTATAAGTTTTCTACCAACCACTGCCCCTCCCCGTGGAAGCTGAGCACTATCCTGATTTGTCCTCACTCTGCTGCTGCTGGGTTTGCCTGTCCTTTCTCTGACTTCATCTTGAACCTTCGCCAAGGATCTCCTTGGCCCATATCCACAGAATTAAACAGTGATGGACTGCCCGCTGGGAGTTGGGGAGTGTATATACCAGAATGTTAGAGAACTACTTATAACCACTCCATCTGTAAGATTGTTGGCCCTGGTATCTTTTGATCATCACCCGAAGATTCAAGGCACTAATCAACACTCTGTTTACCATCTACTGGGTCTATTCATGCAGTTCATTGGTAGGTCTCAGTCTTTTAGCGCCCATTTGAATCTGTCTGGCTAACCTCCTGGTGGGACTACACCACCAATCCCAGACCTGGATAACACCAACCAGCCCCTACTCAACCCAGCTAGGCAGGTGGGCAAAACCACGGGAAAGACCCTAAGGGTACAGCCAAAATCTTACAAGTAATCATAGTGACACCAGATCCTTCTTGCTCATTGCATATGTCCGGGCCACTGAGAAGCACCCCGTTCTTTCTAGATAGCAGAACCATCTGGTGAGGTTCAGGAAGTCTTGACCTGAAACAGCCACGTCATGCTAAAGCCATTATTACTCACTTTAGAGCACACAGAGAAGGAGGAAGTTGCCCCTATCTGGAATTTGGCGCCATTCTGATCATAACAGAGATGGCTCAGCCTGCCATCAGTGCCTTAGATTCATGCTCATTGACCACTGACCCCAGTCTTGGACCTGCCTGCTGAACATAAAAGACCTCCTTTCCATTTACTGAGGGTAACACTTTTGCTGCACCACAGCAGTCTCTTTCTAGTAGGGCCCTCAAGCTTGCCTTAGACTATAGAAAAGTCCCTGAACATGAAACTTATCCACCAGGTGTCCAGGGATTGGCTGAGAATTCAGATACAGATTCTCTTCTTAGAGCAAGAGAATCAAAACCTTTTGCTCCATGCCTCACTGAGGGTCCTGAGACTATCCCCAGCTCAGAGAGCCCCCAGGATGTCCTGTCAGGGCTGAAGCTCACTTCTCCTCATTCTACTTCCGAGGGGCAGGACACAGGCTCAGGCCTGCAAGCCCAGGAAACATCCTCAAGCCAGAACTACTAAATCCTGGGCAGAGTTGCTCCACTTGGTCTTTAAGATGATCCTGGCCTATTTATACCCATTCTCCAGGCAGTGAGTCCTAGCCAACAGGGGTTCTACTGAACATGCTCACCAGTCTGTGCCTCGGCCCTGCCAGGACCCAGCAGAGAAGGACTTAACCTGCAAAGAAACACAGTTGCCTCCTGTGATGAATCAGGACCAGGGCTTCCCTCTTCAGTGGAGACACAAAGGACTAGTCTGTATCTGCTCTACTCTGAACACCCTTCCCTACGGCACCACTACCTCTCCAACAGCCTCTCTTTCTGTAGCCCACAGACACCATGGTGCCTGAGCACCTGTAGTCCTAGATGAGCAGTACTGGTAGAGGACTACATTTCCCACCATAGGACCCTTCCTGTTGGCCACAGTGGATCGGTGTTAGTGCAGGTAACCCATGCTCATGTTTAAACTAAAATAAAAAAGTTAAATTTCCATTTTATTTGCATTTCCATGAATATTTTTTATGAGCCTGGATACGTAAGAACTGGACCAACGAGACTGTATTCTTTAGGGATTTTAGTTTTCTTTTGTTTTGTTTTTTGCTTTTTCTGTTTGTTTTTTAATGGAGGAAAGAACTTTCAATCAACCAGAGAATAAACTCAAACTTACATAACGTAGTGGCAATCATTCTGCGCTGTCCTCCAAGATCCATTTGTTTCTTCCATTCCACTGTTCTTTTCTGGCATGAAACTACCTCTTACCATGGCACATGGAAGTGCCAATACATGTTGAGTATCCTTCATCTGAAATGCTTTGAACCAGCAGTGTTTCACACCTTGGATTTTTTTTTTTTCACATTTTGGAATGTTTGTATAGAATTTGCTGACTGACCATCCCTTAACCAAAAATCTGAAATTGAAGGGCTCCAAAATTCAAAATCTTGAGATTTTTTTGGATTAGGAATGGATGTTCAACCTAGAGGTTCAACATGGAGGTATTCTCTTGAAGGGTTTTGGCAAAAGATTTTTCTCTGTTGATTTAAAAAAAAACACTACAAAAAAGTATTCATTACCTTTGGACATAGTTGTAGAGTTGGGTCTGTGTGGGTATATATTGCTGGAGGCCCAGCAGCCATCCTGAAACTAGTAGGGCACAATCTGAGAAAAATTCAACCCCTGAGGATATTAGGGCAAAAAACAAACTATGTGAGGGGAAGCTGGATCTTTGATGTCATCCACAGTCACTGATTTAACCTGGGACTGCACATCCTTTCGACATCTTATTAATATGAACCTGTTTATTGTTTTTATCCATTTACTGGAGAAAGTACTGACAGAGAGGTTGTGAGGCAGAGTTGGCCTATATCAGGCCAGCATTACAACAAAGTAGTAACGGAGAAGTCTGTGACCAAGCCAGTGTGTATACAGACGAGAACCGAGCACATACACAGAAGAGGCACAGATGTCACGAACAGGAAGGCATTGGTCAGCCTTGCTTAGTCTCTCAAACTGCTCACCATTTCTAATTCCAATCCAAATCCACAAAATGAATCTCTGGGATTAAATCAGTACTTCTCAAACTTTAACGTGCATGTGAATCATTTGAAGATGGCTTAGTTGGTATAGGATAAAGGATCACATTTGATAGTTTTCAAAGCTACTAAGGGTTACCAAAGCTGTTGCACCATAAACTAGAATCAGTGTAAAAAGGGCTTCTAACAAAATGGATGAAACTAAGATGCCCAGTGAGTCTGTCCAGCTCTCTGAATTTTATTTCCATACAGATAAGAACTAGTATGGAATGTGTATGTAACCAGAATGTAAAATGACTTTAGGCCTGCAAGACCCAAAATACAGACAGATCATGTCTGTTCAGAATCAAAAACTTAACATCCAGCTCCGATTTCTTGGAATGTTTATATAAACTTCTGACCCCTTGAAAGTACACTGTTCATAGGTCACTGATGGCCATAATTATTCTAAAAGATTTATGAAGGCAGTAACTTTTAGGGAAAATTTCTCTCCATAAGAAGGCATTCCCCAAATCATTGTAAGTAACCCCAACACAAATCTGCAAACCTGAAGCAAGCTGTTCTCTGTAATTCATCTTGCAAAAACTAACAACCACAATGACTGCCTTTGGATCAAAAATATTTATATTTTATTTTATATTTCCAAAAAAGTATTTAAAAGTTAGATCCATTCTTCATACCACATCATAAAACATACTGATGAATTACAGTTAACCAAAAGATAAAACATCAAACCACAAACCTATTGAAGACAGGCAAATAGTTATTTGATCTGAGATTAGGAAAGACCTTTTCAGAGCTAAAAGAAAAAAAAAAATCCAAACAGGAAAGACTGGATGGAATTAATTAAACTTTTTTAACATTCTATGCCTCAAAAAACACCACAAGTAGCATTGCACTTAAAAACAAAGTAAGGGAAAGATATGCCACAAGGCGAAGAGCTAGGGAAAGGTCATTAAAATACATAGCACTAAAGTCCTAATAGAACAAAGTACACAGAATATGAACACATGAAGGTGGGACAGGCCCACCCAAGAGGCTCAAGGTAATCTCTAGGGCAAGTAGAAAGTGAGTGTAGAACTATTGTTTGCCCTCCCCTTTGAAAATTCTCTCTTTGGAAGTTATTTCAATCATTTACATATATTAGTAAAATACTTTATATGTGAAATGAAAGGTATATACAGAGAATTTTTTTAGATAGGGAGGGTATAAGATTAAAAGCTTAGAAATGATATAGAAGAGGGCCAGGGATTTAGCTCAGTGGTTCCACCGCCTGCTTTGCAAGCACAAGGACCTGAGTTCGATCCCCAGTACAAAAAAAAAAAAAATTAACAAAGAAAGAAGTGATATAGAAGAATGTATGCTAATAAACTATTTTTTTTAAAGTTTAGTATTCCAACTAAACAAAGAAATACAAAAACAACAGAAAAATGTTTTCCCTGTGAAATTATAAAGCTATTTTTTACTCTTGCTAATTATTAGGATACATTTGATAGAATTACCTTAAATTCTGCTAATGAAAATATAAATGGTTAAATCTTTCTAAAAAGTGATTTTGAAAAAATCTGTCAAAAGGCTTAAAGATGCCAACGTTTTTGGATTAGAGTTGCCAGCTTTTGCAAACTATGAAGCATACTTAGTAAAAATTTTTCATTGCTCATCTAAAGTCAAATTTAATGGGGCTTCTATATTTTATCTAGTAACTCTACCTAAGTTTTATAATTATACTTCTAGGAAATATCTAGAAAAAAGAACAAGTAATCAAAACGTCAGTATAAGAAAAATTGTCACACAAATTAAGGTACACGCATAGAAGATTACTGAGAAACATCCATGGCCATTTTCAATTGTACAGTGAGGAATTAAAAAAAAAAGAAAAAGAAAAAGAAAATTCTGCATTTTGGGTAGATTGGGCTTTTGTTCAGAAAAGTCCTTCAGTCATTTCTCGGTTCTGAGTTGGTAAGATCATACACAGGCTGAAAAGGAGCAAATAAGGTTACGAAGCCTAATGAAAGAGTACCGAGAACAGCAGAAAAGCTTTTTTTTTTGGCTTTTGAGACAAGGTCTCACTTTGTATTTCAGGCTTGCCCTGAACTCACTATCTATCCCAGGCTGGCTTCAAACTCCCAGTGATCCTCTGCCTCTGCCTCCTGAGAGCTGGGATTATAGGCGTGCGCTACCACACCTGGCAGAGAAAGTTTTTATGAGGACTCTTGTGAACACACTGAGTTCACATGGATAGTCCAGAATACTCTCTATTTGGTGGGGGATGGGTGCCGAGGATCAAACTTGGGACCTTGTACTTGTGAGGCAGGCAGCCGAACCACTGAGCTAAATCCCCGGCATACACTCTGTCTATTTTAAAGTTAGAAGATTTAAAACTGATTTAATTCATAGACCAGCTTCCCCTCCACTGTCTAAGGTAACATTCACAGGTTCCAGCCATCAGTATATAGACATCTTCAGGAGCCATTATTCTGTCTACCATACTGGTATAGGTTTATTACACCAAACACCAGGTAGACCTAGCTTACATAATGAAAATATTGAATAACACACATAATCAATATAATGAAGTGTTTAATGTTCAGGAGAAGGCATAGGGGTGCAACTATACTGACAGAGGCCTCTGAAACAGAGAGTAGCCTAGGACATCTGGGACATAGCCTATCTAATCTCATCTGACAGTGCCCTCCAGACAAGGGTGTTTCAGTGTCCTTGGTTTGTGGTCATCAATGTCAACCTTTCTCTCCTAACGTATTTCTCCTGTTCCTGCCTTCCTTCCTCTATGCATACTTTTCAATTTTGAATCAGGTCTGTAGAACTCTAGCATTAGAAGACAGCATTTCAGACTTCATCCTTAAACTAAGCTTAGGTAATAACACTTTCTTCCTCTGGCTCCCAGAATCCTGCATCTGGTCTCAGATAGTTGCCTTCCAGATGGCCTTCTCAGTAGGCTAGCTCTTCATTTTACTCATTTATAGATACTACTAGTCTCTTAAAGTTAAACCAGTGGTCTTCATAAGCAAAAAGCTGGGTAATCAAAGGTATAATAGATATACAGCTTGTTACCCATCTGCTTCCACTGCAGATGAGCAAGTCTGCATGCCTAATCTAGAGAGTAGGTAGAGGAGAATTAGCTAATCTGTACTCTACTCTAGGGACAGGAAGAGGTTCTAGGGCAAGAAGTAGGGACAGAAGTAAAGTAAGAGTAATAGGCTCTGGATTGTGTTACGAATAAAAAGGTAACGGGATCCAGTTAAGTGTAAGAAACACCAGTCAAGGATTATAACTCACATTTAATCCTGAGGTTGGGAGATCTTCCATATATACCCTTTTCTGGCCCTGGATTTCCTCTTCTCACAGGTAGGTAGTATAATTTAAGCTAGTATAATTTTGCACTACTGAGCTTTGCACTACTGCTAGGAATGACCACCCAGCAGGAGTTACTCATAGCTGGGTGGGAAACAAGAAAGGCTGGAGAGCATAGGATGGGTCAATAGCCCTTGCCAGTGGTGGCATTCCATAGGCTGCATGATGATGTTTCTCAGTGGTTACCCAATCCAGCCATGGGCCAAACTCACCAAGTTGTCTTCAAACCATTCCTTTATGTAGGTAGCTGTTGGGCCAGGGACCTGACTCAGAAGAGCTTCTCTCTCCTGAGAAAGATCCAGCATTTCCAGGGCCAGTCTCAAGTCCTCGATGAGATGGAGCACTGGAAAGGGGTTCTTGTGGGAGGCTGGAGAAGACAGTCCAGGCTCACAGATACCATCATTAGTATCTGTACCCGTTTTAGTGCCTAAAATAAGAGAGAGAGTGAGAAACCTCAGTAAGAAAGGTAGAGATACCATGATCATTTAACAAGTCAAGAGCAAAGGCAGTAAAAGAAGAGAGGAAAGGGCTTGAGAAGCCTAGAAGCTTATGTATGCCTTGCTAAAATCATTCACAATGTAAATTTTGAAGATCATCTACTGTGATCTGCGCTGGACATGGTAGAAAAAGGCATAACAGAGGTGTGTGATAGCCCACTGAGGCTGATGCGTGATGATTGCATACTTAGACGAATGGAAGAACACAGAAAGTCTTCACCAGGGACAAAAACCTCCTAGTTAAAATACTGAGAACCCATTCTTCAGATTTTAGGTGGATTCAGTTGTTTTCCTTTAAACCAATGTGGTAGATTACACAGATGGCCACTAAAAATTGTTTCCTTTCCTGTATAGGCATTACCCTCCCCTCATCAAGAGCTAGATCTTAACCTGGGTGTTCGTAATACTAGAATTCAGTGGATGTGATTGTGCCATTGCTGGCCTGGGCCATTAAAGGTCTAACAGCTTCTACTCTTTTTCTCTGACCTAAACCCATCACAAAACAAAACCCAGTTAAAACCCTGCTAGAAAGTCAGCCCCAACTGTCCCAGCCGTCCCAGCCTCAGAGACAGACATGAGCAAGAGGACATTTGGGATGCTCCAGCACAAAAGAACCACCTAGATGATGCCATATGGGCCATCCCTGCTGAGAACTACCAAAGTCACAGAATTATAAAGAAACAGATGGTAGTGGTTGAATTAAGCCACTATGTTTGGATTAATCTATTTCATAACAATAGACAATAACTACTATATTCATGTTTGTTTTTTGTTTTTTGAGACAGGGTCTCACAATGTAGTTGAGACTGACCTGGAACTCACTATGTAGCCCAGGCTGGTCTCGAACTCACAGTGATCCTCCTGCCTCAGCCTCCTGATTACAGGCATGCGCCACCATGCCTGGCCGACACATATACTTTAATGACAAGATAAAAAGAATAAGTGCCTGGATATCCTCAGAGATCTGGGATACTGAGTCAGTTTTTTTCTAACTTGATGTACCCCAAATAAGACTGTTTTTGCCTTTCTAACCCCCATCATTTAACAACAACAAAACATGTTCTTTCCTTAAGTACTACTATATATATATTTTAAGCCAAAATCAGGGTAACACAGTCTTAACAAAGGATTTCTGTATTTCTTTTAATAATAAGAAACACTTTAGAAAATACAGTTTAGATGGTGGAATTACTAAGGCATTTGGATTGCTTTCAAGGCCAATAGGATAAAATGGTTAAAATCATGACTTTTGGAAAATGTGAGCTGTAGGGTATCATGTTCATGGATACACTGCAGGCCTGACATCTAATTTCTAGTCCCTTTTCTCTCCCAGCAACCGAATTTCTACTAGCAAGGCAGTTTGGGAACAAGAGATCCACAGTGAAGCAAACAATTACCATGATATTTGATTGCCAGTTTGATTTCTGAAGCGTATGATAGAGGGAATCATGGATCACAATCTACAAACAAGTCAGACACTCCAGAAAGTTAGGAAATCCTGTTATCTACACTCAGGTTATGTGCTCAGCACATTCTGAGTCCTGCCATTCCAAGAGTAGAAAAGAACTGCTAAACCTCAGAAGAGAAAAATGAACAGAAGTGAAGACATCCAATCTTCAAACAACTGCTAAGTTATCCCTCTTCGTTCTGAACACATTCTAATTTCAAACATATATTCATACAGTTATAAAAGTTGAATAAGTCAAGTTGGGGTGGGATAGTGGAAAAACAGGTTTTCATTAACTTTATATCTATGTGACACTATGTGTCATCTTGTGTAAGTTGTTTCCTTTCTCTGGGACCTTCCTTGCCCAAAATCTTTGGGATTCTTTCCTACTATTCAAACAATATATACATATACAGGTACATATATATATATATATATGCTTGGGTATCTTCTACTTTTACAGATGCATGTTTATATGCATAAAAGACCAATTTCCTTTTTTGCAATTTATCTTACTACTTTATCAAAATCAACAGTGAATAAATACTGAAGGAAGTGGGAAGGAAAAACAAAGGGATAATTTGTCCGTAAGCTAGTTGTAATGGCAATGACAACATGCCTTGGATGATGAAATCCACAAGACTTTAAATCCAAGGATCAGATATGGTTATAAGATAGAAAGCTAAGAGCAGGAGAAACTTTCTAATGCTACAAGTGGGCTTGAGGATATAAATGACAAGTGGAAGACATCTACACACGTGAGATATAATGATTCGAAATTTCCTCTCCTAGAAGAAAAGTATGGCAATGGTATCCAGGTGGCCTCCTATGATCCATTCCTCTGAACACTCATACTTGTCCCACATTATATCAAGATTGCTCCAGGGCTGGGGATTTAATTCAGGGATTCCACCGCCTTTCTCTTAAATACTAAGTCCTGAGTTCAAACCTCAGTACAAAACAAGATTGTTCCAAATGACCAGTACAGTATGGCAGAAAGGAAGAAATACCATTTCAAAAGCTAATTTATAAAAGATTCTGTGACTTCTGCCTGCTCCTTCTCTCAGATCACTTACTCTGGATGAAGCCAACTTCTATGTTATAAGGATACTCAATCATCCCTATGGAAAAGTCCATTTACTAAGGGCTATGACCACTTGCTTTTTTTTTAAATTAAATAAAATTTTATTTAAGGAATTTCACAGGTAATTCCTTCAATACTCATCATGGTCATTTTAATGAAGTTCTCTGTTTTCAAAATAGTCCCCCCCCCTTTTTAAGAACGGATGCTGAATTCAGTCATCCTATCTGCCTTGCCACAATTCTTTTATCTCCACTTGAACTATGGACAAATAATGATAGTTGCAAAACTCCTGAGAACTTAGATCCAAATTTCTTCCAGCAATTTAACACTTTAGGAGCACTTAGGGTAGATGGATCTGTCTTCCTCTGATACTCTAAGCTACTCACAGTAGTAGTACAGATCTCTAGGATATGAGAGTATGTAAAGTTAAAGGAAAAATTATTAGGCCTTTTGTATTTCTTGCTGTCTTATACTGCCTTATCAAAGGCCTAAGAAATTGACCTGTGAGCAAAGCAGAATGACAGTGTGACTCTATGAGACATTTCCAACAATGTGCAGCCACAGGAGAAGCCCCCTGGGAAAGACCTCAAGAATTATGGCCACTTGTTAACAGCCATCAGTCTTGAGAGTGAACAGTTCTGATACGAGTCCCGCAGCCCCAGCTGAATATCCATATGACTGAAGTCTTGGCCAATGTCTTAACTGCAACCTCATGAAAACCATGAGGCAGAGCCACCCAATAGGTCATGTCTAAATTCCTGGCCCACAGAAATTGACAAAGAAGAAATGTTTGTTATTTTAAGATGCTATGTTTTAGGGAGGTTTCTTTCTTTTTTTTTTAGTACCGGGGATCATGTTCTGGACCTTATGCTTGTGAGGCAGGCAGTGGAACCACTGAGTTAAATCCCAGGACATATTTAAAGTAATTTCTTACATGGTAAAATAACCACCATACATAGCTGAAAACGTTCTGAAAAGTATAATCAAGGAGAATCTGCCCATGCAGTACTAAGACATGTTACTAAAATTATTCTTACAGAAAAGTAAAGTCTTTTCTTTCTTCTCTTTTTTGGTAGCCTTGGGATTGAACATAGGATCTCGTGCATGCTAGGCAATCACTTAATCACTAAGCTACGTCCCCAACCCCCAAACTAAGATGTTTATTTCATACCACATATATAAACAAAATTTATACAGGAAAGGATTATGTATAAAAAATTAAACTATAAGAAAGAAGAGAAAATAGGTCAAAATTGGGTTAGAGAAAGATTTTATAGGCACAAGAGTTACTGAGCAAAACATAACAGACCATCTAATCTAACTGTAAAATTACATTCTGGAATAATAAAAGTTCAATAAAAACAAGAAAACAAATAATAGTCTGAAAACCATACCTGTAGCAATTGTAACAAAAGATCAGTATTTTTTCTCATATAAAAAGAGACCTCAAAATGAGAACCAAGACTTGTCATGTAGAGGTACAAGATCCCAACAATGAATGTAACTGTACTGTAACCCTAAAATGTACCAATAAACTCAATTAAAGCTGAAAAAAAAGAGACCTCATTATCAATAAGAAAATGAACCAAGCCACTTCTCAAATATAAAATAAATATAAAGGTTTTATACAGGCAACTTTGGAGCAGCAAACATGGAATTAAAATGTTTTCTCACTAGTAAATACAACATTTAAAAATGACATTTAGTTTTTACTTATGAAATTATTAAAGTTGAAAGTGTAATCTTTGTTAGACGTGGTGGTGCATGTCTGTAAGCCCAGCACTTTGGGAGGCTGAAGCAGGACAGTCATAAATTTAAGGCCAGCCTGGATTACACTGAGTTCAAGACCAGCCTGAACTACATAGTGAGACCTTGTTTCAAGAAAAAAAATGAAAGAAAGAAAAGAAAGAAAGGAAAGAAAGAAAGAAAGGAAAGAAAGAAAGAAAAGAAAGAAAGAAAGAAAGTGTAATAATCAGTGTTGACAAGAATACAGTGTAAGGTATCCTCATGTCCTATCAATAGATGAAAAATTTGACCCAATCATTCTAAAAAGAAGTTTAACAAGATACAGTGAGTATATTCATGACTTTTGACCTAGCAATTCCAATTTTTAGAAATCTGGTATAAAAATACATAATCAGATATGATTAATCAGTTCCTCATACTGGGTGGCAGACGCCCATACCATTCTTTTCTAATGAAAATATGTACTTTAGCATAATGACCTTGAGTCTCAGTAGCTGCCCTGGGGGAAAAAAGGAAGCAATCTTTGTGTTCCCCACTTGGTAAAACAAAGGACAGGTTGTATACAGGTGTGTCAACATGTAAATGGGTGACTTTGTCCACGTTATGTTATATTTTTGTGTATTTACAATTCTTTTCATTAAATTTTTCTTTTGATTTTTCTTACAGAATTAGTCCAATTCAGTACAATGTTGCATGAAAATCTGCTTTTACAACTTTGGGAGGAGATTGAAAGTGAGTTAGGTGACTCCTATTGATGACTTGAATTATGTAAACCAAAAGAAGCCAAAGAAGGCAGCAATATACAACATATGATAGACAGATATAACAGAGAAGTACAGAATAAAGACCTTGATTCAGGTAAGGAAAAAAACAGTAATGTAAATAAATATTTGATTAGTCAAAATGCTACAAAATGGTCATATATACCTGAACAATCCAATGTTAGAACTAAATAAGAAACTGTTACTCAGTTCTTGCCAAGGGTAAAACCTGTTGGACAGAATGCCAACACTGAGATTCAATGTTAGAAATTGTTTGTAACAAACAATATGCTCTCTTTTGAAATACACTAATAATGAGCTGGGCATGCTGGTGTGCACCTATAATCCAGCACTCAAGAGGCTGAGGCAGGAGGATCTCTGTGAGTTCCAGACCAGCCTGGATTACATAGTGAGTTCCAGATCAGTCTCAACTACATAGTGACACCCTGTCTCAAAAACAAACAAACAAACAAACAAAAAAGCTAATAATGAAATACAAGAAAATATTCCACATACATCAATAGTAATATGCAAAAATATATATATCATGACACCTCACTATCTGAACTAAAAGCCTTCATAGCAGTACTTTATCATTCTAAATGTCAGATTTCTGACAGATGTGGTATTGAGATTTTTAGAATAATGACACTCAAGAGATTTGGTTTCCTTCCAAATGCCTACATTTAATGACAAAAGGACCCACCAAGAAAAAAAAATCTGACAATTTGGCTGCTATTTGCTCATTTGTTGAAGGCTTTGTTTCATACTGTCCAGTAATTTATACATCATCCAAATATATGACAATGGACAAACAACTTGCATCATTTTGTGACTGTTGAAGCTGTTGGCACCATAGTTAAGTAAACCTTCCAAATATGGTATAAAAATATATGCCCTGGTAGACGTGAAGACATTTTTCACCTTGAATTTAGAAATTTATCAGCCACCAGGTCTTCTTCATACAGTAATAAAAGTGTATGCCTTTGTAAACAGACGTCGTACCTATTTCACAAAGTAACCCGAATCTCACATTCGACAATTGGTTCACTAGTTAACTATTGATATGATATTTGCTAAAAGAACACCCCAACCAGCACATGAGCTATTCACAAGAACAAAACTGAAATAAGTGAAAAAAGGCTGCGAATGCACAATAGAGAAATGTACAGTACAGTCGAAGAAAGTCCTAACATCGGCCTCCTATTTGGGAAAGAAAAACAAAGCAGTAATAATACTGTCAACATTACACTGTGGTGCTAAGATTAATAGTGAAGCTGGGAGTGGTGGTGCAAGCCTGCACTCCAGGAGGGTCAAGGTCAGCCTATGCCACAAACAAAAGATTGATAGTGAACCCTCAACAGCAATAAGCCAGAAAATGGTCGCATTTTACAACAAAATGAAAGGCTGAGAAGATGTTGTTGATCAGTTATGCAGCAACTAGGACATCACTTGAGACACAAAGCATTGGCGAACGGCTGTATTTTACTTGATCCTAAACCTGTCAGGCATAAATAGTTTAATTGTTTGCAAAGAAAATAATAAGCACAAAATACCACAGGAAATATTCTTAGAGATTGGGGCTGGATTTGAGAAATGATCAATCACAACAGAGGAAGAACAGTATGTATCTTCCCAAAGAACTCCTCAGAAGAATTCTGGAGCAGACCGGTGGACAGACAGGTGAAACATCACAAGAGCCTCCTGAGAAAACAGGGGGATCAGCAAGATGTCAAGTGTGTCCTACCAAAGAAGGCAGGAAAACAGAAAATAAACATGCGTGTTACCCAATACTTGTGTACGGAAGGTGCTGTTCTCACAGGTGAACACTGCCTTAGGTGTAATAAAGATTATTTCTATGGTAGAGTTTTATCTGTATTTTCATCATAGTTCACATAAGAAATCATTTCTGCTGCTATTTTTTAGATCCGGTAAGCAAACAGTTGATGTAAAAAATGTTGATATTCATTCTATACGTTCATTACATATTACATTTTAATGTTTTATTTTATTGATATTTTATTTTCCTGTTAAGCACACATTAATTTAATATATAAAAATCATAAAATTAAAAATAATTCAATAAAAATACTTGTAAAAAATAAACGTGGGTGTTACACACCCTGGTTACCCTCCTATCATGCCTCTGGGGCTACACAGTGATACACAAAATTGATCTGCCAGGTGGGGCGAAGCAGGCCTGTAATTCCAGCATTCAGGGAGGCCGAGGCAGGAAGAATCAAAGTCCCAGCCCATGCTGGGCAGTTTAGTAATTTATTTTGAGACCTGTCTCAAAATAAAAACAGGGTTAGGGTTGGAAATGCAGCTCAGTACAAAGGCCGTGGGTTCATTCCCCCAATACAAACAAGCAAACAAACATTAAAAAAAAAAAACCCTCAACAGTTTCCTAACAGTGAAAAAGGAAGAGGAAAAGAACCCAAAATTTTGAATGTTTAACTGCTGGGATATTCAATGAATTTAGGTCCTTCGTGGTCAGGAAACAAGTGAATAAACAGGTTTCCTTCGGGTGCCCTTAATTAGCTTTCCTTCTCTCAGTATTTGCATAAGTGAAGGTGGTGGCACTGGTGGTATTTTCACAGAACAACTGTTGTAGAAAATCTCAGGCCAGGCCACGTGGCACCCTAGAAAAACTTGTTAAGGGGAACTTCTGGCAAGAGGGAATACCCAACCTCCAGGAGTCCTCTTCCCCCACAGTGAACAAACAGAAAGGCCGAAAATGATAGCACCTCCCCACTTTTTTTCCAATGTAGAGCTAAGGCTGAAAAAAGAAAAGAAAAGAAAAGAAAAAAAAACTCAGTGGTGAAATAAGTTAAAGTTGACTTTAGAGCAGTCCAGGGGCAAAGAATCAGATAGAGGAAGGATGTAGGGTTGGATGTGGGGTTCATAAATTAAGGCCAGTGAGAGCACTAAGCTAAAAATGAGATCCCTAGAGAAACAAAGAACCCCATGTTTTGTCTGGTTCATGAAGAGAAAACTGAGACAATTCACACAATGACGCAGAAAATTGTAAAGTGCTAAGGAGCCCCCTGAATGTTTATAAAACCATGCACATACATTTAAACCCTGTGAGAAATCAAAACTACAGGACTCTCCACACCACAAGGGTAGTGCCAAATTCCTACTGCGCACTTACTAATAAAATCTCAAATCACAAATCACCACGCATGCACATACAATAGTCCAGAATGTTGTAACACCTAAGGCCCAGCCCTAGAAAAGGCAGACTCTCCCAAAAGGCTCAGTTCCATACTCCACACATTTCCTGCAGATGAGTAGCTCTTATGAGAAAATTACAACCATAAAGGGAACAAGTTGAAACAGAAGGACCATATATAACAATTAAGAAAATATATGCTCTCATACTGGGATTAACAGAACATAAACAAAATAATAGATCAATATCTTCCTGGCAGGGAGACCTACGAATTACGGCCCCATATATAATTGGGGTTTTTTCCCAAAATATTATTTATCTAATCATTTCAACTCATACTTAAGCTCTAGAAATGTTTCTCTCTCAAGGAATTCTGCTTTATTTTGAATGACAAAATACTCTATTAGGGGAGACAGATTAATACAAAGGTTTTCAACTTCGGAAGCATAGTGAAATCATATGGAGAGTTTTATAAACTACAGATGCCTGGGGTTCATCTCTAGAAATACTAATTTAATTGGTGTAAGATATGACCTAAGGTAATAAAAAGTTTTCCAGGTGATTCTAAAATGAAGCCTGAATTGAAACCATTGCCCTAACATGTTAGATTTTGAGGCTTAAAAGAGATCACCTGAGGATTTTTAAGGCACAAATAAAAATTTAATAGATTTAGATTTTTTTGTTTGGTTGTTTTGTTTTTTCCGGTAATGGGAGCTGAACTCAGGACCTTGGGGCTTGCCAGGCAGGTGTGGCACCTCTGAACTATATCCCCA
Source organism: Fukomys damarensis (assembly GCF_012274545.1). Taxonomy (NCBI): domain Eukaryota; kingdom Metazoa; phylum Chordata; class Mammalia; order Rodentia; family Bathyergidae; genus Fukomys; species Fukomys damarensis. Next base: position 21,631,580 of record NW_022900928.1, read on the forward strand.
GCCCCTACTATTTATTTCTGAATAATTGTTTTGAGGATATGACTTCATGAAATAAAAGTATAGAATTTTATAAAAAGCCTTTTAATGATCACTTTAAAAAGCATGTAAGTATGTATGTGGTAGAATTCGGGTTATACAAAACTATTTTGGTTCTCCTTCACTTGAGCTCTTAGTAGGATAACAGCTCTGCCCCTTCAAGTTACTCGGAGCCATGACTTTTTTTGACATCTCATTTCTGGAGGAAAGTCTACGAACCAGTAGGTAATTCCCCATATCTTGGTCTCTGACAGTAGTAGGGGTTATGTCAGCTCATGTCCCAGAGTAAAGATGACACAGTCCAGAGCTCGACACAGATCTGGGGAACACTTGTACTGCAGGCAAGAAACAAACCTTTGTGTTCCAAACTACTGACATTCTAGGGATTTGTTGTTGTTGTTGTTGTTGTTGTTGTTGTTACAGCATAACTTAGTGTAATTCAATTACATAATTTTCTATGTTGTAAAATTCAGAAATATCAACACAAAATAAACTTTCAAAGAATGCTCTTTTACCATGTTAATGGGGCTCTTCCACCTTAGATGAAATTTCTGATGATAGTCATGTGTGAATTGTGAATTTTTTAAATACTGATAAATTTACAAGTGAGGAAAATAAAACCTTGCATTTATAAAGTTAAATCTGTGTGAGCATTAGCTACATCTAATTTGTTGAAAGCATACAACATCAGGCCCCACTCAGACTTGAAGATAAGAATCTTCATTTCCTCAACATCCTCAAATACTCTACAACTGCCCTAAAATGATGTGATTATTCAAAAAATAGCTCTCATGGCTGGGCGTGGTGGCGCACTCAGGAGGCTGAGGCAGGAGGAGCCCTGTGAGTTTGAGACCCACCTGGACTACATAGTGAGTTTCAGGTCAGTCTCAACTACATAGTGACACCCTGTCTCAAAAAAAATAAAAAAAAAGAAGAAAGAAAAGCTCTCATAATGATAGAAATAGTTTGCTAGAATAAATGTAAAAAGCTCAAATAAACTTACTTCATTAAATGTGCAGTAAGATAAGAAATTCATAAATTAATATAGTTTTTACATGATTGTTTATATATACACATGTACTAAATGAATACATTAATATTATGAATGCATACTTTTCTATTTGGGATTGTATTGGGGCATATATGCTTTGGATAGCTAAAAGGGAAAGTAAAGAAACATTAATAAATAGGGAAGCATGAGAAAAAAATGGGAAATTTGAAAAAGAACCGGATAAACACCAAAGTAAAGAATGCAGATAGAGTGAATACTAGAGGTTAAACAGCAGATAAGCCAGTTATGTGAGAGGAACACAGACTTAAAGAGTTCAGCCAGGACGCTGCAGAGAGAGGAGCCAATGGAAAACAGGAAGAAGAGTCAGGAGACAGCAAAGAGAGAATGATAAATCCTACATAACTGTCCAGAAATTCCAAAAGAAAATGGAAGAAGCAGAGGCAACAATGAAAGAAATATGGCAATCGGTTTTTCAAAATAGAACTGAGTCCTTTCACACCTAATCTAAGAATATATTTTTTTAAAAATTCACCCTAGAAACAACATAGTGGAATCAATTAAAGTGGAAACTTCAAAGCAAACAGAAATAGAAGACAGAACCAGTTAAGACTGTCAACAACCTTTTCATCAGCAATAAGTTCCAATGACCACAAAATAATTCCAAGTAGCTATCCACCTGAAAGCCTATACAAGGTAAGCTGTACTTCAAGACTAGGAACATTTAAGGACATTTTTAGATGACGAGTAATAAAAGTTATTACTCAAAGAATTTTTATTATTACAGAAAGAAATTTAAAGGAAGCAAGAAACAGCACTAAGCTAAAGGATTGGGGACTGAGAAGGAAGAAGAATTAACTGTGATGAAAGAAGTTGCTAAAATTGTTGGTTAAACAAAACGAATGCTGTTATGTTAGTCAGCTTTCCAGTTACTAGGACCAAATACTTGACACTCACAACTTAAGGGGAGAAGGGTTTATTTTTGCTCATGGTCTCAGGAGATTCAGTCCAGGGGCATCTGGCTCCAAAGCAAGAACATCAAGGTAGAGAGCATGGCGTCAACCTGCTTAATTCACAGCAGTCAGGGAGCAGAGCAGGGGACCAGCACCAGAAAGGAAGGGACAGGGATCAGATACAGACCCCCAAGGTCAACCCTCCAAGACTTATCCAGACACATCCAGAAGTGTGCTTTACTAATCCCGTAGGTAGCTCCCAAGCAATCAAGTTGACAGACAGCTAAGCTTAACCCTCATCACAGATTTCAACTAAAAACTAATAGTAATTTAGGAGATATAAATTAAGACATTAGAACACTAACAAAAACAATGCAGAATAGGGGCCAGTGACAGGAATTAAAGCATTTGTTGGCAGTCAGGTATTAAGAAAAAGGAAGACAAATATCATTTAAAGAGATCACTGTTAGCCTTCATTTTAAGGATGCATGTTAAAAAATATAGAGATAAATATTTAACTGACAAGATTTTTTTTGTTTTTGTTTTTTTGAGACAGGGTCTCACTATGCAGTTGAGACTGACCTGGAACTCAGTATGTAGCCCAGGCTGGTCTCGAACTCACAGCGATCCTTTTGCCTCAGCCTCCCAAGTGCTGGGATTACAGGTGTGTGCCACCACGCCTGACCACGCCCGGCTTAATTGACAAGATTTAAAAATAAAAAACTTGATCACTGCCACAGAAGCATATATATATATATATATATATATCCATATACCAATAGTCATAGTAATTACAAATACATTGACCCCACCTGTATTAATCTCAAAATTTAGACAATGGAACAAAAAAAATCCAGCTATTTTATGTCATCATAAGAGAATTATGGACCTGAGTGTGGTGGTACATGCCTATAATCCTGACACTCTTGGAGGATGAGGCAGGAAGATGGCAAGCTTGAGCTCTGCCTGAGCAACTTTGTGACTTAATAAAACCCTGCTTACTACAGGTACACAATACACACATACATGCATACAGACATCCATATATACAATAGTTGGAGTTGTAGCTTAGTACAAAGATAGTGGGGTTCAACCCCTAGTGTCAGGGGAAAAAAACCCACATAAACACAAAAAATTATGACTTAAATGGCTAAAATATAAAATGCTCAAAAAAGATAAAACCAAGAAGTCCACACACTACAAGGGCTAAGGTAGCTCAGTGATGCAGTGCTGGTCTAGCACTGCTTCAATAAACAAATAAACTAACTAATAAACAAACAAACAAACCTCTCAGATTCCCAGAAGAATTCCATTTACTAGAACAGGTACTTTGGTCAAAGAGTTAAAAACAGACACAAATAAGCAATTACTAGGTAAACTAACAAACAAAATCATGGGTTTAAACTTTCTTGACAGAGTAAATTTCAGACTTAAATGATTTTACACATTCATTCCATCAAAACATCAACAGCTAAATAATTCTACTCTGACAAAGTATTTTGTTAAGTATATCAATGTTGCCTAGCTTTCATTATAAAAAAGAATCTACCAGTAAAACTTTCAGATCAGAGTACGAATATTCCACCACTTTGTGTAATTTAGCAATGTTGACTAGCACAAGAGAAAATTACGGGCTGTCTCACTAAGAACTTAAATTAAATATATAAATCCTAAACAAAAAAATGTAAAACTAAATCCTACATGTGTTAAAAAAAAAGATAAAATATCATGATCATCTGTCTTGGGAAATGATAGATCAAAAGACTTCAAGAGAAAAGAAAAAGGGATGATCTACCAGAACAATGAGGGACACAGAGAGATCAATGCCCCATCATAGAGAGCATGTTTTGTTAAAGCACATATAAAACATTTTTCAAAACTGACCATATATCAGGCCATACAGGAAGGTCTAACAAAAATTAAGGACTAGGGCTTGTTATGGTTGGAATGTGTCCTCCAAAGTCACATGTCAGCAACTTTATTGCAATGGGGACCCTTAAGAAGCTGGGTCAGGGATGTAGCTTGGTGGCACCATACCTGCCTCACAAGCACAAGGTCCTGAGTTTGATCCTGGTACCAAAAAAGAAAAAAGAAGGCGATTAGGTGGATTAATGCCTTTATCATGAGAAGAGACTGTTTATCACAGGAGTGGGTTTTTAATAAAAGAATGAGTTCTTCCCCCATTCCTCTCCCTCAATTGTATATCACTCTTCTGCCTTCTGCCATTAGTGACAAAGCCCAGCAGATGCCACTTTCTAGTATTAGAGTTCTCAGCCTCCACAACGTGAAGAACAACTCTTTCATTATAAATTAGGCAGTATTAGGTACTCTGTTATAGTAGCACAAAACAGACTAAACTGTTGCTGTCTTCATATTTCTGTAGGGAGAAAGGAAACCACCTTTGTAGATCTACCTTTTCTCCTGCCCTCAACTCAACTGTTCCCTAACGAGGACTTCTTCTGACCAGAGAGCTGAAAAATGAGTTATTTTCCTGCATAGCTGCCCATCTTCTAGATGTAGGCACTATCTATGGGGGAAGTTTGTAGCATGGGGTTATGCTCAATTTGGGGTGTATGTGTAGGGTGGGTGGTATTTATGATCCTAATTATAGATTTAGGCCAATATTTTGAGCTAATAATTTGATCTCTTTAAGAATTTTGTCTACCCTTCAATTTGTTTCAAAGTAAGCAGGAAACTAAAGGGAAGTTATTTGGTGACCATTGCAGCGGACATAACAATGGTCTCCCAAAGATATGAACATCCTATCCCTAGAAGCTGTCAGTACGTTATTTGACATGGTAAAGGGGATTTTACAAATGAGACTGAGGTTTAGGTTGTTGAGATGGGGAGGTAACTTAATCATATGAGTTCTTAGGTCAGAAGAGGACAGCAGAGGAATAGGTCAGAGAGATGCAACAAGAAGTCTCAGCCTTCCACTGCTGGCTCTGAAAACAGAGGAGTGGGACCAAGAGCCAAGAAATGCAAAAGCACTCTAACAGCTATAGGGCAGATAGTAGACTACTTATACAGAGAAAACCCACTAAGAACATTCACACATACAAAAACACATATGTATACATACACGTCTTTTAAAGCAACTGAAGTGGGAGAAGCGCTTGGAGCTCAGGGATAAAAGCATGTGAGCTGCCAGTTCCCTGATGGCCTAAGGCCTGCACTTTAATGAGCCACTTGAAGGTGACAGGAAAAAATATGAAGCCCTTAGCAAAGGGAGAGATCAAACAGAAGACCTTGGCATAAACTCAGAATAGGAACTTCTCAGAATGTGATAAGATCAAATAGATAATAAATAAATAAAAATAAATAAATATGTGATAAGATCAAATAGATAATAAATAAATAAATAAATAAATAAATAAATAAATAAATAATCAGTAAGGCTAGTGAACATTTAAACAATTAACAAGTTAGATATAACTGGCAAATATAGAACCCTGCACCTAACTGGAAAAACATGCTTACACTTCATGAGCACCTACATAACATAAATAAAAAATGTTCTAATTTAGGCCATGAAGCAAGAACTAAAATAATCACAGTCAGTATCAGAGACCACTTTAATCATAACAATTAAATTAGAAGTCAATTTGAAATACATATTATTGGTTGATTCTTAAAGGTGATTTTTGAAATAGAAGAGATGTATCTAAGAAAGTAGAGAAAATACGATGAACAGATATCAGAGACATTAAATACAAATAAATGAAGTACATATCTATAATGCATAGCTATCAATACATACAACTGTTTGCAGAATAATGCATACACATACTTACAGTGGGGCTTGTTCAATGACACAAAAGAAAGTTCTGTCAGGGTGGGGGATTTAGCTCAGTGGCATGGCGCCTGCCTTGCAAGCACAAAGTCCTGAGTTAGATCCTTGGTTCCAAAAAAAGGAAGATGTTTCAAAGTTGTAATAAGAAAGACCATCTCATGCTAGGCGATATGGAACACTTATAATCCCAGTACTTGGAAGGCTGAGGCAGGAGGATTACAAGTTTGAGGCCAATCTGGGCTACCCAGCAAGTTCAAGTCCAGCGTTGACTACTTAGTGAGACCCTGTCTCAAAAAACAACAAAAACAAAAAAGTCATCTCTGGTAAATGTGATTAAAACTAGAGAAAAGGCACAAATAATATTAAGAATGAAAACATATAACAAGTATAGTAAATATTAAAATGGAATGGCCAACAAAATTGAAATCCTCAGTGAAATGTAGATATTCCTAGAAAAATATAACTTGCCAAGAATCATAAGAACAAATTAAAGCCTATCCATAACCATTAAGAGAGAGAGAGAGAGAGAGAGAGAGAGAAAGAAAGAAAGAAAGAAAGAAAGAAAGAAAGAAAAAGAAAATCCTCTAACAAGAAAACAGAAGGATTTTTCAGATTAGTTCCTATACTATAGCAAGTATTTGAGGAATAACTAATTCCAGTCATATCCAAACTCTCTCAGACAGCAGAAATGAGGCCCCACACCCATCAAGGCTGTCAGCCTAAATCCCGACTGGGAAACAGACAAGTTTAGGTTCTAATGCTGTACGACTGGTTAACGCTCTGGGCTGGTCCACTTTGAGAAGCAGGGGAGAGGATCAGGTAAGGACTATCCCCAGTGCTCAGAGCACAGACTCATCCATCATCGGCCACTGACACCACAGCTGACACCAGTCACGGGCCAAACTGAATTATCTCAGACTTCGCTGGAATCTTTTCTGCTCCCCACACTTTATTTATTTATTTGTTTGTTTGTTTATTTTACAAGATCCAGGCACTAATCATGGCAGGAAGGCCCAGACCAGGTGACCTCTTTTTTAACTGTCATGAAACAGACTCCTTTTAACTATTCCTTATCATCTAGAGCTGCTTGTAGATAACTGCGTAAGTAACCTCCTGCCACAGCAAGAAGGAATAAGAGATCCTCTGTGTCCTGACCACATGGCTCGCTGGTCCTGTGCCAGAAGTAGCCTGATAGAGTGGCCTGTTAGCCCACAAATTAAGCCCTATGTAAAATTAGCATCCCTGGCAGTTGCTCTGTGTCATCCAGAGGGAAATAATTAAGAAATATATAGTTCAATTTCAACTGTCAACAGCATAATTCAATTACAGTGTTAGCTGTAGACAGAATCACAGGGGCTAATGAGAAGGAAGATTAGATCAAAGGTTAATATCCTACTGGAAGCTGTAACAATGGTCTTTCGTATTAGAAACAAATCATTATTGATACTGGTTCTAGGATCTTTAGCAGTTACCTCTTTCCAATCTTCTAATATAAAATTTTGGGGGGTACAATTAAGTACAGTCACACCTGGGATACACCCATTCGCATTTCAAGAACTCAAGTTTACAAGAGGGTTATATGACAATCCTGCTGACAAAGCACAGCTTTCTACACTTCTAAGAACTGATTGTTATCTCTTACCTGTCCCAAGACTGAACACCTAGAGATGAGGAGGAGCACACTGTGCCTGGAAGGGGGCAGTATTTGCCAGTTCAGCTTTAGGATGTACTCTCAGAGGACGCTCCTCTGCCCTGTTTTCACTAACTGGGGTGGGGGGAGAGATACTTTTTTGTTTTAAAAATTAACTGCACACTTTGTAAATAGAGAAGGGTGAAGGGGGTGAAGGGAGGGCAGGGATATGGGGAAAAAACAAGAACCAAGATATATCGTGTAAGGGTACGAGATCCCAATGATGAATGTAACTGTATTGTTTGCTTTAAATGTACCGATAAACTTAATGGGAAAAAATTAACTACACAAACATTAATATCATATACCCAACCAAAGTACACATTTTTGGGAAAGAGTTTTGGAAAGTGAAGTGTAACTTATCATAATGCAGAATAAGTATAAAGAGAAATTCTTTGATATGTAATAATATTAATAATCATCCCTGAAGGAACTGCATTTATTTTAGTAGGTATTTGTGCTGTCTGTGTAAGTGGCTGCTATTTGATGAGTATAGGGAGCTCATAAAAATTTCATTGATATAAGCGATAATTCCATTTTTTAAAAGTAGCAGAATAAAAACCCTGGGTTCTTGCTTGGATACTTCAATGGATGCAAAAGCAGTTGTATTTTGGTAGCAATGCCTGATTTCATTCAACCTCAATTAATCAGAAAATACAAATAAAGAGAAGATTTAAATGTTCACACAAGAATATCATTTCTGCAGAATCTGTGATCTTAGGGTAACACAGTTTCAAACTTTCTTCTAGCTGTGCCACTGCTAAAGCAACGGAGCTCTTACCTGGAAAGAATAGTGTGTAACAAGACGAGATGAGAACACGACCACTCTGGCTAAGGGGCTGTAAGCACGAATTAACAGCATCTTCCTCTACTGGACTTTTTTCTCCTATAGTAAACCCTCACAAGGACATAAAAGCAACCTGGGAATAAAGCACCTAGAAGAGAGTCAGATGGCCCTGAATTCAAATCTTAGTTCTTCCATTTATCAGACTATGTCTTTAGGTAGTAAAAATTGTATTAAAACTAATATCAATAAACAATAACAGATCAATTGAGCACTTGCTTAGTGCCAGACACTATTCTAAGTGTCGTGTTTGCATTAATTAATCCTACCAATAATACGAGGTAGGTACTATTATTACCAGTAATTTATCTATACAGAAACTATTGCTCAGAACAACTAAGTAAATTGTCCAACGATCCCACAGCCAATAGCGAGTCACTGAGATTCAAACATCGACAGTCTAACCCTATAGACTACATTAATAACCACAAAAAAAAATCTTAACTTCTTTGGCCCAATTTGGCTCAGCCATTTGAGAATGATGATGGCATTAATAATCTTGAAAAAAAAATGTCCTGAATAGAATTCAATAATTATTCTTTGCATCAAGAATAGCATAGAATCCCTACCCTTCAGATACTAATAGCCTCAGGGTTGGACTATCTTTCAGGTAGCTCCTGTCAACTGTCTGTATGGGCTAACTATAACCCAGGAGGAGGTTCACAGGACATACAAACTTCTCAAATTAACTAGTGAGTTGACATTCCAAAAGAACCTGCTGAACAAAGGCATATAAAATCATAAATGAAGTTGGGTACACAGCCTGATAGAGGATATATACAAAAGCCAACATCTGCTTCTTAATCAATGAAGAGATCCTAGTCACAAAAGTAAATAAAATATATATGTGACAAATACTAATTAAACACCTATTGTACACTGCAGATGAGTCAAGGCACTGCTGATACAGTGACAGTGCTAAGTGTCCCTGTGGAGCTTACATTCAGGTACAGAAAGGCAGATAATAAACAAGGAGACCAATATGAAAATAACGAGAATTCACGCTTGATGCTTTCTTCTCAATGTCAAAGACCCTAACCTAGAAGAGGACATCCCAATCTGTGGAGACTCTGGAAAGTAGGACAGGAGTCTCACGGGTGCTCCTATTCATGGAGAAATTAAGAGCCTGAGAGATTAGAGCTAGACTGTATTACAGGGCTACCCATAACATGATGAAGCTGTGAGACACAGATTACCTCCCTTACCCCAGGCTCTAACACCCAGAACTCTCCATGAGTCAGATCTGCAATGAGAAGGAAAAGCAAATTCCTATAACTGGGCAGTGTCAGATATCCTGAGCTCTTCGTGTGGTGCAGTCACACTCAGTCCTTAACGTTCTTTCCCCATCTCTCCAGGCACTGCTGACAATAGGGAACTAAGTCTTGACTGAGTATACCCTGTTTGCAAAGAAGGCCACTCTGACCTGTAGCAGCTAAGAAAAATGACCCAGGAGCTTTTGGAAAGATTTTCTATAATAGACTTGTTATAACCCATATAAGTTTCCAGTTCCCATGAAGGAATCAATCACCTAGAAAAGTCAACTGGCAGTCCTTTCCAACTAGTCACTGGCTTGTTAGATCCTTTCCACATAAAGTCTCTTATTTCCAAATGCTGATATTAAAACCAAACATTTGAAATGGATAAAAAGCAGTATGTTATAAAGAACATTCCACATTAAGTGAATCAATACAAAACTGCCTTCTGTCTCCTAAGCATGCTGAAGACCAGCTGGGGAAGTGAGCAGTCACTGATTAGGTAGAAAAGTCTGCTCGATTTCAAGTTTCAGCTCTACTCGAATAAGCATATATGCTCTGAAAATTGTACAAGAGAATCAATTTCACTGCACCAAACTGCCTTGCAGTGAGGACCCAAACTGTGACAGTGTTATATACATGCACATGATATATCCACACTGTTTAGGGAAACTATCACAATGGATATTAGAATTCTATAAGTTCATATGTAAAAAAGACAGCGGGGGGGAGATGGCCTACACCATAAAACTACTTAAAAATAAATCTAATAAAGGGTATCTCTGTGTGCAAAAAAACAAAAACAAAAAAGGGAAAATGTGAGAAGGCAGTTTCTGAGATATGCAGGACTACATTTCAAGCACTGGATCTCCTGAGCATACCTGCAATGATTCCATCCATCTGTTCCAGGGCAGCTTCCAGAGCGTGACTAGCATCAGAAGCCATGGTTCCTCTTCCTGTTCAGTGTCCTCCTCCTGTTACTGAAAATCCAAATACAGAACAAAGTAAAAAATTACAGAAGTGCCACATCATGCACATACGACCATTAAGACTCTTTAAATCCATCATCAAACAGTACACTTTCATGAAGAATCCTGGTAGTCCATGGGTAGTGTCTGACATCTCTTGGCATCTCCTCTTTGACACAAGTGTGCTTTTCCCACAAATCTTCAGCATGTGATTCCATTCACTTCCATGATAAAAAGCTACCAGGGCTCTCTAGAGTCACCTGTGGCAGCAAAATGCAGTTGTTATACCTCTTCAAGATGAAAATCCCAGGCTCCAAGTCACCCCTGGGAGAGGCTCCAGTGCCTCACAGCTGGATCTCCTCACACTTGCAATGCTTTCCTTGGGTGGGTGTGACCCTGGTGGAGAAGCCTCACCTGCCACCTTCAAGTCTCCAAATGGCCCAGTAGGACCAGGTGACAGCAGTTAAATTCACAGGCTCTTGGGTCACAGCCTCAGTTCAGATCCAGCTCTGCCATGTACTGTGATCTCTAAGCCTCAGTTTTCTCAGCCATAAAATGGGGTATTAGCATCTAACTCACAAGACTGATATCATGATTAGTGAGTCATTAAAGTTTCATAGAGAGCACTTAACTACATTCTCTTGAACGTAGTAAGTGCTTGATATATATTAGCTATTTTCGTTTTATACTTTTAAGGAAGGAGATAACCTCAAGATCTATTTTTGACAGGGCATCTAAAATGGGGAGGGGGAAGTCGGATATGCTGAAGAGGCTGGTTCACCTGGAGGAAGGGGATGTAGCACAGAAGACAAGTCAGTCTGATTGTGGAGGGGGGTAAGGGACAGTGGTTTCCAGAGACAAACACCAAAGAAGGCTCAGAAACAATAGGCATTCAGCTTCCCACAGGCCAAGAACCACTGCACAGTCTGCCTAAGGGTTTGGAGCTCATGAGGGACTCCAGGAGCCTCAAGAGCAACTCAGGGCCCTGTCAGGGGCAGACAAGGTGGAAACCAGGACCAGAGCTTCTCTGCAGTGAGAAGAGTACCTCAAATTGTTCCAGAGGAATCCTGGGGTCTGAAAGGAAGCAAGCTTGGCTTAAGATATAAGAAAATGTCTCAGACAAAGGGGAGATAGCAGAAGCAGGGAAAAATCAGCAGATTCCCACTTGGCCAGCCATAAAAGACATTAAAAGTTTGAAACACTTTCCTCCAAAAGTCTCTCATGCTCTTGGGGAAAATTCCAAAATCTTTACTGTGACCTACAAGAAAGATGCTGCAATGTGGCCAGACCAACACCAAGTGTTTTCTCCAAGGCTCTTCACATGTCAAGAGTACGGGTCTTCTCTCTGCTCCCCACGCCAGACATTTTCAAGTTTACACCTGTCGTGCCCTCTGCCTTAAGCTCAGTCCCTGGTTCTCTGCACAATTTATTATTCTTACCTACAAGATCTCAGCTCCCAAGTATCTTCTCAGAGTGGCCTTCCCTAAACACCTCTCTTCTGAAGCAGCACTTTTGAGGAACAGTGATTCCAGTAATATCTTTGTTTTCTTGCTAGTTGGCCATCTTCCCTGTGGAACCAAGGGGACCCTGTCTGCCTTTTTTACCCGTGTTCTCATGCCCAGGGGAGTGGTTGGCACAAGGAAATTTATGAGTAAATGCTTATCAATAAATGGATGGATTCATGAAGCCAACATCCCCTGAACTCTTGATGGTCTGAGCATTAGCAAATAATGATAAATTAAACCTAGGCTCTGCTCCCTTGGACCACACAGTCTAAAAGAGAAGGTAGAAGCATGAGCAAATAAACAGGACACACTGTGAGGTATGCTGATAGAAGTAGGTACAGTACGCACTTTCCTTGAGTCTTGAATGCCAAACAGGTGCTTTCTCAGAAGATAAGGAGGGAATGCTACTAGAGGCAGAGAGAGTGGTACGTAAAAGACAGGGAAGCATGTAAGGGCAGGATGTAATTGGCTAAGGTCAAAACAGTTGGCAGGATTATACAAGAGCATCTAGCGCTCAAGATGAGTCGAAGCCTTCCACAGATTTCACATAAACAGGACAAGAGCAATAAAAAAGAACAGCTGTGGGAAGCACAGCCACTGCCTCAGAAGTCTGGAAAACAGTGCAAAAAAAAAAAAAAAAACAAAGAAGCCTCAAATGGAAACATACTAAAGAAAGATCTTTTATTTAAGCAAACGGGCCTAAAACAGTGAAAAAAAAAAAAAAAAAAATCAAGTAGCCTCAAATGGAAACATAATAAAGAAAGATCTTGTATTTCAGCAAACGGGGCCCACTGATGCTGTGGCTGGCCCCATGAGGGGCCTGAGTACCAGGGTGGAATTTGGGAGGGCAGTTAAGGGTGTCAACTCCCAAAGGCCTCTGATATGTTTGTTTTCCTGCAACAGGAAGGCCTTAAGTGAAGAATATGGGCCCTTTGCCCAGCGATGAGTTTGTACTTGGCAAACAGCAAACTGGGTGGACCCGTGGGAGCTGGCCTGCAGTGAAACATGAATCAAAGGTATATCCCAGTCACAACCCAGGAGGTGGGCCAGTGAGATTGGGGAACCTGTTCTGGGCAGTGCTCATGAGCTCAGTTCTAGATCTGCTGGGTCTGAGGTGGCAGTAGGACAATTGGGTAAGAATAGGTCCCTGCCAGCCTTGTCATAGGGCATCTGTGAGGCATCACTGGTGCCAGGTGTAGAAAGAACAAGTATGCACAGGTGTAAAGCCTCCTGTCCCCATCTGTGGACTCGGCCAATTCTACTGGATAAGGAAAGTTACAAGGTCACTAGTCAGCTTCCTATTCTGCAGCTAACAGCCATTTTCTTCCCTCAGCACTGTGTAGGTAAGAATTTCCATCAGCAAACAACTCACCACCAGGTAATCCTTGCCTCAGGAAACTTGGGGCTTAAAAAAACCAAAAAACTATTTCTTCTAACCTTACACTCTTTACACCAAATGTGTTTTGTTTGTTTGTTTGTTTGTTTGTTTGTTTTTAACATCAAGCAATTCTTCAGTTCTCTGTGGATTCCAATTGGGTGTCCTACAATTCGATTCAATCCTCATACTATCTACTTGGAAATAGGATCAGATCCCACAAGTTGATAGTTTGGTCCCACAAGAATGCTTCCACTCTAGATGACAGCTGAAAGTCTGAGCCTCCCTTCTGACTGACTGTAAACCACGATTTCTCACAACCCTTCCTCAAATTTTAGAAACATTTTACTTATGTTTATTGGGTTAGTATAAAGGCTACAACTCAGGGACGGCCAACTGGAAAAGATGCATGGGGCAAGGTATAGGGAAGCAGAGGACACCGAGGAGTTTCCACGTCTTCTCTGGAGACACCACCCTCCCAGTACGTCTGTGTGTTCACCACCCCGGAAGTACCGAACTCCTTCCTTTAGGAGTTTTTATGAAGATCCTTTTACACAGACACAATTGATTAAATCATTGGTCATTCACTCTTTGGTGACTAAATAATCTCTATTTCCTTTCCCCAAGGTCGAAGATGAAAGGGCTAGGGGTAGGGTTGAAAGTTTCAAGCCTCTCAGGAGAATCACTGCAAGTTCAAGGCTATCCTGGGCTACACAGAGAGTTATAGACAGCCTGAACTGCCTAGTGAGAATCTGTGAAAGAAAGAGAGAGAGAGAGAGAGAGAGAGAGAGAGAGAGAGAGAGAAAGAGAGAGAGATTCAAGCCTCTGATTACATGATTATTCCTTTGATAATGAGCTCCATCCTCTAAGAGTCACCTCAGTAGCATAAATTCAGGTATTGGAGAAAGAAGCTTTTTGTGAATAACAAAGTTGCTTCTCTCAATGCTATCCCATAGGTTTAGGAGCTCTGTGTGAGAGGATAAAGACCAAATATATTATTTCTTAAGAGATCATATCACAAGTGTCAGAATAAATGTGCCATCTGACAACAGGCAGTGTGCTCTGTCTTCCTTATCTATTCGTCCCCCAGGGACACACTGTCCTCCTTAGCATCTCGGTTCATCAGAGTTGTGGGGCAAATCTGCACAAAGCTCAGAAGCAAGAATCCCAGAGGCCTCCTAGAGAGAAGTAATGTGAAAGAGCTAGAAAGAGCATCCAAAAAAGGTAGCAGCCCAAAGGGGCTAGGAAAGAGCCAGAATGAAGGTTAAAATGCAAAGGGACAAATACAAACCGGGGTGACCTCTAAGCGAGTGAGAAGTGAGACTGAACGCATTTTCCCTATCAATGAGAGAGAAGCTATAGTAGCCGCCCAGGGGCCTGACAGCACAGACAACGGAAGAATCCACAGTGTGGCACCAATACCCTAAGGAGGGACAGCAACCAGCCCGGGGAGAAGAGGAGCAGGTGCAGAGAAGGACCTTCTTCTTAACGTGAGCAACACAGTGACAGTTTTCATGTTGGGAAACAGCAGGTATCATTTTCTCTGAGCACTTAACACAGCTCTGTGCTTGGCCCTGATGAGCACTTGTACATCTGATACCAAGAAATGGGCTCATCCTGGACCACAAAGATAAGTCAGGAGATGCTGTTTAAGACAACATGTGGTCCATTTATTATTAACCTTCCTCACACTTGCAGGCCTCTGCAGACGCTGTCATCAGCCTATCTATGACAACAACTAACCTACACCTCTAGATAACAGAAGACTTTATCTTCCTTTTTGCTACCGTTCAGGAAAATGATCCCACAGCCACAAAGGCAGCCAATGAGGAAGGAACACCATGTCTCACGACAGCAATGTGTGATGATGGATGGTATAACCGGATGAATTGTCACAACAAAGGCCAATTCAGCACCGCGAAGCTGATCAGGGTGCAGGATTTGTATGTGTTCAAAAATTTAGAGAGTGAACCACAGTTGTTCATCCAACACCGCAGTCATTTAGATACTATTTTAATTGTTTTCCTATTTAGCAAAAAGGAATCACAAGCAGGCAGGGACATACATCCAGGGCAAGAAAAACTCACTTATCCCATCCACCACACTGAAGAGCAAGCTTGCACTCCATTTTCTTTACTCCTAATAAAAGTGGTTAGGATTGAGATTGCTGTTTGGGGCAAGCTCACACGTCCCATTGGAAGAGGGAATTGGGAACAGAGCTAGGAGTTCCTGGCACCGCGCCCTTTTACTATCTCCTGTGCCTTGGAAGTGCCTGAGCCAGTGCTGGGACCTGACTCCGGCAGCCCTGCAGAGAAAAAGGTGGCTTACTTTTCTCATCCCTGAGACAAAATACCCAACACCCACAGTTAAAGGGGGAAGGTTTATTTAGCTCACAGTTTTTAGAGATTTCAGTCCATAACTGGCTGGTTCTATGGCAGTGTGGCGTGGCAGACAGGAGAAACAATTCATGGTGACCAGAAGGAAGAAAAAGCAAGAAGGGAACCTTAAGAGTATCTTTCTGCCGCTTTTATCTTATCCAGAGTACCAGCATTAGGGTGGTGCCAAACCATCAGTGTACTGGTTAAGTAATCACACGCCCTTAATCCCAGCTCCACACACTCTAGATGCAGCCACCTCTGACAAAGCCCGGTGCCTACACAAGGCTTTAGGGGGACATCTAGACACAAACCATAAGAGAAGGCAAGACCTAGGAAGAGACTTCAGTCAAGCACCTCTCTCTCTCTCTCTCTCTCTCTCTCTCTCTCTCTTGCTGTGAACCGTGCATAGAAGGCAAAGCCTGGGGAGGGACCCTCAGCCAAGACCCCTGACACTGCTACAGTGCTTGGATTCATCACAAACTTCCCCTTTCCCAAATGGCCAACAGATGATAAGGAAACATCACCATCGCACAAGAAATGGAAGTCTTTCCCCTGTAATTTACAGGCCTCCCATAAACTACTGCTCCTCTTAAATTGTTATTTAAAAAACACTTCTTGTTATCTATAAGCCTGGGAGACCGCCTCCGAAAAGGATATAAGACACTTGTCTCTTTGGGATGCCATTTGAGTGTCAAGGAGGAAAAGGGAAATGAAGGAAATTAATGGCAGTGACTAAACTCTCAGTCATGTCCTATATCAACCCAGAATAGAAATTACATAGCCAGGCAGACTTGAGTTAAAACCTGGGCTCTGCCACATCAAGGCTGTAGGTCTTCCCCTCTTTTTTTTCTTTTTTCCCCTTTGCTGTGCTAAGGATCAAAACCAGGGCCTCACACATGGTAGGCAAGTTCTCTATCACTAAGCTATGCCCTCAGCTTTGTTTGTTTGTTTGTGCATTTGTTTGTTTATTGGAAGTCTGCTTTTGTTTTGTGGGGAGTTTTTTTGCTACATGGTCTCACTAAGTTTTCCAGGCTGGCCTCCAACTTCTGATCCTCCAGCCTCAGCTTCCTGAGTAGATAGAATGACACGCATGTATCATCGTGCCAGCTATGGCTTTGGGTATGTACACAATTTACTTAAATGCTCTGAGCCTCAGTTATATTATCCGTAAAATCAGTATAAATCCAATCTTATTTTTATGCGCACAAGTAAACGAGAGAGACCTCAGGTAAATATAGAAGACTGAACCCAAACATCTAATTAAGCTACCCACTAAAACAACAATAGAGGAATTAATTTCGAAAAACATAAACCACAACTACACAAAGAACGTGACAAGAGGGGAAATAAAGGAGACACCAGGGTGAGAGCTACACACGAAGCACAAAAGAGCAGCCCAGGCTGAATTCCGGGAGCGATTTCCCTGGTAATATGAACTTGATAGAGTGTCTGATGCATCTCAACATCTTATGGGATTTGTATAATTGTAAGTTGTCAATTCAGTGAGAAAGTAGAAAACAAAGCAAATGACAAAGAGGACCACAGAAAGTGCCATGTATGACCTTACTGAAACTGCACCGGCAGAACGGAGCAGATGGAGCAGTGCTTGTAGGTTTTGGGGGAAGAACTAGAAAGAGCTGAGTTTGCACCTCAGGAATTTGTTAGTGGATAGACAATGACAACCAAAAAACACACAAAGTCGGAAAACATGTCTTTGTTTAGAGAAACATGTAGAAATAGTAAAAGAATTGTAAAAGCTAGGTGTGGTGGCACATTCCTATAATTCCAGCACTTGGGAGGCTGAGGGGGTAGGAGCACTTCCAGAAATTCGAGGCCAGGCTGGGCTACACCGGAGACTCTCTCTCAAAAGCAAACAAAGAAACAAAAACAAAGCAAACAAAATAATTAAAATGATTACATCAGAGGAAGAACGATAGAGGTGCACAGGTGATGAGATGTCTGATTTTTAAAATTCTGTACAATTATTTGACTCTTTAAATCCTATGCTACATAGTGGCAATAAACATTAAAACAACTAGGGCTGAGGAGGTGGCTCTTAGGCAGAACATTTGCCTGTATATTCGAGGTCATGAATTTTCTACCAATGTCAGACACACACAAAAAAATTAAATCTAAGCTAATTTTTAAAGTTAAAACAAAAACATTTACAAGATAACCTAGGCACAGCAACATACACTTGTAATATCAGCTACTTAAGAGGTGGAGGCGGAAGAATGACAAGCTCAAAGTCAGCCTGAACAACTCAGGAAGATCCTGTCTCAACAACAACAACGAGACAAAAGAAAGACAAAGAAGAACTAGGGATGTAGTTCACTGCTCCCTGGGTTGAATCCTCAGTACTACGCACACATATAAAAGAGGAAAAAAGCACTAAAATAATACTTGTGCTATGCCTATCATGGTGCCAAAATTCAATTAGATATGCTCCAGTCTCTTCTTTATATTGGGCATCTCTTATACAGTCAGGTAACT
The DNA here is from genome assembly GCF_012274545.1 of Fukomys damarensis. Taxonomy (NCBI): domain Eukaryota; kingdom Metazoa; phylum Chordata; class Mammalia; order Rodentia; family Bathyergidae; genus Fukomys; species Fukomys damarensis. The sequence goes on from NW_022900928.1 coordinate 21,649,877, forward strand.
GCTAGCTACTTACTAAAGGTTTATCCGACATTATCTCACTTAATCCGTACACACTTCAGTTAAGAATTACTCTTCCCTATTATAGATGAGATTAGGTAGCTCACCTGAGAATGCACACCCTTCTTCCTGTTCCTCCACTTGTCTGACACAGGAACCCATTGAAGGATTTTGAGCATAGGGCAGCACGATCTGACTTAACTTTTGAAAGCGTTACTCTGCTTCTTGCTTAGAAAAAGACTGAACACAGGAAGCCAAGCAAGAAATGAAGGTAGCTTGGATCAGAATGATGGAGGTGGATGTTCTAATTCCTGATCTATGTTGAGGGCAAAGCCAGTAAGGTTTACTAAAAGACGGCATGGGCATAAGAGAGGAAACTGAGCATGATTACAAGGTCTTTGCCCTGAGTACCAAGGAGAACAGGATGGAGAATATGGGAAATGTGGGAGTAAAATCCAGACACTGGTTTTGAAATGTCTGCTTTACAATGCCTAAGGATACCTAGGAAGATATACAGAGCTGCCATCTGGAAACAGAATCTGATGTTGAGAGGAGTCTGTGCTGGAGAAATACATTTGAGAGTTGACCACATCAAAGATGGTATTTAAAACAATTTCATGAAGTGATTTAAGAAGTAATATAGATTAAGGAAGAGTGCCTAGGACTCTAGAACATTCCACCATGGAGCCACTGGAGAGGAGGATCCAACCAAGGAGACTGCAGAGCAGCCAAGAGAAGCAAGAATGGAGCCAGAGCCAAATGAAAGATTTGGGAGGGAAGATGCAAAATGCCCCGTGCCTCAGAGTAAGACTAGAGAACATCTATCTGCTCTCTGGACTCTTGCTAGTGATGATCTCCTCTGCTCCATCAGCCTCACCTGGCCCCCTTGCATTACCTTGTTTTCTGGACTTTCCGTTTTACAGCCAGCCAATTCCCATCACATACCCTGCTCCACCACTGGCCTTCTTTGGCATAGCCCAATCCAGATGCTGCTACTTAAACACTTACCCAAACCACTCCAGCCCTTCTTACCAAACCACAGCCCTAAATTAAACAAGAGTCCATGATCTCAAACAGCTTTTCCAACAAGTAGCAACAGCAGGGCACTCAGTCACAAACTAGAACACCAACCTCTAAAGAGTGCAAAGACTAGCACGGGACACTGAGACCTTCCCTCCGGGTACCAGGAAGCCAGACTTCCAGCCTCTCTGTCACCTAGTTTCAGGAGCAGGCGAGAGTGACATCTTTTGGAAATGGCAAGCTACTTAAGAGAAAAACAACCCCAAGGTCATGTGCATGAGACACCAGAGCTGAGCCCAGTCCACCAGGAGGCGTACAGGGTCTGGCCGGGAAATGGGTGAGTGTGAGGTTCTGACAGCTCACACACAAAGAACACATCTGACCTCAGCTGGGAGAGCAATGAGAAACTGAGGCTCCCATCAGTATCTTTGCTTCATATTTTCAAATGCCTGCTTCATCTTCCTCCGTTCACACCTCCCATTTTCGCTCTTATTCTGAGCACACCCCACAACCCCTCAAGCTGGTTCTTTTCCCAGTACAAGGAGTAATTGTGGTAAGAGGTCACAACAATCCTGGTGATCAAAGCCATATCCTTATCCAAGGCCTGCTGCCTTTGGATGGTTTGGGCAGATTTCAGAGGACAGACAATGCAGGCGTGCCAACAGGGACAAGGATTTGGGGTTGGGAGAGGGAACATCTGCCTTTGTTTGGGAAGAGTGAGCTGGGGACCCAGCATCACATGCCCCCCCCAATATGGTCAGACAAATTTATCTGTGTCCTCTCAGGGTGGGGCCACTGCAGCCACGTAGAGCACTTGAAACGGAAGGGGCTGGGCTTTCCTTCTGAAAGCCTCAAAGAGTAGGTCGGAGAAGTAAATGTAAATGGGATTGTACCCCCGGGGCTGAGATGTGAAGGACCAGGACACAAGGCACAAGCACAATCCACTCACCCACTCTAACAGCTAGCTGCTGGCCCGGGCTTCTGTTCACAATGCATCAAAATAATGGCAAATTACTTGTGCCTGGGTAATTTCCACCTGCCTGTAAACACAGCCTGCTCTGAAGTTCACAGCAGGGCTCCCGCCTCCTAGGAGAAGCAGCAGCCTCTATGGAAAAGACTGTTGTCATTATCTACTTTGTGAGGGACTTATTACAATTATCAGCCCTGTTTTACAAAGACTAGCTCTGAGGCCAGAAAAAAGGGAAGAGGGAAGCTGGGACCTGTTAGGGAAGAGACTTTCACCTCCTCTCACCCCTTGAACTTGGACTATGTCACCAGACAGTGGCACCACTAAAAGGGAGCAAGCAGGTTGAAGCCACTTATTCTTCCCAGAAAAAAAAAAAAAAGTAGACGCATGCAAAGGACCGAGGGAAGAGCCCATCTCAGCAGAGTCACAAGGCTCTCTAGACTCCTCCTCCCAAGTCTAAGCAGGTATGGCAGCTTGTCCCCCCCGTTGCCCATGTCAGTGTCCACCTACACCCTCCCCACACTTCTCTTTAGCTCCACTGTCCCTTTCCCAACCCCTTATTTCAGACAGGCCTCTTGGCCCTGTTCTCCACAGCCCATCTGTGGCCAGCACATGGGGTCCTCACCCACACCTCTGCCCATCTGCAGCCACCTGGTGGCTCCCAGCGCACCTGCTCCTTGGTGTATTCTGCCTCTCTGGATGCGGCTTAGCCTCACTCCCCTCTGGCTGAGGAACCAGGGTCAGGTGTCTCTTCTTCCATCTCTTAGTCACACCCAAGATCTCTAATTTCATGTTTCCTTCCGGTCAGACTCCCACTCAGAAAGTTCTCATGCATCTCCCTTCAACGAGAAGTGGGAGCCCTCAATCCCCCTTTTCTCCTCTTTAACCCTCCCCTTCATCCTGTGGAAGAGCTGCCCTCCTCCCTCCGACCCACTCACGTATCCTCACAGAGGCCCATCCTCTTCATTACACACTCTGAGCTGACGCTGCATCTCTTTCCCTCTCCTGATCCTTCCTCTCCACCCACACAAACATGAAGACCTCTGCTATTCTGCGACCCTCCCTGTGACCCCACACCCTGTCCTCGTGTAGTGCTTCTCCTTGGTGTTGGAGCCCAATTGCTCACCTGGCATTCCCTCCGACACCAACTGAGATCCGTGTGCCCTGATGCTGTCCTGTCCACTGAGCTGTTCCCATTCTTATCTCCTGGACAGGCTAAGCTGGGGTTAAAAGCACAAGCTGGAGTCAGACTACTTGGGTAAGAACCCTGATTCTGACACTCATTATGGATAACCTCTGTGCCTCAGCTCCCTTATCAATAAAACGGAAATAGTATTAACCTCAAGGGGTCACTCTGCACATTAAGTGAGTTAAAAGGGTAAAATGGCCGGGTATCGTGGTGCACACCTGCAGTCCCAGCACTCACAGGGGCTGATACAGGAGGATTGCCAGTCTGAGCCCAGTCTAGGCAACTAAGTGGCTTCGAGAGCCCTTGTCTCAAAAGAATCTTTTTAAAAAGGGCTGGAATGTAGCTCAGTTCTGAAGTCCTGGGTACAAAAGACCCAGTATTGGAAAGGGGAAAAAAAAAGGAAATCACTTAGATAGCAGTCTGCCAATGTCAGCTAGCCTATTTCCTCCGTGATTCTCGTCTTTTTTGGCACTTGGGACAAAGAGCAAAGCTCCTTTCTGAACTATGCACTCACCTATGACCCCACTGCCACCCCAAATAGCATTCAGGTCTCCATGGGTCGCACTACAGAGATGCTCTGCCCAGGCTGTGTTCAGGTATTCAGAACCTGGACACTGCAGGGCTTCCTTTCCCAGAGCCATCCAAGCTTATGACTTAGCATCCAAATTAGTGCTGATTTCATACTGCCCTGGTCTCATGATGGTATTAATAGTGGCTGCCATTTAGTAAGCACTGTGTACTGGGCTGGGTGTTTCTATGTATTTCATATCTCATTATTCACAACTATGATATCCAGACTTCACAAACAAGGAAACTGATGTTTGGAAAGGTTAATCAACTTGGCCAAATCACACATCCAGGAGCAGAAGGGATGGAAATCGAACACAGGCTGTCTGATCCCAAGGTAACACCCCTAACCACTATGCAACACATCCTCACAAGCCTGATGCCTCTTACCACATTCTGAGTCCCTGAGACTCCAGCCAAGGGAGAGCATTCTCATGTCATACTGCTTTTTTCAGGCTGCCCCACACAATATAAATAAAGGTCCCTTCCCCGTCACTGTCCATCAAAACTTACTGGTAATTCTGTGTCCTCTATAACAGCATCATCACCACTGTCTGCCTAAATAATCCTCCAATGAGACCCATAACATGCGCCTTTATTTCCTTTTGATTCATGTTGCCATGGGAGGATACTAACATCCTCTCTTTCCAGGACTTCCTCCCCGGGGCCAGTTAGCTGGTAGGCATGAGAGGAAGAACTGAGCATGTAAAGATTCCCATTCTCCCTAGAGCCACCTGATGAGGGGGGTGGCCTACCCCAGCTGACACTACTCTCATCTAAGTCCCTACTGGTGGTGGAGTGTTAATTCAGCAAACAGATGCACCAGGAGCCCTATGGGCCACATTCTGTATATGCGCTATAAAACTGATATCTTGTTCTCCCTGACTCTGCGTCCCGTTTTTCAATTATTGCCAAACTCAGAGGGCACTTGAGAAGTACGAACAATCATTTAAGCCCAAACCAAGCCAGGCTACTCTCAGTGAAGGACAAAGCAACAGTGCTCATGGAAGTGTTGGTCTGTCTGGCGCACTGGTGACCAACACTCCGGCTCTGAGGGTCAGAGCACAATGGTTAGCTAGAAAGTGCAGCCACAGCCAGGGTGATGTGCCTGCATTCCACGTGCTGCCCTAGGCTGGGGAGCTTGGCTCCCCACCAACTTGCAGCTCATGCTGTAATTCACTTTCCCACATAGGGCAACGCCAAGCAGATGATCTGAGGGCAGGCGTTCGTGTTGTGGCCACTGGACAGTGCCTGCAAACTGAATTAGTTCACTGGTGTCTGGTTTGTAGATGAGTCTTGTCAGGTGGGTGGGTGTGAATTAGGCCCCGGGCAACACCACGCACATTCCAACGAGTGTGTAATGAGCATGTCTGAACCTACAATCCGCCCTCCCAGCGGTGCTTACCCCTCGGTCCACACTTATGCCCCCTCAGATAGAGCCTTACACACTAACAGGCCCCTGCTGGCAATGTGCCTTTTCAATTCCAGAAAACACCCCCTTTAAAAGAAATCCTCAGCTGGGCATAGAGGCACATGCCTGGAATCATCTCAACACTCAGGAAGTTGAGGCAGGAGGACTGCTGTGAGTTCAAGGCCAGACTGGACTACATTAAAAAAAAAAAAAAAAAAA
>NW_022900928.1:21655359-21672594 GCF_012274545.1 Fukomys damarensis
AAATAAAAAAAAAAAAAAAAAAAGAAAAGCAAAACAAAAAAACAAAGGAAATCTTCATTTTCTTCCATGCAGCAGTCAACACTTGCATGTGTGCACAACACATGCACACACACGCTCGCACGCACACACACACGAACATTTACCTCCAGGGAGGAACAAATGGACGTGATATCATTTCATTGCCTCAACCCAATCAGAGGCAGATTCAGAGAAATGTTTCCTGTGTAACCTCAAATTGAGTGCTTCCTAAAAATTTTAACTCAAAGAGCACCTCTGAAAAGAAAAGAGTAACAGCAAGGGTTATTTATTGTTGAAGCTGGCTGATGGGTAAGAGGATTTATCATACTATTCCCTCTACCTTAGTATATCCTGGAGTTGTTGTTGTTGTTGTTTTAATTTAAAATTAAAAAGAAAAACCCATCCAATAGAGCTCTGGGCTTCTTGGAGGGTAGGGAAGGTAGTACATAAAATGCCACCTTTCCTTGCAGCAGAACTGAGATTCAAAACCTAAATTCCTGATGACTCATCTGGTACTCTTTCTACAGTGTCATTCAGACTCCCTGAACAGGTTCTAATATCCAACAACCTCCCACCCGCCATAGCTGGGAATATCATCACCTCTCAAACTGCAACGACTGCCTTCCCTGGTTCCTACCTCTGGCCAAATCCATCCTCCCAAATACAGGCAGAGCAGGTCCCATAGAGTTAGGACATCACTCCCTGGCTCCTAAACATTCCACAGCTGGCTCCCCATGGCTTCTAGAGAAAAAAGTCTCATTTTGCAGTGAAGCCAAAATTCTCCAACATGGCTCACTTTCCAGCTATACATCTCAGCAAGCTGAGTCCCAGCCACACTGCACCACTTCCCACCTCCAAATCAGGAAGGCCTTCCCGTCCATTTTCTCCACTTCATCCATTTACATACTTGCAAGTCTCACCCATTCTAAGGCCTTATCCATATGCACGACCTCCACAAGGCCTTTCCTGACATCACAATCTTCAGTCCCTGAAGATGCTAGATGACTCCATTCTCTGCTCCTGTCTTACCTGGATCTGACTGTGTTTATATTATTTCTAAGAATGATAGCAACATTATTTCTCTACGTATCTCAGGGCCCAGCACAGAACCAGACACAGGTAGATAGTGAGTGTTTATCTCAGCAGAGAGAGAAGGGAGAAGGCATGTGACTTTGGCCAGCATTTTGAAACAAGGGTTGCTGGTTGCAGCCTGATATTCAGAGGAAAGGGGAACTTGGCTGTGCTTGGGCTTGGCATGAGCAGGAGACAAATGATGAATGCAAATAACTCCCAAAGCACAAACAAGAGCAAAGGATGTAGCTTCCCCTGACAGATGATAAAACCAGGCCTTTCTCCTCATTCCATTATTTTAGAATGCTAAGCAACAAGAAAAAACAGGTCTGAATTGGCATGCTTTCTCTATTATATTAGAGTATTTAGGGGCTCATGCAAAATTTTAGTCTGCAGCAGGCTACCTCCTACGAGCCTCTCTAGCTGCCCACAGGAGGTCTGGCCTCAGAATTTGGCAGACTGTAGGTAAATACTAATTGAATTAATCAAAATTTATTCAGTATTTTTAAACTTCATTTCAACACTTGTTGAATAATTTAATTTTGATTCAGTGCAATGGTTTTCCTTTTGGATTAAAAAAATAATAAACAGAGCTGAGTGCAGTGACACATATCTATAGTTCCAGCTTCTTGGGAGGCTGAGGATAGAGGATCTGATCCTTTGGATTCAGGAGTTTGAGAGCAGCCTAGGAACACCTCAAGGCCCAGTCTCAAAAACAGATTAAAAACACTAGCAGGAAACCAAAGAATTTCCTTAAAGTCTAGCCTGTGTGTGCTGTCTTCAACAGCCAGTTTCTGCCTCTGTCAGAAGGAAAAGCCAGTTAGTCGGTGTTGCAGCTGTGCCTTCACTGGAAGGCAGAGAACCACATGGGAGCCAGATGAAGACACTGGGCAGAACCCACTGCTGCCAGAGGGCCAGGCCCAGCCCCACGCTTTTCTAGGTTAAGCCTCTCCATAAGGACAATCAAGTTTCTCCTATGGGCTAGGCTGTCTACTGTCCTCTTCTGGTCCTCAGCTTGGCAGGACCAGCAGTGAGTGCCTCTCTGTCTTTCATCATGACACTGAACCTGTTCACTGAGAATTTTGGAAACACCCTCTTATGGGCCGAATTGTGTCCCCTCAAACTGATACACTGAACTCCTAACCTCAGAATGAGACTATAGTTGCAAGGAAGGTCTTTAAAGAAGTAATTAAATTGGGGTAGGCCCTAATCCAAAATAACTGGTGTTACTGAAAAAGGTTAGGACACAGATAGGTACAAAGGAAGGACCATTGAAGACAAAGGGGGAAGATGGCCATCTGCAAGTCAAAGAGAAACCAACCCTGCTAATGCTTTGATCTTGGACTTCGGGGCTTTAGAAGTGTGAGAAAATGAGTTCCTTCTGCTTGAGCCTATGGTACTTTGTTTTGGCAGCCAAGGAGACTCATACAGGCACTCATCTGATCTTGGACAGACAGCTGGGAAAAGCTAGAGGTAGAAGGCAGCCTCCTCTCCACAGCTGTTGGTTTTTGATCCACTGGTTGGTGTTTCCTCCCTCTTAGTCCAATGGAGATGCTTGCATGACATTCCCAGACATTAAATGACATCCAGGTAAGGACAGTTCTTTATATTTCTTTATCTAGTTCTTTATAAGTCAGTTCTCACACCTGGGGATGAAGACAATGTAGTCAGGCTAGACTTCACGATGCTGAGCAGAGGAAATCCTTACACCCCACAAAATGATCAGCTATTAAGCTGCATTCAAAGAACCCACCCTCTGTTCTTCAACCCAATTCAACAACTCTAGTATGTGAGTAGACGGAGGGAAGTGGGTAGAGGCTAGTCCCCTAACCTCAACGGGCCAGTCACAAGACACTTGTCACTCAGATCACTTCCCTCCCCCAGAGCTCTGAAGCCACAGGATGACTTACAGAATTCCCCCCAAAAAGTGATACAGTAATCCCCCTTTTGCACACATGCCACTGCACACCAAGAACAAGCCTATAGGAGACTTAACACTATATTAGGTAACCCCTTCTCTGGGGCTCAAACTTCCAGGAAGTTTGTGAGCTGAAGCCCAGGTGAATGGGAACCTCTGAAAATTTCCTGGGCCCTTCTCTCTGTTCTTCTTCACCAATTCCATAAATCAGAGCTTTATTTTTTTTTTTATAGAAGAGATCCAAACAGTCCTTCAGACTCAAAGGAGAAGCAAAAGGTGTAGAGATCTATATGACTCAAAAGAGCCACAAGAGTGTGGTAGTTCAGACAGCAATTCCCACATCCTATCTCAACCCAGCCTTGAACCTTCTGAGGTGTTTTTCGTACTAGTGAGGAGGGGTGTCTAACTCTAAAGAACAAGAGCTGCAGGTGCAGCAGAAAAAGTCCAGCTTTGTGGTAGTCCCTTCCAACTGCTGGTAGGTAACTTATAAACAACGCGAGTTTATTTCTCACAGTTCCCGAGGTTAAGAACTCCAAGATCCAGGCTCTATAAGATTCAGTGTATTATGAGGGCCCATGTTCCGATTCATAGATGGTGCTCTCTGGCGGTCCACTCACAGAGTGGAAAGGACTAGCTAGCACTCTCAACTCTCCTTTACAAAGTGATTAATCCCATTCACAAGGGCTCTACTTTCATGACCTAATCACCTTAAAATTCCATCCATCACCTTGGGGGTTAGGATTTAAACATAGAGAGTTTGGGAGCTCATAAACATTCAGATCCTAGCAAGGTCAGACTGACTTGAATTTAAATCTTAGCTGTATCATTCATTAAACAAATCATTTTTACCTTAGATAATATATATTAATATCTCAGGTATTACAGAATGGGTATTACACCTGCTTCATACAGAACTGATCAGTGCACTGAGACAAAGGACAGGATAAACTGTCCACTTAGCATTTGGCCCAGTAAATATGCAACATCCCACCTCTTTCCACGTAAAAGAACATATTCACTAACTACAGAATCCCAGAAGATAGACTTGATCAAGGCTCTTCTCTATGCGGTAAATGTTGGAACTGGGGGAAAAATATACGCTGTGGACTCCCTTTGAGAAGTGGCCAAGTCTCAATATAGGCAGACCATGAGGGTATAAGAGCTTAAACATAGTGTACATAGTGTGGGATTGTTGGGTCTCTTTAGCAGTACCTGGTAAAAGGACAGTGAGGTCAGGGCCATTGGGCCTTCCAGAACTGAAAATTTCCTATAGATCATAAGCCCACTTTTAAAACCCCTATGTACCTTCCTCAGTCATTTCCCTCAGAGCCTTATCAGGGGACCCTGCTTAAGAGCAGAGAATATTCCAAGTCTATGGTGCCCAGTGGCCATTTAGGGAAAGGTACAGAGACATCAGAGCTAGGCATATGGATTTGGAAAGCCCTAGACACAGAGGTTAAAGCTGAAGCTGGGTTCTGTGGAGACAAAGAGGAAAAGCACCAAGTGCTGACTGCATTTACAGCTGGCTTTGGCCTTGGAGCAGTAGGTCCCTGGCCCATACACTGGTCCTGAGCATGCCCAGATTAACTCCAGAGATGGCCTTGACAGAAGACAAATGAGTTGTGCTACTGTCAAAGAGAGACCTGAAAACTGTTTTTCGTGGACACCACATTCTAATAGAGACAACTATAGCAGATAGGCAGTCACACCAGGAGTTACTAGGGGAAAGTTTCCACACAGTGTTTAACAGTGACGTTATGAGACACGATTCACACAAGGTCATTGGATCCTTCTCATGAACACGATTCTTCATCAAATTATCACTTGATTTTAAAATTTCTTTCAAAATCGGTGATCATGACATTTGACAGGGGTCTGTGATACTGGAGTCATTCTTAATGGTCTTCACAGCACTTCTTTTCAGTAGGTGGAGCTCTCCCCAGTGAAATGTCCTGTTAATGTGAATCTTAAGTCACGGCAGTGCAGACACCACCCTATCTCTTCTCTCTGCAAAATCACTGCATCTTACTCAGTGGGGTGAGGCCTCCCCAGCTGGTCTTCTCAGAAGTTTGGAGCTGAGAGAAAGCTTCCTTTCAGAAAGCCTGAAGGACCAAGTCCACCCTGAGGACAAAAGCAAGGTGCAGTTTCCAGGCCAAACCTGGGTTTTGAGCTCCAAGAGGAGGGCCAAGCTGGACAGAAGATTGGGTGTTAGGCAGACCTGCTCAATAATAAGGACTGACTGGCTCTATAGGACATAGGATGATGTGAGCAGGCAGCCCCCACCAACACCTGTGCAGGGCCTGAACATGCCATCCATGGAAACAATGCTGTCCTTTCACACAGGTTTCCCAGCACCCCACTCCACACCCTTGCAAGGACAGGCTCTCAGCAAACACTCACAGAACTGCATTGGTTCCTCCTCTCCACCCCCACAGTCCCACCTGGGCCACAGGTTTCTCTGACTCTCATCCCTCACTGTACCTTTCCAACACTCTGGAGCACTGCTTTTGCTAAACATCCTTCAAGGATGATACTCTGGGGTCCCAAACAGGTGAGGTTGGTTGTAAATGACTTGTTATTAATGATAAAATAATTAAGGCTAAAAAGCATTTTGTATAAATTAGAGAATAGGGTTATCTAGTCCCATTTTAATATGTTTTCTTCAGTGGGGATAAAAATGAGGAATCAGCCAAGAATTCACAAACTGCCTATAGCAGTCAGAGATGAAAAGTTTCTATACACCATCTTACAGTTTTACAGAGACATATGTGTATACAAACAGGAACTGGGGCTGGGAGGTGCTTCACGTCCACCAAGGGTCTCTAGAAGGTTAATGTGGTCTCACAGGTGTTGACTAACCATTTTCTTGCCTCATCATGATTAAAAAAAAAAAAAAAAAAAAAAAGTCTTCCCTGTAATGGACTCTGAAGAATCTGGACTCTAACCATGGTGGCAAGATAGGTGGAAAAAACCTGAGTTTGGAGTTAGGTAGACTGAGCATAAATGTAATTTTGGTACTCACCAGCTATAGAACCTTGAGAGAGTCATGAATCTTACTGGAGTCTGTTACACTCCTCCCGACTTAAAGCTCATAAAGGCTGCTGTTGAGATTTAAGTGAGTATAGACAGACTCTGCGCCCAATGCCTGAGTCAGGGTTGGTATTTAATAAATGGTAATGGCCAATCTCTGGTGCCCTATCTCACCTCATTACTCCTTAGATCTAGCCAAATCTAAGCACTGAATTTTTTTCCTACACATGCCCCTTAATTTCCATTCCCCATGACTCTTTTTGTGTGGTTGTTCTCTCTGCCAATTTCCTTCACCTCCATAGAAAAGGGAGTCTCCAGCCTCTCTGTCTTTCCTCCAAGGCACAACTCAAAGGCCACTGATCAGCAGGCCCAACCTCCTCTTTCTCTGAGTACTATTTTTGTTAGTGGTTATTGAAGCCTGTTTTTAGTGAGGGGCACATTCTTTAAGTTCCATTCAGGTAAGGAGACAAGTCTTGTTCATCTCCTGTTCCTGCCACCATAGCTCTCAGGGAAGAGGATACTTAGAAAAGTATTTAGTGACCAAAATAATCAATGAGGCCATGGCCTATTAGCTGCAGAATACTCAGGAATTATGCTCTAAAAGGATGACAGTTTCTCTAGACCCAGCAGGCCACTTCTGATTCTAGGGCTGCCAGGCTCCCTCTCTGCCACCAGACCAGGATATCCTAGCCTTCAGACATCCACGTGGCTTAACCACAAAGCTCTCCATCTTCCCATCAACTGCACCCCACCCAAAACCTCAGCATACTTGAAGAAAGCCCTAGTGCCCACAACCCTTCCCTGCCTCCTCCTGGGGCTGGAACCTTGCACTGTGGCCCAGGCTGCAAGTCAGACTCTGCATTGCTTTCATCAATGCTCTTCTGAATCATTCCATTTTATGCCCATCATCTATTGGATGCTGTGAGCCCAGTGTCTCAGACCACACAGCCCCCCTTCATTTCTGTACCTGCCATACTGCTATGGTTTATGTCAAGATATCCTCCCAAAGCCTCATGTGGTCATAAGCAAGCCTTTTGGATGTGGCTGGATCTGGCTGTGTCATACTGGGATCAAGGGTATGTGATTACTAAATCAGTCCACAGATTGTTTTGGCATAGTTCTGGATTAAGGGTGGATTAAGGGTGGCCCACCATGGGTGTGAGTGCTATCCACCCTAAGGTCGGTGGACTGGAAAAGATGCAAGGCATACAAAGAGGGCCACAGGTCGCTTGTCACTTGTTTGATGCTTGTTTCTGTCTGCCTGCCCTGTTTGCCATGGACCGTTTCTCCTCTGTGATGCCCTCTACCATACTACCCTGCCTTGGAGCCAGCCAACTATGAACTGTGAAGCCTCTACAAATTCTGAGCTAAATAAACATCTCCTCCTTTCACTTATAGGTGTTGGGTACTTTGTCTCAGCAATGAGAAGAGTAACTAAGACACATATTCTCCTGGATGCTAGGAGCCCAATGCCTAAGACCACATGCTCTGGCTCTCCGGGTGCCAAGATGCTATATTCTTAGTCTTTGCAGGGTGGTCCATGAATCCGCAAGAGCCTTCAATTTCTAGTCTAGTGATTAGTCCAAAGGAGGCGGCAGAGAATACAGACAGTACATCACTTCCTGAGGATCATAGCCTCAGAGTTTCAACCCAAAAAGGCATTTCCTCTCTCCTGACCCATCATTAAGTGGGCTGTTCAGCCTGTGACTTGGGATTGGGGAGCTTCTACACAGCTGCCTTTCTCTAGCCTCACATCCTCACTCCACCCCACATTTGCCTTAAGTCATTGCTGCTCTGAAGTTATTAATTATTCTCCATCATGACAGGATAAAGTCCAGCTTCTTAGCTTGGCACTCAAGCCCACCATCTATAGTCCCACACTGTTCAACTTTTAACACTATGGGAGGGGCCGGGGATTTAGCTCTGTGATGCTGCTGCCTGCTTTGCAAGCACAAGGTCCCAAGTTTGAGCCCCGGTACCAAAACAAACAAACAAACAATGGGAGGACTCTAGGTAAGTTTCCTCATTATTTCTTTATCTGTTTGCTCAATTACATAAGAGAAGCCCATGCCCTTTAACCCATGGCATTTGATTGATCAGAGAGCCTTAGGTATTCTCTTCCTTCACACCTGCTCTAGAACCACATGTGTTCTAACTCCTTAGGACCCGGTTCCCACACTCCCAATTAGTTGATTCACAAAGCCTGTTCTGTAAAAGTCCTGCAGTTCTTTTAGTTATGCATATAATCATTCAGCACAACCCGCCTCCCATGTTATTTCACAAACTCCTAGTCATTACCACCTGAGCAATAAATACCCTTTTCAAATACCCTCCAATACATGCTCCAAGACAACTGCTCAGCTGTAGAGACAAACTTGGGCTATGGAATGTTTATGGCATCATCTCACACTAAAATCTGCCTCCTCTTTAATTCCCTCAACCTTCACTACTGTGGCTCCTCAACTCTGCCCTCTGAGCAATAATTCCCATACCCACAGGAAAATAGCAGCTACATCCCTGTGTCTTCCTGTCTGTTCTTAGATTCTGCCAGGGCTTTGCAGCCTCTGGGATCCCTCTCCCACTTGCCTTAGGTATGACCAGTCCTGACCAATGCAGGGAAAAGATCCCTTACCAAGCCTAAACTCAGGATTTCTATTACTATAGCCAAGCTTAGCCAATTTGTGTGGGCTTTCCACATGGACTCATAGGACACACACAAATTGATTTTGGGAGCCAAGGGGCAGGACTCTGCACTTACCTGCCACATCTCATTGAGCTGGTGTAGGCTCTGAGCTCTCTCCGTGTACTGCCCCTATCCTGCATGTTAGTGACCAGCCCTCTGAAACCAGGTTACTACCCATCCTGCCATGCACTTCTACCTCCTGGGCTTTCTGCTCACTATGGCTACCCTTTCAGTGCCCAGACAATACTACTCCCCATGGATAGCTCAGGATAAACCCTCTGTATGAGGGTTTTTTTTGACAGGGCTCCCTGAGAAGAGAAAAGTAATAATGACAGTACCGTTTGGGTGTCTATGATGTGCTCAGCAGTGTAATCAATGATGCTGATTGCATCGTCTCATTTAATCACAGTGGGTCTGTTACTGTTTAAACGTAAAGCTCAGAGAGGTGAAAAGACTTGCCCAAGCCAGCAACAGCAACATGGAGGACTGTCTAATTCACAGCCCCCATTCTAGAGCTACCAGGGTCCTCAAGTGTCAGGGAGGTCAAGCCCTAATGGTAGAGAAAACCTGTTGCCCACCAGGAAGGAATGGGGTAGGGAGCAGGAGGAGTCAGTTTCCTCCTCTCCAGAAGCAGGACAATAATGCCCACCCTGGAAATTGTGCAGCACCAGTGCTCAAATCTGTTGTTGCTGTTACTAGGTGAGCAACGCTGTGCTGAGGAACCAGATGTCTTGGCCACCGGAGGAGCTTTTGTAATAAAGCTTTTTCGTGACATCCAGGCAAGATTAGTGTCAGAGCCGAGAACTGTTGCTTTAATCTCATAAAATGTTGAAGAACTGCCATTCCCACCAAAATCATGCTCTAATTTCTGACCTATCCCCATGCCAATCCACTCCCCATTATCCCCTCTCCCCTTGCATGCCTGGGGTGCTCACAGAATTTGGAATTTTAAACCCTGTTTATGAGTTTGATGCCGACATCCCTGTGCCTGGGACAGTCCCATCTTCCCAGGGTCCATGTAGTTTAGCACTTATCTTCCTCCTCCCGTCACTCTCAAAAGCATCCATATGGACAATAAATAAGATTAAATCAAATGATTTCGAACTTTCAAAAATCTATTTCCCAGCACTAGGGGTGTAGCTCAGTGATACAGCACTTCCCTAGCACACACAAAGTCCTGGGTTTGATTCCCAACATTGAAAAGATATATGTTTCCTTCTCATAAAAGGGAATAACATCCCTAACTCATGAGACAAACCCTTTATCAAAGCTTCCAACATGAAACTAGGTATGGTGCATGCCTATTATCCCAGCTTTTGGGAAGTTGACGTGGGAGGATCACATGAGTGAAGGCCAGCCTGGGCAACTCAGTGAAACCAAAAGAAAAAAAAAAGGAAGAAGAAGAAACAAGCTGGAGGTTCCACTCTCTTCACATCTCTAGATCGCTGGAGAGTTTTCTGTGAGGCCTGATAACTCCACTGTTGCATGAAGCTATCGAGCATTGAGCTAGCTACTTGTCCAAAACACCTCTTTGATTTAGGGGAAACAAGGCCTTGCATAGGAAGAAGGAACCTGTTATCCTTGAGGGAAGTTGTCCTGGACACAAGCAACATCTTCTTAGTTTGATCTGCTGCTCTGCCCTTGTCTGTTTCATTAGTCCCTACAAGAGATCTCTTGCTCCCTACACCTCTCTCAGTCTGTCACACACACACACACACGCGCGCGCGCGTGCACACACACACACACACACAGTCATGGTTGTCAACCAAGGGGATCCTTACGGCAGGGTTCTCTGAGTCTTTCTGGCAGGAATAAGTTAAAGAAGTTTGCTAAGAAGATGTCTTGGGACAAATACTGCCATCACAGGAATGGCCCTTCAGCTCAAAGTGGTCCCTGCCCAGCCAGAGAAATCCAGCTACATGTAACTGGTACACAACTTTACCCAAAGAGCTGGGACAGTAGATCTGATTGTCCCACTGAATACCCTCCCAGCAATCAATAAGCATTGCCTATCCTTAAGCAGGCAGAAAAACCTTGGGATTTAGATCACTCTTTCCCTATACCATCCTCATGCCCAGAGAGAAACAAATATAATCAAAGCACAGTCCGCTGGAAATGCCACAGCAGCTGTAGGCCAGGGGAGAGGCCCTGGAGGATCTATTTCCCACAGCTGTACCTGGGTTAACTAATCTCTCTCTAGAGATTTGTTAACAGCTTCTCCACCCACCTACCTCTGCATAAGACATACTTAAGCTTTGGGTAACCAAATTCTCAAGTTTGCAATTTATGTCTGTACCTGTTGCTTTACCATGAGAGGGGTGTGTGTGTGTGTGTGTGTGTGTGTGTGTGTGTGTGTACACATATAACCTCAGAAGAAGATAAGGTAGAATTTGCAGCTTAGAAGCCAGGCATGGTGGGACATGCTTATGGGAGCCTGAGACAGGAGGACTGCAAATTCAAGACCAGCCTGGGCAACTTACTGAGACCAAGTCCCCAAATTAAAAAAAATAAAACAGGCTGACAATGTAGCTCAATGTCCAGACCCCTAGTGCTACACACACACACACACACACACACACACACACAGCTACAAATCAATGGAGTTTTCCCTCAAAGTTGAATCCCAATATTCCATGAATAATTGGTCAAGTGATAATGTAAATATTTCTCATGCATTAACCCATCACTGCCTTAGCAAACTGAAGTGACCACTGTGTTAGGGTCCCTGACAAAGGCAAGATTTCATGCTGGAAGGTTGCAGTGTGCAAAGTTTGGCTGGGCAGAAAGGTACACAAAGGAAAGATGAAGAAGAGAGGGAAACTCCAGCCTCAGCCAGTCTCTCGGCAGTAGTGCAGAGTCTAGACAAAATCCTGTCTTGTAAATGACAGGTGTGGCCCTCAGTCATTTGGATCCCTGCCTCTGGCCCTATACAGACCCCTAGCTGGAGAAACTCCTGATGGCTCCTTCCTACTCCTATCCCCATAACTTCTTACAAACTGGCTGATGTATTCCTAAAATTTGTCTGAGTGGACAAAGGTGTTTAGACAGTGGAATACAGCTTTCCATGGAATAGGCAAATTCGATGGTGGTTTCAACGCCCCCAAAATTCAGTAAATACACATGCATCATATTGAACATAACAGGTATAAAGTTCTGACAGTATAAAAGCACTCTCAACCTCATCAACCCCATATATAGTACCTCATGGGCTTTCAGGCCCCGCTGGCACTTTGTGCTAGCAGATATTCCTTGAGTCTTTGACCTTTGTGACACCAATTTAGCTGTTCCACAGATTCAATTCACCCCAATCTGGTCTCATTTCCATTTTGCCTGATGCAATCTCCATCTGGTCCGTCTGGTAGCTTCCTCTGGCCAAGCTCACTGTGCTACATGGTAGAATCCCTGACCAGGAGGCCTGGGTTCTGCCACCAAGAGCTGGGAGACCTTGGGCAGGTTCTTTGAGTTTCATCATCCTCTTGGGTAAAAATGTAAAGAGGGGAGAGCACATACAGAGCAAGCAAGAGGGCCAGGGATTTAGCTCAGTGGTTCGGTGGCCTGCCTTGCAAGTGCAAGGACCCGAGTTCAATCCCCAGTACCAAAACAAAACAAAACAAAACAAAATAAATCAAAAAACAGAGCAAGCAAGAAAGTACCCAAAAATCCCTTCTGATTCCAAAAGGAATCAATGCCCCTCTTTTCCCTTCTCCCTTCCAAGAAGTTCCTCCGTGCTCTCATACTACTCACAATTGCTTCATTCTTCTCCAGCAAATTAGCACAAAATGTCAATGTCCAATTTGACTCTCTTCTGTCTCCCTCAAATCCAATCAGTCACCAAATCCTGCTGGCAAGCTTACTTCCATCTGTTCCCTCCTCTCTATTGCTATTGCCTTGATTTAAGCTCTGATCTATTTCCATGGGTATCTCCAATAGCTTGTCCTCACTGAAGGCCATTTCTGTCCCTCCATCCTGCCCTCTGAAGACCAGAATCCCCCTGATGGTTTTCATCGTACCTTTCCCATATTCAAAAATCTTGAATATCATAAGAATAAAATGTAAATTCTTTGGCTCCACCTTTCAGAAGGTCCTGCTGAGGCTCCAGCCTCTCCTCTCCCATTGTTCCCACCTTACCTCAAGTCCCTCACTAAATGCACCCCACTCCTCTTTGGGCCTGTTCTCCCCAATCTTCCCTCACCTCCCACACAAAATGACCCATCCCTTTCCCTCTTTATTATTTATCCCAAAGCCAGCTACATGGTAGAACCATAAATTCTTCCTGAATATCTGCAAAGTATGCGGCTGGACACAAGAGTTGATGCAGCTCAGAGCATGGAAAGGAACATGCAAATAGGCACTGAGTAGAACCACAGAGATCTGAATTTGTGATCCATATATACAAGAAGAATAAAAAGACTGGAGGGTGAGCAGGTTTCACAGGTTTGATTCACATCCTGAAGGATTAGTAAGAGTTTGTCTATCCTGAGCAGACCTAGGATGTCTGCTCCAGACACCTTGGAAGTGTAAGTGGTATGTACAAAGGCAAAGTGCATCAGCCGGGCATGGTGGCACACGCCTGTAATCCCAGCACTCAGGAGGCTGAGGCAGGAGGATCACTGTGAGTTCGAGACCAGCCTGGGCTACACAGCGAGTTCCAGGGCAGTCTGAACTACATAGAGAGACCCTGTCTCAAAAAACAAAGAAGATCACAAGAATAGAAATTGTTGATGTCCTCAGTTTGGGAAACATGGAGATGGAGATGAAAAGCAAAATTAGGGCCAGCTTCTACATAGCCTGGAAGATCTTACAAATATGCTAATCTATCCCAGGGATAGCAAACCTTGTAGAGACCAAGTACCAGACTGCAACCCAAAACCCACTGATTTATTACAAAGTACCAACACTGCAATTAAGCCTGAATACTGAGTCTCTAGTTTAGAAAACACAGCTCTCACATTAACTTTAAAGAAAAAACACCAACATGTATGCCATGGGTTTGCCATCAGTGCTCTATCCTATCAAAGAGGTCATCCTATCCCATTGGTATCTACAGATGTGCTAGAGGCCAAGATTACCACACAGTGTGGAATAGGGTAGTGAGGTTTTTGCACTACTTATGCTCAGCTCTAAGTGTACATAAATGTATATGTATGCATGTTACAGAGATACAGAGGAGATGAAGGCAAGGATTTCCACGGAGCACTGAACTGATGAAGTTAAGGCCATTAGAAATTGTCAATTTGCTAAAGATACAGCTCAGAGTAGGTAGCACCTGGGCACTTTAGAGGCCTTAAAGAGATCTGGGCCTAAAGCTCAATAGATCGTTCCAGGGCAGAATCTCTGTGATGTGTGGAGGTAAGACTGGGCTTGGGGAAACCCACAAATTCCAACAGGTCTGCCTTTAAGAGTGCGTAAGGATGAGGTGGTGGTGCTCAGCTACTCTAGAGACTAAGGCAAGAGGACTGTAAGTTTGAGCCCAGCCTAAACAATTAGGCAAGATCCTGTACCAAAATTTAAAAAGCTAGGATGTAGCTCAGTGCAAAGGACCTGAGTTCAATCCGCAGTACCACACACATTAAAAAAAAAAAAAAAAGTCTATAAGGGATTATGAGGATATAGCTCAACTTTCAGCCTTCCTAGGTTCTGTGAAAACAGGGTAATGTAGATGCCATCAAGTACTAAAACAAAAACAAAACAAAAAATGATACTAAAACACATAAAGGCCAAGGAAAGTGGAACTCTCTTAAGGAAAGAGGAAGCAGGAAAACAGTGACTCAGGAAAAACAAAGCTGCCAGAAGTTTCAGCCTACATATGCCCTAACCAAGTGGCAATGACTATCACATCTCAAATGGGGGTGTATGATCTGTGGGACTTAATAAATATTTAAATACCTTGTCTGTTGTGTCTGTTTTAACTCTTCCTTATATTTTCAATTAGGGGATCAACAAGAGGATTTTAAGCAGGAGAGCATCATGAAAAGATTTATATATCATGGGGGAAGAAAAATCTAACGGTCAGTTTTAAAAACGTTCCAAGCATTAACGTCTAAACAGTGTACCAAACACCATGACCAAAGCCGAGTTTTCCCAAAATTGTTTTCCCCTTCTTTATTATCCTGTCCGATCAGTCTACAGTAGACTGAGACTGACATCTCCCATTACTTAGCGCCCTGTCCTACAAATTCTGTCTTTCCAGGGTCTCTTCTACCTGACCCAAATTCACTTTTCAGGCCCACAGTAAAGTCGCACCTACCATCTGTACCCTGCCCATCCTTCCAGACTCCTAACTGGCCTCCAAGGCCCAGTGTCACTGCCTCCCAAACACTGAGTCCACTACACCCTTTCCATCTGGCAGTTAGAAGAACCACCAGGGGGAACTTTATAAAAATATCCCAGACCTACTAAATATGAATAGTTTACAAAGCTCCCCAGGCAATCCTGAAGCACAACTAGTTTGCTAAATTACTCTACATCCTTGCCACACATGGTGATGTGACAAGCACCCTCCCTGCCAAATTAGAAATGCAGAAAGCCAGGCCCCACACCTGACCTTAAAGTCTACATGTGAGCACGATCCTCGCGGAGTTGGACTTGCTGAGGTTTGAGAAGCTCTGCTCTAGTGTTGAACCAATCATTCCACAAATATTTACTGGATTTTCTGTCAGACAGGGAGTTGGAAGAGTCAAGGTCTCTCTGATATCGACTCCCATTCCCCACACTGTCCCTTCAGACGAAGTCCACACTTCTGTCCCAGTCCTTTATGACCAGCTGGGACCAGACCGTGTTCTGTCCTAACCATCAGCTCATTGTCCACCACCCACCATAGCAGCCAACCTGGACGACTGGCTAATTCCTAAGGCTAATCCATGCCTGCCTGTCTACACACCTCTCACAGCCCAGGTTACCTTCATGCCACCACCTGGAGAAACTCAAGAGAAATCCTGCGAGGCTTATCACATGCATCGCCCCTTTAAAAAAAATTATCCAGACTCTTCCTGCTCAGAGGAAAGAGGAATTTCCACAACTTTGTTCCTACCCCCGCGTCATTTATATCATTCCCATTAGTCTTACAGTCATAATGCATTTGCCTTAGCTATCCCAGTGAAGAACAGACTACTGACACTATCCCAGTAGCCAATAAGCTAGTGACTAGCACATCACTAAATCTCAAAGCAACACGACTAGCAATAATTAAAATGTGTTGTAGAAGGGCTGGGATGTAGCTCAGTGGTAGAATCTTGCTTAGAATGTGCAAGACCCTGGAACCAGCACCTCAGCAACAACAAAAAGTGAAATAAAATCTCATATGGATGCAATAGTGAAAGCCTCACTAATCTCCCTTATCTCCTCATTCATTGTGCTTTAAGTATGTAAGTAGAATATCCATATTTAAACTCAATATTCACTCAAATGAGCTTTCTTTAGCCCACGAGAATTAACTTTAAATCAAATAATATTTAGTATTTTCCTCCTACCAATAATCCAAAACCGAAGGCTGAATTATATTTATGACTATATGGATATGAATATATGAAAATTAGTAGAAAATAGTCTGAAAATTATTTGTCTATGATCAACTACCTTTCTGAAATTGAATATTTAACTTTACAATGAACACCATAAAATCTGTAAACGCATCAGTTTTGTATTACAACCGATCAAGTAAGGATGGAGGAGGGAGAAGAGAGAAACAGGAGGTAGACTAAAATATGAAAAGGGAAAGATCTATACCAAATATCCAGGTGTTCTAAGTTAGACTTGCACTGAATAGAAAGTGTATTTGAGCCCTACTCAAAACTTGAAAGTTCTGGTCTTTAAATATTTAATCTTATTTTCAGTAAAAAAAAGTCTGGAATCTGTAGAGGAGGAGGACCCACTTTTAAACAGGACCATCCCTCTTGCAGCCTGACCTTTTGAAAAGTACACTGCGATTTTGCATTAATAGCATGGGACGCACGCACTGTTGAACAGATTTGCCTGAGCGATGTCTTAAAGCTTCCACACCACCTTGGGCTCTTTAGTTTTCGCTGCTCCAGGAGCGGAGCTGGGTCGTCCATATCCACCCAGAACTCCAGGGTGCACAACCGCCAGCGTCACAAGCGCCACACCGGCACCTGTAGACCGCGGTCGGCCCGCGGGCCCCCGGAAAGTTAAGAGTGGAGATTCCAAGCAAGCCCACAGGATTTACCCACCCTCTTCTTAGTCTTCTGAGCAGTAAAGGGGGTGAGGTCCCCGACCTCGCGCCTGGGACCAGCTCCCGGTCTGAAGATCACTGACTGACCCCCAGGACCCCTGTGGTTCTTGCACCTGGGGTCTGGGTTCCCCGGGCAATGCCGCTGTCGGAAGCCCAGTATGGACACTGGCGAGTCCCGGGGCATCGGGGAAGCCCACTGACCTGAATGCGGGGCAGTGGCTCCGGTCCGGGCGGCTCAGGTGTGTGGGCCGCTTGCGTGCCCCTCCCACCTCCGACCATCAGAGACGAGAAGCCAGCACAGGTCACCGGCCACGACCAACTGCCGAG
>NW_022900928.1:21672845-21690711 GCF_012274545.1 Fukomys damarensis
AGCCGGCCTCGTCAGCCCCGCCCCGAGCCGCACAGGCCACGCCCTCCAGACAGGCCCCGCCCCTCCACGCAGTACCCCGCCGCACCGCTCCGACTTGTGCAAGAACTGCGTGGAGTACCCGTAATAGAGGCCCCTGCAGCAAGCCACTCCCGGGGCTCCCGCCAGATTCCAGGGAAATTGAGTTTGGTCTCAGTACACCCTCATTTCTCCTCGCTGAGCTCTGCCCACCTTTACCCTTAACCCCACACCCTGGTGGGCAAACTTCCGGTCACCTTAGGTCCGGGTGAGCTCGAACTCTGCGCCCCGGGTTGAAGGTCCCTCTAGTGGTTGGCGGCGGCGGCGAACGAAAGCTCTGCCTCCGGATCTTGTGAATAGCTGAGGACTAGAAGCACTTGCTGTACCCAGCACCGAAGTCAAGTACCCTAGGCCCTGGAAGAGCGTTGGCCCTGCCTGACCACAGGGAATTGATTCTCACGTGGGAAGGTCCGGGCCCTGGAGACTGAGTGTAGCACCTACCCACAGAGTGTGGCCGGAAGTCTTACCGCCCTGTGGTCGCTCTGCCTGGGCCTCCAGTTACTTGCTGCTCAATTCAGCCGATTAAAATCCTCGTGTGCCAGCGATGGCAGCAACACCAAAGACTCTGACATAGGCCCCAGCTCTGGCAGGAGTCATTACAGTCCTGGCCTCCTGTTCTTCACAGGCTGGAGTGTTGACAAACTCCATGGCACACATGTTTTTTCAAACCAGTTTTACCCTTCTGGTCTGAAATTACCAGTGTGCCCAGAGACTTGCTCATGGGAACAGAACGTAAGCCACGCTGGCAAATAGGAGACTTGTGGTCACTGCAGGAACCTGGCCAGCAGCGGACCAAGTGCAAAGCCAGCAGAGGGAGGCTGGGCCCGCAGAGTTGTGTTACAGCACAACAGTGACACCCTGTAGTTCACTTTCATTTCTTAAAATAGCAGCAGAGAGGCTTTTGTACAGGAAGCCTGCCTTTCACCCAAGTTCATGAGTGTTTCCAAAACCACTTATTGCCCCCAGGGGGACCCACTGCCCTTACCCCAGTCCCCAGAAAATGCTAGCCTGTCCTTAGAACTGTGCGATTGCTTTTTTATGTTTTATAAGTAACGAGTTCTTATGCTTATTTGCAGTGTGGCACCACCTTGGGGGAAAGGACATTAAAAATACTGATGCCTCAGTGCCAAACCCAGAGGATATGAGATATGTCGTAGACATTAAGACTCTTAAAGCTCCTCAAGTGGTGTTTTGTTTTGTTTATTTGTTTATTATAGGATCTGGCTATAGAGTCAGGCAGGACTCAAATTCAGAGATTCTCCTGCTTCAGCTTCCCAAATGCTGGGATTACAGGCCTTTTCCCCTAACACCCTGCTCCTAAGTGATTATTATGTTCAACCAAACTTAATACTCATCAGCATAGTGATGGAGGCATCACTGCTCCCTCACTTAAATCTAATGAGACCCCAGAGTTGAAAAGTTCACTTGAAAGAAACTCAACGTGTTCCCAGGCCTGCATGCTGTCAAGCAAAGTAGCACATTAACAGGGGCTCCCGGAGAAAATGTCTTGACCTAAAAGGATTTAGGTATCAGGGGTGAGTTGTGAAGGGCAGGTATCAAATCCAAGCCTATCCCAGATGGAAGCTGGACAGCAAATCACAGGCAAACTCTTCTTTCCTCCAGAGGAACTGTGCACCAGACTTTCCCTGTTGAGGGCATATAATGACCCTGGACCCATGAACAGGTAATATCCTCATATTTATTTGTTCATACCTGCTTCATTCCATAAAGGATTTGGGCTCTCTATACTGTTCTATTAGAATGGAGGGAATTACCCTGTGTCTATGTGTTGGTTATTTCTGTTCTGCCAAAGATCTACTCAAATGCTATGGGCAGTGGGTGGGGAATCTCCCTTCACTGCCTATGGTCACAGCCCGAGCTTGGCAAAGAAAGGGAAACAGCTGCAAACACACAAAGCAAGCCCTCTCGTGACCAACCTGAAAAGACAGAGGCCTCAGTGCAGGATACAGGCTGGCACCACAGCCTGAACTTCTGACCCAAACTCAGCTGGACTGAACACATCTGTGGGAAACATTTCAAAGAAGGCCCTTTCTAGAGGCACAGGCTGCCCTCTGGACCACACAGCACACCGCTGTCTCTGAGAGCCACATGCCCGCTATCTGGCTTCCCTCCAGATCCCAGAATATTTACCCAGGGCTTCTGTGTGTCGGGGAGTGTTCACAGTAAACTTCACACGGGCAGCACACCCTGAAAGTCTTTATACTGAGAGTTTGTAGGTAAATATAGCCTGATGAGCTTATTTGTTTAGTGTCACTTTTATTGTGGTTCAAGCAAGAAGAAAGAAGCAGATGACACCAAGACAAGCTGAGGCCAGTGGTGGGGTCCTCACGCTTAGCCTGCATTCCTGGAGGAAAGAGATTTTGAAAGACCTATAGGAAAGTCTTGTGCTGACACACACAAAAAAATGGCCAAAGGGGTAAAACCTATTAGTTTGAAGCTGAGTTTCTGAGCACATTGATTTAGAAAAGGCTGGGTGAACAAAAATACATATTGGATGCTTAGACTATAGCAATAGAAAGACTATGAGGGTTGCAGTATTTTTTAGGTCTTTCATTTTGGAGTTGTGATACATTTAATAACATCTAAACTCTCATCTCTACAATGACAATTGTAAAGACATCTAACAAGAGCAAGAAGAGAATTAAATGATGTACAAACATTTTGTAACTAGAAAGTGGTACTGAAATGTTAATATTTTTATTATTGCATCTATCTACCTTGGAAGAACCACAAGGCTAGAGGAAATAAAGATTAAATGTCAATAAGAAATAGTATTTTTAGTTGAGCAGTAAAAAAATTGAAAGAATATTTATAAGGAGTGAAGAGACTGAGCAAAAGCCAGAGGAGAAAAAGCCATTGAGTAGCAGGTGGGGGCAGACAATTTGAACTGTTGGAAAAAGAGGCCAGAGTTAAAGTAAATGCTGGAGAATGGAAAAGAAAAGGCTGGAAGTCAGCTGGATGCAAATGTAGAGGCTTTCAAGGCCAAGAAGTTGGGTTAAGTAACAGACTCATCCCGAAGTTGAAAATTCCCAAATGATAGACTCATCTAAGCTATTGGAAGATACCTATGGCAGCGACATCTGGGAAAGGAAGCATATTATCCTCACACTTAGATCCTACTCTTGCAGGTGACTAGAGGGGTACTACATTGTGAAGGGCTGTGGCCTCTGGTCCTGGAGAGCATCTACCAAAGCCACATTGCTATCCTTCCTGGCTGCAATGCATTACTTCAGAGACTGCTTTTTCTTTGTCTGGAGTTTGTAAATGATCTGGTTTCCTTCATTCCAGGCATAGAGCTGCTTATCTCTAGGGTTGTAATGGATCATGGAGTGACTTCTTGACCGCCTGGGAAAGAACAAGTTGGGCAGGTCCTCATCACTGATAATGCCCAGTGGGTCATAGACACATGTGATTCGATGAGGACCCTGGCCACCAGAACTGTAGACCACATAGAGAACACCACATAAGAGGAATGAGGCTTCAGCGTCCTGGCTTCTGCAGGGCGTGTCCCATGAGTGCTCTACTCCCAGCGTGCTAGGGTCAATTTTTGTGAGAACGAGATGGCTTTGGATACCTGGCCCTGAGTGGATGGCCCAGAGCCCATGCTCATCCACAGCCAGGTCGATGTAAGTGAAGGGGGAGTGCTGGTAGACCAGTGCTCGCCCTGCCCCTCCTAGGAGGAGCATTCGATCTTCCACAGTCCTCTTTTGCAGATTATATTTGATTATCTCATTAGACGTCCCCTGATTGTGAAAATATAGAAAACCTTTGTAGAGCACATGGCCTGATCCCTGCCAGGAATGTGGTAGGGGTAACTTTCGGGGAGCTGGCCTGGTGCTGTCCTCCATGAATGCACGCATGTTTGCAAATTCCCAAACAGTTTTGTTTCTGGATCCAATTAAGAGATACACTTTGGGAGAGTCACTGCCAGCATCTTTCATCCAAGAGCCATCTGGGTCCACAGTCTTCTTCACTATTTTCAGGGACTTTATACCCATCAGCATGTTGTCACAGCCTGGACATAGAGGAAAAAAAGAAGAGGTTATATAAATATGAGATGTCTACTTTGTAGAAGGCTCACTTTGCCTAGAAAAATCCCGTTTTCCCTCAGTTCTAATACTGGTGTGGAATATTCTCTATTCTACTATGAAATGATGGTCCTTAGAAGAAGAGTTATCCTCAGAAAATCCTACAGCAAAAATGGAAGATTCATTTTTCTCCACATAAAGAGAATTTAATCGTAGAAATAAGCCAAATTCATTCTTTCACTTCATTATTCTTACCAACTGCTTTTTATACATACTGTTTAGAAGAAAGTTAATATATATAGATCAATCACAAATTGTGATGTAATTCAAAGGATCAAAGAATAAATGAATAAATGGGTCTTTGTTAAGAGAGCTTATACCCTGTTTTAAGAGCCAGCATTCAGGATATAAGCAGTTATTTGCGATGACAGAGACCCTGTTCACTTAAAGAGTACTTGGGACAGACGCAGCAAAAATGGCACAGGTGTGAAATCCCATAGTTCAATTCCACTTCCTACCATTTTATTTGGTATCTATGGTGTATTAAACTTACAAGGCTTGCAAAGTAGTGCTAAGTATTGAGGATTAAAAGTATCAACCCTGCCAGGAGTGGTGGCACACGCCTGTAATCCCAGCACTCCGGAAGCTGAGGCAGGAGGATCGCTGTGATTTTGAGACCAGTCTGGGCTACATAGTGAGTTCCAGGTCAGTCTCCGCTGCAAAGTGAGACCCTGTCTCAAAAAACAAAACACAAAACAAACAAGCAATATATACATACATATATATATATATTGTAATATATATATATTGTATATATATACACATGTATATACATATATACATATGTATACATATGTATATATGTATATACATGTGTATATATATACAATATATATATATTACAATATATATATTATATATATATATAATATATATATATATATATTCAACCCTAAACCTTGGGAAGATCATCTTCTAGTGAAGAATCATGGCTCTTAAAATGACTGCAACACTAGAAGAACTCCATTCACCACAAATTTATGAATGCATTTAGTCATCAGACATTGAATATCTATAAGATATATGATACTGGCTTTGACGTTGTGAGCTGGGATGCAATGATAAATTAGGCATGGCTCCTCCTTATTAGGTACCTGACTAGCTGGAATGTAGGGCTTAAAGTGGAATTTTTATGGAAGAAGGACAGATACAGAGGTGTCACTTAAGGCAGAGGAAGAACCTGTACTACAGTTGGCACTTGAAGGATGAATGGATGTGCATACTTAGAGGAATGAACCAGAGCATTCCAGACAGTTAACAAAACTACTTTCAGGAATGCTTGCCAGGATTAAGTGAAGTAATACCTCATAAATTTTATAAAGTAAAAGCTAAATACTTGATATTGCCTCAACTAGACAATAAGACCATGAAATATATTGAAACCAGATTTATGCCTAGAATCTTAAGAGTGAGGCTAAGGAAACTGAGCTTTATTCTGTAGGCAGGGAAGATGCCACTGAAGCACTTGGGCAACAGTACAGGATATAAGTGTGTTCAGTAGGTTAAGGTGGCAACCCATGTATGACAGACTATGGGAAAAAGACTAAAATCAGGGAGAGCAATTAAATGGCTGTTTCTTATAAATAATGAGCAAAATAAAAGATAATAAGAAGTAAGGAGATAGACCTTTAATGGCAAAATCAATGGATGGAGGAAGAGGGGAAAAGGGGAAGGAAAGGGAATGAAAAAGGAATTAAGATGTGTTGTGTACATGTACCAGCTCCATACCCAGAATGTAAACATTATGTGCTGCAAACATCTACTAATAAAAGAAGGAAATAAAAAAGGGTTATTTCAATAATGTTCTTAATATTTGATAATATATATATATATATATATATAGAGAGAGAGAGAGAGAGAGAAAGAGAGAGAGAGACATTGTATTTCTACAATCAAAACAGGGTGATAAAGGGTCTGTGCTATGGAAGAGGATGAAGTGAAAAGCAGAGATTTACATTTTTCTAGCTTTGCCCTGCTATTCAGGCTATCATTCCTCCACCTTCACGTAAAACTCTTCATGTCTTACGCTGTAGTACCTCATGTTTTGTGTCCTGTGCTGTCAGTTTCCCTTAGTCTAAATCATGGATCATCCTCCAGGACACCACGCCACATGCATGGAAACCTACTTTCAAACTACTTTACCACCTCCTTCCAGTGGCTCTTCTCAGAGCCCCCACCCCCGCCAAGCTGCTCCATGTTAGAAACCTACAATTCCAATATCTTTCCCTCCGCAACAATATCTTAGCCTTCCACTTCTCACGTCTTGTCCTCACCTCCTCTCCTCTTGCATTTCCTCATGCCTTCCAGTCCCTGAGCCTCTACTTTCTCCTAGGGCATCAGTCCTCTCTTGACCTCACTTTGTTTCCATAGTCAGGTGCGTTATCCATTGCATGACTGGCCCTGTGCTCTCACTCATTTCCTATCTAGCCTAGACTACAATAATAGCTCTCTTACCAGCACCCTCATTCCCTTAATCCTTAGTTACTCCACAATAACCACCTGACAAATGTTTGTGGTACTGCCTCTGTCCCGCGGATATGAGTGTTGGAAAACAAACAAACAAAAATACTCACAAAGGCAAAGGTGCATATTGATGCCACTATACATGAAGGGTCTCCAACCTCTGTTGACTGGTCTTCATTGGTAAGGAGTCCCCCATCTTTCACATAGTAACTATCTTATATCTTTCCCTCTCTACTGCCTGAGACAATATCTAACAGCACAATAACCCATAAAAACCAGATAGCATTAGAAATGAACTCCCTTTACTTCATGTCCCTCATTTACAAAACTTTCTTCAGTCATCTTTACCATTGCAATCCTCCCACACATCTTAGGAGAAGCTGTGTCACACCTCCTGTCCAAGACTAATTTATTCACTTGTGCACTAACCTTAGTCTTTCCTGGCTTCTTCTCAACATTCTCCATGAATTGTCTTCTTTCTATAAACCTGAACTTCTCCTTTACAAAGCTAGATCTTTGTTCTTAGCTTGAAGGCATCTTGTTCATACTAAAAAATTTTTAAAAGAAGCAATTCTCTTTCAATCAGTCTACCTTTCTAGCTAATTTGCTATCATCACATCATTTTTACAGTCAGCTCCTCCTAAAGAACAGTCTATACTCTGTATTTACTTTTTCATTTCCCATTGTATATCTTCAGTATGATTCCACAAAAAGTACTATGCATAAGGTTACCAGGACCTCTTCACTAAAAATTCAGATTGACATTTTATGTATGCGTTTTACTTGATCTTTTTGAGGTCATTTGATATGATTGATCAGTTCCTCCTTTAAGATTTCGTCTCCCTTGACCCTTTGTCACCACTGTTTTTGTGTGTGCTTCCTGTCTCTCTGACTCATTGTGGCAGAGCCAGTGCTCTGTATTAATCAAATTCCACTTCATTTTTCTCTTCACAGTTACACATGAAACTGTATTTCATAGACTGCTTGGTGGTTAGGCTGCATCAACTGACTTGTGTTTACTCAATGGGATCTGGAGAGATGTGGTGTAATCCTGTTTCTACCTGACCCTTAAGCGTGCCATCTTCCAGATAACCTTAGAGTTCTGGAATTCTCCTGATGACAACGTACAAAAGGGAGATGGGTCAAGAGATTGGCTGTATTGATCATTTCAGGAAAAGTGGGTCCTCAGTTCTAATTGTGTACTTCTTGGTGGGTCTGTCCTTTGAGGCTGTCTATGGTGAGGTGAGCAGTAACATGGAGGTAGAGAGTAGTGGCCTTACTAGGAGCCTGAGGAACCCCAGGTATCTCCCTCAAATCCTGCTGAGACCTCTATGATGGGCAGGAGAATGGGTCTTAGTAAGATCAGGGAACTTTGGACCTCTCTCAGTAAGTGCTGCTGTGAGGTAGTGGAATGAGGGCCACATGGATAGTAGTTCCTAGCAGGTGCTGAGTACTCTGAAGGGCTCCCTCAGATAAGGTACACAGAGCTGGATTTGCGTGTCATGGCGAAAATCTGTAATCCCAGCACTCTGGAGGCTGAGGCAGGAAGAGCACCCCAAGTTCACCATGTAGCCTGGGCTACATAGTGAGTTCAAGGACAGCCTGAATTATACGGCAAGACTCGGACTCCAACAACAACAACAACAAGAAAAAGCTAGATGTGCCAGCAGATATTTTAAATAAATGTTTGGGCTCTTGAGGCCACCTGGACTCAGAGGATAAGAAATAGTGTGATAGTAGAAAGACTGGACAAAAGGAAGAGAGATGCACAAACAGATGGACCCCAGAGGTTCTGAGGTAAATAAGCCCGACAAAGGGACAGTCAACTGCCTATCATATTTCTTCTATCATATTTCTTTAATCAATGTATCACCCATTATTACCACAGCTTCTCTTTCTCTTCAAGCCTCCAGCATACCCTCCTTACACTTGTATGAAGATAGTGCCTCTTACTTCACTGAGAAAATAAGAGCAGGCGGAGAACTATATCATCTCCTTTCTGAGCAACTGCAGTAGTCTTCTACATGGTCCATCCCTGCCTCCCATAATCCAGTCCCCGCAACAGCCAAGGGCACCTTTCACAGTGTGTCAGATCAGATAATATGTCTGCTCCAAACTCTCCATGGCTTCCCTTCTCATTCAGAGTGCAGCCCATGCCTTTACCTGCAGAGCCACGTATAAGCTATTCTCTGCCTCTCTGGCCTTGTCTCCTACAACTCCCTCACCGTGTGCATTTTGTTCAGCTACACTGGCTTCTTCTATAACTCCAGTGGGACCAACATGCTCCTGTAACAGGACTGGTCACTTTTTGTTCCCTCTGCTTTAGCGTTACACATCTTCTCACAGATACTTATGTGGCTCCCTTACTCATCCTTTAGGTCTGCTCTCCAGTGTTCCCTAGTCAATAGGCCTTTTTCTCATTTATTACTCTTCTCCAGCTCTTTGCAAGCCCTTTACTCTTGTTCATCTCTCATTCATTTTTCTCAATAGTGCTTATTATTTTCCGACCTTTCATTGGTCTATTAATATGTTTATTGCTTGATTCCCCTCAATAGGATGTACGATCTATGAAAACATGAGCTTTGTTTTATTCTTTTCATTCATCCAGCTGGGGCAAATCTGCTGTATGTCTTTCCCTTAGACTAGCATCTCACACACAGTAGTTCAGGATTTGATAAAGGAAAGAACTTTTCAACCACAATCTCACCCAAAACCTGGACCTGAATCCATGTTCCCTGTCTTCCTTCCTACTTCTTTTACTATTACAAGAGTGGATCTTGTTCCCTTCCCTTACTCAAGGACTTCTCAAGTGAAATTATCTCATTTCTCCTGCCTCAATTTTTCCCTCTTATGGGATTATTCCCTTCAAAACAAATAGGCTGTAAGATCATCTGCTCTAGAAAAAAACTTTTAGCATGGCCCCATTTCTCTGTTCCACTTTCTGATAAAACTCCTTGAAAGAAGAGTTTCCTGGCCAGGGATTTAGCACAGTGGCACCACGCCTGCCTTGCAAGTGCAAGGTCCTGAGTTTGATCCATGATATCAAAAAACAACAACAACAAAAGAGGCATTTCCTTGCCTCCACTTATTTCACAAACCTCCTTAATCAGGTTTCCATTCTCCACTGGTCTAAAATACCAGGCCCACTCCATAGCATCATTTTCTATCAAAGTCTCCAGCAACCTTCATGTCACCAGGTAAGGGTCAGTGCTTAGTCTTCATTTTAACGTCCCAATATTTGATCACCACTTCCTCTTGAAACAACCCCTCTCCACCTTGGGGAAGGAACCCATCCTAAGCAAGCACTCTACCAGTACACTACATTTTGTTTGCTTGTTTGTTTTTGAGGTAGGTCTCATTAAGCTGTGTAGGCTATCTTCAGACTTTCAATCTTCCTGCCTCATTCTCAGTCGTAGCTGGGCCTACAGGTATCACCACTGCCCCTTGTCCAGGCTATTTCTTCCCTTGGCTTCTCACATTAGTCATCTCATCTTGCTGGGTTTTTTTTTTTTTCTTGGTGTCCACTTCCTTCTCAATTCTATCTCATTGTCTACTTTTAAGGATTCTGTCCTCAGGTCTCTTATTTTCTAAGTCTACAATTACTTTCTAAGTTATCTCATTCTATCTCATGGATTTTAATACCATGTAATTCTAAATGATGATTTTTCTAAATTTTATCCTTGTATAGATGTCTACTTACTCCCAAACTCATTTATCCAACTGCCTACTCAATGTCTTCAAACTTAACTTGTTGAAAGTAGAAATCTTATATTTATCTCCCCAAATTTTTTCCATTTCAAGAAGGAACTGTCAACCAACTTTCTTACCTGGAAGTCATGTTTGATTTTTCCCTCCATCCTCCACCATCTTCAAATCTTGATAGTAAAACCTAACTTTATTTTTTATTTTTATTTTTCAAAATTTATTTTCTGTTTTGTTTTGTTTTTTGAGACAGGGTCTCACTATGTGGTTGAGACTAACATGGAACTTTTTTCAAAATTTATTTTCTGTTTTGTTTTGTTTTTTGAGACAGGGTCTCACTATGTGGTTGAGACTAACAGAGAACTCACTATGTAGCCCAGGCTGGTCTCAAACCCACAGTGATCCTCCTGCCTCAGCCTCCTGAGTGCGCTACCATGCCCAGCAAATCTAACTCTAAACTAGGACTTAATACTTAAATTGAAACATTCAAATACACATCTCATTTTCTACCACCTGCTGTTCCCGATTCCATGAATCATCACTTCTTGTCTGAACTACTGTGTAAGACTTGAATTTGTCCCCCTGATTTTAACTCTGCTTATTTAAAAGAGCTAGAGTCTCTACAAAGCACTAGGAGTGGTTTATTTAAATCCTAAATGATATGACTGACCTACTACATCCTTTCCTGTTCGGACTTAGAAGATCCCAATCTCTTACCCTGGCCTATATGGTACCTTACCTGTCACATCCTCTACCTTTCTCCCTTGTTTGCTATCTTGTGATTACACTGGCTTTCTTTATGTTCTGTGAGCATACCTAGTTTGTATCAATTTGAGGCTCTTCTACTTACAGTTCTTCTGCCTGAAGCTCTCTTTTCCCTGATCTCCCCATGTGGGTTCCAACATACTTCCATGTTTTACTTTTAATATCATCTCCTTAAGGCACTTCTTGTGCCCGCTCAATCTAAAGATCTTTACCCTGAAGTTATCTACTATGTGTAATAGCTTTCTTATTTCCTTGAATCACTTATTACATTATTATTTATTTTTTATTTTATTTATGAGCTCATGATCCATATCCTTAACTAGACTCCGCAAGAAAGGATCAGAGTTTTCACGGAACTCAGTGCCTTGAGGGTGCAATAAATGTCTGTCAAATGAATGAAGAAAGGCGTTTTATTTAAGCAGCTATTTTTCAAGGGTCTAAATTGCAGTGTACATCCTTTGTTCTGACCACAGGCTCATCTTAAGTAAACAATTATTTAAAGTACTTTAAAGCTTTTAAAATATTTTCAAATCCATTATTTCATTTAAAAATCTGATTCAAGGTTTTCATGAAGGGCACACAGGCCAGAAGTGGGGGGAGGAGAAAGCTCAGCTGGGAAGAATCAAGTCCTGGGAGTCAGTCCTTTCAGGGGTCACGTCACCCCTGGCTATTCCCAGAGACACGGAGGTCTCATCTGGTCCACACAGTGGCCACAGCCAGACTTGGGTGTGAGCTGCAGAAGTCCCTCAACCATCAGCGGCCACCATGTCTCCCTACTGGCAGCTATCACCAGCAGAAGGGTTTGCTTTTTTGTGACCTCTGGTTCCACATTGTTCTGTTGGGTCTGGGCTAAAGGAAAGCACCTGGGACATCTCAAGCAATGCAGGAACAGCTAACAGATGGCCCCTCTTCCACACTGAACTATAGGGAGTCACAGGCTGTATTCCAGAAGAGAAGCAATGGGTTACCCTGTTTACCAGGGTCCCATCTCTGCTTGAACCCAAGAGACCCTTCACAGTCACACAAGCTGACCCTTCTGACGTGAAGGCTCTGCTCTTCTCATATCCTAAGCTGATCACAGAGGAAGCATGAGTGAGGCTGTCAGAAGAACCTATTCCCTGTTAAGGAACAAACCAAGGGCAAGGGAAGTTAATAAATATCTAACAAACACATATAACATGCTGGTACTGTGCTGGGCACTTTATCTTAAGTTATATCATTTTATTATAAATTTCAGTGGCAGATATTTCAATCTTAATTTTCAAGTAAAGGAAAATTGAGGCTGGTATAGGTCACTTGGAAAGATCGCACAGCTAGTAAGTGGTGGGGAAAGGTTCCTCTGAACTCAATCTGAGCTGGGATACAGGACAGCCAGGACACCTGCCACCAGCTTCTGAGCATGGCAGTGAGTGTGTTCGTGGTAGGAAGAGATAGCAGCGTGTCCTGGTGAGCCCAGAGAAGGACAGATGAGGGCAATAGGCTCCCAAGGTGACAGGATACCTTCATTGACTAGGCAGCCACTAGCATTCAGCCTGGAAGGAAGACCAACAGGCTGGCAGTCCAACTCTGGAGGATCTGTGTCTAAGAACAAGGCACAGCAATGTCTCACCTATTAGAAAACATTTATTCAAAATACAGAAGAAATGGACACACACATTCTTCCTTCTCCTTCTATGCCTCCTTTTGGACATAGGACCTTCGGGGAAATAATAAGAGAGTGTTGATATATGGTCTTGATTAAGGAAACACTGTTCTGAAGGAAAATAAATGGAATTTCTCCCACATCCTCCCTCTGCTTCTCCTACCCCTTCCTTTGTGGAGAGGACCCAGTACTGGGAGTCAGAGACCTAAGCACTCTGGTATCTGATCTCCTTTGTCTCCCCAGAAGTTTTTCTTTTTCTGGTCAGTCCAACCTTAGTTCTACCAGCCATAAAAACAGGGGGGTTAGGTTGAAGTCTCTCTGAACTTCAGGGCTGTTCTATAAATTTTATAAATTTCCTTTCTTTTGGAATTTGGGGAGAGTAGTTTCCAGTGTTCCAGTAAAAGAGGAAGTTAAAAGTCCATACTCTGCTTTTCTTGAGAAGAGACAATTTGCGAGAGGAAAAGACTGAGGAAGACTTGAAAATAATACATTTAAAACCTTTGAGTTCAGTCAAGATGCAAATTATTTAACACAGACAGTGGCAGGCAAAGTCCCACCTGTAAACAACAGACTGGAAATCTGCAGTTTCCCGCTTAGGTAGAATTTGCAGACCAGCAATTAGGGTAGAATTTGACTGAAGGCCTCACAGTAAAATTCATATACATATATCATGTATTTGAACCTTCTCAAAACTTTTCTCCTTATTTAATAACAACACTCTCCAGACCTGGTGAGACCTGTCCCTCTATAGTCAATCTGATTAACGGACATATTAGTCCAGTTGCTGGTAGAGAATGTTCTGGAAGGGGTGGGGTGAACACACAGGGAAACCAGGCAGTGCATTTTTAAACACAGTTCAGGTGAGAGGCATCTACATAATGATAGGCATGGGCAGATTGACATGGACTCAAGAAGTGGTTAGAAAAACAGAAGGTCACTAAGAGATGGGGGGATGTAAAAAGAACTATTGTGTGTTATGTACATGTACCAAATCCCCATGATGAACCTAATCACGACATACTGCAAACTCCCCACAAGGAATAGAATCATTACGTGATGCAAATCTGTACTAATAAAAACTGAAGACTGAAAAAAGACCTCTGCGTTACCTGATTAGAGTGGGGGAGCCAGATGGTACCAAAGCACACTCAAGGGGTGATAAGATGCGTGAGACAGCAATAGAAAGGGAAAAATCAAGTTTCCTTGAGAAGACTGATGAATTCATTAGGAAGAAGAGAATTCCCTAAAGCCATGAACATTTTGAATACCTTTAAAAATTCTGTTACAAAATTTGACTTTTAAGCTGGGCATGATGGCACACACCTGTAATCCCTATATGTTCTGCATGTTCGACCCTGGAATAGCATCCAGCAATAATACAATTTCTCTGCTTTTATTATTAATATTGAAAATATCAACATTTATAACCAACCTCAACAAAGCCTCTTTGGGGCTCTGAATAATTTTTCCTATTTCCTGAGACTGAAGGTTTGAGAACTGCTGTTCTAGAGAATCCAGGCTGGTCAATACCCATGTGAGGGCACGGACAGGGCTAGGACTCTAGGAGACTTCTGATCAAACAGCCTGCATTTTGCATCCATTATCTGAATGTTGAAACATCTCAAGCTTTCCAAGATTATAATTATGAACTTCTTGCTTTCATCTATTTCTCATTTAAAGACAGTTAGTTTTTACTTTTTTATTCGTAGTGTTTTGTTGTTGTTGTTAAATAAGATTTTACCAAACTGAAAATACGGAAATGTTTTCAATTTCTAACTCTGGTACCACCATGCTTCTATTTGCCTGGTTAGAAAACACAGCCATTTTGGGGCTGGGGATTTAGCTCAGTGCTTCCTCCGCCTGCCTTGTAAGCACAAGGACCCGAGTTCGACCCTCAGTACCAAAAAAAAAAATCATTTTGATGTTTCTCAGTGGATTCTTCCTATGAAATTCTCCCTATCATTTCTCAAAGTGTGATGGTCCAGGGCCTGCTTGCCTGTACTTGAACTTTGTAGTAGCCTTCTCTTCAGTTCCTCTATCTTACCTCCCCCAAACCACCAATCAGACCAGGGCCTAGTTCACTGTTTTCACATGGATATTTGAATATTTAACTGATTTTTAAAAACATATTTATTCCACCATCCTTGCTACTTTATTTTTATTTTATTAGTAAATGCTTGTAGTACATAATGATTACATTCACTTTAGGGAATTGGTACAGGTACATAACACATCTCAATTCTTTTTTAACTTAAGTGATTTGTATTGCTGCCTGTTTCCATGTGGATCAAGACCAAAGGCCTGATATGGATGTCATTTAGAGGTTATTGTAGGAAGGATGGGCTCTGGAGCCAGTGATGGAATTTGCTTTAGCCAAAAGCATATGGTAAAAATGACTAGGCTAAGACCCTGGAGGCCTTGTGTGTTTCTGTCTTAGCAGACATCTGCCTTTATCACGGGAATGAGCCCAGGTCAACTTTCTGGAGAATCAGAGCCCCCTTGGAGGACAGCCAAGACATCCTAGCTGAGCTTCTTCTCAGTCAGCCATCCCTAGGAATCCATCATGGATTGCAGAGGCACAGCCAGCAAGTCCTGATCCAAATCACTGGATCAGATGCTCTGTGGACTCCTAAGAAATGGCAGGACGTTACTGTGGCAACAGACACCTGATATGAGGCGGAGGGGAGAGGGGTATAGTGAGCAGACACACAGGCAGAGGTGGAACGAGTGTGTCTGGAGGTGTGTGTATTCCTAGATGTAGCAGGAGGGTGTGTGTCTGTGGAGGGGGCAGGGTAAAACTCTGAGCCACAGACTTTTTCATCTGAAGTTTTAATGTTATCCACCTAGCAGGGCTGTCATGGGCATTAGACTAGATAACTAATAATCAGCTTCATGCAAACCTAGGCAAATACAGTACTTGCTTCCACTTTTAAATTACTTCAGCCTAGAGCATACTGATGTTCTACTCTACTGCAGGCACTGCCGCAGACTCGGGGAACAAAGCATGAGTAATGCATGCATGAGTGAATAATGCATGCATGAATGAAACACATTTTATGTTTTCAGAATAGCAGGACAAACAGCACCAAACATCAGGGATAGGCAGGGATGAAACAACGTGAAGCTGAGAAATACTAAACGTTGTTGTGTTTGTGCTTTCTTATCTGCTTTTGCAGTAAAAGGAAATGTACTGCTTGAAGTATTCATTAAGGAGCAGGTATTCTTTATAGAGAAAAATCGAACAGATTATTTTTTTAAAAACTAAGCTGTAGTCAGGTTGTAAAAGGCTTTCTTTTTATGTTGTTTTATGGGATTTGCTTGATGCTGAAGGCTGAAGTTTCCACTAAAGAAGATAAGACAAAAACGTGGTAACTCTACCAGGATTACCCTGGTGGCAACACAGGAGGAACAGGGACAGATGGGAGGCAGGAAGGTCAGTTAGGAGGATCTTGAGATAATTAAAACTAGTGATGGCGTGTCACTCAGAAGAAACAATCTACTGCTTATAGTGACTGGTCATATGAAGACCAACGGGAGTAATGGCAGGAAAGAAGAAGAGTTCTGTCGTTTAAATGGCAAGGAAGAAAAGGCAGAGACCTAAAAAGGGAGTGGGGGAAGAATTACAGAGTGACTTGAATCGGTCTGTGTGTGAGTAGGAATCACCCTCAAATAGTGAGCCAAATAACTTACATGGGTTCTATACTCTGACCCATACAGATGTTAGAAACTCCTAGGCCAGACATCTACTCTCTAAACAGGAGGCTCCCACCTTGCCGCTGTTGAGGACAGGAGGTGGCTTTGCTGGTTTCAGTTTCTTCCCACTGTGTCTCCTTGACCTCTACCGTACCTTTGGCCAGAATAGCCTTTCTGAAACCTCTGCCTCTGCCCTTATAACCAGCACCTCAAACTGAAACTTTAAATGTTAGATTTTTTTGCAGAAAGGGATAAAAAAGTCTGTACTTATCTGTGCTCTCATTGTACCTCCTACACTGTTCCTTGGCCATAAAAGACCCTAACACACCTGTACACGGTAAGATGGTGATTTGAGACAAACGGGCTCTGCTGTTTCCTCTAAACTAGCTTTGAATAAATCCTTTTTCCTTTTCACAAAAAGAAATAGCCAAAGATCCTTTGATTTGGCCAGCAGTGAGCAAATAACCCAGAGCATTTGGGTCTAAGTGGCAGGTACAACACCCTGACAGCTGCACGTATGGCTGTTCCATGGAGCAGCACCGCGAGGGAGATGGGCATGTGTAGGAGCAGTGTGCCGTGGTTTGAATCTCAGTTCTGCCATCTATAAGCTGTGGGACTCTGGATACATTGCTTGTCCTCTCAGTGTTTTGGTTTCCTCCTCTATAAATCGGGGACTAATTATAATACCTATCATAATTATCGTAATTGTTGTCAGCATTACACAGTGATGGTGAACCTTTTAGAGCTTCCAGTGATAGCAAACAGCTGACGTTGGCACATGCTCACCACCACTGGCCTATAAGACACACAGACTCCACAGGTGGAGGCAGGACAATAGCAGAGAGTTCAAGGCCAGCCTGAACTCCACAGTGAGACCCTGTCTCAAACAAACAAAAACAAACACTCAAGACAAATAAAATGCGCCAGCCTCAGTAACCTGTGCCTAGAGTCCTTACTAAGGAGATGAAGTAGAAAGATTATTTGAGCTCAAGAATTCCACATTTCAGATTGGGCAACACAGCAAGACTTCATCTCAAAAAAAAAAAAAATATATATATATATATACATATATTATAATCCTAAAGATTAAGCACTGAATACATATTAAGTACTATTCATGCCATTCTCATTCTCCACAGCTTACCAGTTTCAATGAGTTTAGCATAAAGGAGCTCAGTTATTCTTTGACTTTGATCTTTCTCAGCATCCTCCTCTGACCTGAGTTCTAGAGATTAAAGTGCTCCACAGCACTCCGAGACCTTGTTAAAAGTTTGTGCTACCGCATGCTGTTCTCTTTGATTGAAATGCCCTTAACTCTATTTTCCATTTAATGAGCTCTTTTCTATGATTAAAACCTGCCTGAGGGATACCTTCCAGATACCATTGTCCCACCCCCATCTCCATGGCAACCCTGACC
>NW_022900928.1:21690784-21700328 GCF_012274545.1 Fukomys damarensis
TTCATCTGAGCAGTCTTCATTCTTGGCTGTTATCTTGCTTTGTCTAGAAGGCTTTTCCTGTTGGCCATGCAAGTTTTTGCTGTTGTTGGATCCACAATACTGAGGGTTGAACCCAGGGCCTTCACACAGAGCTACATTCCCCAACCTATTTTTTTTCCCCAACCTATTTTTTATTTTTATTTTTAATTTTGAGACAGGGTCTCACTGGCTCTCTAAATTGCTCAGGATGGGCTCATACTTGCAATCCTCCTGCCTCAGCATGCGGGGACCACAGCACTTACAGTTTGGGTAGAAGGTTTTTTTAAATTTTAATTTTTATTAGTACATGTTTGCACTACATAATGGTTATCCTGGAGCTGGAAAATGTACACATCTTAATTCTTTTCATGTCCCCTTCCCCTTCCCTTCCTGGTGGAAGCTTTTTAAGGATGAGGCTAACTATATTTGGAATTCGGTTAGATATTTCTTTAATTTATAAACAAATGAGAGGGAACGAATAAATGTTCTCACCTGGAATGAGAAGCTTGGGACCTTTTGCTATAAGTATCCTCATAAATAGCTAATTTTCAAATGGATAAGTGAAATGGATAGTTCTTTCTAGAAAATTAGGCACAGCCAGGCATGGTGGCACAAGCCTGTAATCCCAGCACTCAGGAGGCTGAGGCAGGAGGATCACTGTGAGTTTGAGACCAGCCTGGGCTACAAAGTGAGTTCCAGGTCAGTCTCAACTACATAATGAGACCCTGTGTCAAAAAAAGAAAAAGAAAAAGAAAGTTGGGCACAAACACTAGCAAGGAAAGTACAATATATGGTGCACTACACACACATACACACACACACACACACACACACACATGAGCACCCCAGTTCTCCGCCCAGCTTACACCTGCACGTAAACCTTGAAACATCTCTTTTGTGGTAAATACATCTGTTGTAAATTATACGTCTCTTAGTGTTTTGTTTCACTCACCACAAACTAATAGACCTTGACAGTTGGCTCACAGATATGTTTTCTTTTGGCTTCCAGTGGGTTGTTTGTTTGTTCAGATGTTTTTTATTTTTTGTTTTGTTTTTAATGAATTTGAATATAGGGCATGCACATTTATCTCCCTAAGTGGATTCCAGCAGAATTTAAATATGCAGCAACAGACTTTCTTCTTTGAAACATGAGCTAACAAAAGATATCAGTTATTCAATTCAGCAGGATGAGGGTTACTTAAGGTAACTTGCGTGTTACCCTTGCAGTAAAAGGAGTTGGACTAAAACAGGAAATAAAATAAAATCTGCTATAATGACTTGTTTTGACCGCTTTGAGAAATTTTTCTTCAAGAGCTATTTACCAGTTACAGAAGTTAATACTTTTATCCATATGAGAATGCTGCCCCAGGAATCTTCCAAACAATTCAGTTGGATAAATTCTCAGTCTGGGTGTCTGAGGCCACAGTGCCTTGCCATGACCGTTTTAGTACCAAAGAGTTGGAATGATTTTGAAGTTTAAGTTAGGCTATAACTTTCCCTCCCTTGCATTTTAAATTGTGTATGAATGTGAAAGAGGGATGGAGAGGGAGGAAAGAGAGAGGGAGAAAGAGAAAGATAAAATGTAAGAATTTCACTTAACTACATAATCTCAATAAATCTCTTGAAGATTGAGGTCCTCATGTGGACATTATTTTAAGATCATCTCAGAATAAAGGATGAAAACTTGAAGACAGCTTTCTAAGGAATAGCTTAATTATAGAATCATCTTATCTTGTTTATTATTCCCAGTGTGTGACCCTTAGTAGGTGCTACAGAAATATTCCTAGGCGAAATGAGAACCATTTTGACTAATATGTATTAGAATTCCTTGGAAGTCTCCTGAGACACAAGGTTAAATTTTCCAATGAAGTTGCATCATCAATTCCTGACAGGAACCCTGTGATCTGACCCCAGGTGTCTCCTCCCTGGTCCATAAGCCCAAAGTGTCTGTCTCCCTAGAGGTGTTGAGTTGAGACTTTAGGGTTTTAATGTAGATATATACTGTAACTAGTACATTCTTGGGAGGCCACAGTTAGAAGATAAGAATATTGTTCTCTTCCAGGTAGAAGAAGTTCCAGTAATTAGTAGTAGATGGACATAGGTGACAGGTGTAATTCTAAAATGGCCTCTATACAGCTGCACGTCCTATATAACTCCCTTCCCTGAGGTGTGGGCCAGAGCTAGGTGTCTTATAAGACAAAGATTGAAGGGATTTTAAAGGTATAACTAAGGTTTCAAATGGTTTTAAATAAAAGATGATTATAGGTAAGCCTGACGTAGTAGGATAAAAACTCTTGAAAGAGGCACCAGGTACTTCTTGAAGAGAAGACCACTCCTCTCAGCCTTGAAAGAGAAACTGCCATTCTATAAGTTACCTATGCAAAGGGAAGCCTCAGGACTCCAGTGCCTCAGTTGCTAAACTTTAAGCAGAAGACCAAATTAAGCTCTGCCCAAACTTCTGAGCCACAGAAACTCTGAGATTATAAATCTCTATTGCTTTAAGCTATTAAATCTATACTGATTTTCTGTATAGCATTAGAAAACTAATACGGAAATAGTTACTAATAAACACCACAAGAAAGTATGAAGACGGGGTTGACACAATATATAAAATGGGAAACAGAATAGGGACATAAATTGGTATTCTGAAGTCTAGCTGTGGACAGATAACTTCTGAAATTAATAGGTCAGGGGAGCCCTAGTTACAGGCTTGGAATTGTTTATGGCTTTGCCTTTCCCTAAACCAAGCTCTACAGGGCCTTTGCCATAACATCTCTTGTACAAACAATTTCTATGGCCTGCACCATGTGAGGCCCCGTTCTAGACTCTGAATACAGAAAGGGAGATGTCAGGTTGAGGAGTCAAATACACACAAGTATTCGCAGCTGAGTGTGTTAAATCCCTGTGTGTTTATATGTGTACATGCACATGTGTATGCATGCGTACATATACTATATACATCGAGGATAACTTCTGAGAGGAACCAGTCAAGGTCAGCTTTGGCTGCTTTGTGGAGGATCTTCTCTATGTAAAAAGCTTGGGGAATAGAATAGATTTTTTCCATTGTTGATAATTAATAGGAAATAATAACAAAATATTCTACACAAAAGAGTAGCATGGCCCACGTTGTGTTGTGGGAAGGCCTACAGGGCAGCAGATGGGTTGCAGGAGGTGGGGGAAGCTGTGTAACACTCATGCAGGATGTTCACACGTCCTACTCACTCCTCTGCCCTGCCGTGTAGCACAGCCCACCCCGTAGTGAGGGACAGTAAGCGTTGGCTGAGTCGTTAGACGGGAGTTCTAGAAGCAGCCGTCTCTGAGAGGCTGAGAGAGGGCTTCACCTGCCAGAGTTGGGGGAGGAAATGTTTAAGACCTCCAGGCTCTGATAGATGGGGCAGAGGATGGGATCCAAAAACGCTTTCAATTCCAAGCCTGGGCCTCTGCTGATCTCTAGCTGAAGTGAAAGGGCGGGGGGCAACTTCAAGGCCTGAAGGCTGAGGGCATCCAGGGAATAGAAGCTTAGCATCACCATTCCAGCTGAAAACTGCCTATCCCCTAGTATGAAAGTTCAGGTGCTTCAGCACCTAGTTCTCCCAAGGACATTTTAAAATCGATGACCACACCCACACCTTCCGCATACTCTATGATGCTCTTCCCCTGACCTACACCCTAGTTCCCCATCAGCTCTTTAGGAACCCTGTTCATCCATGGTTGGCCCATACACCCTCTCCTTCTTTCCCTCTATTCTTACCCTTAGCTGCTTCCCTCTCAGAGGATGGTTCCTCTCAGGATAACAACAGGACCAAAGAGCATTAATCACTTGATCAACTTGATCAACTGCTTCGTATTACAGATAAGGTGTCTTCATCTTCTTTTCTGACTCAGGTTAAGATGTTCTTTTCCCCACCAAAGCCCATGTCATCCCTCTGACTGTGCTGACAATTCCTCCATCCATTCATTTATTTTTTCACTTAGTTACCCCCTAACTATTTATTTGAACACAGACGCTATTCTAACCATCGGAGACACAATGGAGATGAAGTGGAGAGTCCAAGCTCTCAAACAGCTGACCTTATGGATCGAGAGGTAGAAAATAAGTGGTGACCAAATAAACGAGCTTTTCTTCAGAGTCTTAAG
The DNA here is from genome assembly GCF_012274545.1 of Fukomys damarensis. Taxonomy (NCBI): domain Eukaryota; kingdom Metazoa; phylum Chordata; class Mammalia; order Rodentia; family Bathyergidae; genus Fukomys; species Fukomys damarensis. Next base: position 21,694,940 of record NW_022900928.1, read on the forward strand.
TTGCTATGATTTGAATGTGTCCCTCAAACTTCGTGGGTTGGAACCTTAATCCCCAAAGTCACATACTGATAGTATCTGAATGTAGTGCCTTTGGGAGGTAATTAGGGTTAGATGAGGTCATATGGGTGGGTTTCCCATGATTACATTAGTGGCTTTATAGTAAGAGGAAGAGACCCACCAGAGCTGGCCTACTTTGTTTCATCCTGTGATGCCCTTTGCCAGAGGTCTTCAGTTATTGCCTTCTTTCCCTGACGGAGTTTCTTGAATCTGGGGTGGAAATAATCTGCCTATGAATAAAGTCTTCCTATCTGTAGTGAGACCATTTCAGAATGCAGACTCAGAAGGGGAGACTTGTCTCATTTTTTAAATGAAATGGACCCATACAGAGGAAAATTTCCTTCTCATTTGGGTTTATTGCTTGATACTTTGTATTATAATTTGAGCTACGAGGCTTTATTCTTAATGGCCTGAGAGTGATTCTGATGGACCACAAGATTGGACACAAATTCCCTGGATATCACCATTCCAGACAGCACAATAATAATCACCACACTTTCCAGCTCTAACGGTAGGCTGTTGCCATTTCCAGTTTTAAATTGTTGCTTGGCACACTGGCAGCCACTCCTTATTTTCTGAGCACTGGATAAAGAGTCCACCAATCTCCCACTCTCTCTGGAGAATCCGAGACCACCAAACCAAGACCTCTCAGGAGGAGACCACCAAAGCTGACTTCCGACACTATAGCCCTGACTTCACTGGGTCCTTCGAGACTCCCTGTGCAAAGAGAAGGGACTCGACACCTACTCCCTGCACAGGTTGCTCTCTCGGCACTTTCTCCCTAAAGCACACGACCAGCTCGTAATGCTCGATTACACGCCCTGGCTGCCCCAAGTGTCCAGCATTCTGAGGGTGACAGCCCCTAGAAGGGGTGGGGAAGGACACAGTTCTTACTTGTATTCAGCAGAGTGCGGATCTTCTTCTCTTCCTCAGCTGCTTGAAGTAGCATTTCCGCCAGCGTCTTCTCCTCCGACTCCGTGCACTCCTCAGCCTCTCGAAGGTATTCCAGGTAGTCAATCTCCCGCTGGGCACGTTCCACTCTCAGTGCCAGGTTGTTTACTGCACTCTTATATTCACTTGTGTGGGTGTGGCACTTTCCCAGCATAACAGATATGTTTTTTGAAAATTCTTGGAAGTCTTGAATGTATGCCCTTGTTTCCCGGGTGCATTTTTCCAGCCCTTGCTTCAGTTAGAAAATAAATTTACCAAATTATTGTTAGTTATTTATCATTCATAGAAAAAGATTAGAAAAATACAAATAATCATAAGGGGGAAAATAAAAATCACTCATAATCTTGAGTTCAAAGGTGCCATTGGTATTTAGTGATAAATATATAAATACATATTTCAAAATGTGTTTTTTAGGAGTGGGGATTTAGCTCCACAGTAGAATCGTGGACTGGCATGGAATAAGTCCTGGGTTTCATCCCCAGCACTGCAAAAAATAAAATAAAACATGATTTTATTATATGTATGCTTGTAATGTATTTTTTTCTGTAGTGGGAATTGAACTCAGGACCTTGCACTTGCCAACAGACATGGCGCCACTGAGCTAAATCCCCAGCCCTGTAATGTATTTTTAACCTGCTGGTATCTTGTCAGCATATTTTAATGGCAATAGCCATGCTGTAAGTTTTGGTGCTGATTTTTTTTTTGACATAAAAATTATATTGTCCAGGTGGGCATGCTAACACACACCTGCAAACCCAGCACTCTGGGAGGCTGTTATCTCATTTATTTATTCTGTTGGATTGCATTGGACTGACATTTATAATAGCTTTCAATTTTTTGTCATTCAAATAATGCCAAAAAACCCCTTTGTATTTACATTTTCATGTACTTAACTGGACATTTTCTTAGGATAGATTTCCAGAAGGAAGCCCCATCCCCAGTGCCTGGCACAGGGCCTATCGTGTAACAGTACTCTGCAAATATTTATTGACTCGAAGAATATATGAACGGAAATGGGATGGCTGAGCTAAAAATTAGAAAACGTTAAAGCTCATTTGACACCGTCTCCGAGAATGCTTTTCACAATTGTAGAAATGTATGGGCCGAAGAGAAATATTGTGTGTGAGAGACTTCATTTTGAGGGGAAAGAGACTGAGATAGAGACAGAACAAGAAATAGGGACAGAGAGAGAGAGAGAGGGAGAGGGAGGAAAATCCTCTAAATCCATATCCGTTTTGTCTTTTTCTTATGCCTCTGACCCATCCTTCCCTGGGTGGGAACTGTATCACTTGGTTGTTAAGAGTGTGCTTTGGCCAACAATGACTGCCCCTCGGGAGTGGGCTTCCAGGCCATGAGAGGACCACGGTGGGAAGATCCGTACGGATCACATCCCCATGTTTACAAATTCCCATTTAGAGGTACCAAAGCATTCCTGCATATGATATGCACTTGTCTGCCTACAAACTCAAGAAAGTAGGGAACAATTTACAGGAATTTTGGCTAGCTCTAATGTCAGGGTGAGTTGGTGCTAAATGCTGAGCATAATTCTTGGGCTTTTAAAAAGGTGAGACTGAAGGACAGGTGTCTGGGGAAAGAGCAAATAAAGAAGCAGCAAAAGGCAACTGGCCTAGGAATGTTTCATCCACAGCCTCTGAGCCTCAGTGTGCTGATGGGTCAATGTTAAGAAATGCATTCAGGGTACTCAGTCAAGTTATTTTACCATGACTGCAACTTGATGACCTAATAATATGAACTTGCAGATTTTCCCAGAAAATACAGATAATAAATATTGGAGATCGATGTGTCTTTGAAAGAAGATAAATAATATCAATTTAATTTGTACAAAAGTAAGGTATTAGCCAGGTGCAAGCACACATGCTTGTTATCCCAGCACCCTGGGAGACTGAGGCAGGAGGATTAGAAGTTTGAAACTAACCCTATTAAGTCAGAGATTCAATGAGACCCTGTCTCAAAATAAAAAAATAAAAATAAAAAGGGCTGGAAATGTAGCTCAGTGCAAAGGTCTTGGGTTCCATCCACAATATGTGGGGGGGTAGGTAGCAGTGCAAAGTATTAAATACGAAATAATAGCTTTCAATGCTGAGATGTGTCAAAGACTAGAGGGAAGAAATTTGTCCCGAGAGCCTAGTTGGCCTACAAAAATATTGGGTCTTGTCAGTTCTAGTGAGGTGGAAACGGAATACTTTCTGTTTAACATTTCTGAAAACCGCTCATTTCAAAGTACAAGTTCAGTTACGGCAAAAAAGAAAATCTGAGACTTAGCCTCTCAATGCAGTATCAACACTTGTTACACTGGTCTAATAATGGTTTATTATGAAAAGATAAAAAGAAAATCTAAAATGGGTTATCATTCCCATGCAATAAAACATTAAGGAAAAGTGACCAAGACTTTTAATTTTTACACTTAAGAAACTATTGTATTGAATTAAGGTTGTCCAACAGTTTAGACATTTACCCACCAGGCCAGACAATGTTGTAAAGTATAGATTAATGACTCAACAGAAATTATCCTCAACTTCTCAGAGCTGGAATCGCTCTAGTAAATATTCAGAAGGGGGTAATTCCGTTATTATCATCTCCATTTTGTAGATGAGAAAAACTGCCAGATCTGCATAGAGAGTGAAGACATGCTCAAGGTTTGGGGCTGGGGCAGAGTAGATTCTTTATAGGTGCCTTAAACTACTTGTTTATACACTTTTATAGGTATAATTTTAGCAAATGGACTTATAATGTCCTATCTAGAAAATATACATCAAAGGAAAGACAAGGAAGTTTGGGTAAAGTGATTTCCAAGCCTGGCATAGTGGTATGGGCCTGTAATCCCAGAACTCAGGAGGCTGAGGCAGGAGGATCCCTACGAGTTCAGGCCAGCCTGGGCTATCTACTGAGTTTAAGCCCAGCTTGAACTACATAGTAAGACCCTATCACCAAAAAAAAAAAAAGGTGATTTCTGGGAGACATGTTCCCTGTTAGGCAGCCCAGATATCACCTACCTCCAAGGCATGAAAGCGCTGGTAGATGTAGTGCACCATGGCTGGGTCCTGGGCATACTGCGGTGAGGGCAGAAATGCTGTAAGGAACAGAACCAGCAGGGCACAGGCTCTCCGAAGGGCTATCATCATCCTGCAAAATCCCCAGGAGCACAATCTCTTAAGCTGTGGTCCTCAAAGAAGACTCAAGGGTCCAGATGTTCGCCTATTCTCTGGGGCTGTAGCAAGTCCTTGAAAAACAATGTTTTGCAGAAAGTAAAGTCCTTTTGTTATTCCACCCAATGCATGATCTCAGTTTGCAAGCTGGTGATCAAGTCCAGCTGTTGGCAGGGGAGTCCCTGGAGGCCTCGGACACTTACTTGGCACAGAGAGCTTCCGGGGCCCAGCATCTGCTGCCCTCACCTTTGACGTGTGCGGGCCCCTCCAGGCTGGTGTCTGTTTACTGCGTCTAGGCCTAGGGTGTGGGGATGGGGTGGTGAGGTCTTTTCTCCCCTCCCTTCCCCCCCAGCTCTTTCCTTTTTACTTTTGCTTTCCTCCTCCCTAATACACGCTGCAGTCCAATCACAGGCCTGACCCAACGCAAGCCACCCCCAACTTCTGAGAATTAGAATCTCAGCTTAGTTTCTGGCAAAAATTCCCAGGATCATTTTGCCAGAAGTTCTACTGGGAGACCCCACCTCTCCAGACTTCCTTTGCATTCCTGCAGCTCTTAAAGGCACAGCTGGGAAAATGAACATGACCTACCCATATTTCTGAAAAGCCAGTGCACAGGGCTGCATTGCGCTGCTGGCTGAGAGGTACAATTGTTGACATCCCGGACTGAGCTTAGAAGAATTTTCTTGAGAGAAAGAAACAAGCGTTAGTGATACTGAATCTGGGGCTTCCGGAGCCAGATCATCAACGAATGAAATTCCTTTGCAAAGAAGTCCTAGCGTTTTCTCAGTCACAATGTCAGCATTCCCTTTATAAGGCTACCAGCTAGAAATACGTAGGACTCGACTCCCCCAGTTCCCTTAATAGTTGAGAATAGATCCTATCTCTGGAGCAAAGTGGTAACATTTTCCACTTTCACCTTTGCGGTACAGGCTTCTAGTTACCTCATCCTCTCCTGTGAGTCAGTCCAGGACTTGCCATGTTCTTTCTCAGTCACCTGCTCATGTAGGGAAGGGTTGGGTTATGGATGAAGTATAGAAAAACCCCTAGCCAGGAGCCCAAAGACCTGGATTTGCTTTTGGTCCCTGCAAGAGATACTAAATTTGAGAATTTTCCACTGGTGGTCCCCAGCAGGTATTCTTTTCCATTCCTCCTTTTCTTTTCTTTCTTTTCTCTCTCTCTCTCTCTCTCTCTCTCTCTCTCTCTCTCTCTCTCTC
>NW_022900928.1:21700515-21720999 GCF_012274545.1 Fukomys damarensis
TCTCTTTTTTCTCTCTCTCTCTCTCTCTCTCTCTCTCTCTCTCTCTCTCTCTCTCCCTCTCTCCCTTTTCTTTCTTGTGTGTGTGGGATGGACAGAGTTTTGTTATGTTATTCAGGCTGTCCTTGAACTCACTATGCAGCCCAGGCTGGCCCTAAACTCCCAGCGATCCTCCTGCCTCAGCCTCCATAATGCTGGGATTACAGGTGTGCACCACCATGCCCCACAGCCCATACCTCTTTCATAGGAGCTCAGCCTCTGGCTTTGCCTCAACCTTTGCTATAGTCCCAAACAGCATTTCAAAGCAACCCCTCCTACTTCTGAAAACCATCTTCAAACTGTTCCCTAAGATAGTCGCACTTTAGCTGACCTTGTCTCTTAAATTTTTATCCAAATATTTCTCCCTGACTCAGGCTCCAAGGGAGAATGCTCACTCTCAAACTTCTTGGGCTCAGCATCTTTGAAGAAAGTCCTACTCAAAAGGCGCTCAGGTGATATTTTTCCAAGAACACCTCAAGTCCTAATTTAAAGAATATGTACCAAGATGGAAAAGGTTCAATGGAGAAAAATTCTGAACATATGAGATTCATGTTTGGGTGGCGTCTTTGTGGGCACTCCTTTCCTTAGCTTTTTTTTTTTCTTTTTTTTCCCCCCCTTAATTTTGGCATTTGGCGCTGGCCAAAGTCCTCCAGGAAATAGGTAGATCTGGATTTCTTACTTGAGTGCAAGTAGAGGGGAGAAAGCTCCTCGAGTGCTGCCTGGGGTGGGGGGTATCAATTGACCTGCCGAGTTCCCTTGTGAAGTTCCCTTGAAGCCTGGACATGCAGTAGGCACAGCGGGTGTGCTGCTGACCCCTCCTAGCAGGGAAAGTGAGCCACGCTTTGATGCCCCTCTTCTGCATGGCTCCAAGGAGTGTGGCCCTGGAAGTGTCTGTGTGCCTCTCGGAGGCCACCGTTTTCTTGTGTGACTTGGGGAGACTCACATATCCCTAGTTCCCTTCTGCTCCCAGAGTAGAGCAATCTGAGTTTTCTTTGGGGCATTAAAGTTGGAGCATTAACGCTTTTCTGGGGAATTAGGAGATGTGCCTGTTTTCAAGGCCCCTTCTGCACCCCTCCTGGGGAATGCATCCCCTGGAGGTGCTCATCCACCCATGAAATCTTTATCTTCCCATAACATCTTTCATTATTTCCGCAGTGAAATGCACAGTCAATGCACGTTACTGGACAGTGAAGAGAGACTGTGGTGAGAGGTTTCAGGTACAGTGCAAGTCCTTAGGTCGCGCCTGCTGTTGGACCTGTCTCACTCGGGTGGGCTCTAAAGGGCTTGGCTTAGCTCTGGGATAGATTCGCCCCCTGCCCAGTGATCTGGGCCCCACATCATTCTCTCTGTTGTCATCAGCTTTACAAGGACAAGGCTGGCCTTGGACTGACCACACCTGGTCTTGGTTGGAGAGCTTTACCTTTGCCTTCTAAACAGAGGCAGCAAATCCCGCAGCTGGCACCCTTCACTCATTGGGAGGGATGAGAGATAGGACAGACTTACAGCTCAGTGGAACCCCTCGTATCCTAGTGACCAGAGGTCACATTAAGAAAAAACAGTCACTTTGGAGATAGTTCCAGCTGTGATACACACTGGCCAGCTGTGGCCATCTTTATTCAGAGTGGTCCCCGCCTGCGGGTGCTGTGTTGATAAGGATGAGGGAGATGACTTCCAGCAGCTTAACCTGCAGCTGGGATAAACTAATCACTTTGTTCCATTGTCTTTCTTGTATATACTCTCTGGCGTGGATCTCAAGTCTGAGCTCACTGGTGAGAACAGTGATTAATCCTATGTGCCTGACCATTCTGCTTTCCTGCTGTGTCTCTTGAGATGGAAACTTTAGTCCTTCGTCCTGGTCACTTTTCTCATTGCTGAAGCACATTACCCACTATCCACTTAAAAATTTAGTCCACAGTTGGCCAGCTCAGAGGCAGAACAGCATGGCATAGGGGCCTGAGTAGAGGAAAGCTCTTCTTCCTCCTCCTCCTCCTCTTCCTCCTCCCCCTCCTTCTCTTCTTTCCTCCTCCTCTTCCTCCTCCTCCTCCCTCCTCCTCCTTCTGCCTGCTGCTGTTGTTGCTGTTTCCAGTACTGGGAATCGAACTCAAGACTTTGCACTTGCAAGACAGCAGCACAGAGCCACTGAGCTAAAACCCCTGCCCAGATAATTATATTACTGTGGTCAGGAAACAGAAAGAGAGGGAAGGAGCCAGGGAGGGACACATAGCCTTTCTGGGTCACACCTGCCGTGATCCACCTCTTCCAACCAGACCCAACCGCATAACAGCAAGTCAGCTATATCCCACCTATGATCAGTCGCCTGTCAAAAGTCCTGCCTGAGCACAAGAGACTTTTGGGGACAATTCTTGATCTAAGCGATAACACCCTTTAACACCTACCACTGTTTCCTCATGTGGTCAGATCTAGGTTGCTAGTCCTTGGTCTGCAAGCCCAGCTTTGAGGAGGTGACTGTCTTCTCTAAGTGACTGGCAGACTTAGATCTTTTGAGGCTGATCTCGCCAAGATCATCAGCTCCTCTTGGGTTTCTTTGTCGTTGTCATCACTGGTGGCTCTTTTTGTACTGACTGTGTCCTCACATTAACTGAGCACCTAGTTTCTACAGTCTTCTCTTTCCCCAGTACCCTCCACTGCCTTGGGAGATGCTCCTCAGCTCTGAGGAAGTCTGTGAGGATATTCTGCCTTGTTGAGAAAGCAGAGCCCAGGCCTACAGAATCCCACCCAGGGCATCCAGAACTCATCATGTAGATACAAACATGATGTCTGCTTTTTCTTCTTTCTTTTTTGCCCACTCTTTTCTTCCAGGTTTTCCCCCTTTATTTTGTATTCATCATTCCTGTTCCTCACTCCCATTGAATAGCTATTTGTCTTGATGTCACCCTCAGATCTTTCAACTTTTGGAAGTAACTGCATTGTTTCCTGCATGAGTGGTTGGAGTAGGCTCTAAATTCTCAGTGTTCATGTCTAGTAAAGCACTGATTGATTTTATGCCCACCCCAATATTTTTTTTTCTGGAGACAGGGTCTCTCTATGTCGTTTGGACTGGTCTTAAACTCACTATATGGCCTAGGCTGGCTTCAAACTCGTGATGATCCTCCTGCCTCAGCCTCCCAAGTTCTGGAACTAGGGGCATGCGCCACCAACCTGGAAATGCCAAAATTAAAGCTTTTCATAATGTGACTCTAGCCAACCTTTCTTGTTTCAATTCTTAATATCACCTGCCTCCATCCTCCACAAGAGCCACATCTAATTGCCCTCAAACTCCCCCACGAAATTTAATGTGGCATTTTTACTTATGGGGATCCTACAGTCTTCATCTCTCCCTTTGTAACTAGTGAATTCTTACACATCCTTCAGGACTTCACCCCTAGCCTCAGCAGAATAACACCCTCTTATCACTCATTTCCACATTGTGTTAAAGTCTGCATCCTGGAAATTTGAGAAAATCTTTCAGGACCTGTGCGCTGGCAGCCTCTGCAGCAGCAGTGTAGAAAGAGGAAGAGAAAAAGTGCAGTACTGTTATGGGCTGAACTGTGTGCCCCAAATTCCTGTGCTGGAACCCTAACTCTCATGATCTCAGAACGTGATACTTGGAGATCGCTTTTAAAGAGGTGATTAAGTGAAAACAAGGCCCTTATGGCAGGTCCTAACCCAATCTGATTGATGCCCCTATAGAAAAGAAGGAAATCTGGACACACGGGAAGTGCAGGCCTAGAGAAGAGAAACGTGAGGATGCGTGAGAGGGTGGCGATCTGCAAGCTAAGGAGAAAGGCTGCAGAAGGAGAGAAACCAGACCTGCTGACACTTTGATGTTGGATGTTCAGCCCTCAGAACTGTGAGGAAATAAATGTCTGCTATTTAAGTCATATTGTCTGGGCGTTTTGTTTTGTTTGAGCCCGGGTAGATTCATAGAAGTGCTCGTCCTGTTGCGAAAGATTTCAAAATACCAGCGATTCCAATGGAGACGTGCAGGATGTCCTTGGCCAGAGGTAAGCTGATATGAGGACTTCTTTTACCTACTTACGTATGAAGAAATTTAGGCGTTATTCTATCTGTGTTTATTTATTTGTTTGTTTAAGTACCGGGGATCGAACCTGGGACTTTGCCCTTGCAAGACAGGTGGCAGCACCACTGAGCTAGATCCAGGCCTAGGAGTTATTCTAGATTCTTCCTCTCTTTCACTCCTAGGTTCAGTCAGTCTCCACGTTAATTTTACCATATATGTAATATAAAATGTAACACCTTCTCTTTTATCCGGCTGCTGTTTCCTTACTTCTTTGTTCTCTACCTTTTATTTGTTTAGCAAATATTTTGGGGAACCTATTGTGTTCTGGGCACTGGACTCTGCCCTAGAGATACAGTGGCAGACACCGTACATTCTTTATCCTTACAGAGAACGTAGGCTTGTAGGGGAGACAGTCATGAGGATATATAATTATAACACACCCCACGACGCTGAGTACGAGTCAGGGCTGGTACAAACTCTGTGCCGTGTCAGCGTAAAGGTGGCGCACCTGAGCTCGGTAAATTGAGATAACTTCGCTAAGGAACTGCGTCTTGAGACTTGAAGGATAAATGGGAATTAGGTCAGTGAAATGGATAATGGGGAGGAGAGGTGGGGAATATTCTAGGCAGAAGCAACATCCCGTGCAAAGACCCATAAACTATAGAGTTCTCAGTGGACCCGAGGAACAGATAGAAGTCTCGTAAGAAATTTCTACAGGATTGGGAGGGAATTTTAGCTTACACTTTCCTCAAAATAGACTCTGTTATAAGCAAGATGTTTCTTGGGGTATGCTTTCTGGGGCAATATCTATGAGGTAATAAAAGAAGCAGTTCAACTACAATGTGGTTGTAAACAGGCCTCAGCCCATCCCATGAGGAGCTCAGGAGCTAGAGGACCCATTAGATATGGCCTGAATTGAGCTGTGGGGTCTGGGCCTTGGCATTCCTGTACCAAACAGTCCTTGGTTGAGGGAGGACAGAGAACACTGGGTGACGCAGCTTCCTTTGGCTGAGGGCTGTGTCTGGAGAGGGGCTCAACTACAGACTACTAGTGGCAGCACTCGCACAGCTGGGGAAACAAGTGTCTTTGTCCTGAAGGATACATTTGGGCAATATTTCAGTGTTCCCTCTGGTAGGCTGAGGAGCTGCCAGACCTTGCCAAGTCTGTAGGACATGCCAGACATTTTAGGTATTGTAGTAAAAACAACCAGAGAACCATTACATTTATAAGTAACATAAACACATTGTGTTTTAGAGAGACCTCTCTTGAGGACAGGTGAAGAATTGCTTAGAGAGCCACAAGACTGTACTTTGAGGGGAAAGATTGTGAAGGCCCAAATGTAGCAATGTCAGTGAAGGAAGAACTAAACGGATGCCTTCGAGAAATATTTAGGATATAGAATTGATGTAACTCGGTTACTGATTAACTAGCAGAGCGAGAGAAGAAATAGGTTAATAGTCAGACTTGGGTTGATTACTCCATTCGGACACCTTCCAATTTATCACACACTGCAGCCAGCATGATGGAGCCAACACGCAAACCTTATGCAATTTCTGGATGGAGGAGCTTTGATTGTCTGCCAATTATTTCCCAATAAAGGCTCAGTTCCATAGGCTGGGGAAGTCTTTGCAAGCACAGATCACATCCAAGCTAAGATTTGTAAAAGGAGGAATTGGAAGGAAAAGGAGGTGGGAATATGTGTGAGAACACCCCAGTGGAGGGGAATGCATACATATATAACTCTGGCGAGCAAGCCAGCCTCTCAGAACTGAGCATGCGTCAAGATCCAGTCCCTGCTAAACTGCGGTCTTTGTCATATGTCTCCCTCTGAGTCAGCGAGCCTTGTTTGGACAACACATCATTGCCTGGACTGATTCCTGAATGAACGGCATCTTTCCTCTTGGTCCGAGATAGGATTTGCCTCTAGAATTTTCCTTTTACCTAAATCATGCTCACGTCTACTTTCCATCCAGGGCATGTTACCAGATGGTCTCTGTGACGATTTAGGTAGAAATATCCCCTAATGTCTCGGGTTTGGAAGGTGATTGGATCCATGGGGATGCTATTCTCATCAGTGAATTTATTCATTGAGTTCTGCAGCTCGTGCACTGTTAGGAGGTGAGGTCTGGTTAGACAGATAGGTCACCTGGGAACGGCCTAGAAAGGTGTATTCTTGTCTCCACGTCCTCCCTTCCTCCCTACTCTCTCTGTGCGTCCTGGCAGCTTTCCTCAGCCATGTCTTTCCACCATTTCTACCTCAGAGCCAGCTGACCACGGACTGAATCCCTGCAAAGTGTGAGCTAAATTAAGCCTCTCTTCGGTTGAGTCGTGGGTGTTAGGTACTTTGTCTCAGCGAAGGGAAAGAGCACTGATACAGCCTTTCTGAAAGGCGTGTGGAAATTTACATGGATGCACATAAGCACCTTAGGTCAATTGTTTTAGTGTAGACTGTAAATCTTATATTATTTTGGAGGGATCAGTGCCCTTCCGGAAGCCTTTATCAACCTGGACAGATTTTGGGTAGTTTACTATGACACAACATATCCCACATATCTCTGAAGACCCAGTTCTTGGGATGCCAGATTTACAAGCCAAGAAACGCTGTGGACGTGAAGCTTTACTTCTGTACAACGGTCAAGGAATGAATCATCATAAGTACATTTTCAGAAAACATGAGGCTCCTCTGCCCTCTGGAAGATACCAAAACATTTTTAAGCTTAAATATTTCAAAGGGAATTCTTCCCAAGCATATTTCAAATGTGTTTACTCCTTAGAAGCCACTTATTTTTCCTAATGACATTAGAACATCTTTATGAAGATCAGTTATCGTATCATGTATTTTCTCTGACTTGCCTTTCTCCTCTCTCTGTCTCTGCAGCTCTTTAAAGTATACCAAGCTAATTCCCACACTGCTTCCCTCCTACCATGTCAACTAGTCCTGTGTGAAATTAGGTTTAGACTCAGGCTTCAGAAATGATTCAGAAATCCCCCTTATTTTGCTTACTCAGCTGTTCTAGGTTCCTCTCTCCTGGAATCATGGCCAATTTCAGCTACCTGTCCTGGCTGTCTTCTGTTAACTGAATGTATAAGAGGATTCAGACTAGTTGTTAGCATTCTTGACCAAGGCTCCTGAACTCTGTCCGACAAGTTGATAAGCCTTGGCAGCACTGTCTTGATTCCTGGGTCTGACCCCAGTAGAAATCTGTGGGAACCACCCAGGCAGGCCAGGGGTAAATGCTCAACTGCACCCTCTCTTGGAACTCTCACTCTCACCAGGAAACCTCCCAACATATTTTCACCGTCCACCAGGTTCTGCTGTACAGCTGCCACCAAGGAAAAAACCGATTTTTGATAGAAAAGATTGGGAAGGACTTTTTAGCATGAGAGACTCGCCCTATCTCCTCTTAAAGTGTAAGGAATTCCTCTTTTCTGAATGTTGAAATCCCAAAGTTTTCCTACATTTCAAAGGGGAAACCATCTTCCTTTTCACATTTTTGCCACTCCAGAAAAACAAAAGGTAATCCTGAACTTGCCAACCTATTATTGTCTTTTCTAACCTTTGGATTATGTGAAAGAGAAAGTGAAAATGGGGGAAAGAGGAGTGGTCTGCTGAATTTCACAGGGACTAAATGCAATTCCAGTATGGAATAAAAATGAAAAATATAGGAGGAATTTTTCTTCTTCAAAGAGAATTTTAATGTTAAAAAAAAAACCAACAACACATGAGATTTGGCCTTCACAAGAGTCTAACGAATCTTTCAGCTTCTTCAATAGAATGTAATAAACATAAGGGAAAGTATAGGAGGAATTTAAACTACTTTTTTTTTTGTATATTTGGTTTTTTTGAGACAGGGTGTCACTATGTAGTTGAAACTGACCTGGAACTCACTGTGTAGCCCAGGCTGGTCTCAAACTCACAGCGATCCTCCTGCCTCAGTCTCCCTAGTGCTGGGATTACAGGTGTGCACCACCACACCCAGTTTAAACTACATATTAAAAAGAGGTTTTTGATGATTTTAGTGAGAAGTTACTGATATGGAGTTATTGAAACAAGTTTATATTTTCTTATAAGTAGATATTTGGGTAATCATTTTCAAATTGATTTGTTAAATACTTAAAATTGTTAGACTGTAGAGAGACAGGCAAGAATCCTGTAGAAAACCCCATAAAGCTAGCAATAACAATGGCAGTCATAAGGGCTGGGGATTTAGCTCAGTGGCACTGTGTCTGCCTTGCAAGTACAAGGTCCCAGGTTCAATCCCTGGCACACACACACACAAAAAAAATGGCAGCCATATATAAATGCTTGTAATATCTCTAGTCATTGCATGTGCACCTATATTTACCTTCTGTCCCCACACACCATTTGTTATGAGTCACCAATTGCTCTGAGTCACCAGCTGTCTTACATTGCTATAACAAAGCACCATAGACTGAGTAGCTTAAATGACAGACACATATTTCTCGAAGTTTGGGAAGCTGTGAATCCAAGATGAAGATGCTGGCAGATGCAGTGTCTGGCAAAGGCTCACTTTGTTCATAGCAGTGGTCTTCTGCCTGTGTCCCTGACAAGAGGGTGGGAGGGAGGGAGGAAGGGAGACAGACAGAGAGAGAGAGACAGAGAGAGACAAGGGGTTGGGGAGAGGGAGATCGGCCTGAGTGCTCTGAGTGCTCAGAGCATCGTCTCTCAGTTCTGGACATTCATTCCCATGTTTTACTGGAAATACCTTCTGTTCAGAATTGTCACAAGTGGCCAAATCACCACACGATGCCCAAAGTGAAGAGCCTGGCTGTGCTTTCCTGAAGCCCCCAGGATTGGACGCTGCCTGCTCAGCAGTCACTTGATAGAATAGCCTCACTCTGCTCTTGGAAATAAAAATCCTGTGAACCAGCATTCCCAGAACTCTCCACTCTCTTATTGTGATTCGTCTGCTTTGGCATTTGAAAACCACCTATGCGGCTGTCTAAAGCTGATTCTCCTGGAGGCCAACTGTCTCGTGCTAACTGGCACTAGTCAAATGATGGCCCCATCAGGTATGGCTGGGTGGGTTCAGATGGCCCACACTGTCTGTTCCTTTAGCTCCTGGTAACCAGGTCTCTGCCAAGAGTTTCTGAAATCCTGCGTGAGAGTAAGTGTCACAGCCTGCATGATTACTGAGAGACACTATGGGGTGTGGGACATAGGTTAGTGGCTTCTGGAAGTGTGGAAGATGTGGCTGAAGCTGGAGAAGACTTTTTGGCCAGGGGATAAAGTGATGTTTCTTGATGGTCAGCTGCATGGGGCTCTTTCTGTTAGGCCACTGGGCCAAGACTGGTCAGCCTTGTGTGGAAATCCTAGGTCTTCCACAGGCTGTATTTCCCCAGCAGAGGACTTTTTCTTGATCCCTGCGGTAGAGGTTTCCAAGTGAAATCTCTGGGGTTCAGAACATCATGACATCAAGCTCCAGGTTACCTGCTATCCCCAGAAGGTACCTGTTTCGGTGGGCTTAGTTCTGTATCTCAAACTGGCCTAAACATGTTCGGGCCAACTATTTGAAATCTTCAGCCACCAGAGGGCAGAAGCTTCTCAGGGAGTCATCTGATTTCAACTGAGATTTTTGTCCTTTATCCTTTCAGATTTGGATTGAAATGTACTGCATCTAAAAAAGTACCCACACATATTATCTTTCCTCTTTCTTTTCCCTCAAACAATCTGATTGATATTTTTGACCAAATGGATAGACTGGACTGTGTGGTTTTATTTTAAAAACAAGCTGAGGTACCAGGATGACTATTTCTGCAGTTAGTTGTATCCGGCCCTAGAGGTCCACAGCTTAATCCAGTGCACGCAGGGGCCGGTGGACGGGTAATGGTGGCTGTGTGAGCCATGCAGTTTGGAGAAGGCAGGTACTGCTTTTGATGTGCACAGAAGGCTCTGTCTTGATGTTATCAGGAACAAAGAGCTGAATGGCACGTGCTGTAGACAAGTCCATGAGCTTCCTGAGATAAAGATTCTCCTGCAGCCCTAGGCAAGGGATTACAGGCTGGTGCTTACAGAAGTAAGCCAGGGAAGTAGGTGCTCAGAACCCTTCCTCCTTTCTGCCTCTGACTATGAGCCATCTACACAGACTGTCTTTGCCTTTTAACATCCTCACTTGCTTCTTTGTCAAGAAGTTTCCTTTCCAGGGAGTTCTTGGCGCCTCCCCTCTCTCCTCCAGCTTACTTGCAGGGTGGTGATGAGCTCTTGTGGGGTGCTATAGAAAGAAGCTCTTTTGCTATTTAATCCAAAATGGAATTTGCTCTGCTTTAGAGAGGGACAGTCCTGGCTCTCTGGTCCACACTAGACATAATCAGGTATGATTAAAGGGGATTTCTGGACAAATGAAATTCCTTTCAGATCCCTTGTTAAAAATGAAAGCCCTTGAAGATGGAGCTAAGAAACAAGGGTGGGGATGGAGAGACAGCTGACACCCTGTGGAGATAAAAAAAGCCCTTCTTCAGAGGCAGCTTGCACTTGAGTTTCTGGGCAGTACCTGCTAGGACTGCACAGTCCCACTCTGGGAACATGGCCTTCCTGGTGACAGGCATAAACATTTTCCTAGACCACAAGACAGCAGACAGGAGAGGTAGAAAAGCACAGAGCACTTTGGGCCAACCCTTCCTCATGTGAGAGGAAACAGATTTCCTCAGGGGTGGCCTCAGCATCAGAGGCAGAAGCAGAACTAGCAGAACTCGGGGCCCAGTCTCAGTCCATGGCTTTGCCCACCACATAAGCTGCACCTTGGTCTTTGCTTAGTGCTTCTCAGCTGGTGGTCAGTTGCAAACACTACATGCCAATGACAACTTTCAACAGAAATGGCACCTCCGACAAGCCCTATGTGTTTATTCTAATGTCTGAGATCCTTGTGTAACCCCCATATCATGGCTCTGGAGCAGTGGGGTCACCTCAAGGATCCCTCTTCTAGTCAGAGACTGGTTATGAAGGTGAGGGCTAAGGGGAACCTTTCACAACAGAAAAGCTGCTGGGACTGCACATCATAGGTATTTAAGGAGATGGGACTTCTGAGAAGACCAGTTTACTTGTGCTAGGTGAGCAGATGCATTAATGAAGCTTCATCTTCTTTCTGGCATTCCTGCATAGCAATTTCCGCAAGATCCAGATACCCTCTTGCTACAAAAAGATACACAAGGTCAAATCTCCTTTCTTCCTCCTTCTCCTCCTCTTCCCCTCCCCCACTTGGGGATTGAACCCAGGACCTTCACTCGGAGCTATATCCCAACCCCTTTTTAAAATTTGACATAGGGCCCTACTAAATTGCTAAATTATCCTGGCTGGGGTTCAACTTTTATCTCACCCCATAGAGTGCTGAGGTACCTCTTCATTCATTTGTATAAATGCTTTCTTTTATAAAGACCTGCCCCCCTTGTGGAAATATCAGACTTAAAGGCTGTGCTATTTTGCTGAGCTGTTCTTCTCTTCCAAGACAGAAGAGGACATGGGGACTTTGGGTCCCACTGAAACTCACATGCAGAAACAGTCCTTTATGAAGGTAACCACCCACAGCTGCTTTTGCAGCTATGGGTTGGGAAAACTGATACAATGCATTCAATCAGCCAGATGGCAATATTTGATCTGCCAGATGTAATATGCATTTAAATAATTTACTCAACTTCTGGTTGTAGGGGACTCTTTAAAGTCACAGATATATCCCTTGGGTTTCATTTGAGCTGTTTTTGAAATTCCACCTTTATTTTTCTAAAAATTTTAAGATAATAAATTTTAAAACATAGGAATAAAGTGGGATGCTTCACTTGGGCTTTGGCTAATGTTTCCCCCTCGTGCCCTACACACACACACACACACACACACACACACACACACACACACTTTTTCTTATCTGATTGGTGACACAGATACATTGTCCTTTACTTTGAGCAGGATGACACCTTTCAGAGTTAGGAGACAAAACCCTCGGTGATTGCTGCCAAATGGTTATTATCAGGAGCCAGGAGCCAGGAGGCTTGCCTGAGCGGCTAGATGGACTATGGCAAAGGCTGTCCCTTGGCCCAGGCAGTCTCTGTGAAGGGGCAGCAGATGCCCACAGCACCAGCGAGGGCCCAGAGATCTACTGCAGGACATAGCCAGGTGGCTTCTTCATCCTGTCGGGATTCTAGGACCACCTGCTTCCTCAAAACGGTTGGCTCTTGAGTGTGGAAAACCAGAGAAGGCAAAGTGTAAACATCCTCTTGCTCATTTTGTGGATGGGAATGCTAATTTTCAAAACCAGCAGGGCTGTTTAAGATAATGTGACATCTAACTTTGCAGAGAACAAGGCAAAATCAATATACATTCTAGAAAAACTCTTGCTTCGGTTGAAATACTTCTAGTAACTGAAGTTCTAATTCAGAAAATAGCATATTGCTGCTCATCTTCCTTTTTTATATACGATGATGAAAACACCTCCTTTGCTTCAGTGAGCTTGGCACAGGTTTTCCTGGATTTTTCTTAATAAAACATCTTGTATTCATTCTTTCCATCCTGGAAATAAAACTAGAAAATGTGGACCTAATGTTATGTTGAGCCATACCACAGATTTGCTGTTTGGCTAAGGACCCCCACAAGCCCTGCTAGGACCAGCCGACCCAATGATTCCTCCACAAAGTCTAATCTGAATTATCGACGACAACACAGAGGCAGGGATAGTGCATTTATTTTTCCTTTTAGAATGTGTAATATTTTTTTGCAGTGATTCTTTTTATTTAGCTTTTAATCTTGTTTATATTTTGAATGTGCTTTTAAAGATTTTGAAAGCTTTATTTTAAGCATAAATTTTTTAAATTTAGTTTTAAATTTCCTTGAGGAAAAAAAAGTGCATTTTCTAAATCATTACTCTTTGAAATGAAGGCATAATTTGCTTTTGGAAGGTTTATTTACCAGTTTATATAGTTTATGATGTCATTCCTGAAGTCCTGACAAATTTCTTTGGGTATATCTTTAGGTATTTGAAGAAATGATTCTATTATTCTCTGAAAGCTTTGCGTTTGGCAAACTGGAAAAAAAATTGTCATTCTTTATATGTTCAAATCTGGATTAAATTCAAAGTTAAGCCTATGGATGCTATTATGAAAAAATAATTTTTTCAAAGTTGAGAAAATCAATTTCCTGGAGATGATGTTCTCTTGATAGGAAAAATCCATCAATATTCCTATGTCAAATGCTGATTTAGAATTTAATGTGATAGATGATAGCTATCATAAATTTAGCATTGGGCCCCCAAATTGACTTTTTAAAAACTACCTTTACTATATGGAATCACAAGTTATCAAATAGTAAAGAAAATAGATAAAGGCAATGCCCTGTACTGTACAGGATAGGATTTAATGTTGACTATCATCAATATATTTCACATTAGTAAATATGCTTTCTTCGTTGTCTGGCAGTGCTCATCCAGCTTTCACAGAGTGAACTCTCTTATGATGTAGTTTAGGGAGGGCAGCAGCAATGACACTGGAGGACAGAATCTATGGCCCCCTTTGGTCTGTTCTTTCCTTTCCTACCAGGTGAAGGTATCATGGGAATGACTGTCTGCTGTGAAAGTCTGGCATTGGCCTCTGGGTGAACTTGGGACCCGGATGCTACTGAAGATTACCCATGATAAGAACTCAGGGCTGTCCCCAACCCTTTAATCTTGGCTGCATCCTTCCTTGGCTCAGAGCTCCTGGACCCAAGTGGAAAGACAATAAGGAGGGAAGAGGCAGAGATAATCATTCTGCTAGTTGATTGTTCCGCCCATATGCCCAAGGATCCAAGGCAGCAAGTGACAAGCCCTTTGAGTGGGAATAAGAAGTTCCTGCCGTATGGAAAAAGCTTGATCTGCTCTCAAAGGAGACGAAGCAAGCAAAGCTTTATATCTACCATCAGGGATGCCCGATGAGGTCCATGACATTGCTCAGGGCTTCTTTTGGCTTCATATCTACCCTGGGTTCAGAGATCAGGACCAAGGCTCATCTTCCACAGCATCTAGAAAATAAGCCAACCTCTTTTCTGGTTTTCCTTAGAGTTGTCCTACAAGTCTTCCCTGGTGGGATAGTTTTTCTACTTCTTTTTCTCAACCATTTACATTTCATTCCTCTGTGAAGCTTGGCTTATTTTGGAATGATCACAGTTGGAAAGTGGGACAGTGTATGCTATTCTGTAAAGGGTCTATCAAATATGCCTCTTCTCTGGAAAAGACACCTTGGAGACAAGCCAGTATTCCCTGCACTGCCAGTGGCTTCTCTTTGGTTTAGATCTCAAAGCAGCATTTCTGTGGCAGGTGTTGCTGGGTCTACGGCTTGAGAGAGGTCTTGAGGGAGAAGAGTCAAGAGTTCCTGTCAGATAGCAAGTCTAAGACCTCATAGACCACTCAGCCTCTGGCTGTGCCCTGTACCAGCAAAAACCTCAAGAATCCTGTGTGGGAGAGGCACTTTTTACAGGGATGCAGAAGGGGACAACAAGAAACAGATCTGCCTCAAGTGTGGGTGGCAACACCGGTGGCTGGGTATTCCTAGGCTGGACACTCTCAATGGCTCCAAGTGACCATCATGGGAGGCTGTAGACAGTTACATGGCCTGTAGCATTCTCAGGATCCACATACTGTTTGCAGATGTTCTTTTGGATCACCTACACATCCATATTTGTGTCCTTTTCTCGGTTCATTAAATCAATTTGTATAATGTCGCGTGGAAAGTTACAGAATTAGAAATAGACCAGGGTGTGGGGAAGAGCAGCAGGCTAGACCTTGGCTACTCCACATAGCAGAACTGTGCAGGACAGGAAGGGGCAGCAGGAAGAAGCACTGTGGCAGCCCTAGTGATATGGAGGCCTGGTGCAAGGAGACAGCTGGCAAAGAGCTAAGTCCAAACCAGACTTGATGAACTCCCTCTCTCTTAATAAGCTACAGTGACTCTTGTGAAGTCTTATCAGGGACAGGGAACTTCTACTTAGTATTTTTATCTCTATTTGGCTCACAAATAAGAGGTTAATAAAAGAGGTGCCAGGTGTGGCAGCACATTCCTGTTGGCCCAGCACTCAGGAGGCCGAGGCAGGTGAACTGCAGCAAATTAGAAGACAGTCTGGGCTACCCAGTGAGTTCAGGGCCAGACTGAACTACCAGTGAAACTGTCTCGAAAAAGAGAACAACTCACACTTTTGCATTGTTAGTACGGTGACGGCAATCATGTTTTCTTCCAGGGTCTCCTGCGATGTCTGTGAAGCTGTAGTCGCAGCCAGTGGCTTCTCTTCAGTTATGCTGTTTAACTCTCCGTGGATAGCGACCCCCGCCCCGGGCTCCCCGCATTCTCTACGCATGTTCAGCACTGCACGTGCTTTCAAAGAGACAGCTATCTAGGAAGTACTCTGACTCAGTCACCCCCCCCGCCACACCCCATGCCCATGCCCAGCGTTTCCAGAGAGGCCCTGGAGAGCCACACCTTCCAGTATCACACTCTTGTGTAATCTGCCCTTCCCTTGAGTTCCAGCTGTCCCCGTGACTTGGCCTTGACGTGTAGTGTGTGGAAGTCATGACTTGGTGTCACTTCAGAGATTACTTAGAAGCATCTGGACTCTTGCAATGCTAGTTCTGGAGATGCCAATTGAGTTCTAGGAAGTGTGACCATCTTGAGACTTTGTGCTATAAAGAAGGCCGAACTTGCCGTGTAGAAGGGAATGCTCAACCCTTCTCCAGCTGTCCACCATTCCACTTGAAGAGCCAGATAGGACATTGAGCCCAATCAGGCACTGACATATTGCCATTTCCAGGTGCTGTCTGGCTACAACTGTGAGACTCCAGGAGAAAGCAGTCACCTAAGCCCAGTCAACCACATAATCATGAGAAAATACATTTCCATTCTTTTTGCTTGTTTTTGTTTTTTAGAGGCAAGATCTCAGTACGTAGTTCAAGCTGGCTGTGGACTTACTATGTAGCCCAGGCTGGTCTGGAACTCACGGTGATCCTCCTGCCTCAACCTTCCCAGTGCTGGGATTGCAGGTATGCGCCACCATGCCTGGCTAATAAATTTCTATTCAAACCACTATGTTTTGTGGTACTTTGCTACACAGTAATAGAAAAACCCACCATCGCAGGGCCAGACAACCAGAAAAATAGCAAGCCATTTTGTATATCCATCTTTTGTCAGCTTCCCTGTCTTGAGTGTGAAAGAATGACTTTCTTCTCTTCTTGGGGCTTAAGGAATATGGGCTTACTGATGGCCATAAAGACCAAACTATTGCACTTGGAGTCGTGATTGCTAAGAGAATTTCGAAAACATTATGCTGTAAAAAGTCTCTTTTTCCTTTTTCTGACTGGTACCCATCACATATGAGTGTCCTTTTGGACATCACACTGTCTGATAGATACACCCAGTTTACTGGCCAGGAAAGTGCTTCGTTAGCAACACATAACCCGGGTAGATCTTCTTACAGATGACGGCAGTAAGAATAAGAAAATCAGGGCTAGGAAAAAGGAAATACACCTGGTCTCTTCCTTCCTTGGCACTGGCTCTCTCCAATGTCTCTTCCTAAGACCTAATTAAGGTATTTCTTTTTCTATTGTTGCTTCTGTTTTTTTCAAGGTACTTTAGTGTCCTTTTCTGTTTTCGAAAGATGCTGAAAAATCCTGTTTCCCCAAATTCAATGACACAAGGTTTGAGTTTTCAAAAGGAACATTTACTAGGAAACTAAAGGGCAACCAAACAGAATGCAAGAGAACAGAGGCAGAGGTACAAATGGGCTGAAGGTGTTCAAATTTATAACCAGCTTCTGGCCACACCTATACAGGCCAGGCGAAGCTTTCCAGACACAAAGCTACTTGCCTGCCGTGTGCTGACTGTCTCCACAAAGCCACCTTGTTTCATCTCAACAAGCCAGTAGCATACTCTTTAGTACCCCAAGGATGCCATCTCTGGGCAGGAAGATCCTGAGATGGGAACAACAGGCACAGCTGCCTCAGGGTCTTCAACCCTGGCTTCCATTCCAAAGGTCATGTCAGTGTTTAATGGGATGGTTGCCTGCCACTATCTACTGGAGCCAGTCTGGTTTCTTTGGGGCCATTCTTCTGGGCTCATCTGCCTGGATCTAGGGACAATCTTTCTGTTTATTATCTTGCTGGCACTAACCCTTCATGCTTTGGTTCTAAACACTGGTATAGTGGAGGGATAGGCAGAGGGAAATCTTGGTAAAGAAAGTGTATCTTTTTTCTCATGTCACCAAACACAGGCACAACTTGGATTCCTTTTGAATCCCTGTGGTTAAAAGCCAGTAAGAGCTGGAAATGATTAGGCAGGCTAGGGAGTGTAATAATACTGCCTCACCCAACTAAAGGCCTCCACCCTTTTTAGATCTGACATCAGGGTAGGGTTTCTTGTACTAGGCAGATGTGGCAGCAACAACTTTCTGACAACATCCAAGGTTCCTGTTTCCACTCAGTCTCACATTAAAATGTTAACTCAAATGAATATAATGAGTTTTGTAGGAAGGTAAACCACAATCCAACTTTGGATTCTGCTGCAAAGAAACTGCATGAAAAAGGAAATGTTATCTTGGAGTAGATATGCAAATGTGTGGAGAGGATGTCTTGTACCATAATGGGACAGAGAGAGGACCACCAGGAAACAGCTCCCGGCCCCCCTGGGATATGCTGAGGCCTTTGGTTTCATTTCTGTGGAGGCAGAAGCAATGAAGACAACGTGCATACATGGCAGTAAATTGGTCGGCGGGAAGTGAATAATGAACGAGCCACCCAGGGAGAGCCCTTGACCTTCACTCTTGTAGGTATTTCCAGTCCCCAAGTGCTACGAGAAAGTGATATGTGTCTGCATTGAGAATAAAACCTCCATATGTGGCTGCCTGAGCCTAGACTCTGGGCTACTGCATATGGAAATATCTGAAAAGGCACTCAGGCCAGTTAAGCCCCCAAACTGTGCCTTCTGTTCAGAGGACCCTGTGTCACCTCTGTGATCTCATATCATACCATGCTACGCTTCTCTCGTGAGGACGGACACTAAATTTCATTCTAATAACACCAGTTGAGAAGAAGTGGCTACTGTCTACCTAGAAAATAATGTTTGAGAACCTCAGAATTCAGAATCTGGTTTTGGCAGAAAATAAGAGCCATGGTCAACTGGTACTTTGCCATGTGCGTGGAAGTGGGCAGTGACTTTGCTGTGAACTAACCCTCCTTGCACTGGAGTTTCTCCAGGGGATTGGCCTGCTTGTCCAATTATTCTCTTGAGGCTATTCTTTGTAAAACTGGAGTACTTCATGGGGCGAAGCTATTCTCTGAAGACAGCCATTACCTCAAAGGTAGCGGAACTTGAATTAAGATCTGCTGCCTATTTAGCACCTGGATATATTTTTTCAATATTCTATCCTTCCAGGGCATTCAAGCAAATAATTTCACGTCAGAATGACCATTGCCAGGGCAGGTTCTATGTCCCCATTACCAAGGACCTTATAATAATCACTAAGAATCTTGCTTCTCCTGGGATTCTCACTGTGTCACTTGCTTTCTTCCATCGTCCAATATTGGTTCTTGGCAAGGAGAGATGAGCTTCCCCTACACACTTCACCTTGGGCCATCCAAAGAAGGTGGCTGGACCATTCAGGTTCACCAAACCCAATTGGGAAAGAGGGCCAGGTATTGCTGTGATTACAGCTGAGCATTTGGTCACTGGAGTTGTCCGAGTGTTGCTGGATGGAAAAAGTTACTGAAGATCATTGTTGGATGGTCGTCCTACTGTGTTCTTAGAACAAGCTGTCCTCTTATCCACAGTCATCGTTTCTGTAGGAAGAAGAAACAAAGAGTGGCTTGGTTTTCCATTGTACATTTTTAATACGTACCAAACAAGTGTCAGTACTGTGATGGATGCTGGGAGTATAAAGGCCATGAGCAGGATGCTTGCCCTGAATTCAAAGGACTTACAAAGGATATGTGAACAATAGAGGTGAGAGTAACTGCTGTAGGAACCTTTGAGGAGTTTGAGGAGGTCCACTGGAAGGATTCTGAAGGATAAGTCTTGAGTTGGGCCATTGAAACTGAAAAGGAGCCCATCAGCTGAGAAAGAGGGAAGGCTACTGCAGGCAGAGAAGCCTATGCAAGGGCCAAAGGTGAGGAAGAGCATGGTGCATTAGAAGCATAGTCGGGATAGGGTGACTGGACTGTAGTTTGAGGAATGGGCTGGTAGCAAATAAGACTGGACTGGAGAAAGGGGTCAAGAATGACACAATATCACAACATCCACTCCTTCTGGCTTTCCAGCTGTGACTTATGGGCTTTCTTAATGGAGTTCCAGACTTAGATTAGCAGATAGTTTAATCTAAATTAGCACACTCAGGTCAGTATTCCACTGAAATTCTACTCAGGGTATTTTACAGTACAGATTACGGATATTAATGCTTCAGCCATAAAAGAATCTCAAAGTCACTTCCACGGACATAGTAACTATAAACAATTATACATAAACTATAAAAGGCAGAAAACATCCTCAAGCTTAAATTTATGAACTGTTTTAGAGCTGAAAAGCTTCCATGTGAGGCAATCCTTCCAGGGGACTGAGTAAAGTATTAAGAGCTGGAGTGTAGGCTGTAGGGGAAAAACCATGTCTGACTGCAGCCCTTGGCTTTGAAGTATATGCATGTGTGTAACATGCACACACACATTCCTGAGAAAATGAGTATTGATTTCTGAGTCTAACAAGAACAGGCGAATGGACATTTGTCTTCACATTTTGATTCAAATATAAATTTCCTAGGCTGAGAACTACCCTGGAACGCCTTCCAAAGGGTTCTACTTTCTAGACCATCGCTGGTGTCAGGCTCTGGGTCCCCTAACTTCTCACTCAGCTGTAAGACCCATCCTGAAAGCCTCAACTGCCGGTGCCTAAGTCCTTCCCAATTAGGGAAGGCAAGCCATCAGGAGGGCCAGCCCCACCAATGAATGTGGTTGGGAATTAGTTGAGCTATTAGCCAAGGGGACCACGTGCCATCTTCCTTAATTTTGAATACGCATTGTGGGCCAGGCACTAGGATATAAACTTTACACATCTTTAAAAGAAGCCTGTGAGGTTCTTCCCTAGAGCACAGAGACATAGAGAGATTGGTTTATACAAAGCCAAACTGTGACTAAGTGAAGGAGGTTCAACACATCTTTAGATAGTGGGTCCTCTCTACCAGAGGTCTTCCAAGAGAACTTTCTTAGGTGTAAACATTCTAGGGAAACTCAGGCACACAAATCAGGTCTGAAAAAGTTCAGTTGTCTCAGGACAAGGGCAATTGAGTATGACATGAATAAATTATGCTGTTACTCACCACCCTTTTTCTGTTTTGGGGGCTAAGACTGAAAAAAACAGAACCAAACCAAACAAAATAACACATTACAACATCTTTCCAACTCTTTTTTTTTTTTTTTTTT
>NW_022900928.1:21721286-21760694 GCF_012274545.1 Fukomys damarensis
TTTTTTTTTTTTTTTTTTTTTGGTAACAGGGATCAAACTCGGGTTCTTGTACTTGTGAGGTAGACAGTGGCACCACTGAGCTAAATCCCCAGCCTTAAACCTAAAAAGTTGTTCGGTCAACATTTCTGTAAGATGAGGTGTGAAAAATATTTCTCTACAGTTCAGAACACTGTGGACACAGTGGGGCTCATTGGGGGATGGGTGGAGACTGTGCTCAACATCAGAGTCAGCAATGGCGCTTTAAGCACTGTGACCCTACTGGCTGAGCTTGTTCCTGGCTTGTTGCATTAGGCAGGCCAGCAGTGTCTTAGTTATCAGGCCCACTGGCCTCTCAGGCAATATCACAGGTTTGGAAGGCACCAGGAACTTCAGCAGCATCAACAGGAAGCAGTGGTTATAATCCCATTTGAATAGGGGATTTTAAGTGAATTCAATTGTACTGAGACATAAGGATTTGATTGGAATGAAATCAAATTGAACCAAAGATGAGAACTGTCCTAAGGAAAACTGTAATGTGTAGTGACATTGCAATCACAAAAATGACAGCTGATGTGAGACAGGCCATTGAAACTGACCTCAAATTAAGAACATGAAAAGATGAGTGGAGCATTAGATGTTATCTCTCAGTGAATTTGAAAATGGATTTTGATTACAGGAAGTATTTAAGGGCTTTGAGCTATGAAGCTGGTCAAGAACTGAAATGATTCATATTACATGATTCAATCTTATATGTACTTAATACTTGTATTTTAGAATTTTATTTAAAAAGCACAAAATTTCAGAACTTTTTTGACCATTTATTGGTTAGCACGAAGCAACACATTTGGCCCACTTAGAATCATTAGTTTCTCCCTTTCCCCAAAGAGAGCATTTTATATTTTTCACTCCCTCTCTCTTAAGAACTAAGATGGTATAGAAATAAAATGTGTCAATATAAATATGCCATCAGTCAGGAGACTGCAACAATAGCACAGAAAATGAGTCTGCTTGTGTAACAACTCCTATTTATTGAGCCCTCAGCCACCTGGATCTAGCCTAAGAGAATCACATACCTTATCTCAGTCTGTACCTCAACCCTGTATGCCAGAGATTACATTTTACCAGGGAGATACCCAAATCCAAGCAAAGCCAATTAGTAAAGGTAGTATGTGGCAGACCACCATTCCCACCTCAGAAAGACAAATCATTGTGCCTTGCATGCCAGCTCAGCAATAATACCTTTTACCAAGGAGTCTCGGTCTAAAGAAGAATTCTGGATAGTTTAGATGTGTGGAGAGTTGTAATCCATTATTAAGTTAGCCTGGAGGAAAAGGTGACAAATGGTGGCCTGTGTGACATGTACATTGTTATATACTGAGAAAGGTTCATTAGCCACCATTGAGAAACAAGTGCTCGAAAGAAGGCACCATCTCCAGAAGGCAGAAGAGTGGTTAGTGCTTTCAGATGAGGGGGCATGACAAGGAATTACTACAAGACAAAAACTACTGATGAAGTTAAGTGGAAGATGTTTGGAGTTTGTTATTTACATTTAAATTCATTTATTTATTAATGTATTTAACATGTATTGAACATCTGCTGTCTATGTTATTAGGGACCCAAAGAATACCCAATGCATTTCCTACTCTTGAGGTGTTCAGTTTTCAATAGAGGACAAAAGAACCAAGGATGATAGGAAGAGAGCAAAATGAAGTTTCAGTTGGGGATCTGATTATAACTGCTATGTGTATGCATAATTCTAGTCATCCAAGTCAGGGAAGAAGAGGGGCAAGTGTAATTAACCATGCACTGTTCCGTATCTGTGCAGTCATTTTACCTTTGCAGCACAAGACTGAAATCTCTCAATGACCTTTTGCAATCCCAATTATTTTTGAGAATTTAAACTGATAATTCTGTTCCTATTAATTGGAAAAGTCACACTGCAGCACCAGAAAGGAATAACAAGTAAGATGAAGTAATGATGCTTTTTAAAATTTTTGAGGCAGGGTCTTCCTATGTAATTTAGGCTGGCCTCAAACTCACAGTTATCCTCCTGCCTCAGCCTCTCAAGTTCTAAGGTTATAGGTGTGTGCCACCATGCCTGGCAAAGTAATAGCACTTTTGGGTTAAGTTATACTTATTCAGATCCAATACACATTGTGCTATCCTCATTCTGCTTTATTTTATGCTTTTAAACTAAAAGCTTAACAGTATGATATATTAGAAAAATACTGAATTTATTAATTTAATGTGTATATTTAGGAGAACTGAAAATCTACTGTCAACAATATTTAAATGCTTAGAAAAATCTTTACACTAAATGGGTAAAGTTGATTCTTAAGATGTAGAAATGCTTAGTTTAATCTAAATGTAAAAAATTTTTTTAGCATTGTAAGAGTTAAATCCTTGGTAATAACTGTTTAATACTTATTGAGCTTGATACATGAAGTATATTTGATACAATCACCTTTTAAGTTTGTGACTTTAATTTGAAATGATAAAGAAAATTTAGCTATTTAATTGCTTAAACACACCGTAAACATTTAGAGGGGTTTTACCTGCTAGATTTATAGTTTTATAAAGTTATTTCAAAATAAGGGGATTTTATGAAGTATAAAATTGGTATTTTTGAAGTTTAGGAAGACTAAATTAATGATCTAATTTAGAAGTAAAAACAAATAAAAATGAGTGTTTTAATTTCAAAATAAAATGTTTAAACATATTATAATAGCTAACATCATATAGCATTTGGTATCAACTGTTTTAAGAATATTAAAAATATTAATTACTCTTATTACAACTCTCAGAAGTATTTTTCTCTATCTTACAGATTCAGGAAATCAAGGTAGAGATATTAAGTGACTGCTTTATCAAATGCATTTGTTTCTTAGGGCTGCTATTAACAAAATACCACAAACTATATGGCTTAGAGCATCAGAGGTTTGTTTGCTCACAGTTCTGGAGGCCAGAGTCCGAAATTAAAGTGTTGGCAGGGCCATGGTTCACCTGGAGGTTTCATTCTAACTCCTACCCTATTGTCAGGTGCCATTCTCCTTGTATGGCCCTTAGTGTACCTAGTTGGCCTTCTCATAAAGACATTAGTTATTGAATTTAGGACCTACCCTCACCTTGTATGACCCCTATCTATCTCCAAAGACCTTATTTCCAAATTAGGTCACATTCTGAGGTTTTAGGTAGACAAGAATTTTTGGGAGGATACAGTTCAATCCAGTACCCTGCAGTCCCCTATATCCAGCACACCGATAAGGCCCATGTCAGTTCTCAATCCTCATTCATATCTTAAGTGACAATTTGACACATATGCCTATACTTTTTCCTTTCTTCTACTTTCTGATATACCTCACTCTCTGGGTATCAGGGACTTTGCTCTTGGTGCCAGTGACTTTGATCTTGGTGCCAATGACTTGCTGTCAATGTCAATGACTTTCATTTTCTCAGTATTTGATTGTCTTATCCTTACCTTTATAGATGTTGTACTGTGCCAGTTCTTGGTCTTTGGTTCTTGGTCCCTTTCTCCATCTACGTCTCAACCATCTTTATAACTACAGGCTGATCTTTCTCTGGAACTCTAGATTCCTGACTACTTGCTATTTGATGCTCCCTTGTGGCCATCCAATGGATGCTTCAAGCTTAACTAGAGTAACTAGTCTTGTTCAGTCACTTCATGGCAACTCTATTCTTTCACTCGATCAGGTCTAAAATCTAGAAATCAGCCTTTACTTCTTTCTTTCACACCCAGAGATCCTGCTGGGTCTCTGTTCAAAATATATCCTTTCTAAAACCACTTCTTATTATTTTGCCTTTTCTGGAGTGACCAAATCCTCTGTTATTTCTACCTAGATTAAAGCAATAGACTCCTAATAGTCTCAAGTCCCACTCTTGTCCCCTTCTCATTTGTTCTCAAGATAGCACGAGAGGGATTAGTTGTAGGCTCACATCATGTCACATCTCTTGGAAATATGCAGTGGCTCCATGTTCATCTCAGACAAGGGGCGATGTGCTTATAGAAACCTACCAGGTTGTACATAACTTGACTCTGTTCATCTTTCCGATTTCACCTCCTCTCCCCCTCCCTCCATCTCTCCATTCCTCATTCTCTTCACTGTTCCATGTACAGTCTTCCTTAAGCCCTTTTTATTACTTGTTTCCTCACCCTATAATCCTAGCACTTAGGAGGCTGAAGCAGAAGGACTGCTGAGAGTCTAAGGCCAGAACAGGCTACACAATGAGGCCAAGGCCAGAGACCTTGTGTAAACACACACAAACACACACACACAATAAAAATTAACCCTACTGAAACCACATCACACTTTCTGCTTATTTGTTCAAATACTTGAAATCCAGTACTTGGCTGTTCCTTCCTGGAACAGAATAGAGCGATACAGCAATGATGCACTGCAAGAGGTGTCTTGAAGATTGCTGAGGTAAGATGACAGCATGATGGCCAGCATAGTGATTCAAGCATGCAGGAATTCTGAACTTCCTGGAGGACGCGGTCATGCATCGCCTCGCCTGCCTCTTAAACTAACATGAGTCTTTAGGAGAGCTGTTTGAACATTTGTGCTGCTGCAAATCTCACCTGAGATGATGACTAAGACATTGGTTGGCACTGTCTTCACTCTCACAGGTGTTACCTAGAGCTTGGAGAAGTAAGTGTGAAAGAGAAGGCAAGGCTCATTTAGTCCACAAGAAAATGGAATGCCATTGGCTTCCAGAGCTGGTGCTCAGTTACTTTCTCACCTTAATAGAATTACTACACTTGAAGATGTGAAAAATGGACACGCAGAGGTTAAGAGGCTAAGAAATAAGTAATCATTTTACAAGTTGTACGATAGAAGAAATTGGAATCCTATCTCACAAGAATTTGCTCAATGCTGACTTTGTGCCAGGCATTTTGCCAGGTACTGGTTATACAATGATGAATAATACTCAGTTTGCATTGTCAAGGAGCAGCTGAATGTTCTGGGGACGACACAGACACAGATAATATCAACTGGCACCAAATGCTAGATTAAGGATAGGCACAGGAAAAGACAGCACAGACATGAAACACATAGCTCACACTAGAGGATCTTCGGATGTTTTCTGAAGAAAATAGCTACTGTCAGACATTTAAAAGATGAACTGGATATAAGCAGGCAACAAGGGTAGAAAAGATGGCCAGGGGTAGTGGTACATGCCTTTGATCTCAGAACTCTGAGAAGCTGAAGCAGGAGGACTGCAGTCTTGAGCCCAGTCTGGGCAACTCAGCAACTTGGTGAGACTCTGTCTCAAAAAGAAAAACTTAAAAAAAGGGATTAGGATACAGCTCAGTGTGAAGATAATGATAAGGCTCAGGGGATCAGCTCAGTATGAAGGTCCTGGTACTGAAAAAAGGAAAAAAAAAAAAAAGAAAGAAAAGAAAAAAGAAAAGACAGCATAAGAAGTTAGCAACCAGGCGTGACTTCAATATAAAGCTAAGGAACAGACAAGCAAGGCCACAGAAGACTGTGACCGCCAAGGGAACATGATTTTGATCTTATTCAGGGCAAAGGGAAGTTATCAGAGGATTTTGTATAGGGAATTTGTGTTTTAGGACTTGGATCCTGGAAACAATGTAGAGATGGAAGAGCACCAGAGGGTTAGGAAACTAGAGTCGAGTGACCATCTGGGAGCAGCTGAAGCATTCCTCTCCCTGCTAACGCTGGTGAGTGAAGATGGGAAAGAGGTTATTGGTTTTTACACTTAGAGCGCTTTGTGGTGAGCGTTAAAAGAATACTAGAGGGTTTAGAACTTGCATTACCTGACGTGGGAGAGACATTGGAGAGAGGTGGCTCAGCCTGCCGCACATGTGGGTGCCTGTCCTCTCTCCTCAGGGTGCTCCCACCCACTGGAGGAGCTGTGTACAGACTGTGTCTTGTTTTAACCCTCCCTTGGATATTGTCACACTGGCCAACTTCCTCCTCCTGTTGACTATTGTATATTGGAAACTTCTGTGGATCACAGAGTAAAGGCCAATCAGCATCTGCCACATGTCAGCAGTGAGTCTAAATCGACTAAATACATCCATTCTGTGCAACCTGACAGGCCCCACTTTCCACTTTCACTATGGTAAGGACACACTGTCCTAGGTCTCAGAGCGTTCACAGCTAAGAGGGAAGACAGATGTATCTAATTATAAAACAAAAACTAGAGGTTGTATTGGTCCATGTGAAGCCCTTTGTTTGTGTTTCACTGGATAGCTCAAAGACGAAGTGGCACTTACACTGAATCCTGAGGAATATGTAGAATTTATATGATGAGAAAAGAGAGGAAAGGTATTGCTGGATAAGAAGGACCAGAAGAGAAAAGGTTATAGGTAGCAAACTGATTTAGGGAACAGAAAGTCATAGGGCTAGCGGTGGAAACTTTTGAAAGGGAAAGATATGGCCAAGTCTGGGTTCTGGTAAGGAAAGTGCACTTCAGTGAGAGGAGATGGCTGAAGGGAGGCTGAGACTGCTTCCTGCGGCCACCGGAGGAAGAGATGACAGGCCCTGGGTGACCTTCTCAGGCACCTGCTGGGATCAGGCTCACCTAACGAGATGATGGCATTCACTGTAGCAAACACAATCCAGAAGGTGGTCATTCTCAGCCAGAGTCTACACAGGATGGAGAGCGGCTGTAGAACACATGGCCTGTTGTGGTTCCACGAAGGATGAAACACTGACCAAGTAAAGGCCTCAAGCAAGGCTCTGCACCAGCCCCCAGGCCCTTCATGTTTTTCTTACCCAGTTTTAATTTATAGTCTTCTTTTTCTCAGTTTGGGAGGAATTAGTTTGAACACTGGAACACAGCCTAATGGAGTAAATACACCTAACAGGCGGAACAGAATTCCTTTTGAATAAGTCAGTTCAATATTTCTTGATCCGGGAACATTTTAAATCAAATCACAGACACCATATCATCTCATCTACATATAAAACTAACAGAAAAAACTTGAAATTATAAAACCGCATGACATTATTGCCCTTAATAAAGTTGATAGTGACTCCTTACTGCTACCTAATACCTGTTCGAGTTCAGATTTTCCCAATTGCCTCAAAACTACCTTTAAATAGCATTTGTTTGAATCACGGTCAAATACAGTTAACACCGAAGTGTGTTAACTTGATAGGTGCCTTGTCTTTTAGTTTCTAAGCGGTTTTCCAGCTCTGCTTTCCTCCTTCTATGCTATATGTAAAACTCCCCACATCCCCAATTTGTCTGCTTTCTCATACTGTGGTTTCATATGTTCCTCCATCCTCGTAGTTCCTATAAATAGTCGGGTGGGTCCAGAGACTTGTTCAATGAAACTTCAGCTTTTTTTTTGAAAGACTATTTCGTGGATGTTGATGTGTTGTACTAAAGGAAGAGATGCATTGTATCTGGTCATCCTGTTTTCAGGATTTGAAGCTGATCACTGGGTTCTGATGTTCTGCCACTCTAATCTACCCAACAGTTCCCCATCATCATTTCCTCCTTTTCATAACTGTTGATGACAATCACTTAGCCAAGAGAATGCCACAGACCTGAAGCAGATGTCTCAATGACACTGTAAACCTCTGGAATGAAGTTCAACTCTTGTTTTATTTTTTAGGGTTCACTATGTAGTCTATGCTTGTCTCGAGCCTGCTCTGTAGCTCAGGCAATCCTCCTGCCTCGGCATTCTATATTCTTGGATTACAGGTGTACACCACTATACTCAGCAAATGCAACTCTTTGGATTTGCAGGGAACAATTAATTTATTTAACTCTTTAAAGCAGTCCGAGCTGAATTTTTGGTTCCCAGAAGCCTGACACCCTACTTGACTCATGGCCTGATAATTGTGTCATTCAAAGTAGTCTGGGCATCTGATTACTCAAGGGCCAGCCAAAGAATGGAGCTTTTCAGTGCAGGGTCTGTCAACTACGTGGGACAGGCTTTGCCTGTGCTCTTGTCCCAGCTGTGGGGAAAGGGCACTGAATAAGGCAAATACCATGGTTTGAATGTCTTCTCCAAAACTCATGTTGAAAGTTAACCCTGAGAGTCATATGTTAATGATGTTCCAGAATTGAGGCCTTTGGGAAGTGATTTGGTCATGAGTGCTGAGCTCATGAATGAATGAATCCATTTATGGATTAACAGAGTAATGGAATAATGGATTAATGGGCTGTGGTGGGAGTGGCTCTGTTATAAAAGTGAGTTCTCTGGCTCACCGGATCTCACTATCTGATTAGCTCTGCACAGCCTCAGGACTCTGCAGAGCCCTCACAGGAAGAAGACCCTCACCAGATGAAGCTTCTTGACTTGTCTCTAAAATGGGCCCAATCTGAGAACATGCAGCCCCTCAGGAGAGAAGCAGTGGGCAGAGTCAGAGGGCTGCTCTTCTGTGTAGGTGAAACTGTAGGCCATAGAATTGGAGTAAAAGGCCTTCTGTCCTGGGGAGGGCAGTCCACGGGGTGCCTGGCATTGGCTCTGCTGGTATCATGGGTGTGGCCTGTGCCTTTCAGCCAGGACATTCTTATTTGATACCTTGAGTCCAATCTGCTGTCAAGGAGCAATACATAAAGAGATTTTCTATTCTAGATGCTAACTACTTACAGTCATTACAACTTTTCATTTATTCTACCTTGACTCTGATATATTATAGTTCATTTTGTTTTTGTTTCCTGAAAAATATGTGTGTTTAATATGCAATGCAACGTTGTCATTCTTTTTATAGTCAGTGATAGCCAGTGATCCTCGCTGCTCATTCAGTTTAAAATAAGAACTGAGTATTTTGTGTATTTTGTCTCTGCTTTTGTGCATACAGAATGATTTTCCTAGCTACCTTTCTCTCCAGAGTTGCAATGTTGACCAGGAACTGTATCCAATTTGTTACTGTTGGATATAAGATCCATGCTTATTCCTTATAAGGACATAACCAGGCAGAGCTGCACCCAGAGGTGCAGGGCACAGACAATACCATCAGGACTCCATATTTTTCTACCTCTCAAATCTACTTTATTTTGTGTTATCCCATTCTGGGATTGGATTCTACTGTTTTGACATTAAGATGGCAGCTAGCTACTCCATGTTTGTGTTCTCAGACAGCTTCAGTCCAGTGGAAAGATGTGATTCTTTCTGATGATTCAACAAAATTCCAGGGTGTAAATTGGAGTATGTGCCCACCCTGAACCCATCCTGGAATATGTTGGCTGCGGGGACAGAAAGAAACTTCTGGAGCTAAGGGTGTGGTTGTCTGTACCCAAACCACATGGACAGACTGGGGAGGTAGGCTGACTCCTCAAGGAAAATGGGACTCTTTTACAGAAGAAGGAAAACTGAATAAGCAAAAGCCAGGGTTTTCCCAGCCAATATAACTAGGGAAAATCATATTCTGCTGTAGAGAAATCAAATTGTTACAGCTATAAAGTTGAGTCTTATCAGAGTATTACATTAAGAAACATATTTGTGGGGGAAAACTATGGAATATAACATGCTACTAGAATAAATAAAAGTATTCTATTAGCTTTTAGGGTTTTAGAAACGAAGGGCTTCCAGTTCCTTGATTTTACTACACATTGTTCATTGTACTTCCTCGTGGGTCTGGAAATGACAGCTACATCGAAGCAGATGATTAGGTGGAGAAGAAACAGCTGAAAGTAAATTAGCAATTACATCACCAATCATTTGGGAGTATGAGGTCATACGGGATAGTAAATTGGTGCCAGAAACGAAAGGATTTCCTTGAAAATTCTTAGCCATTGTTTCAGTCTCACACCGTTCAGCGAGCACAGAAGGGCAAAATCTTGTAGTACCCGCATACCTCTTTGATCCCCCAAACGACCGCACAAAGCACTGGTGAGCTCTGACTGATAGAGCTGTATCTTTATCCAAGTTACTACCAGCCAAGATGTGGGGCTGAGAAGCTTGCTGAGACACAGAAGTAAGTACAGTTTTGCCATTCCTTCCACTCCTAAGAACCAAGACCCCTGCTGTTCCTGGCTTTCCTTTTTCACCCCAGGCCCTGCCACTTCCACACCAATAAACCAGGGCTGTTTGGTGTCTCATTCTTGATACTGACTCACAGCCAGAGGATATTCAGCTCTCTGGGGAAGCTGGAGAGACTGGCTCTAACTCACTGAGCTTGCTGAAGGATGATGTCTGAGGGCCTACAAAAGATGAGTTATTTTGAGAGAATTTTTTGTGCTCTGCAACAGAGAAAATTCTGCACTTTATCAAACTACTTCCATAAGTCCAAGAAACGGAAATATGCATGACACAACATTGGAGACACAGTGGGTACAGCTGCCATTTTCAGCATAGTTAAGTGGAATGATCGCAACATGAAATTGTAAATAAAGCACAGTCATCTTACTGAAGTCAGAGACCTCATGGCTAATGCTTTCTTCTTTGGAGCAGGACATGTGTGTTCTTACCCTGTTCTGCCTGTGGCAGAATGCAGCAGGGATGTGGAGCCCTGTGCAGAGAAGATAAGATTCGTTTGCAGTGTCTGTGTGCGTGCTGCACATTTAGCAGGAGCCATCAGAGGCAACAATGCTTTCCCCAAGGACAAAACCACACTCAAATAGGGCCCTCTCACAGGGACAAGATCTAGGACAAAGGCAGATGATTCTGGAGCTGTCTGGAGGCCAGGCTTTCCCCACTCTGTCCACCTTCACTGCTGTCTCTAACTTGACTCAAAATGTGAAGTCCATAGCACCCTGAAGCCCAGCAGGACCCCAAAGTCCAGCATAAAATATGTGAGGACCGTAAAGACCTTCCTTAGGCCCTTCAGGGGAGAAGGTCTCATACTGTGAGGCAAAGCATGGGGTGTTGTCAGTGAGGCTTTTTCCCATTCAGCTGTCAGTGTGTAGATAAACATGCACTCTTCTGAAACCATGCAATCATCGTCAATGCAGGACCCACCATCCTCAAGTCAGAAAAGCATCTGCACACCTCATGCTAAGCACAGGGGAAGCTGGACCTTTGGGAATTCAGGC
Organism: Fukomys damarensis; assembly: GCF_012274545.1. Taxonomy (NCBI): domain Eukaryota; kingdom Metazoa; phylum Chordata; class Mammalia; order Rodentia; family Bathyergidae; genus Fukomys; species Fukomys damarensis. Next base: position 21,732,246 of record NW_022900928.1, read on the forward strand.
CCCGTCTCTTCCTCTCTCTCATTCGGCCAACACTGAGCACCTACTCACTATCCAAGGGGCCTGGCATTCAGAGATAACTGAGATAGACTCTGCTTTCCAGGGGACTCATACTCTACTTAGGAAAACAAACACAAAATTACAAAATAGCATTATGGGAGCTACCACAAAGGTATAGCTACTCAGAGGAGGTTATATTTTGGTATTGTAGATATAACATCTCATCTCAGAGAACCATATTTCCAGGGTCCTAAAAGTGCCTTGTATGGTGTGAATAAAATGTGAACAGGCCGTGCTGAGCTACAACTCTGGATACAAAGGGTCCAGGTTGTGAAGGGTGTACTCTAAGGAAATGGAGTTCTAACATATAAAAGGAAGCTAGGGAGAGCCAGAAGGAAAGACAGAGAATTGGGCTGAATCATGAATTCATGCCAGGGTGAATCATGAAGCAGTAGGCAGTACCCTGATGTATTCAGTATGGAATGGGTAAGTTTGCAGCATCTGTGTCCTGTCCAAAGGGACTCAAGGCCAAGACTGGCCAAACCTGAACAGTACTGTTCCAGAGCCCTGGAAGGCCTTGGTAGTCCGTCAACCAGATTTGTTCTGCAGACTCACAATCTTCCATGTTGCCAAAGCCCATATGCCGAAGAAAGGAACACCAGGTAGATGCCCCTGGGCCCAGTGGTAGACACTCCATTCAGTGCTAGTGTGTCCCATGCTTCCCTGAAACATTCTCTCAAGAATTTAGTTCATTCGGCCCATTTCCCGGGCATCATTTCATTATTCAGGAGCCTTTGGGAAGTTGACCAGGGGCCAACAAAAGACAATAACACAGACAAAGGCAGGCCAGGAACCACTTACATTTTCCAAGAGAAGCCACTGGTCTTGTACCTCTGGAGTCAACACAAAGGAGAAAATGGGGATGGCCAGAGAATGCTCTTCCTCCCTTGTTTTGGACTGTGCAAGATCCAGCTCTTAAGGGACCACCCTGTGTCACCTGGGGTACCAAATGCTTACCTGAGAGATCGAGAAGCTATTAAGATGTCACTGGTTCTGAAAGTCACTAGACAAGAGGTCCAGCCCAAGAGTAAGTCTTCCCGGGAGTTCCCAAAGCAGGAAAATCAGTGTTTCTGGCCAGGACTCCAAAAGGTTTGTGATGCTTACATTCGACTTTAAAAATAATTATAGTTAATATCTATTGAGCATATATTAGGTATTAGGTATTCTTGTAGGTGTTCTCCATGTACTAACTTATTAAATAAATGTGCCCACTGGCAGCACGAGAACATGGTTCCATGCGCTTTCCAGAGGCCTCTGGCTCTCCTGAAAGCCCAAATTTAGACACTCCACCTCCCTCTCTGCTTCTCTCCTTCCAATGTTCATATCTGAGTATTAAATAACACTGATTATTAAATCTACCTAGCATATGCTAAGTATCAGGCACTGTGTTAAACATGTCACATTCTTTTTTTCTCATTTAAGTCTCACAATAACTCTCTGTTAGGTGGGATCTATTATTGTATGACTACAGAGTTGAACAGAGCCAGGCATAGTAGTGTAGGCCTGTAATCCCAGCATTTGAAAGGCTGAGGCAGGAAGACTGTCATGAGTTCGAGGCCAGCCTGAACTATCTAGCAAGACCCTGTAAAAAAAAAAAATTAAAAAGAATTGAATAACCTGAGGTTTAGAAAAATTTAGAAATTCACTCAAGGACATACAACTTAGAAGAGGTTAAAGCAAAATGTGAACTCAGTGGTCATTTCCTGAGCTCCTGCTTTCAAATATTACACTCTTCCCTGGGTTCCCCACTCGAAGAGACCCCAACCCTGGCTTTGAGTTAGTGGGTGTTGCATCAAGTGCCCTTTCAGCAGGGAAGGACCCTCCTTGGAACGTCTTTGCAAAAGCACGCTACCTTCCCATCTGCCCCCAGCCACTGGTCTCTAAGTCCTGGTACTAATCCTTCTCTGGAAAATCATGAACTCCATGAGTGATCAAAGCAAACTCCATGCTCCTGACTGCTGACCCAGTCCCACTTGTCTTTTATGTGGCTCAAGCCTCCAGGAAGGCAATGACCACAACATAGGGAATGCTTGTTGCCTGCATAAGGAAAGCATATGTAGGCCTCCACTGGCTATGGAAATTGGGCAATTTTTCACTTAAAACCATCTGAAAACAAACTTACCATGACTTCAAAATTATATATTCACAGAACATTTCTAGGCTCTGGAATAGGATTTGATGGTAATGATTTAATTGATGGTTAAGTATGTAGATAAAATGAATGCGCTGAATCCTTTCCATAATTATCTCTCCAAGGAGTCCTGGCAGCTGTAATTACTGTCTAAGGCCAAAATTACCAACCAGCTGTAGTTTTAAGAAAATGTGCTGCAGCCCCTACTGGATCTTTAAGGAAAAGTCGGTCACTACCAGCACAGGAGCCCCCAAGGATCTGTAAAAGAGGGAGCAGAGCCCTTGAGGAAGTTCGTTTCTCAGACCTCAAGAAATGTTACTGCTGCATACTCATCAGCTCTTTTTCTCTTGCTGGTGGGAAACTTTCACTCCTGTTGTTTTGTTTTGCTGTTTTTTGAAACAGGATCTCACTATGTAGTCCAGGCTAACCTTGAACTTACTATGTAGCCAAGGCTCTCAGAATGATGAGTAAATCTCAGTTTAAACAAGGGGCCACTAGCATGAATTCCTTGCCATTCATGTTCTCTATCCTATCTTCTTCCATCCCTCCTTCTCTTGGCTGTATTGTCTTGGAAGTCAGGTGCTATGGATTTTACTGCTTCATGCATTTACTCCTTAGTGTCTGAACATCACATGGTATGGAGTGTTCTAAATATTTACTGACCAAACATCCATGAATCCATCAGAGCCCTGGAGGATTAGCTGCAATGATGTCATTAGCCAGGAGAGGGCAGCAAAAGGTAGCAGAGCAGATAGCACAGGCCCCAGAAAAGAGCTATTTGATTTTTGAGGGACGCATGCTTCACAGTGGGCAAGGGTCTTACTACTTATATAAATATTTGGAGACTTTAGGAACACTGAGATGGGAGAAAACTGTGACAGGAGCCCAGTAAATCGCTGTGTTATAAAAGAAGCCAATCTGAGTGGAAGCTGGAGAAGCCCGTGGACAGTGCTGGGTAGAGGTGTGTGATAAGAAGCTGATTTCATGTGGGGCAGGTTAGAGTCAGCACTGGCTGTACAAACATGGGCAACACCTTTTGGAGCTTCAAACAGTCACTCAGGGGTCTGACTCCCTGCTTCCTAAAGTGACAAAAGTGTCTGGACAATTGGGCCTGACATCACCTTCATCCTGGCTGGAATTAGACATGATGAGAAGAAAGGATCAAAGGGGACAGTCTTGGCTCATTCCCAAGATCCCAACACAGCTGTGGGAACTGGTGGGGCTTGGGGGCTTTAGAAGAAAAACTCATCTCAGCCACTCTCACTGCACAGCGTAGTGTTGATGGCATATGCAGAGTATGACAGACAGCGGTGGGGAGGAGGCCATCAGGGACCTGGCAGGCTCAGCTTGAATCTGGCAAGGTTTTCAGTAGGAGCTGTTGAACTGGCAAGTGGTGGGACTCAGGATTGATTTGCTGCTCTTTGGTACTGAAGCTTACTTGAATCTTCTGGAATTAGCTAGGAAGTAGGTTGATTCCACAAGGGCAGAGGAGTTGTGGGAAAAAAAATGGGTGGACAGGGAGAGTCATATCTGGAAGGTTGGACAGTATTGCTAGAGAGGAAGGGGATGGTCTTTCCCATGGTGGCTCAAAGGAAGGGGACTATGGGTCTCCAGAGTTGGCCCTTTTTGACCCACATTCCTTCAAAGCTTAGCAAACTTCTGGCAGTGATATGCAAGTAGGCAGTCTTTTGGGGGCTGGGGAACATTTTCCCTTGCTCCTAGTCAAGAGCTACAAAGGTGCATTTTCCTCTGGAGGTTCTCACGTTTGGACTCAACCATAACCATATCACCAGTAACCTGCAGATTAATCAAGAGGAATGATGGCCAAGAGTGTGGAGGAGCTAGTGTTCCTGACACATCACTGACTGGTGAATTTGCAATCCCTGAACTCTTGATCTATCTCTAAACCCTTTGGCTGGATGATACATTTTCTCACTATTTAATCAAGTTTGTATTGTATTCCAGTGAATCTATCTTGCAATACAGTTACTCAAAAAACTTACTACTATCTTTAATAGAAGACTTCCAGGAAACGTCTCCTTGGCAGGCTTCTCCCTCCCTCTCCACTGGGTTACTTACTATCTCTGCACTAGTGCTATGATTTACTTTAGGAGCCTCACTTTCTACCCAGACAGCCCCTTTTGGGGATCACTTCTGCTAAGTCCCACACATAGGCTTCTCAAGGATTTTTAAACTTCACATTCACACCATTCTAGGTAAGTACAGCACATGAATGTGTGTACTGCTGTGTCTCTAGTCATGGTCAACATGACTGGGTCTCAGTGATGTGTCCAAGGTTGTAGACATTACCCTGTACTGTGTATTGTTTGCTTTCCATGCAGGATGCATTAGTACAACAAAGGCATGTACATGTCTTTCCATTTTATCTCCTGTGAATAACTGGGTACCTCCCATCCTAAAATTCTGGCTTACACATCCCACTTAATGTCAGTCAAAGCAAGTGGTATCATGGGTTGTCTGTTTTGTTGTTGTCTTCCTCCACCTCCTGGTGTTGGGTTATAAATCACGATGAAGTTTGCTAGTCATTTTCTAAGCAACTCGGTTCCCTGTGTCTGTGTAAGATGCTCTGCCTCCTTGGCTAGAAATAAATCCTTTTGCCATCTTAAACAATGGTTCCAACCTAATTCTAAACATCACCTTGATCTTTAAGGCAACTGCTGATCATCTTTTAGGTTCCTCTCCAATCTTCCAGAGGTCATAGGGTAAAACCAAGTAATGAAAATACTGTATTTTCAAATCCTTCACCCCCAAGCCCCACTGTATCTGAAGACATATTCATGCTCAGTTCTACTGCACTGTTGTATCTGTGAGAGGCATGACTTTGACCAGTTTCAGCAGAGTCTACCACATTTTATTCAATACCAAGAAGGCACCTCGTCACTAGACCTTTTGGGTTCACATGTTTCTTTATGCCTTACAGTGAAGCATCACTTATAATGATCTTTCTTTTTAGCCTTCCTACAAGCAGCTTTCTTTATGCCCAAGTGAGTGGGGCTCTTCCCCTCACATCTGTGCTTCTTTTCCAGAAAGTCTGGCTTCCTTCCAATGGGCTGGATCTCATTTCCATTTGTGTCATTTTTCTCCTTCTAGTTTCTTTTCTATTCAGCAGATTGTCACCATTTTAAGTTTTCTTCCTTAATACAGCTAGACTGTGGAAAACTGTGCTGAAATGAATAGAGAGGCCAAATACCTTTTGTCGCATTTACTTACGGACACTCACAAGTCCACACATGTTCTAGTGAGTCTTTGGGTTGCAAGGAATCAATAAAGTTTGGGAGGGTGTTCATATGGTGACCTATTATAACAATATTCATGGAACAATCATGGAAATAAATTTTCACAGAGGTTCCAGAGAGGCAGTCATAATAGAAAAAGGTGCAGAAATTTTAAGGTCCAAGGCAATCCCCAGGAACTTTGAATCAAAACATCTAGGCTTTTGCTCTGGTCTCTGCTGTTAATAACTCAGTTCTGTGTTCATCTGCTTTTCTCTCTTCTTTTTACTAGTTGGCTTCTTTATCTCTGCATATATTTCATCTCACTATAACTCTGAAAAATTTATAGTATGGTTTTCTCATGGCCTATGAAGAACTCTAGATTCTCTCTTTAACATCTTGTGACCTTTAAATTTCCTGACATTTCCAAGTTCAGTGACAGAATCTAATTGACTCATCTTGGAGTATCAGGCCATGCTGTAAGTCAATGGGGAGCCCATAAACTGGCTGCTAGGCGCATGTGCCCCTTGTGATCCAATTCCCTGAGGCCAGTATACACACTTTGCGACCCAAGGTGGTTAGAGCCGCCTCATCGATAGATTCTGGGGTGGAGCTGGGCATGCATGCAGGGAAGGCTGAGGCACTGGAACATGTCCACTGAGGGTCTCTACCTCTCACCTGCTCTTTTTCATCCTGCTCTGTTTTCTTTACTCCTATCAGTTCATAGCTTCACCTCTCAGCTTCCTCTCTGTCTTTTGACTTGATTTTGCTGGGTGTCAGTGTCTATAGTTGGCCAGGGTCCACTCCCAAGAAATGCTTCCCTGGCCCTTTTGACAGGCGCGATTCTGGGTACTGGCTCCCCCTTGGCATCACCGTAGCTGCTTGAGATTTTTTTTTTTTCTTTTAATTTCAATCCACCTTGGCTCCCACACGGATGCTCCTTAGCCTCCTTTTCCTTGCTTCTTAGAGTAGAGAAAGTTTGTTTTCTCCAAAGATGCACATTCTTTTTCTAAAGGAAAGTCTCACTTCACCAGAAGTTGCTCTGGCTGTAGTGACTTTTCCTTCTATGTTATGTGCGTGTCTCCATACCCTTACCAGAATGTTTAATTCCAGTTTGTATGATTTCTTCCATTTTCTCCTGAAATTTTGTCCTTTCTACGACGCTAGGATTCTAGGAGCATTTTCCAGGTGGCTGTACTTTCTGAATGTCTTGGAGGTTGTGTGATGGAAACCAAAAGGCACTGTGACTATTTGCTTTCCGAGTGGTGAGACGTGCCCTCTCATACCAGAAATGGTCCCTTTAGAATTTTAGAAGAAATGCTCAAAGACTGCCTACGGCTGGACTCGGCTGGAAGTGAATGGAGGTGGGAAATGTGAATCAGACCTAGGAGGAGAAGACTGAGAAGCTTTTGTATCAAAAGATGATGCTGAAATTACAGATGAAGTCTGAACGGAAGTGACACCCAAGAGTCAGGGGTGGATGTGGGAGGATGAGAGGATGGGCCTCTGGTCTGAGTCTTAGAGAGCAGAGTAGAGCATGGGAAATAGGCTGGGTTATTCCAGACAATCTAAGGAAACTGATGGAAGAGTAAGAATAGGACTGCTGGATGCTGTCAAAAGGCCCAGCAGGACCAAGGTGGGGAAAGAAACGCTTTCAAAGCTGAGTTGAAGTTGGAGGCAGACAGAGCTGGTTCCAGAACACCAGAGTATGCAGTCAGTATGCAGAGAAAACCTTGGTACCAATGGCCTGGGAGAGAGGAGATAGGCAATTGGCTGCACCCAAATTCAGTTAACTGGGGGAGGTGGTGTGGAGTTATTGCATAAATGCTCTGTGGGCCCTCTGCTCTTGTACTGAGAGCAACACAAGGTACTTCCTAACTGTGGAGTAACATTCACTGTCACAGCTCAGCATGGTGGCACACGTCAGTAATCCCAGCACTCAGGAGGCTGAGGCAGGAGGATTCGCTGTGAGTTTGAGATCAGCCTGGGCTACATAGTGAGTTCCGGGTCAGTCTCAACTACATAGTGAGACCTTTTCTGAAAAAACTAAAAAACAAGAACAACAAAAAAGAAAGACTCTGTTTCAAAGTAAAAATGTTTTTTAAAAGGGTAGGGAATGTGGTTCAGTGAAAAGGCCCTAGGTTCAATCCATAGCCCTCCCATTCACCCTCATATGCTACGGAGGAAAGAAGAAGCCACATTCAGAAGAGCTGGGCCCTGTGTCTGTTTCTAGGTCAAGGCCTGCACTCCAGTTATCTCCTCTCTCTCCTCTGTCTTTGGCCTTTCCTTCCCTACCGGCCTTTCCTCAGCCTGTAAAAATGTTCACATTCCTTGCTTCTGAAAGTGAAAATCTCTTTCGCTCTCCTTAGCTATTGGCCTATCTCTTGCTTTCCCCTTTCAACCAGGAAACCTGAAGGAGTTGCCTGTAACTCTACTTTACTTTCTAATTCCTCCCCTCTGTCTGTCCCCAATCAGGGTGCTGCCAGATCGCATTAGTCCACTAAAACTGCTCTCCTTGAGGGAAAGCAGACCTGAAACCTCTGAGCATCCCAACCAATCTGTGCATACAGAAGCAGTCAACATGAGGATAGGATATAAGGTTGAGGACTGATTTTAAAATAGTACCAACTTTAATTTGAAATTGATTTGAACAGTTTCAGTACGCCCTGCCTTGTCCTGGCCTGCCACATGGACGGACATTGATATCCTGATGTTACTCTGCATCCCCATGGCTCTCCCCAGCCCATGCCTCCTTCCGCACCCTTGTTAGAAGGTCAGCCTCAGCTGTCTCACATCCTCTGCAGATGCTGTTCCAGGGGACTTTTTTTCCTAGTCCTCAGCAGGAAGAGGTTGTGAGGTGTGGTACCTGCCTATCTAAACGGAGGTCCCGTTTCTTCTCAAGGGGGTCAGAGCTGAGTCTGGAGCCCCCTAAAACTGATACCTGGGCCGGGGGCAAAAACTGCAAACTCCCTTTCTGTCCCTAAAGCTCTGAGTTTTCTGGCGTCTTCTTCCTCAAAGGCTGTAAGGGGCTTAAAATTCAGGCTAATTAGCCTTTTGTCAGCAGATGATAGGCACAGGCATCTTCATGGAAAAAGCAGGTGAGCCAACTATAATAATTCAAGTGGCCTTAGACTCAGAAGAGAATCTGACTGCGTGTCAGCTAAGAAAATGATAATAGATAGGAGCAATGTATATATGCATGCATGTGTATGCTTATGCATGCAATGGTTAAAATTTAACTTTGTTGTGAACTCAATCATGTTCTTGAGAAGAGTATCTTTCAGAAAGTAGTAAGTGAACAGTGCATTCTGTCCAATTCCATTGCAGCACCCTGAAACTCCTTAATATCTCCTCTGTAATTGTCAGCCGCCCCTTCCCCTCAGCCCTCATCATAAACCCCTTTCTCTACCTTCTGTAGCTCAATAAACAGCAGGACCATCCATCTGGTCAACTCAGAAGCCTGGCTGACATCCTGAACTCCTCCCTGTACCTGACTGCTCGTTCAGTTTTAGCTCACAAACTTTTCTAAGTCCATTCTTCCCTGTCCATCCCCATCTCCTCTACTTCTGTCAATTTCAGGCCCCGGCGTAGCTCACACTGATTGTTGCAGCTGTCCCTGCCTCCAGCCTGCCCTCCTGACTGCCTCCTGCCTGCCTCCTCCAGATGGACAGCGTGATCCTTTCTAACTTATCAAGTTGAGCATGCCACATCTCTTCTTAAAGTCATTCCAAAGCTCTTCCCAGCAGAAAGGCCAAACTCCTTTCCCTTCATTTTCTGGCCTCATTTCCAAACCCTGGGTGTCCTGTATTTCAATCATCTGAACTCCTTGGTGTCCTATGTACCTGCCCTCTTCTTTCACAACTTTATGCCTTTGAACACATGGATCTTTATTCTTTTCCTTTTTTCCTTTGCTCAATGGGAAGACTTTTACTCCTTTCTAAGTCTGCTCAAGCAGGGTCAGTGTGTCTTTGGTCACCATCCTCTCCCCTATGAAGGGTCAGGAACTCTATCACCTATGCTCATACAAATTTGAAAGCACCAATTATATAATTAATGATGTTATACTAGAACAATTTACAGCCTTTCCCACCAGCCTTTTCAAAGGCAGCCTCTTCTTCATGCCTGTGTCTGCAGCATTCAGTGTAGTACCCGGTTCCCAGCAGGGGTGAAGGTGTCATGTGGAGCCTTCACCGCAGGAGCTCCTTGTAGCAGGGACATACACCTCCAGGGGGAATTGCTTCTCTTTCCTTTTGTAGCTTTACACAACACTGCTCTTCATCGATAAACACACAGTTGGTGTCCATGCTGATAAGCCTTTTAAGGCTAAGCATAGCTCCAAACCAAAGGTTAAACAGTTGCAGTAAAATAATTTTACCTGTGCTCAAGTTAACGTGGAACCAACTCAGACATCAGTGTCCTATGCAGAGAAGGTAAGAACCAAGGTGTGATGTTGATTCCTGGCAGATACAGGAAAAGCCTAGAGTTCTAGTGTTTTGGAGAAAGACCAGAATGGATGATTCTAAAAAAATGTGTGCAGTTGATCACGATTCAATATCTCCCTCTTAATACTCCCAGGTTGGACAAAATTACACTACCCTCTCCGAAAATACATTATCATTTACTTCAGTGTTTTTCATACTGAGAATAGTGACCTGTTGGATTTTGATGGTAGTGATTGTAAGACTTGAATAGGCTAAAGTGACTCCATGCTAATAGGCCAGACTGTGCTTCTTCATATGCTAATTGCTACCTTGGTTAACAGCCCGCCCAGGGGCAAATGGTTTGACAAAAGGTGACCCTAGAACATTTCCTGCATAAGATAAGCAATGTGTTTGCAGTCTTGTTCTGTGAATTCCCTGACTCTTTGTTTAGTAAAACCTTATAAAAAGTACCTCAGCCCCTGAGCAGTTGCCTCTCTGAGCCACCTGGTTCCGGGAGTGCCGTCTGGCCAGACTAATAAAGGTCTATTTACCATCTAGCCTGGTGTGTTCCTTCCTGGGTTTCTCGGTTCTCCGTCGTGTTCCCGGAGCCTCGCTGGGTGTTAGGGCCCAGCATCGTGGAGGCCTTTCGGCTGTTCACGCTCCGTGAAGTGGAAGTGAGACTTCAGGTCTTACAGTGATGAGCACTCTTTTTTACAAACTGAGTCAGAAACTCAAAAAACAAAGTACTTCACATGTCTGTGTATTATTTCATGAAACCTTTAGTTTCAGTTTTACATCTGTAGATAATGACGTCAAATATATTTCTTGGTCTTAATCATAGGCAAGAACATTTGAAACACATTGCTCTATCCCACATATAACTGGGAACCTTCTGGAATACTGTGCTACAGCTTATACTCTTGATACCAGCCTCTGTGAAACACTGGAAATTCCAAATGCCAAAGAAATGAGAAACTTGGGAACATCCCCAGAAAGTTAACCTTTTTTGAGCTCTGTATTAGCACCACTGAAAATCAGCTGCAGAAAAACCTGGGTAAAGTTATCTTTTCCCAAAAATTTGGAGTAAATTTTAATTGGCAGCAGAAAGGAAACAAATGCTTGATGAGCACTGTTCACTGTTGGATCCTATGCTTGGTGCTTCCGGATACCTTATAACAAAAGATGGAGAAACTTTCAGAGCTTTCAATGATAAAACAGCCCAATGTGGCACACATGTCCTGTAGGTTCACTACCACTGTGTTACACCATTTAACCTCCACGACAGGTATTTTATTTAAACTCTTCCCCATTTATGGAGGAAGAAACTGATCCTCAGAGATTTCAGGTAACTTGCTCAAACTCAGCAGCCCCAGGTAGTGGGGTGGGCATGAGAGCCCCCTTCCGGTTAAAACACCAGTGACAATACCACAACAGGAGTCGCCTACCAGGCACTTTAATTGCCTTTCTCGGATTAGGTTATTTTGCTTCCCTCAGTTTTTGGCTGCTTTGATCATAGCCCAGCTCTTGCATTTATCTGTGGTACACATTCAGCTCACAAATTGAATTTGACTTTGGGAATGAATTCAGCAAAAAATCAAACAAAATTCCCCAAACCTCCCAAAACCAGACACCACTGTATTAAACAGTTAGATCTTTATCTATATTTTAGTATGCTAAGAAGTAATTTAAATTTGTATACGTACATATAAACAGATCACAAATCATCCAGAAACACATACAAGTGTCAGGAACATCCAGACTGGGCCAAACTCAGCAAGTTTTAAAATCCTGAATGTAATTTCACAAATCCTCATTTAAAAATCCAAATCCAAATTCATATCAATCCCTCTGGAGGCAGTGCCTCCAATTTCCCTTTGCTTCAATGCTGCCAAATTCTGTTCCCCGTGGTTCTAATATTTCTCTTCCAAAGCTATTCTTTCTTCAGCTTGCAAAAACATGGAAGGAATCTTATATAGCAATTCTTGGTCTGTCTAGCTGATTTTTCTACTCAAGTTATATCAGTCTCTACAGTTGCTCAAGGATTCATTTAAGGTTCAGAGACCATCACTTCTACTACAACAAAGGGCTCAGCACCTTATTCCCAGTGTTATTGCTATTACTAATTCTGTCCTTAGTTCCTGCTACTGAGGAAGACCATACTCAGCACAGCAGTCTCCTCAGCTCCCATGAATTCAAACACAATTGGTAAAGACAGGGAAGGAGGTTACATCTGCAGCTGGGAGGGGTGGGGTTAAAGAGTTACAGGCTTGAAACAGTAAGAGACACCTCTTCTGGGCTGAGTAGTCCTCGAAGACTCCCATGCGATTCAAAAGTTCTTTTCTTCCCTATTATTCTCTCTCTGCTTTCAAGCATTTCCTCTGGCATCAGCAACTCCAGCTAAAAGTGATTTCCTTGTAACAAAGAGCAGCTTTCTCAAGGCTTCTGCTGTTAACTCTTTTGTGCCCACTGATATGTGGGAGGAGAAAGGCTAGCACTGGTGCTGATGGTATCTTGTAAGTGATTAGATTAGATTTAGTGATTAGATTCTGACCTGACTCAAAAGGTGCGACTGATTTCAGGTCCCTGATTTCTCCATGTTACCCTCAAAGTAAAGCGTTTCTCAGTTATGGTTTTCTCTGGAAAAAAAAAAAAAAACTGATTCCTGATTTAAGATTTATTTTTCAAGTGAGTCTATATTCACATGACATGTTGGTTTCATACTTGACAAGCAATGGAGGTGTCACATAATTTATAAGTAGTGCTCTGAGAGCTATTATCCCTAATCCTGGAGGTAAACAGTCTGCACTTTTCAGGAATATAAAATTTAAAATGTAACTGTAAAAATCTGACTCTGTCACCCCCAACTACTTGACCACGAGTACAATGCCAATGTCATCCTTAAGGTTCAAAGTGAAGAGGTGGATCTGCTCTTCCATGGCCGCCTCCCGTGCTTTGAGGTCTTGTGATACACCTCCGTAGACAAGAGGCCCTGGTTGTCACTCATTGCTGGGCCTTGTGTGCCAAAGTGAGTGCAACATGCACACTGGTCACCTCCACCACCAGGTTATCCTTCAAAAGGGATCCCACTTTGATCCTTAAAGGTGGCCATGAAGAGCTCTACTATCATCTTCTTTCGAACCAGAAGTTGACCCTAACCCCTGTTTGGCTCTCAGTTCCTACGGTAGAGAGCATCACTGACCCTGGAGGGCCCTATTCACTATCCCTGCTGAGAAGTTTCCTAAACCAGGATGGGAACACCAGATACTCAGCCTAGATACTTTATTTATGGATTCTGTGAGCCCCAAGCAGCTGGGCCTGTTCCTGTCTTCCCTAGTGAGTAGGTTCTGCTGGTCAAACTTGGCCTGGTTGCTTCACATGACTGACTCCAAGCAATACGGAGGATTCTTTAATTTTTCTGTGCTGCTGTAATAAAATACCTTTGAAGGAGCAATTCATATACAACAGAAAGGCACTGCTCACAGTTTTGGAGGATGAAAAGTCCAAGATCAAGGCACTAGCAGATCTGGTGTCCGGTGAGTACTTGCTCTCTGCTTTAGAGAGTGCCTTCTTGCTGTATCATCATGTGGTGGTCTCTTTTAAAAGACATTAATCTCATTCGTGAGGACAGAGCTCTTAGGACGGAGTCATTTCCCACCTTTTAAGACCACCACACTGGGGATTAGGTTTCAGTATCCAAATTTCTGGGGAGGGTAACAAACATTCAGACCACAACAGAAGTAGAACGCAGACAAAGCCCAGGAGAAAGCACAAAAGGACATGGATTTATTTGAATCTAAATATCCATGCCCCCCTCAGAGACTTCATTAAGCATTAATAACAGGGAGGAAAATCCAGAATGTTTACATTTTTAATTTTAGTCAGTCTTAATCTCTTTGGATGACATTTCCTTTCTTGATTGGTTTTATGACCTTTCTCTAGTAAACTGTCAATCTGAACACTTTCTATCAGTATGTACAGTATTTAAGCATGCACCGTTCAGATCCTTAGCTACACAGGTAGAAATCACCCTGCTTTCTACCACATTTGCAACTACTTTCCTTCCTGACAATTGGAGTGCAACTCACTATAGTCTATTGTATATTCAAAAGTTGAGACTGCATTATGTAATTGGTCAGTGATTTATAAAATTCCCCTTGCTTTTTAGAAAATCCCCTTTCTATAAGCATTTTGATTACCAATGTCAAATTTCAAGTCCTAAATTATATTTAAAATGGGAAAAAATATGTATTATACCACTGTTCGCTGTAGGCTTTAAATTTATACTTACAAATAAATTTTACTTTCAAATAAAATAACATGAATAAAAGATACAGTTGCTAAAATATTGTTAAAAAGTATAGATTTTCATTTTCCTTCTAAATTGAATTGAGGTATTATCATGGGAGATACTGATAGGGAAGGCGGTTACATGACTGATGTTCACTGCTGAGCAAACCTGGAACTAGGCTTCCTAGGGTCACCAGTCAGAATCAGAGCCACCAGAAAGGAGATCCAGTGCTCAAGAGGTAACTAAGAGTGGGCAGGATCCTTTGTGAGCTCCCTTTTACATTTTGTTCTTGGAGAGTGAGAATGAAAACTGATTACCCCAACATACTTTAATGCTCACAAAGTAGACCCTATATTCATTTGACTTTGCCATTCTGTTTTTATTAACATGACTTTGCTTATTCCAAGAGACTCTTGCTGAGAAAGATAAAAGTTGTAAGATTATTTTTCATTTCTGGGACTTTGAAAAAAACCAGCAACTATTTCTTAGAAAGCATGTGTGGAGGTCAATACCCCAAATCTCTTTGAATCCTAGGCATAAATTCTCACCTTGCTGTGTCCATCTAAACTACTAAATCATTATCCTTACCCAATTCTAACCAAGCTTCCCCACCCCCTTCTCCCTCACTGCACAGAAAAGACCAGACTTCCAAATATCAATGGATCAGATCCTGTCTCTCCCCAATCTTTACTGGGGAAAGCAACACACTCAGCTTTGTCCCATCAGCAGGTTGTACTGGTGATGTATGGCAGGCAGCATCTGACAGGAGCATCTCTGGAAAGACTGATCTGCAGGAGCAGTAGGCTTCCTGGATGTCCTCTGCTGGATACTCCATTGTTGGCCCAGGACCTTTTCCCAGGCAAGCAGTAGCCCCCTCCCTACCCTCTATCAGGAGCATATGTGGCTCTTTTGGTGAGTGGCATAAACTAACTGATCCATTTTATCTGTGGGAAAAGAACCTGCTCATCCTATCCTGTTTGCAATCACCTCTGGATGCAATTCCTAGAAATGGAGAGAGCCTGAGCTCAATCCCACTGGCATCGCCTCCTTATTCAAATGTGACCCTCCAGGGCAGAAACTGCTGCCTCAAGGTCATTTGTGAATAAGAACAGAGTCAAGATGGAGTTGACTTTCTGTCACATGGTTGTTATCTATTATACCTCTAGTACTTACTTGAAGCACTTCCATGTTTTATATGATTACCATCTCTACAGGAAAGTCACTGGTTTTATATCCCATCTGAAACTGAGAAATTACATTTTTTTTCCCCTACAGATAACTCAAGACAACAAATAAACCTTACTTGGGAAAGTCTGAATGGCCTTGGCTTGGTTTGCTGACTATATCTTCTACCAGCTGGGAATACAATGCCCCATTAACACTAACTGCGCCTGCTTCTCCAAACTGCTTTCTGGCCACTTACACCAATTGGCACAGATTCTAACAAGTTTGTTAGTGTTGCAGATCTCAAGCATGTAGCACATTTTTATGTTCTTTGTGATCAGTTTTGTTTTAATTGCTCCACAGTGCTTTTTGGAAACTGATATGCTGAATTTCACCATTAAATTTTTCTCTTTTTTTGGTTAAAAAAATCTCAAAAGTAAGTCTTCATATTGTCAAAAATTGTATTTCCCTTTATTTTTCTCTTCTTGATCTTCATAGACGGGTTACTTCCTTGTATAAAATGCTGCTTAAATGTCGCTGAAGAGAAAAGCCAACAGGAGAGATAATGTCCTTGCCACTTCCCTGACCAGTTCTCGCTCAGGGTGCAAGCAGTCTGACGTTCAGCAATGAGACCTCTGGGTGCTTTTTCATCTCTCATGAAAGGACACAGTAAAGTACTCTAGATCATGGCTGCCCATGTTAGTTCAAAGGGGGACCATCACGCTTTACTGAGAGGCCTCGGCCGTTCTGAGTATTTCTCAGTGGTACTCAAAACGCAAAGCCGCTGTCATAAAGTAGAAGTTCATGGGAACCAAAGGAGGAAATGATCTCTGCTTGTGTGCCTCTCCAAAGTGGGAGGAAAGGTAACCAAAGCTTGAGGCTTAATCAGGGCTCTTTCCATCTGAACAGTGCACTGCACAGTTGTCTTCAATAACTTTTCCACCTGGAACTGACTTCTGCTTCAGACTCCACCCAGCGGAGGATTCTGAAACTTCAGAGCTAAAGGAACTCAATTTGTTTCAATTTATATCTCATTCACTTTTTTTTCTTCCATCAATTCTTGCAGTACTAAGTATGTATGTAACGGGGACGGCATTTTCATTGTCTACAGGTCATATTATCCCATGCATTGACTCAGTGCCATATACTTCTGCAAGCTGAAGGCAGGTCCCACAAGGTCAGAGATCTCCTAGTGTTGGCTAGTCTCTCCAAAACAGGGGTCTTCAAGCCAGGACTTGTGCAGTGAAAAGAGACTCTGCCAAACTGCAAACATGCCCATTACGTGTTGAGGGAAACCCTGGAGTCTAGAACCTGTCATAGGCAGAGAAGAATCCTGCTATAGCAGAAAGGAAGGAAAAGGAAGGAGAGAGCCTTTGGCAGAAGAGATAGGGGGGGAAATGAGCTTCACTTTTCACCCCAGGCTTGAAACCCCAAGTGCAGATGAATTGAGGAGAAAACTGAAGGCAAACAAGGCCTCTGGATGAACACAGGCTAGAGGAACAAAGTAGAAATGACCAGGAAACTGCACATGCCTGCAGCGGCACTGGAGGTTGCTGCAGCCCCGTGTGTCCTTTCCACCCACACCCTTCCTGGAGAACTGCTCTTATTTCCTAGATCTGTTCTGAATAACACCAGAGAGTGTATGTCCCTCGCCATCTCACGTCAAGACCTTGTGGAAAGCAGTATACTTTAGTCACTCTCCCTATCCTGCTGGGACACTTATCAAGAATTCTACTCCCCAAACATCTGTTGGATTGGGTACCAGGTCACATTTCCATCACCCGACCTGGGGAAGCAGGTGCTTCCGCCCAAAGGCCCGTGGACCTGGCAGACTCTAGGCAGGCTCCGCTGAGGATGTGATAGATAATATCTAGAGATAGTTTACAGGGGCTGATAGCGTAACTTCAAGACAAGCCTGGGTAACTGGTATTTGCTTGAGGTGATAGAACTAAATTTATATCCCTAAGGAGGCTGAAGGTGATATATAAGATTCTGTTCATATCAGGGTGTATGGCTCCCTAACTGCTCAGCACTACTCTGGATATTGTTGAGGCCTGAGTAAAGAGAAGCAGCCGGCTCAGTCAGATGGTCCCAGCACACAGCCTGACTGGTGCAGAACCCTGTAAGCCTAATGCACCTATATGAACAAGGGCGGATTTGGAAAGAGGAAGACTGATCCACACTTGCATACCCTTCGAATGAGCTTTTGGGTGTTAGAATCTGTCACCTCTCTCAATCAGGATAATGTTGCTGATCTTGACTATACATGTTCTGATTGTATTCTCTTCCTTCACTCTCCTAGACAAGTAAAATTTGATTTCACCAAATGGTATTTGTGTCTGGTTTTCCCACCAAATCAAGCTTACAACTCATTAATACAGAAGTTGCACCCCACTACAAAGGGAAGTGATGCAGACCTGGAGCTGTTTTCCTATTATTTTCCTCAAAGCTCACGATGTAGGTCAGCTCTACATTCATGATGGCAGGAAAGGTGCAGCAACATGGCCAGACTAACATCCTCCTATCTTGGTACACAGAGGCAGGAGACATGGGAAGGGAGCCTCAGGTGCTCTGGCATCTCCTATGGCCTCGTCACATCTCAGGGAACCTGCTCTGGGGAGTTTACCTGGCTTCCCATGCCTTAGACATTGTGGATAGCAAAGGGAGCTGCACTGGCTGACCTTTGAGTGTACAGGGAAGCCATCCAGAATCCCTCAGAGAGTAATGGGTTTTTGAACTCATTGGCTTTGAAGACTCCATCTGCCACCTGCCCTGGCAAGGTTAGGGTACACTGGACGCAGCCTGAGTAGGTTGCCAGATCTCTGCAGGTTTCAGGGTTTGGTCCTAACTGGATCCCTCAGAACCCAGCAGTGAAGAGTTTCTGCCAGGCCTTCACATTAAATTCCAACTCTTCCTTCATTATCTCTGCTTCTGTGTCATACACACATGCTCATGTGTACACACACACACACAGACACACACAGACACACACACACAGACACATGTCAAGAGGGCTGGGATTTAGTATTATTTTTGATCCAAAGCAGAAATTTAAGAGTATAACAGGAACTTATGTTTACAGCAAAAGAGGTAAAGTGACAGAATTAAAGGGCATTTATGTGCCAGCCCTGAGTGACTGCCCCTCAATCTGACATGATGACTCACGGAGGGGGGCTCTCAGCCTTTCTCTTATTATCCATGACAAATGTAAACATTAAGGATGCTATTTTCTCATCTGATACAGTTCCCAGAGGACACACAGCAAGCTGTCAGAATGAGAGACATACGTGATGATTGTACCTGAGAATTGTTATGTGCCAGCCACAGTGCTGAACTTCATGTTGATTAACTTGTTTAATCCTTACAACCGCCCTTTAGAGACAACGGTGCTATGGGCTATTTCATAGGTAAGAAGACTGAAGTGGAAGGACAAACAACCAGCACACAGCACCAGAGCCATGGGAACTTAGGTCCATCCAACCCCAATGTGTGTGTGTTCCAGCACTCTGCCTACAGCCTCCCCTGCCCAAACGGTGGCCGGTAAAGCACAGTCAACCTCCCAGGGCCACTTTTCATCTCTTCTGGTACCATTGCCCCAATTCTGCCAGTTACATGTTTATTTCTAAAAGGGGAAGCGCGCTTCCCCTCTCGGGATGGATCTGAAGTCCAGGGCATTACTTCAAAGAGATGGAAAATAACAAGGAAGGAGCAGCCCCTCTGGTTTGCCCTCCTATCAGGGCACAGGCAGTACATTTCCTTAGCTTTGCTGTAACAACTGAGAAATTACCATTGTATTAGCTAAAGTGATTCTAGCTGCTGTACAAATGCCTCCCCAGTTTCAGTGGTTTAACCATGAAGCCATTTACTTCTCACTTACATAACTATTGAACACAGATTTGCAAAAAGTGGAAAGGAAGATGGGCCAGGTGACCCAAGTCCCACAGCTCTTTCCCCTCAGCAGTGAAGGAATCCTCCAGAGACTGCTTCCTACCCCTCCTCTGAGTAACACCCACTGCTGCTGAGGGCGGGGTGTGCCATCCCCCCAAGGACTACTCCCCTGCTGTGGGTACTGAGGAAGAACTGGCTGGGCATGAATCAGGACTCATCTCTCAGCCCCTCCACATCTCTCATCTTTGTCCTTTTCCCATTTCTGTCACACAGCTTCAACACTCCTGATTACAAGTCAGAATTAAAGTCAGCAATGAGTTCTAAGGTGCAGAAGTCTATTATGACTCTAACTACCATTGCCAGTGGCAGGTGTGGACAATTTAATGAGGCCACAGATGACCTCCTTTGAGAATGCTACAAGGAGCTGGGGAAGTGAGGGACAGTTCAGTCAGTGTCAGTTTGCCAGCTACTTCTCAAGTGCCTCCTAGGTCCTCCGAGTCTCTCTCAGGGATTAATTCTGAGGCCAGGAGAAAAGAAGACTTAACTTTCATGGCCCGGGGACAGAGGTGTCTTTAGGGACCTGCAAATTAGGCAGCCCTATATGCTCCTGAACACACTCAGAGCCCCTAATGCTTGGAGTCTCTCTCCTGTTCCATTCCAACAGAGTAAGTGTCCCTTTGTCCTCAGGCCTGAGTTGGGAGTCTTTCTGCCTCTCTCATGGTGGCTCCACATATTTATGCTAACTGGTATCAACAGCAGACATGGGCAAAGGCTCTGGTCCTGCCCTCTGAGGATGCCTGTGCAGGGAACGGCTGCTGGCACCAGGAGAACTGAGGAACGTTCTCTGCCTGGAACTCAAAATGCCCTCGTAAATAACTGCTGTCCGCTTCCTGGCATTGCCACTCCCAGGGGTTCCATTCTCTTCACTTGCTCAGAGCAGAAGCAAGAATGCTCACAGAAGCCTCCACTAAGCACAGCAAATGTCTCTCCTCTGCGCCCTTGTAGCACTTTCCATGGATAATGCGTATGGTCTGCACTTTAACGATCAGCTTATGCACTATCTTCTGTCTCTCTTATCGGCTCTGAAGGCTACGAGGAAAGAGTGGGCTTCTTATTCACAGTTGTGTTTTCTAAATCTAAATGACATTTGATTCACAGGAATATTACTTAGTAAGAGTAAGCGTGAATTACTTTTGAGGGAAGTCGTGAGCAAAAAAATGAGTCAATGAACAAAAACAAATGAGAGGGCCGGGATTTAGCTCAGCGGTTCGGTGGCCTGCCTCGCAAGTTCAAGGTCCCAAGTTCAATCCCCAGTACCAAAAAAAAAAAAAAAAAAAAAAAAAAAAAAAAGGAAACAAACAAACAAACAAAACAATGAGAGAAGAATGAAGAAGTAGTGATGGGAATGAGTGAATGAATGAGGATGAGAGTGGCAGAATGAAGGCCGGTTGCCTTCAGGGATCCTACCTTCCTTCCCCTTCCTACCAAACAAAAATAATATATTTCACACCCTCCCCTGCAACTAGATATGCCCAAAGCTCTGGGACTAAATTAAATTAAGTAGCAGTGTTGCATGGGATCTCAAAGAGTCCTTAGAAAAGGAGTATGTGTTCCTTTGACTCACGCCCCTTTCCATCTTTTCATGGCCTGGACAGTATGTGAAGGCTGGAGCTTAGCCACCACGCTGCACGATGAAGAGACTTCAAGAAAAGAAATCACAATGGGACGAACGAGCCAGACAAGCAGAAAGACTGAACATCTAGGTCTCTGTTGACCCTGAAGTCACTATAACAACATGCTAAACTGCTTCCTTCTGGACCTTCTGATTTAAAAAAGAAATTTCTATTTTACCTACTATTGTTTTATAGTTTATTGTATTTTATTACACGTAGTTGAACCCGATACTAACCAACTTACACAGAATCACAGATTAGTGCCAGGGCCATTCCTTGATTCAAGACCTTCTCTCTCTCAGTCTCAAGAACAGGCTCAACACAGTGTGTGACAGCCTGAAATGCCACATTCAGCCAGATTCTGCGATGCCCTCCAAATGCCAACCTAAAGCCCTGATGTAGAACCAGATAATCTTGATTTTTTTAAAAAAGACAATCAGAGTGACGGACGATCCCTGATCAATACTCCAAACTCACTAGATTGGTGGGAGCACAGACTGAATCTCAGATAAAAGGCAGGTCCCAGGAAATGTAGCCAGGGAAACATTTCCATGAGGTAGGTGGTGGTGCTGTGATACTTTTGGTGTTCTTGCATTTCAACAGTAAAGGTAGGGTCTTACCTCCACCAAGGAATGCCAGTGTGCGATGGGCTTCCGAGGATATGACAGCATTTCACTCCAGTGGTCTCTGCCCAGCCTCTCAGCCTCGTTGCCTACTTGACACACACCGATGATCTCATTGTGACCTACACTGTGAAAACGGCCCACAATAGTTTTTTCTTAAAATTCTGGTATGTAAAGGCAACAACTACTCAATTAAACTGGTGGAGTAAATAGAGAAATGGTGTTTTTTCATTCCCTAATTTACAACTATAAGTCAAGTTTTATAGCTAACAGGACTTGGGATTTGATGTTGCACCTGGCTTTTCTAACACTGATATGGGTTGGTTTGTTCCCAAGAACACTATGTCCAAAGAATTCCCTGATATATGCTAAGAGTGCCTCCTCTGGTTCTAGAGCTGGGTTGGTCTCCAAATCTATGTAATAAACAGGGAGCCATCTAAAAGGTTTTTCTTGCAATAGTGGCCACCAAAATTTACACAAGAGGCAACCAAAGATGAGTAAATGGAGCAACTCTGAGTCTGCAGTCATGGGTGTTGAGACCACAAACGAGGGTAGAATGGGGGAGGCTCCTGAGTCTCTCTGCTCGCCATTCTGTCAGAGAATATTGTCCTCATCATCTATGCTTCCCTCTTTCCATCTAAGCCCAACTTTTACTCTTTGACCCAACCTGATTTCCTAACTATGCAAATATCTTGGCTCTTTTAGCCTTAGGATTAACATTTTTGAAACTTTTCCTGGGTATGACTCTGCTTTTGGCCAATTGTGTTTCTTAATGTTTTTTGTTTTAGTTAAAATCTTTTGCATAACTGGAAGGCTCTTACTCATCCCTTAACTCTTTGGAATCCAAACCTACATATTTTCTTTGTGCAAAAGTGAGTAATTTTTCTACTATTTGTGTGAGAGTGCTAAAGGGGTGACAGGCATGGGGTAGGTAGCATGAAGGATATTCGAGTCTGTGCTCATTAAAATCAGATGCATAAAGAAGCCCCATGGATTCTGCTATGGATTTTTCCAGGCCAGATTCATGAGTTTACTGATAATTAAATTGAGGCAGAGATCACATAACCAGATTTGTCAATGCAAAAAACTTGGCAATAGCTTGAAAAGTGCTTCCACAGCTAGTGGGCAGCATCCCCTCCTGGGGCCTGACACTACTCGTGTTGTGTGTTGCCCAGAAAAGATGTGGCAAGGGTTATTGTCCAGCAGGTGTTGTCACACCCAAGGGCAGCCATGCTGGAAGGTGGTCATGCTTCACACAGGCATCTGCTGGAGAAAGTGTTCAGGTCATTGCAGTGGGCTTGCTGACATTTCAGAGGTATGTGGGAAGTTTTTAGGTACAAGTAATATTTGTGAGATTATATTAGAAGTCAGAATGACTTTTTTCTTTTATAATTGTGCCCAGACCACGTGGGAGGTTTCTAATTAAAAAGAGACTTTGCATTTCAGTCTAATGACTGGTTTAACATGTATAATTCCCTGTTGGTACTTCCTTTGCATATTAAAATGACTGTTTTTTAAATCTGTCCTTTAAATACACAGTTGGCTACAATGCAGGCTATAAATATCTCTTCTGTGCTGTATTAATTAAAAGTCTAGCATCTTATACATTTTAATGTACCCTGTCATCCATACTGATTCTAGCATTTTCAAGAGAACATTTCTGTGTTTGCTTTCAGACTTAAGTGGATGGAAATGATCTTTATTAAACACACTGCAAGGAGGAAAGAAGGAAAAAATGATTGAAGTTATGTATTTAGAAATGTTGATGGTCTGGCTAGAGTAATCATTCTGCTGTTTTGAGCGGAACCTTTTCCCTAAAGGTAGTCAGGATGGTCAGGAAGTAGGGAAGACCCATAGCATCATAGTTTTCCAAATCTAGATTCTAGGAGATATGCAGAGATGGGAAAGGGAGCAGTGAGGGTGGGGGAGGAGAAAAAAGAAAAAGACTAGACTGAGAGGCCCTGTAGCAACCGTGCCTACAGCATGTTTTGGACAACAGTGATTCCTTGTCAACCTGCCTGCCACACACTGCCCCTTTAGTCATTTCCTGTGGCCTTGGGCACCATTCCAGAGGAATCCATGGCTGGTCCCCACTTTGCCCTCCCTGCCCAGGGCACAGAAGACTTGCACTGAGACAGAGCCCCAGGTATCTCACCGGTCATAGTCCATGACTGCTATGGACAAGTGGATTTGGTCAATGTTCTCAGGAGGGACATCAAAGACTATGGCTTCATTGTAAACAGGATTCAGCGTGTTCCTCTTGGTGGATGTTTTCCTCTTCTTCAGTCGTCTGCCATCACACATCAGTGAGACTTTCACATAGGGATCTGTACAGGCAAGAGAAGCAGGGGCACTGTGACAATAAATGTAGATTGGGAGTATGCATGTAGAATTCCTTTACCAGCCTGGAGTTTGAGGATTTTTATTAATGTAGTGTCCAGGACAGTGACTAGTTAGGATGATTAAGTCATTCATTCATTCAAAAAAGAAAGCACAGGACGGTGTCTTCTAAAAATGTGAGAAATTTAAAAATAACATGAAAACATCTGTTATGGAATTAGAAAACATTTCAGCTAGAATTCAAGACCTGTCTGGCTGTGACATAAACAGAATTGCATAGATTATTTCCAAAGAGTGGGAAACAGGCCTCAGGCCCCCAATTCTGAGCCATCCCAGGGAATGTTTTCCTAAAGATCAGGCCTTTAAGGGAAAGAATTCCTAGAGTTCCTGAATTCCTAGAAGACAGGGAGATCATCTGGGGTACATTTCCTCAAATACAGAGGGTCACAGAGCTTGTGCAGGCCATAGTATAGGTGCAAAGTGAAAAGCATTTCATCCATCAGGGAGAGAAAGGACCCCAGCTTGCTTAGGTGTGACACTGTGATAGGGTGACAGACGATAAGGCTGACTTCTGCTTCAGACAATGCTGTTCTGGTCCCCCAGCACCTCACTGTCCACCTGCTCAATGGAGAGCTCTCCATCTCTCCTCACCTGAAAGCCACGTGCTGCCCTGGCAATTACTCATTTCAGGAGGGATGGAGAGGTCAGAGGGGCCACATCTTTTTTCCTTTTTTTTCTGCTTAGAAAAACACAGAGTACAGGGCACAGAATACAGTACATGTCATGCCCTGTGATTTTAGTGACTGTGACCCAGTAGATATTGGGTGTTTGTGACCACACTGAGAAAGTCCCTGCCTAGGTTGCTAGTGAATTTATATCGTGGGAACTGCATGTTGAGACTTTTTTGATTAAGATTTAGAATTTAAGTATTCATGCTTGATTCATGGGAAAGACCAAACAGTATAGTTTCCTCGTATCAAGAGAAGATTGTTTTTAATCTTCCAGAATCTTGACAAGGTGATACTGAGGAAAATAAACTGATTAAAGAAGCTGTATCAGCACGCACAAATTGTAGGTCCAATTTAGATGTATGGTGAGGGAGAAGCCACAAGAGAGAATAATAATAAAACTAACATTATGCAGCATCTGATATATACCAGGTACTATCTATATGACCTTATATGAATTACTCAAACTTACAAGAGCACCCTGAGACATATACTAATATGACTCTCATTTTTCAGATGGGAATATAAAGTCCAGAGTGGCTAAATGACTCAAGCCAGGCCACACAGCTCTTGGGTGGAGAACTGGGATGATATCTAAGCAGTGTGGTTCCACTGTCCATGTGCTTTATCACCATACTGGAAACTCCGTGAAGTACTCCATTAGAAAGAGCTGAGGAAGTCTAATTTTCAGACTGTCCCACCTGATGCTCCTGTTATGTCCATTGCCTTTAAATTCCTCGCTTTTATGATGGTAATGGTCAGCCTGCCAGCCGTGGGAAGATAGCAGAGGGAAAACATGAGCTCTCCAAGATCTACGTTGTCCTGTGGACAAAGCACAAATGGAAGCATTAGAAGTGTCCCAGCTGGGATGCACGAGGCTCAGCCTCAGGGCGGCACTGGCCGGAACACACTGCGCCTCCTGCTCAGCTCAGGAACCCCTGGCATCTCCGTCATTCAGGTCAGACACAGGGAGACGGTTTCATCCCTGCACTTCGGGAGTCCCCACCTAGGAAAGCACAGCCCATCTTCAGATAGCAAAGCAGAGCCATACACAGTCATGCACAGGCTGGCGCCGGTTCCTGTAGCCCAGAACATGTCTAGAGAGGAAATCTCACCTCTTTAATGGTCCTGCACGGAAGCCCATCATGGCTCCATTGTCCTACCATAGTTCACGCAGAGCCTTCAGCCAAAGCCGTACAAAGGTGCCCCAAGGTGCTCCACAGCCCCACCCTAGCCCAGGCTTTCCACATGTAGCCCCATAGGCCCTTTGGTAGAATTTCAAATGGGACCCCGTACACCTCTCCTGCTCCCCTACACAACCGTTCACATTAGCCAGTTTCTTCGCACACTCCTGCTTATCCCCCACCCCCACAGTCCCCACTCTCACTCAGAACACTGCACAACCTGTGCACACCAACACATCTTCCCTGGACCCTGGAATCTTCTAGCCCCTCATATAGTTCTACACAAGCAGCAGTCTGTGAACCCACACGTTTATAGCTCTGATGTCCCTCATACCTGCATGGTTCTGCATGGGAGAGCAGAGCTGTAGGTCCCCAGACACCCCTGCTGCCTACTCCTTGGGTCCCAGTTGACACAGCTCTTCCCTTCTCTGTGTGTGTCTTTAAGTAACCCCCTTCCCCTCTGCTGTGGAAGATATCAACTTGGGCAGCATGCAGCCATTCAGATAGGTCAGAAAACATGATGCTCTTTCTCCTTTTTTTTTTAGTCCAGAGAGAATGTAACCAGGGAGAGAGGAAAAAAAAAGCCAGTTTATTTAGTTTCAATTTCTGAAAGGTACCTGAGGGTACTGAGTTGGGTGCCTGTCTCTAATTAATATCGTTTTATACTGACAGTACTCTGGGAGTCAGGTTTTTGCCCTCAACATCCACAGCCTTCCTTTCCCTCCTGGATTCCCCAAGGATGTTTCTATTTTCAGAAGCGCAGATTCAGCTCTGTAAGGTCACCTCACCCAACCTCTCCAGCTCGACTGCTTCCACAGGAGGATGAGGGAAATGGGTCTGGTTGGTGGCTAAGGCAGATGGGACTGCTCTGTGTCTACATGCATTGCTTGCCTTGTGCAAATAAATCACCTCACCTGCAAGCCAGGATCCCCTGGTTCCTGGAGACCTGAGTGGCCAGGCCTTTCCCTTTGGGGAGAGCCTGCCGGGGAGGAGGAACAGTCCTACAGGAGCAGGGGTTTTATTTAAGGCTGGTCCTGGTTGCTTTGTGGTACAAGTTCCCTACTGTGGGAGCAGGGTCTGCCCTGTCTGAAGATAAGTCGTGCCCAGCCTTCTGCAGGTGACGGAGGGGAGAGAGAAACAATAGCAGTCCCCGCAGGTCATCCCTCTGCTTCCTTACTTCCGGGCCCATTTCTTTGCCCTTTGGCTTCTGTTGTTCTCTCGGGGGCTTTCTATTGCACCTATTTTCTTCTCTCACCTCATCCTGTCCAGAAAATCTTGCTTTTATAGGAGCAATCAAAGTCATGTCTGTGAAATCAAGTCTTTCAATATATATTTCCTGAGGGCCTGCACTGTGCACACAGCTTATAAATAAAGCCTGGGACATGAAAATTCACTCAGTTCAGTCCCTGCCCTCAAGGCTGACGCACATAATTAAATGTGATGTGTCAGATTACTTTTGGATTAAGTACACTTCATTTTTTCCCAGCATAGACCCCATTCATAAATATTTATGTTCTATGACTATTTGCTCACGAGTTAAAAGAAAATCGAACTTCAGACTTGATAGTGTATTCAGAATGTGAACTACAGTTAAAGCTCACATTTGTACTTCTAAAAGTAAAAATAGAAATTAAAGGCGTTGTTATCAAAGATGAAATACTTGGTCTTTAAGTTCATTAAAAAGTCTAAAATTTTCCAAACTATAAAAATAAAATGACAATAAAATTTAATATAGAAAATTTCAAATAAACTGGAAAAATATCCCCTCTTCTCAGGTCCACACCCACTATACCACTCCTTTCCCCAGAATAACACAATGAACAGTCATCCATTCTTCCACCCATCTATCTGTACATCTATTTATTCTTTCACTTATTCTTTTAATAGCTGTCACATAGTGAGTTCAGTGCTGCTGTTTCCAGACTGGGAGCTGAATCTGCAGTGATGAACAACAGTCACAGGGGTAAGAATGTGTACATCTTGATGTTTGTTAATATTCCCTTAAACCACTGATTTTCAATCAGGAGCAATTGTGCTCCCCCAAGGTTCATTTGATGCTATCTAGAGAGAAGTGTGATTGTCCAACTGAGGAGGACAATGCCTCAAAACATTCGACAATGCAAAAAGAAGCCTCTCACTAAAAAGAGTTACCTGCTCCAAAAGGTCAATGGTGCCAAGGTTGAGGAGCTCTGATTTACATAGAATGGCTTATATTCTCAGTGAAAGATTTCCTGAAATGCCGATAAAAGTCAAATGTAAAGGGGTGGTGGAGTATCTGGATCCTTTGTCATCTCGACAGGAATCAGACACGTGGAAGTGTCACCGGCAGCTGAGTGCCCAGGAGGATATAAGGGGAAGGAAAATGTCATACAAAGAAATGCTTCATTTGCTTCTGCTTTGTGTAGCCAAAGTTCAGTACCGTTAGCAAGACATATTGGGAATTTTTGAGTAAGTATGTATGAATTCTCTACCTGACAACTGGTACACTCTTCCTGTGTGGTTTCCCTGTAGTGAGTGGCCCAACTAATGTGCTTTTGTATTCCTCTTCTCTCCTCCTTCTGGGGAATTCCCTCCCTAATCTACAAAGTTCTGGAAGGGCTGTTGTAAGAATTTGGGGATCAAGGGCCGGGGATTTAGATCAGTGGTTCCGGCGCCTGCCTTGCAAGCACAAGGATCCAAGTTTGATCCTCAGTACCAAAAAAAAAAAAAAAAAAAAAAA